>NC_092411.1:149487297-150115631 GCF_040894005.1 Engystomops pustulosus | reverse complement strand
ATATTCTCATATAATAAACACAACTTATGTGGCCACTTTAGACATTATAAGAAGAAAATGAGCCATGTGGCTAAAAAATTAGACTCGCTGTTGTGGAATCTTGCACGAAAAAGTGCAACATGTACACACTATTTCCCCTACAATGTTTGGGTTTGCAACACCGTCTCTTTAAAATATTTGAAAATAATAGATTATCAGCCTTTTCTTTATTGGGAAGAAGTGTAAAGAGGACCTCAATTATATGGAGATTAGCATTTTGTAGTGGATATTACACAGATTTAGGGGAAGCTACTATGAACAATTGTGAGTTTGATTTCTCTATGCTCATCTAAAGGATATGTTCCCACATTTTTAGCTAATATACTGTTGACATTGTGTTTACATTGCGCTTACATAAACGCAATGCGGCTTATTTACTAAGGGTCCACGGACGCACTTTTGTCATACTTTCCGATGTTTTTGGGTTTTGCGCGGCTGTGACAGATATTTAACAGGGGATTGTGTCGCACGCAATCGGAATTTGGTGCAGCTGCGCTGGCTTTAATCCGACAGAAATCAGGGACCGAGCCATCGGACGATCCAACTGAATTTTAGTGAATCGCGGACAGGTAAGTAAATGTGCCCCAATGTTACAAAATTGCAATGTAAACAGAATGTACATGCAATGTGAATGAAAATGTGATGTTACTGCAAAATGCAACATAAATGCAAAAAATGATAACATTATATAAATGTGATGTGAACACATACAATGTAAACTGAAAAGCAATGTTACCGCAAAAGTGATGTAAATACATTTGCATCATATTTTATGTTTACAGCGTTTATATTTACAGTGTTGTGTTTATGGTGTTGGCAGTAGTGAGGGGATGCTGCCGGGCATTTCATTAGTGAGGGGAGGCTGCTGGCCATTTTATTCGTGGGGAGACTGAGCAATGCATTTCCCACCCTATACTTTTCTACTCAAGTCAATAAGTTTTCCCAGTATTTTTTTTTTGTGGTAAATGAAGTGCCTTGGTTTGTATACAGGCAGCTTGTACTTGACTATATATCGTACTTACAGGCAATGTCCCAGCATGTTAAAATAAAGGCCACAAGTGTGGCTAAAATCGGCCATTTTCATTAACTATAGTCTATGAGTGATCTGTGAAAAAACGATTTAGACATCCTCTGATTTTTAACACATCGGTCATACAGATAGATACTGTGGGCAAAGCATGACAGTAATAGCATAGGGAATCTTGTGTCATATGGTAAATGAGACAAATGGACCCAAACATACTAGATGAATTGGTAAATTTATTGACTTGAGAATACTTGCTATGCAGTATAAAAAATGTTTTTTTTATGTTTCCTTAGTGTAGGAGTAACCCACTGGAATACCAGAGAATCCTCTGGTGGGTCAAGGCTTTTATCTTATGCTGAACCCCAGAGACACAGCAGAGGAAAATCTAATTTGGAAGCTAGCAGGGTCTGTTTGCTGGGGAATAATGAGGGCTCAGCACCCAGGATAATTTTATCTTCTGGCCCCATGCAACCCAGTCTTACAATGTGTCTCCTTCATGTAAGTTCAGCCTTGAACAGCAGCATGACACTGTAACCATTGTTGTTCGCTCACCAGACATGGACTTCCATGGACTGAGCATGTTCGCGTGAAGGTAGCCTGAGTGACCTCCTGTTGGTCAGCTAGATAGAGGGACAGTCTACCAAGATTAAATATACTCTTGGTAATGAGTTCTTAAAGACCAGTTTGAGGTTATTCACTAAGTAATCAATGCTTCTTTTCTTTCTATTAAATCAAGTTTCTGTATTGCTTTAAGCAATTGGGAAGGTTACACTTGGGGTTATCCAGTTCTTTTAGATATTAATCAGCTGCCAGTTCATCTGGGCCACATGTGTATGCTCTGCCTTGATTAAAATGAGGTTATTAAAATATAGAATAATTGAAATGGTGACAATCCTGCAATAAGAGCATCTTACTCATGTAAGCTGGAAATGATTTTGTTACAGGGCAAGCCATGTTTCTTTCATTCTAAACTATATAGCCTTTATGTTGGCCCAGTAGAGATGGATGAGTCAACTTTTGTCTCTCTTGTAAAATTGTATGTATGCTACATTTTAATACTAATGGGTAAAGACTCTGCTGGGGAAGGATGTCATCCAGGTCAGAAGTCTGAATGTTGCACCAACACAAAGCATCTTGATTTTTCATATTGGGACTGTAAATAGTGCATTTATAACAGGCACAAAATTATAATAGAACTAAATGTAATATGGAAGGTGGAAACTCACTTTAAATTTCAATTAGAAAGTCAGTATTTTATATTAAAAATTACAATAATAACATCTAAAGCTTCGTAATAACAGAGACCTTATCGAATCCATTATTATTGAGGCTCATCTGAAACAATGCAAGTCTCCTTTTTTTTAGCTCTTCTTTAAAAATGACTCTGTCTTAAAGATTCACACTGTCCCATGGGCAAGTGTTATCAAAGGGAACCTTTTTTTTTTAAACTATTCCAGATACTGACAGTCCTTTCTAACCCCATAAAAAACACTTTTTAATCTGGCAGCCTATCTTTTGTGACAGAGTGCAACCACGCCTCCCATCATCATTCCCAGGTACTTCATCCTTCATGTCATCCTGACATTGGGCTTCTCGCTGCGCGTTGCTAGGCATTGAGAGCGGTACTGAACTCTCTATGTAGTTTGCGTATTGCTGGCCGGCGCCTCACTGTCTAGGGGAAAAGCTGCACATGCGCAGTGACCATTAGTTAAGAGTGCTATGGGAACCTGTCATTAGCTGGAATAGGGAAAAATGGTGCCAGGTTCCCTTTAAAACATACTGTCAAATGGTGGATTTTATGTTAAACTTTTTCCTTTGGATTAAGTAAATGATGGAATGTATCATTTTAGAAGTTCTAAAATAATTCCTCTAAACTTTGAACTTTATTTAATGTATTCAATTTTCTTGTTTTTTTTTACCTATTAAACCCAGGTACCAAAACATGTCCCATTTTTCATCTGGCTATATTTTCAGATTTAATATTTTTATTCTAATGTATGTAAATGATTTTGGGTCTGCCATCTGCTCTGTTAACAGCATTTAGTGATATGCTTTACAGAAGTCTTGTAAAGATAGGCTGTAATAGACTGAAGAATGTTTGAGGATTTGGGGGATTGTGGTCCCTCTCTTTACTGACTAAATCTGCAGAAGTTAAGTTGACTCTTTGTTTTCATTCTGTATCATTGTTGGGAGTTTGAGGTAGATGATTCAGTTGCTGCCTCTGATAACCTAATACTTTAATTTGGAAGCCAACATGTCAGAAAGTCCCCATAGATCTCCATAAGCTTAAAGTAATGCTAGCACTGACTCAAGCCTACTGAATACCGTAGTTACATTCCTATTTGTAAATTCAGCTTCTTGTATATCATTACAAGTGTATTCTGTGCCTGATTTATTTACTATGATATATGCTATTATAAAAGTTTTGGGTTTTTTTGGAATACCTTCAGGGCTGGTTTTAGGGGTTACCAGCGCATGCATGGCAAATAAAATATTTAAAATTATTTAGGTGATGTTTGTTGTAATATTTGAAAATTTTGTTTTAGTATTATTTGGCTTTAGTATTTGGTTTGGTATTTGGTTTTAGTATTATGCTGGCTTTTTGATAGAGGAATATTATTATTTACTACATATTTTTTGCAGTTTTATTTTGGCAATATAAGACACTATGGAACTCCTAGTGTCTTTGCGCACAGCAGAAAATTCTGCAATTGAAAGGCTGTTATATTAGGAATCCATCTGCTTGCTGCCAGAATACTTCAATTCAGATGAATAGAACTTCTCTTTAATCGCAAGAGATTTCTGCAAAAAATATTGCACGCAATATGAAAGTCTTAGAAACCATTCACATCACTACAATGATCTTCCGTTAAAGAATATGCATCCATTATCATTTCCATTGACTTCCATTGTTATCCATCGTCTCCCTTTTATTATAAATCCACAGGCTGCCACAGTATTATTTCTTTAAGAAAATAACGGAAGGAATATGGGCGGTAAGGTGTGTGTTTTTTTTTTTTTTTTTAACACACCTGTCATCAGTAATTGAAATAATACACTACCATTACATTGTTACCCAGCTTACCATTATTTATTCAAGGCCCATTATGGTGGCATCCAACTTTTGAAGTGAGATCTAAATTGGTTGTATAAAGTCAAGGAAGCTGAAGTCAAGCTCTCCCCACCTCTAAACGCCTCATTCCCTGTGATTGATGTCATGCGCTGGACTTCAAACAATCTGTTCAGTGTTGTCTCCGGAGAGAGATGGGGAAAGCTTCACTTCATTGTTGAACTCTTCATCTCCTGGAGTCAATCCAATCAATTTACATCTCATTTCAAAGTTGATTTTCTGGATGGTGCCTCACACTGGGACCACAATCTAGAAGGTGTTCAACTGCTTGACAGTGTACTGGTACTGAACTACTGACAGGTTCTATTTAAAAACATTGAAGTTACCTTATATAATCGAGTATAAGCCGACCCGAGTATAAGCCAAGGCCCTTAATTATACCACCAAAAACTGGGAAAACCCGTTGACTCGAGTTTAAACCGAGGGTGGGAGATGCATTGGTCATAGTCTCCCAGTATACAGCCAGCCCCCTGTAGTATACAGCCAGCCAGCCCCCTGTAGTATACAGCCAGCCAGCCCCCTGTAGTATACAGTCTGCAAGGCACTTATAAATAAACTTAAATACTCACCCTGAGGATCTTCAAAGGTCCTGAAATGGCTCTTGTGTTCATGTGTATTGAAAGCAGGAAGAGATGTATTTCATTGGTGAAGGTCCTTCTCAATATAAAGTTCAGTGGATCATTTGGGTGGCCATGTGCCCTGCTACTGGCCAAACCACATATATCATAACTCAATAATAAAGGATCACAGGCTGCAATACGAATAGGCAGGTAAAGGGCTTGCTCTATCTTTTGTGTCCCAGGCAGTCAGCTTATGTATGGGGTAGTGGAATCTACAGCCTTGTGTATAAACCCATATAAAGTGAATGTAGACATATACAGCTAGTACATGTCCGTATTTAACATTTGTGTGCGTGTAGCCTTTTTCCTGTCAAGATTTTTTTCTCTACATCTATGAAATCCTACTTTCATATAGGGCATCGCCTGGCATTTTGGCTTTAAATATTATTATAAGTCCAAAAGGTGTATGTTACAAATGCTGGTAAAAAAATGCTGTAAGATTCGCTCACAACAATCCTTAAATAGTATTATAAGCATATGTCCTTTATTAGTATGCCCTTTTCTTTCAAGGTATATGTCATACAGATAAGCATTTCAATACAGGTTATCAAATAATTGTAGCAATTATTCTTGGAACTGTTGTTCGCATTATCTGCAAATCATTCATCGTCCAAATAAAAAAAAAAAAAAACATTTGTCGGGTTTATTGTATGTTACAATCTGTTTTGCAGGAAGTGTAGTACATTGACACACAGAGAATAAGATGCCTTCTTCCAACCAATTATAGTTTTATGAATTGTTCAAGAGTTTACAGTTCAGTTTGACTGATATCTATGTGACCTACATAGCACAGTTCAGTCACATTCTTTTTTCATCTTTCTTTTCTTTCTCTATAGCATTGGCTATGGGATTGTTTCAGGGTGCTTGCTCTGCTTGATTTACTTCTAGATGCCTTAGATTAGATAAATAGTAGCAAAGGGATTTATTCAAGGTCATAAGACATTCAGTTTACTTCTAGAGTAATTTTGGTAACTTTTAATTACTAACGTAGATAATTGTTCAAAACTCAAGACCCAAGATTGACGTTTCCCATAGTAATCCATTTCACTTGGTAGTGAGTAACCAAGGAACTGCAATTATGCGTGTTCATATTGTAAAGGTGGCAAAGCTGTGTCATATATAGAACAGAAGCATATAGGAGTATAGCATAGAAACATAATTACTAGAGGGTGTGTGCACTCTTGTATGTTTTATAATAAAACTGAATTGATATATGTTGTCAATTTGTTCTCCATATAACTTTTTGTTTTACTATTATATTTTACTACCACTAGTGTATAAACGATTTAAGTTTATCTAGATGGGTAAAACTGGTTCCTTTTATGTAATGGAATGGCTTGTAGATTTAGGAAAAGTATGCATTAGGCATTTACCTGCAGTGACATCAAAATGACTTAAATTTCTGTATGAATTTTTTTTTATATTAAAAATTTTACATGCCATTTACTCATCATTTAAGAACATGTAAGAACTTGCCTCTTGTAGTGTATGTATAGAACTGTAACATTAAACCTATCTCTAATGGTGTGTACCAATTGCTGTGACACTATGTACAAACGGATCTCACTCTATGGTAATAATAACGTACTTTCGTATCATATCGTCAAGTGAATGCAGGAGGGAGAAAATGGGTATACATTTTTGTAGTGTTAACCTACAAACACCGAACATCAGACCCCTTAAAATTTGTTACTCATTGTTTCATTACAGCCATTTTGGTAAGATCAGAAAATGTATTCAGACCCTTTGCTGTGACACACATATTTAACTCACATGCTGTCCATTTTCTTCTGATTCTACTACTTCATTGGAGTCCAGCTGTGTTTAATTAAACTGATTGGACTTTATTAGAAAAGGTACCTGTTTATCCAGCATTGTAGTTTTTGGATTATTGGTGGATTCTCTGGTGTCCAGCCAGCAACCATCCTTGCACAGTGACTGCGTTCATCTCCCACGTGGGCATAGCGGCAATAGTTGGAAGGGGGGAGGGTTAAGCTGTAACGGCGTTTCATTTTTTTGTTGGATAATTACACACCTGTCTACAGTGCATGTCAGAGCACATGGGAATCATGAGTTCTAAGGAACTGCCCAAGGAGCTCAGAGACAGAATTGTCCAAAGGCTCTGCAGCACACGAGGCTCCTAAGAGCACAGTAGCCTCCATGATCCTTAAATGAAGGAAGTTTGATACGACCTTGACCTGTCCAGCCAAACTACAGTAAACTGTTGTTGGAGAAGACCGTTAGTGAGAGAGGTAAAGAAGAACCCCAAGATCATTCTGACTGAGCTCCAGAGATACATTAGGGAGATGGGAGAAAGTTCCACAAACTATCAGTTCAACCCTCCATCGTTCAGGGCTTTATGTCAGAGAATGCCGAAGGAAGACTCTCCTCTGTCCAAGAAATATAAAAGCCTGCATACAGTTTTGCAAAAAAAACTTATGTAGGACTCCCAGATTATGAGATATTAGATTCTATGGTCTAATGGGACAAAAACTGAACTTGGTGTTAATTTTAAGCAGTATGTGTGGAGAAAACCAGGCACTGCTCATCACATACCAAATACAATCCCAACAGTGAAACCTGGCAGAATCATACTATGGGAGTGTTTTTTCAGCTCCAGGGACAGTGGGACTGGATGCAAAGTCCAGAGATATTCTGGATGAAAATCTCTTCCAGAGTGCTCTGAGCCGAGGGTTCACTTTTTGCGTAATTACCAAGAAGATTCGTGGCTGTATTAGCTCAAAAAGTGTCTGAATAAATATGACCAAGTGATATTTTAGTTTATCAGTTTAATAAATTAGCAAAAATATCTACATTAGTTTTTTTTCTATCAAGATTGGGTGCTGAGTGTACATTAATGAGCAAAAAATAAGTTTTTTGATCTTACCAATTGGCTGCAATGAATTTAAGATTGAAAAATGGTAAAGGGGTCTGAATACTTTTCGTACCCACTGTATATCAGATGAAGGGGAAAAGGTGTTGTCCGCTTATGACCTTCACTTTTCATTGCCAGGGTACCCCCGTTTAAAAACCCTACAGAATTATTAGAGGAGCAATTTACAACACACAGTCCTGGTATACTGCCAGATGTATGTGTTTTAGTTAATTTTTACACCTCAATAGATAGTTTTGAATAGTGGCTAGATTTGGAGGTATGGTTAATGATGTCGTAAATTGCACCTGATTTATCAAGTCCTGGGCCATTTCTTTAGAGGAAATTAGAGGTAGAAAGTGAACCGTGGACGAAGAACATATCGCAACTTTGATTATATAGGTTTTGTCACTATGTATGCATGATCTAGTACTATACTGTATATAAGACAGTATAAATCCTCCATGCGTTGTTAAGTGGTGTAAACCATCTGATAATGTAATAACGCTGCATATTTTTCTTTTTTCCCCTTTGCATATCTTTCTGCTACTATATTCTCTAATACAACTCTTTTGCTCTAGACTGAACTTCACAACCTAGATCTTTCCGTAGTTTTGCCTTATACCTTGAGCTGATTTCTTTCAGGAGCTTTTCCAGAGTATTAATCCTGTCACAGCTGCCCTGGGCCATGTATTGACGACATCCATTTTCATGTTGTGTCCCTGCATTATATTATTCCTTTCTAGATCTACAGAGTTTAACCCTTAAGCCTTCATAATCCTCTGAATTGGATTTTTTACACAATAAGAAGCAAGGCAAGACAATTTTATCATCAGGCAATCTAAAGGGCGCAGGGGCCTCCAATGTGGGGTGAGGAGAGTGGTCTGGTGGTAGATCATTTTCCTCTCTGATGATAAATACCTTCTTGTTGTATGTTCAGAATTAATGTGATTTTCTGGGATTTGGCAAATGAAATGTCTCTTCACTTCCTGCCAAGCGAACTGGCTAACATAGTACGGCGATCATCCTTGGTGTTTCAAAATAGCCCCATTCACGTGATGATTGTATGTGTCACCCCTGGCCTGTGATGAGAAAGCAACGTTCAACAGAATTCCACAACCTCATGGTTAAGCACCTTGGCAGGGTGCAAGCCAGAAAAGCTCTTTTACCATTGACTGAATGATGTCTCACGTGACATGTAATAACACTAGAAAGGGTATCAAGTTATTCATGTTCATGCACAACCATTGCATGTACGTTCATTTAAGTCCTAATGTGTTTGTGCAGTGAGTAGGAGGGAACAGGAGGTTCAACACCCCCTTTCTAGTGAATAGTAGGAATCTGTACATGGTAGAGTCATGTAAAAGGAAGCCTAAAGAGTACCCAGGGCTTCCTACTACAAATGTGTGGTGCCTTACTGTGTAGAAATTCTCACCTAGCAACAAAGTGCCATAGAATCATGCCATAAACCTTGGAAAACCTCTTTATATGAGATTAGAGGCACACACAATTCTTGTAGGTTCACATTAAAGGAGCATCACATTATGGCTTCATACACCTTAGAAGGGGTTATGTGTATATTGAATTTGTGAATTAGACCTTCTGTTGTTTAGTATGTGGTTTTCTCCACGCTTACATGGCAGGTTGCCTATTTAATTTGTTTAGCCTATCAAGGGCCATAGTTACCTTTTTTGCTTCTTCTATTACGGTATATTTTTAACACGTCAGTCATTTGTCACTGCACTTTAATTGTTTGTCTGTAACAAGTCTTCACCCCATTTCCCCCTTGCATGAGCATCATTATATCTCCGATTTTGTTCCGATCTCTGTCTACCTCTGTGTGATTCTGCTCTGTATTAAAAACCACAGGCACACGGTACCTTCTTTTTTTTTTTTCGACTTCTTTGCAACCTGTTATTTGGCTTTTTTTGACTATCTGCGAAGCCACATTTCTATTGCAGTCTGTGCTCTGCTATTTTCTGTATCTCCATTTTCCTTTCTTTCTGCCCAGTCTCTCCCTTTTTCACTCCCTCCTCTCAGGTCCCCAGCTGGCGTTTATGGCTGAAAGGGAAATCCCCCTTGTGTTCATACCTCTTAGCAATCCCTAGCAGAGAGAAAGCTACCACCCTATGCTGCAGCACGCATATAAGGGGTTAATTAGATGCTCTCAGGGAGGGGGAGGGTGTCTTCCTTTTTTTTGGTCCCAATTTTTTCGTTTAATTGTTTTGTTTTTTTGTTACCTGGAGGAGATGGTATTTCAGGCGTTTCCATGGAAACATATCCTTCCAATGTAATGAAGATGCTTGCGATAACGACAGAAAAATCCCTTTTACCACCCCTGCCCCCATCTTCCAAATACTCAGCCTATAAGGAGGGGGGTTATCAGAGAGACCTTGCATTTTGAGGGGGTGGCAAAAAGAAGGCATTTCAAAGATCTAAGCCATTTTGCACTTAGTCAACATATCCAGGCATAGGAATGTAAACTGGCACTGTAAAAGGTCTCCCAATGATATTATATATCATTATTCTATTATATACTCGTGTGTGTGTGTGTGTATATGTGTATATATATATATTTTTTTTTAATTTTAATACCTAAGGGCATTACAAGAGATGCTATGTATTAAATGATTTGCTTCTCCACCGAACTGGAAATATTCATACTAGTTCTGTATGCTATGAATATTATAATAAAGAAAAATATCTGGTCTTTTTGGCCCAAAGGGAAAACATGGATAATTTTAGTGCTGATCCAGTTCTGTAACAGAATAAAATTTTGTGCGGCTATATTTCATTCATTGCACAAGTCATGCAGAGTGTGTAACTTCCTTCTTCTACTGTATGTTACAATATAAGTATTACTGAACCCATGAAATAATAAATTCCCTTTCTCTCCTTCTATCCTCAGGCTGTGCCTTCCTCACATACTGTGCCAGAGACTCAGCCATAAAAGCACAAACGGCCCTGCACGAGCAGAAGACTCTACCTGGGGTGAGTGAAAATTATAGTGACTGATCATGGTTTCATGGTTTTGGTCAATGTCCTTGACGGACATGGTCGTCCTAGGCTGTATTAAACTTGTATGGTCACACAGGGTGACAGTCTACTGAATTCACCATCGAGGGCTCCACATACAGCCCACTGTGCCTTTTAGCTGTTCATCCTGAAATTAATTGTATTCCTGTCATTCAGATGCAGATACAGTTGATTATAGATGTAATACCAACACTGCTACATCTAGTAGACTTACTTGGAGATATGTATCCTCTTTTTTTACCATGGAGGAGGGCACTAAAAGAGGATTCTTCATATTGCAGCATCAAACCTAAGACCT
Source organism: Engystomops pustulosus (assembly GCF_040894005.1). Lineage (NCBI taxonomy): Eukaryota > Metazoa > Chordata > Amphibia > Anura > Leptodactylidae > Engystomops > Engystomops pustulosus. Next base: position 150,104,609 of record NC_092411.1, on the reverse strand, counting down.
TCTCTGGTGATTCAAGAATAGGTGTAAATTAGATGGAAGTGCATGACAGCCTCCTGTGTCATTAACATAATGATTGTGTGTTACTGTAGGAATGTATGGAATGGTGGGTTATCAATCAAAAGATTTCACGTGAAAAGAGCATATTAAAAACATTAAGGTGTTAAGCCAAGCATGTCATAAGAAGAAAGTGATATGTGCACAGGGGTCTGCACTGGCTAGGAAAAATATGCAGTACTAAACACTTTGCTCAATTGTAATGCAGGCCCTGGGAATGGCCATGTAATGACCGTGGGCCCTGATGCTAAGCCCACTTCCCAGCTGTTTCTTCCTATTGCCTGCCCTCCCTAAGTAGGAGGAAAACAACTCCCTATGCCAAAGAGAAATATAAAACAAGAATAGCCAACAATCCGGGTCCGGGTTTATTTACCAGAATAGAGTAAAACAGCGTTCCTTTCACAAGCAAGGGAGCAGGTCAAGATAAACTAAAAATCGACACTGGCCTGAATATGAACTAAATACTTCTAGGAGACTCTTCACCACAGAGCTTGGTTACAAACACCTGCAGCAATCAGTTCCAGTTCAGCCAGCAAGCTAAGGTTGTATTCACACGACCGTATGGGGGACATATATGCGGCGACTTGTATACGCACAGTACTGTATGGGAGCGGTACGGTGCAGCACATGTGCGGCACCGCCCTGTAGCCGAAAGAAAGATGGGGCGTGTCCTATATTTCTCCGAAATACGGAGCCGTGCGCCATTCATCGCTATAGAGAGGGGCTCACCCCCTCCTCCTCTCCCCTGCACCGACGTGTGTCCGCCATGTAAATGTAGTCTAAGTGTGTGTCCACACATGAAAATAACATGGAGATCTAATTTGTGTCACCTCAGCCGTAAATCACTGACCAAGGATGACCCTGACACAGTAACCCCCTCTTATGTGGGACTGCGGGACTCTGATTTAGTCCACCAGATTTGGAAGGATTTTAGTGATGGTATAACCTGAGGAGGTGTGGAGCATGAATATCAATGCCACAGAGACTAATGTCCTATCCTCTGTCCCATAACCTTTCCAATAAACTAGATACTGCATGGAATTCTGAACTTTTCGAGAATCATGTATTTTTTTTTTTTTCTCCCACTACAAATTTCCCCTCCGTTACGACTGGAGCAGGAGGATTAGATATTGGCAAAACAGGAGGAACAACTGCATCGCAATTAGTTTTGAGGTGGTTTTAGATGCAGTTTTGTTAATTTAACAGGAGAAAGACATGAACTGAACGGGTGAATTTGATTTTGAAGGAGAAACTTATTCAACATTCTTTGATTTCATGTCTTTCACTTTTTTTAAATAAGAAATTGCACCTAAAACCACCTCAAAACTAATTGTGATGCAGTTTTAACTGCGAGGTGTGACCGCACCCTAACAGTAATTGTGGATGATTGAATAAGGGCCCACATATCCCGGACTTTAACCGGATTTGAGTCATTGATTGACTCTGTCACTACAAGACGAGAATTTTGGATTAACGCAAGAATTACAGAAGAACAGTGACACTTGAGTGGAGGAGTTGATCCTGAGCATCTGAGGTATAACAGATGTTCAAGGGTCTGGAGGAGGTACCTTGGATCTGGCACAAACCTTGCATGAAGGCACAAATTCATGGACATTGCAAGACCATGATGGCCACCAGTAGTACCAAGTCAACAGATATTTAATTCCAGCAATGCCAGGGTGTTCTGATAGTACAGAACAGTGTATATTCTTAAGTACACTGGGGTGGAGACTAGGGGGCATGAACAATTTGTCCTTAAGGGGTTGTCCGAGACTTATCAATAAAAACAAAAGGTGGCCGGGAGGGGGCTGCTTAAAAAAAATAAAGATGTACTTACCTTCCGTCTCCCTCCGGGAGTCCTGCGCTGCTGTCGCTCCAGCTGCAAGAGCAGTGTTTCCGGCTGGCTATGACAACCATCCTTCCCGCATATACAATGGTGTGCATAGGGACAGGTGGGTGTGGCAGAAAACAGCCGGCCGGCAGCTGAGTCCAGCACTACTCCCGCGGCCATGGTTGTTTAAATGGTACGCAGACCGGAGTGACAGCAGTGCAGGACACCCGGAGTGCGCAGGAAGGTAAGTACATCTTTATTGTTTTAAGCACCCCCCTCCCGGCCACTTTTTTGGGTTTTTTTTTTTTTTATAAGTCTTGGACAACCCCTTTAGGAGTTTTACTAGGAGCTAGATCCTGAGCCTTAGCAATAGAGGTGATCAGTGCATGATCACGACCCTGGGAGATGGCATCTTTTCAGGATTCACCTCCAGAGTATTGGTGGAAACCTGCAAGAGAGGGTATCTTCCTTAAAACAAACCTGTCACAAGGAATTTCATTTTTAGCTGGTGACAAGTTCCAATAGCCTATGCTATGCTTATTTAAAAAATGCCTGTCACAATTCTGAATCATTTCAGTACTTTAGATAACTTTAATTCACATTCCCAGGCTCCCTTCCAGCAGCATATGGTGAGTCCCTGGGGGAAAGGGTTAGGGAACTACAGCAGCCTTTGTCTCAGTCTCCTCATGCATTCTTCCTTTAATCCACACTATATCCATCCTTGCTGAGTGTGGAGGAGAGGAGACTGAGGCTTAGGCACACAGACTGTTGCAGCTGCCCACCCTCCCCCAGGATTCCCCACATGCTGCAGGCAGGGAGCCAGGTAATATGAAATAAAGTTTTATTAAGTACTGAAATGATTCCTAATGCTTACAAAGACATTTTTTAAATCGGCATAGCATTGGCTATTGGAACCTGTCACCAGCTAAAAATTCCTGGGGACAGGTTAGCTTTACATTCTTGGTACCAGGACAATAAGTAACAATAAAATTAAAGTGAGTGAAGAATAATACCTAGCGGGCTTGCCTTGGGGAAAGTCGCTTAGCATTATTCAAGTACAGTAGACTTTTATGATCAGTAATCACCATTACACAAAGTTTATCTCCTTCTAGGAAGCGTCTCCGTTCCTAAAATATCATAATTGCGCTCCAAGAAGGAGAACTTCCTTCAGAAGAAAGCCACTGGCTGAATATTAGTAAGGGACTCTGGTCCCTTAGACAAGACAACCCCCACTCCCACTTCTGAGGCGTTAACTTCCACAATAATAGGTTGATTCAAATCTGTGCAGAGGATGAAGGAATAATACATCCTTTGGCTGGACTGCAGTAATGACACTGTAACAGTTAATACACTGCACCCAGTGTCTTGCATTTAGACAATGCAAGATACAGGGTGCTGGTTGTCGTTAACATGCAACCGCATTCAAGCGCATAAGCGATCGGCCGTGGCCTGTCCCTGTGCGGTTTGATTCCGGAAACAAAACTCTGTGGTCTGACAGCACCCCAAGACAGCAAGCTAAGTTTGTGTTCACATATGTGGAGAGGAAATAAGCGTCTCCTTCGTCATAAACCAAGGACCTATGCATGACACTGATGTTACAGGAAGTTTTTTTTTTTTTTTTGGAATAATGGACTTCCACAATTTGTTGTTGGTGGATAATAAAACATGTTTTTTCTGTATTGCAATAAATTGATGTCTGTTTATTTATGTAGATATTGAAATATAGTTCTGACTCTCCTTTCCTATTAGGGGCATTTATTATTATTTCTAATGGCAATCAACTAGCGACGTATTTGGTGGTAATACAAGGTGTAGGCTTGGGTGCTTTGTTTTTCTCTACTGTATTCACTTTTGAAAAACTATTTATTGGGTTATTAGAAACAGAAGTTACAAACCAACAGCAGAAACTCGCCAAAGGGAGATACCAGATTGTAGAGTCTTACAAAGATGATATTTGGTTTCTATGAGGCCCAGAGCCGCCCAGTAGCACGAGAACTGTTGCCCTTAGCCTGAAACTATGATAACTTGGAACATCTATGAGATATTATTAGACATATCATTTATAAAACATCAGCATTTTTAGCATGTCTGTTACAGTTAATTTCAGTAAATAAATGGAGGGCTGGTGTTAGATGCGTTGATGTGGGGATCCACAGGTATGCATCAGCGTGGCCAATAGGAGGGGGAGACAGAAAGCGCAAAGGATTCAAGTGTATTGTTGGATAAGCAAAAAATATATATTAGAATGTCTCTCACCTGGTTCAGTGAAAGATAGAGCGTAAAATAGATGGAGGGACTGCTGCCGACGGGACTCAGGTCCGGGCAAACCAGAGTTGACGGACTTGGCTGTGTGCTGAAGTACCACGAGGAGTTGTCCCGTTCTGCAGGCGCTGTCACACTCAGAGAATAGGCTGGGATGGTGTATCCATAAAACCAGTTTTAATAAAAAGTAAAAGGTAAAACACTACGTGTTTCGGCCCCGAAACGCGACGAAGGCTCCAGCCCGGGGCCGAAACGCGTAGTGTTTTACCTTTTACTTTTTATTAAAACTGGTTTTATGGATACACCATCCCAGCCTATTCTCTGAGTGTGACAGCGCCTGCAGAACGGGACAACTCCTCGTGGTTCTTCAATTTCAGTAAATAGCAGGTTTGTGGCATCTTTTCTTAGGACTCTGTGTTCAATGTGATATGCAATTGTCAATTTATGTATACTTTTCTTAGTGTTTGCAGCAGAAGTCATCATGGCGCTCAGGAATAAGCTGTATTTTAGTATCCTGGACATTTAAAGGGGTTTTCCCACAAAGGAAAGTTAGGCCCTATCTCATGCATAGGGCCTAACTTGCCGATCAGTGGGGGTCTCAGTTCTGAGACCCCCGCAGATCGTGAAAACATGGGATCCGCTCACCGATCTCCGTCGTCTCCATAGAGACTAATGGTGCAGTACAGTCATGCGTGGCCGTCTGCTCCATTAGTCTGAGGAGCTGCAAGGGGTCCGACGCACCCCTCATTTTTGCGATCTGCGGGGGTCTCAGCACTGACCCCCCGCCACTCAGCAACTTTCCTTCATGGGAAACCCTCTTTAAGCTGCAGTATTTTTGTAGCAAACATTCCTGAGACCCAGTAGATGAACATAGATATGCAAAGAAAAAACTTTTCTATGTGTACCACACACAACTCCATTGTATAGCCACTGTGCCTAGTAATGCACTACAGTCATCTGAACACTTTTTAGAGGAAATATACTGATTTGGATATTAATCTTTTAACATAATTATTCAGAATAAATAATACAACAAATAGAATTAATATTGTTACTATTTTGAGGATTGGATAGCATTAGTGTGCATGAATGTACATTTACACAGTAAAAAAGCATTTACATTTAGCTTAAACCTAACACAATGATATCCTAGCTAGATTGGAGGGGGTTCCATGGCACACCATCATTTAAATGATGTTTATACAGGCATAGTGATACAAAACAGAAAAAAATGGCATTTAATAAGGTTTTACCACCATACTTCATTTGACATCTGTCTGAATATCGCATTATTCTATTGTAGAGCACCTATACACCATCCACTGTATTCTTGGGTTTGATGATGTTACAGTTGAAAATTTTGATCGCATAAAATGTCCAGTGTTTTTGTTTTTTGCTTTGGTTGTCAAATGAAAATTTCATTCAGACCATCATGGAATTCTGTTAATATATGAGGGTCTCCAGTGTAAGATCCTTTTTTTGGCCTCTAAGCACAATGGTTACAAAGAGTATCTCTCTGAAGGACCTGTTCTGTAATATGTTAAATAGACAAACATTTGATTTGGATAAGCAACATGTAATGCTTAATATTTCCTGTAGGGGCACTGTGGGAAAACTGAACACTTACTGCCAAGTGTCCCCATGCTGTACAGCAGATCACAAAGAATCCCAGCAGAAGGACAAATGTGGGGATTCTACACTACAATACAGCACTGCCACACTAAGGGCCAATTGACACTCTGTTATTCATTTATTTCTTTCGGTCATTTTAATTCAAAACCACAAGTGGTGGAACACAGAGAACAGCTACAAGTCTGTTGAGTATTATACCAGACTTTCATCTGTTCTGTGTGTTGTACATCACCTGGTTTTGTCTCAAAATAACTGAACGATATAATTGAAGACCTAACAGAGATAGAAAGATTATAGGGTGAAGGTTATGGCCTTGGTTACTGATGGCTATCACTGAATGCTTGGCTAATACATACAAACCAATATGTATTGACCCATTCAGGATTAGTCTTTCCTCTGGATGAGTTTAGCTTTGATGGCTTATCATCACTGTAATTAGCATTTGGTGTTCACGCTGTATGAGGATGCTCTAGTATATTCATTATTTTTTCATTTAGCTTAATTTTATGTAGCTGTAGTAAGGGTAATTTTAAGAGGACATGCTGTGCTGTAATTTAAGCCTCCTTACAAATCTGGTAAAACCTCCTTCCCCAATGCTTAGATTTTGCATCGCTTGAATAATGTACAAAACTTTTTTAGTGAATCAGCCTTTTTTTAAAAAATCTGGTGGGTGACTATTAATCACCCTCTAGGATTTCTTCCTTCTGAACCAAAAGATGGCCTATGAAAATGCTTTACACAGGTTTTTCCAGATTCACTATATTGATGGCCTTTTGTGATATAGGACACCATTGTATTCAAGTGTTTCAAAGGGTTAAGGCTTTCAAATGAGCACTGTATATATACAGAACCTGACTGTTACAAATCCAATACTTCTCATAGCTCTAGGATTGAAAAAATATTCTTTATAGGGTTATCCCAGTAGTAAAAGTTATACCCTATCCAATGGTCATTGTCGAAGGGGTTAAAAACAGAGGTTTTATATTTTATTTGTGCATTTCCATTTTTACCCTCCTCTTTCCACACAGGGCTAAATTAAGGATGGTGGGGGCCCCTGGGCGCAAAATCTGGTGGAGGCCCCCACTGAGTGAAGCGTGCATACAAGTTGTCATGCTTACTATTCACTATCCCAGCAGTCACTCAGCTACATACAGCCGCCTCACCCCCAGTAACACAGCTAGCGATCTGGTGGGTGCCCCCTGGGAGGGCAAGATGGGGCCCCCGGGGCTCGAGCCCCAGGAGCCCCCCTATAATCCGCCCCTGTTTCCACATATTGTACTTTCTAGTACTTTTTAGTTTATTGTTCAGGGAAGCTGAAATTTTTTTTAAATGTGGTAATGTGGTAGAAGTGCCAAAAAACACAGTTGTGCCATATTCCTTTGAGCTTCTAAAATAATTATTCGCTTTTTATTCATTGGGTCAGTTCGATCACAGAAATACTAAATTTTGCAAATTATTTAAAAAAAAAAAACACTAAATTTATATAGGCCTGATTATGTTTTAATGCAAAAAAAAAATAAAATATGTATGAAAAAATTTCTTATTACAACTTACAGACCTATATAAGGTGTCATTTTATTGCAGGGGATTCTGACGTTTTCATTGATACCAATTTGCGGAGTGTACGAACTTTTGACAATTTTTTATTATTTATTGTGATGTCCAAAAAGTGGTGATTCTGTTTTGTTTCCATTTTGTTTGCCATTTCCCATTACGGGGTTCACCGCTAGGAATAATCATTATTATATTTTGATAAATCGGGCATTTTGTTACGTGGCAATACCTAACATGATGATTTTGCATGTTTATTATTGTATGTGTTCGAGGGAAGGGGGTTATTTAGAATTTTTACATTTTGTTAAATATATATATTTTTTCTGCTATTATTTCAGGCCCCCTAGGGTACTTTTACCCTAGGGGGGTATGATTACTCCTATAATATACTGCAGTACAACTGTATTGCAGTATATTGTAAATATACTGCTTTTGTATTTCACCCGGTTTCTGGCAGACACTGTAATACAATATTCATACAGAACTGTTCAACCAGATAGGCTAAAAGTCACAACTCTTTTTTAACCCAATACCTCCAAATGAAACCTAGAGAAATTTAGTACTCTGTTTCTATGGAAACTGAAGGGTGAGTAAAGTTTACTAAACATGTGACCTGCTCTGGGGCAACCTGAGGCCATCAAATTAGAGCGGAAGCATCAAATGGAAGCATAATGAAGCACATCTCAGCAGTCATCCTACATCCTACACCAACATTGTCCTTTAGAACAGGGATTTTCTCCTCTGATAACATGACAGAAGGTGAAGGCTGGAGAAAAAGATCCATGTACAGAAAAGGAAGTGAATGGGAATTGGATTGAATCTAGTTTATGTTTCAAGAAAGCGAGCAGCAGAGAGCAGGAGAGCCCGAGGCAGATTTTCTTTCACTCAATGTCAGTAAGGTTCTTATGTCTTATCATTATTTGCTGTATGGTAATTTCCAACCCTTTTTGGCACAAAATAAAACATTATTCAAAGCATATAAAAACGTATGGCAAATTTTATGGATAAGATGTCTTGTGATGAAACATCACAGCACTTCATTTAATCCACCACCAGTGTTTATATAGCAGGTTTCTACTGCCCCCCCTCCCCCCTTTAAAAGTCTAAAACGCATTACTTGGTCTGTGAATCCCGAACAATGAAGGTTTGGACTCCTTGCACCATATATAACTATGATGCTTGGAGTCAAAGGAAAACCTCCTGTACAACACAGTTGTTCCACAGGGGAATCAGAACTCCCATCCACAACAGTGTTTAGTCTGCAAAATGCAGCCACTACATTGACATAGATGCATATTTAGCCCTAATGCTCATCTTGGGGCATAGACATCTGTATACTGGTCCTTTGAAAGATGAGGTTACACACATTATGGGCAGATTGGGTCACTTATGTCCACTACAATTGGCCTTGATCAAATTTTTAGATATACTCCTGCCAGAAGCAAGAAAATTTTGTAAAAATAATGTGGTCAAACAAAATAGTGAGTCATGTAATCTCAGGTTAATATCTCATTAGAATTCCCCCATTGCGCTGTACATTATAGGTGGAACACAGAAAGAGAATGTGCAATGTTTTCAATGTTCTCAAAAAGTAAAATATAGTCTGTTTTTTACTCTTCATGGTCAGCCAGTTACACAAATTCGATGAAATACTCAAGTTCAACCCTTCTCCATCAGTTTTACATTTTGTAGTATTTTTATATAAGGTTGAGACTTTGAACAAGAATAGGGTTAAAGGGACTGTCTATCTGCTTTGGAAAACTCTCTGTGGGCATGGCGGATGGACCTGCAGTCATCACTATGATCAGTGGGTGAACCCTGCAGCAAGTGTTCAATTCTCTGCAGTGTCGCAACCAATGGGGAAATAAAATATCATACCATAAATGGTCTGTTCTTTTAGTATATTTCCCTCCAAGGCAAGAGGATCAATTATCATACTAATGGATCACAATTCTAAAACAGACTTTTCTGTTAACTTAGAATTTCCTTATTCTGATTCTAGGCATAATGGGTCACATTTCCTAAGGGACGTGCGCCAGTTTTCTGTCGGACTTTGCATGTTCTTTTCTGTGCAAACTGCTTGCACATGTATTTAAGAAGTGCCATGTTAAAGGTGCACTCTGTCGGAGCTGTGCTGAGGGCGCCAGATTCGTGAAGAATGGGCGGCAGAAATCCTGAATCTGGCGCACCCTGCACTATACACAGTCAAAATGCACATGGTACAGATGACACTATTCTAAGTAAATATGACTCAATAAATGACTGGCTCAAATATGGCTTCAGATCTGCAACATGCCCTTTCTATTATGGATTTTTGAAACTGGCTTCCTAAAATTTGTGATGTATTCATACAAAAGGAGAACTACAACAATAGAAATAAAGGCTATTATTGAGTATGCAGAGTTTCACATTACTGGATTGGCCACCTAACCACATTTTACAATCTGTCCTGCAAAAGCCCCATCTGACGTCAATGGGATCAGTGGACCATATTGGCTTTTATGCCTTTATGAGCTATCCTTACCCAAAGCTTGGTGTCTGAATCGCCACATAGAGTGGAGCCGGACGCACAACTCTATTCTCTGTGTAGCTTCTGGCCCCCAGAAGTCTACGATCAAATAAATGCTTTGTAGATAGGCACTTGTATCTTCACCCACAGTCTGAAACCAGTAAAGCAGGCTACATTATAGATTATAACTGCATTGTGAGTGTTCATCAATGCTCTGTAGCTGCCACTCAATGTAACTTGCTTACTACAATGCAAGTACCTCTAATTCCTGAGCTGATTCCAATTCTAAGTTTCAACAAAAAAATCCTCTGATGGTATTTTCATGAATATTATGCATAAATGGCATCCATACAAAAAACTTAAAGATGCTTCTTTTCCTTGTCATCTGTATTTTGGAGATGAGACATTACAAATATAAACTAGATTGCTGTCCATTCCTGTCTGTTTTGCATAGCGACCCTTGGTCATGATTTGAACATACAGCTAGATAAGGAGTTATATTTCCAGAAAAATTGTTATCTACCATGACAGCCCTTCAGAAGACACTTGTGTGCCCTACCAGAGCACATAATCAAAGTCTGTCTGTTGAATTACATGAAAGTGTGCGGTTTAATCAGTTACATTGTAGAAAAACCATACACATTTTAAAGGTGTTTTCTATTTCAGCAAATAATTGATATTGTTTGTGTAATTAAAAGTTCTACAATTTTTCAATATACTTTCTGTATAAATTTCTAACAGTTTTATAGATCTCTGCTTGCCGTCATTCTGTAGGAAGCTTCATATGGTTTACTTCCGATTAAGTAATGTGATGTCACACAAATGCACAGGTAATTGTATCACACGGCTCTGATTACTCTCTCTGATTTATCGAGCCAAGTACTTTTGTGACATCACATGACCATCGACAGCTCTTTATCCACCGGAGGTAAACAGATGTAGAAAAACCATAAGGATATTGGAAAATTTTATAACCTTTCATTACACAAACAATTTCAATTATTTGCTGAAAGTGGATAACCCCTTTAATGCAAATTCACAAGATTAATGATTTGGTACGTGAATGAACAACTTTTACTAAATAAATTCACAGAAAAATGAAAGCAAACATTGAGTAGCTATGAGGCACTTTGCAGACACGTGAGAAAGTTGCCTTACACTATTTTCAGGCTGAGAAAAATGCAAGGGCAAATGTATGCTCATCATTTTATTTTGATTGACTGATTCCACATTAAGGTAATATTTCTGTTATTAAGGCAAATATATATTTATTCATAGATTTAATTAACTAATCTTATTAATGAATTAATAGAGTTGAACTGTAATTACAACACATCTCATTTAATAAAAACTACATTAAAATACAATGTAATTAAAAGTTACATTGTTAAACTATAACTTCAATGCAAATCCAAAGGTCATAGATCATGCTTATTTTTGATCAATATAACATGACAAATGTTTTAGCATTTGGAGGAGGTGGTACGTTTTAACAACAGTTTCCATTCTCAATTGTTTACACCTTTTATCTCCTCTGTTGTTTTGTCCCCCTTTCCATTTTTCCCTTCTGCTTCTGCACACTGCAATCTGTTATATTATTACATGTCCTTATACCTACTAGTGTTCAATTATAAATGTAGGATTTATATAGAAAACATGCTGTAGGCTATAACATCTGTTCTACTATTATGTTCCATCTTATTGTATGGAAATTATACATCAATCTGCCATATTGTTCATAAAATGATTGTCATTAAAGTGATCTGCTCTGCAACAATCCCACAATGACAATGATTTTTTTTTTAATTATTATTTTTGTACACCATTACGAACCATTTTTCACAATTTTTTTTTTTTTAACCGAAAAGAAAGGTCAAATAAACTATAACAGATTTATCATCCAATATCAGACACAGTGATAAATTTGTTGCAGCATAAGCCACATTTAATTGTGAAACTATCTTTATGAAACTTTTAATAAATCTGCCCCATAGATTTGCAGGTGACTGACCATGCTGCATGTGCATACCATTCTTGCAAAATTCTATGTCCTAAATTCAAAGAAATCCCCATTTTTATTTATATGCAGTTGGGCAATGCTAGTCACATGGTGAACCAAAATGCTTATTGCATATCACTAAAAGTAAATAGTTCCATACATTCAGGTAATTTTATTTTTATGCAGGGCATTTCATCTACAAGGACATGTGTATTGTTTATATGTTACCAGGGAGCTCACATGTTCCCTTTTTAAGTGGTAATAAATAAAGGTGAACTGTTCCCTTTAACTACACCTGGTCATATCCTCAATCCAGTACTTTCAATACAATAAAGTAGTTTCTACAGCACTACCACCAGTAAAGTATATATAATATTTGCCTTACAATAATGCCCATAGTACCAACCTAACATCAAGATTTCTGTTAAGAAAAATCAATCTCACCATAGTACCACTGTCATCCCAAGGCCAGAACGATGCAATTTGTTGCCCTAGGCAGACACAAAAAAATGCGCCCTCTCAGAAGCCATAAAATCTATTCATAATTTTATTACACTGAAACTGCCCGAACCAACGTCTGCAATGGTGTACTGTCTGCCAAAGCCAAGCAATACAACTCTTCTCTACTTCTTGATTTGTCCCCTATTTTGTGTCTATGGAAAATATTTGTGCTTGTTTTGATGCCACGTAAAACTCCCTTTTTAAAAGGATAGTACCAGTACCGTCAAATGAATGGTGCTCTATAAATTAATAGTAATAATTATAATATATATAATAATTCAAGTAGGGTCATAGATAGAGAAGAGGTCATAGAAAATCTGACAGCAGATTATTAGTGATATAACCACTGGCAAAATCAAATATTGATATGTACAAGGTAGCATGTATAAGGTAGCATACACGTCTGCAAAGATGGCAGCTAGCTCATGGCTGCCATAGACATGCATTAAAGGAAACTTAACACCATGGATCTACCTATTAAGGTAGGTGCATTTAACACATGTAAGGATAGCACTTTTTAGGGCTCTATTTTTTATAATTTTTTATTGTGGTAAATTTTGCATATTACCGCAATAAAAGATAGAGTGGAGTAAAGGATTAGCCCTAAAAAGGGCTATCCTTACATACGTTAGATACTCGTACCACCGGATCTACGTTAATATGTAGATCCATGGTGGTAGGTTTCTATTCCTGCCTCAGTACCCCATGGAGAGGGTTGAGGTGAAAAGCGCTCACCCCTTCCCACTTTACCAGGCTTACATGTCTGCTGCTGTGGGCGTCTATATGTAGCCTTGCTGTGGGTAACTGTGGGTAACTTTGAAATGTTGTGTGTCGGAGAAAAATGGTTTTGGAAAAGCCATGCACCTCAAAGAGTATCTGCAGAGCGATTCCCTCCGGCTTGTTCCTGCTTATCCCAGCGCCCCCAAGTTGAGCCCACACATTCGGTGGTACAAGTTGACTATCTGTGTGATGGCCTGACATACTAAGGCCTTGTACACAATGCTGTATTTTTGGCAGTGAACTGGCCACCAAAGACCTGCATTGTGCACATGCATGGTGTGGTGAGGCAAGGTGCAAGCCCAACGTTTCAGCACACCATAACTTTGCCGGGTGGGGGTGAGCAAGTTCTATTCCAATCACTTCCTATGGACACCGATTGTACATTTTATACGTGCTGAGTGGAAATGTATGTATGTATATATTGTCAATACTATTTGTACAGAGAACACATGAATTTTATGTGTTGCCGCTTTTATTGAAATTTTGTTAGGTCATACATATTGTCAGGGGAGCTGTAATTTAACAACTTGAAGATCCTCACCTTAGGCCCCTTGCAGACAAGTATATATGCATATATGCACTAGCATATGGTATATACGCTCACCGGCCACTTTATTAGGTACACCTGTCCAACTGCTCGTTAACACTTAATTTCTAATCAGCCAATCACATGGCGGCAACTCAGTGCATTTAGGCATGTAGACATGCTCAAGACAATCTCCTGCAGTTCAAACCGAGCATCAGTATGGGGAAGAAAGGTGATTTGAGTGCCTTTGAACGTGGCATGGTTGTTGGTGCCAGAAGGGCTGGTCTGAGTATTTCAGAAACTGCTGATCTACTGGGATTTTCATGCACAACCATCTCTAGGGTTTACAGAGAATGGTCCGAAAAAGAAAAAACATCCAATGAGCGGCAGTTCTGTGGGTGGAAATGCCTTGTTGATGCCAGAGGTCAGAGGAGAATGGGCAGACTGGTTCGAGCTGATAGAAAGGCAACAGTGACTCAAATCGCCACCCGTTACAACCAAGGTAGGCAGAAGAGCATCTCTGAACGCACAGTACGTCGAACTTTGAGGCAGATGGGCTACAGCATCAGAAGACCACACCGGGTGCCACTCCTTTCAGCTAAGAACAGGAAACTGAGGCTACAATTTGCACAAGCTCATCGAAATTGGACAGTAGAAGATTGGAAAAACGTTGCCTGGTCTGATGAGTCTCGATTTCTGCTGCGACATTCGGATGGTAGGGTCAGAATTTGGCGTCAACAACATGAAAGCATGGATCCATCCTGCCTTGTATCAACTGTTCAGGCTGGTGGTGGTGTCATGGTGTGGGGAATATTTTCTTGGCACACTTTGGGCCCCTTGGCACCAATTGAGCACCGCTGCAACGCCACAGCCTACCTGAGTATTGTTGCTGACCATGTCCATCCCTTTATGACCACAATGTACCCAACATCTGATGGCTACTTTCAGCAGGATAATGCGCCATGTCATAAAGCTGGAATCATCTCAGACTGGTTTCTTGAACATGACAATGAGTTCACTGTACTCAAATGGCCTCCACAGTCACCAGATCTCAATCCAATAGAGCATCTTTGGGATGTGGTGGAACGGGAGATTCGCATCATGGATGTGCAGCCGACAAATCTGCGGCAACTGTGTGATGCCATCATGTCAGTATGGACCAAAATCTCTGAGGAATGCTTCCAGCACCTTGTTGAATCTATGCCACGAAAAATTGAGGCAGTTCTGAAGGCAGAAGGGGGTCCAACCCGTTGCTAGCATGGTGTACCTAATAAAGTGGCCGGTGAGTGTATATTATACCATAGTAGTGCATTGTGCATGGCATATTATGTGAGCATGTGCATGTCTGCTGTCGCTGGAAAAAAGATTGAGCACTGATAAAGAAGAGCACTCACCCTCCACCTCTCCAGCCGAACATATGCTACGCCCAGGGTCCTGGCCCAGACGTAGCATACATTTTGTGAGTAAGAAGCCTTAGGCTGCATGTACATGGCCATATTATAAACTGTACTGTATATTGTGGGTCTGTTAGGTTGCACCCATTGATTACTGCAAGCACATACTTTACCACTTTTTGTGTGTTTTTTGGTATATGGAGCACACAGAGGTTTATTTAATGTATGGGACTTTCAATGGCATGTCACTTACTACTATATTTTTAATACTATTCAAGAATGTACTACTACAAACGCAACATGCAAATTGTATCCATTAAAATCCATAAGAAATGACATGCAGAAATTGTCTGTAGATGGTTAATTCTATTTTCCAATTGTAGCATCTAGCAACCATCATTTGTAACATGTACCCTGTGTGTACCTGTCCTGAGAATTATGGGCGATAAATGTCTTGCCCCTTTAAGTGGGCAGCGTGCTTCCATTGCTATGAGTAGGTTGTCTGATCCTGTTATAGAAAGCACTCCCATAGGAATATAAATTGTAGGATTTTTTTCAGTAGATTCACATTAGAACCAGTCTGCATTCAACAATTGTTTAATCAATGAGTGTTTATAGACTGAAAGAATTAGTAGATGAAAAAGCTGCCTCTGGGGGTTTCACAGAGCTTTATATATCTACTGTAGAAATCTACAACCTGCAGCTTTCCAGCTGTTGCTAAACTGCACATTCCATGATTTTTCATCAGCCAGTGGATAACGGGGTTTATTGGGAAAAGGTTGACTTGTTATATAGCCTTTCTCACAATTAGTATTTCTTTTCTTAAGAAATATCAAGATGTTCTATCTAACCATACCATGAATTATGTAGCAAATTATTTCGCTTACAAATGGCTAAAGAGCTGCATGTGCAGTATTTCCTCTAATATGTATTGTAGTAAGAAGAGTTTTTATACTGAGATTATCTGTTCTCCCACAAGGCGTTTCCAGGGTAAAGTATTTATTACCAATCCCGAGATTGAGTAAGAAATATAAGACTAGCAATGCCTTGCATTCCCACAGGTCTGCTGAAGAACAGAAAATGGAACATGAAGCAGACTGCTCCATTATCTGTGTAGTGGCAGAACCGAGTCACTGCAACTTGGCTCCTATTCATTTGAATGTGAGCAGATTTGCAGTTACCGTATATACTTGCCGAGACCCCTAATTTTACCACCAAAACTGGGAAAAACTATTGATTCGAGTGTAAGCCGAGGGTGGGAAATTCATTGGTCACAGACCCCCCCCCCCAGTATATAGCCAACCAGCCCCCTATAGTATACAGCCAGCCCATCCTGCCCCCAGTAGTATACAGCCTGCCCTTAGTAGTATACAGCCTGTCCTTAGTAGTATACAGCCTGTCCTTAGTAGTATACAGCCTGTCCTTAGTAGTATACAGCCTGTCCTTAGTAGTATAAAGCCTGTCCTTAGTAGTATACAGCCTGCCC
This sequence comes from Engystomops pustulosus, assembly GCF_040894005.1. Classification (NCBI taxonomy): domain Eukaryota; kingdom Metazoa; phylum Chordata; class Amphibia; order Anura; family Leptodactylidae; genus Engystomops; species Engystomops pustulosus. Next base: position 150,088,081 of record NC_092411.1, on the reverse strand, counting down.
CCAGTGGTATACAGCTTGCCCCCAGTGGTATACAGCTTGCCCCCAGTGGTATACAGCTTGCCCCCAGTGGTATACAGCTTGCCCCAGCATTAAAAAAAAATTAACTTATATACTCACCCTCTGGTGGCCCCGATGTGCAGCGCTGTTCCCCGATGTCCGCGCCGCTCGTCTTCAGGCTTCTGCGCCGCTTGTCTTCAGGCTTCCACGCCCGTCTTCTTTCTTCCGCTGGGCGCCTGAAGACAAGCGGCGCGGACATCGGGGGAGCAGCGCTGCACATCGGGGCCACCGGAGGGTGAGTATATAAGTTTATTATTTTTTAAGTATTTTTTGACGATATGGACTCGTGTATAAGCCGAGGGGACGTTTTTCAGCACATTTTTTGTGCTGAAAAACTCGGCTTATACACAAGTTCTTAAGTTGAATTTGTATGTAAGTCGAAATTGTATATTTTATAATTGTAGATCCAGACAAAAAAAATTTGGCCTCAGTGACAGTGATTGGAGTCAAAACATTTTTTTCTGTATTTGTACCAAGGATTATCTGGATGAGGCTAGCAAATCATTTCATGTTTCGTGTTGTGGAAGGTCCAACCCAGAGAATAAAGAGGCTGCAGTTCTATCATCCCCCAATTTTATCCTTTCAGTAATTTTTTTTATTGAATAAAAATTTATTTTCATGCTCCTGCCTTGCCACCAGCAAGAAGAAAGTGTTAAGTGACCTCTAAAGAGGGTTCAACAAGGGGCATTAGAAAACTTACAAATAAGGAATATTATGGTTGGAGAGATACATATAAGGATAACAGAAAGGGAGACATTTTAAGTGGGCTAGATGCACTATACAGTGAGCACAGCAGAAAGTGGCCATTCTATTGTGTATGGGGGGGGGGTCATTTGAATGTGTGGGTGAGTCACTGGACAGAGATATTATTCGAGGTGGGGTGCTACAGGAAAGCGGTATTATACAGTGTAGTACCCATTAAGGTGGGTATTATACTGTGTAGGCCCAGTAAGGGGCATGGTAGGTGATGTGGATTAGCACACAAAATGTTCTAAAAAGCTTTTTTTCAGCTTTCTCCATTCCAAATGATTGGAATTAGTTTGATTTTGGCTTTAGTTACCACTATTCTTTTTACCCATACCATTATAAGACTGATTCCACCAATAGGTGAGTGGGGCTTCCGTTGGGCCCCAAGCAATTGGATGTTTATCACCTTGTTTGGAGGAAAATATCATTTATGCTCTTCATGTTCCATGAGGTTATGTACAGGCAGTCCCCGGGTTACATACAAGATAGGGTCCGGAGGTTTGTTCTTAAGTTGAATTTGTATGTAAGTCGAAACTGTATATTTCATAATTGAAGTTCTAGACACATTTTTTCTTTTGCCCCAGTGACAATAGGAGTTTCAAAATTTTTGCTGTAATAGGACCAAGGATTATCAATAAAGCTTCATTACAGACACCGTACAGCTGATTATTGCAATCTGGGACTATAATAACATCCAGAGAGCTTTACCAGAGGTCACAGTGGGCAGATGGGTCCATCTGTAACTATGGGTTGTCTGTAAGTCGGGTGTCCTTAAGTAGGGGACCGCCTGTACTACATTTGGTTTCTAGCATCAACATTTCTGTGTTGATCTGTGTAATGGAGCCTCCTGTGTATTTGTTTATGGTGGTAGTTTATAGTGGACAGTGTTGTGTTTGTCTGCATGTATGTATCCTGTATATCATTCTGGGTTTCTCCCAGAATGTTGGCATCTGTGCGGTTTACACAAGCACAGATACTGAAAAAGAAAAAAAAAAACGAGGTACAAGTGGCGTGTGCCTCTAAGCGCTGGTTGCCACAGCGACAGCAAATGTCAGGTTCCGTGCGGTGAATAGTCGTTTCCATGGTTACCCCATCCTTTTCAGAGAGGTGCTGTTATAGCTGGAGTGACAGGTCTGGGGGAGGGGAGAGGTACAGGGTTGCACATTGTGTGTGCATGTCTGAGAATAGATGTGCTACCCTATGTTGCTGAAACCCACTGCTGTGACTTGCTCAGGATAGACAGTGTGCAGTGATGTGGACTGCCTTACATGAATCTGCATGTTGTACTTCTTTTGTTTTTCCTTGCAATGTACATTTTTGTTTTTTGAAAACATTTTTATTAAAATAGCCACGTTATTCTGCTGAATGTAATGATTTCTATGACTGTATAGGGTGTATATACATGCTATATGTATACTTACAAATCAGTCCTACCCTCAGGTGTATACAGTATATATCATAATGATGCTAGACTATATGCATTGTAGATGACTAGATGTATTGCATGGCCTGTGCCATCTACATCTGTTCTGTGGATCTTCAAAAGGTTTTTCTTTAGAACAGGGTCTGTACGGGCCATAAGAGGGATGGATGTGGGGGAAGGGGGTATGTGTTTGCTTTAAGGATTTAAAGCAGCTGCAGACAAATGGTTATGTGTGTGTGCTGGACTGCGTCCTGAGTGTGAAGATAGGTAAGGAAACATGGTCACTGTTTGCCAATCGGACTAGAATTAAGAGGGAAAGGCGGAGAAGGATAAAAAGAGCAAAGGGTAAAAAAGAGATAAACGCAAATGACATGAGAACAGGACCAAAATGATACAGTACAGAGCCAGTGACACAGAAATATAGAGAGACAGATGCAAAGCCTCGGGCAGAGGCACAGAGACCTACACAAACAGACAGACAGAAAAAAAATCAGAGATATGTTTAGACAGTGATAAGTGAGCAGAGGAGTAAGCATGATAGTCCAAGCCGAGAAGAACTGGAGGGAAACTGGAACTTTTTACAAATGAGAACATACTGATATACCATTGTGTACATGTTCATACTGTTCTGCAGTATGAAATGCACCTTGCCTATTGTCCTGCCCTATAAAGAATGAAGAAGTCATAAAATATAAATATTTAGAGCTGTAAACCTTCATTTAATGCTGCCATCACCTTATTATTAAGAGGCCTTTATAAATAGATTGGGTAATTACTGTCATTTATCAGCAATATTATAACACTAAAAGTGTCAATGGTGGCAGTCATTATTCACTTATGGAAATGGAACATTTATTTGCTTAATATATTTTGTGTTGTCGCTTTATGATCTGACATTTTTGATATAAAAAAACTGAGAGGCAACTTGAGGAGTTAGACCCACAAATCGCCACCAACTGGCTATCAGGGACAGTGTCAGGATCACAATGATATCCTTCTATATTTTTTGAGAAATTGAATATTGCTCAAATACCCTTGTAAGAGGAGTTGCACTGGGATGTCCCCTTCTAGGTTGATTGATGCACCATAGTCCAGGTACATAGTCGAAACTTGACCCAGTCTCAGCTGAGCAAATATAAAGAGGAATTGTCTCGCAAATATCCATGTACTCCCATGAAATTATCCTGGAGAATTGTTTCCTATGGCTTTGTTATGTTTTTTTTTTTCTAATTCAGCCTTGAGATTTATGAGTGAATTGCCAAGTAGGATACCACTTGGGGTATGTTGAATCAGTGCAGCTAGCTGCAGAATACACCCCCAACTGGTAAAACCAAGTTGGCAACCTACTCATAAATTTAAAGCAAGTAACAAAGGATCAGCATAGCATAGAGTTATAAGAAATGATTACCATAAAAGGCCAAGAGCCAGGGGCATCATGGGAAATGTAGGCTTGATTACACTAATCATATTTAAAGAAAAGCAGAAATAAACTTGACATAGACCCATTGATTAAAACCAGGATATTCAAGAGCCCCGACAATATTCTCTAAAATTGTCCATGGCCCTAATCTGGATAATGTCTCTTTAAGACAGCGCCGTACGGCAGCAGGCACAGTACTTACAGTTATTGTATAGCTCTGCAGGATGTCCGTGCATGAAGCTCTGTTTCCAAGTTCTGTGATGAGTGTGTTACATTAGTGTATTTCTAGCTACAATCAGCCATGTATTTTTGATGATAGATCAGCTGTTTAAACATTCCGCACAAAATGAATGTATAATACAGCAATATTAGGCAAATTGGGGAAGAGCAGAAAACTGTATAAACATTTTGCCTTCAATGTTGGTAACTTCATATTGTTCCATATTGCATGAAACATGCAAACTGAAATAAACACACAAGACAGCATTATTTATAAACAACAAAATGTTTTAGATAATCTCATTTGCCCCAGTGTACATTACCATATCTATGCCAAAAAGTGGCATACTATATTTAACATGAAATCTGAAATTACAGGGCGCACCCAGTAGTGAAATTGTGTCAAATTCAAAGGAGGACTTGGAGCAGTGTCGTTGTCTATCACTCCTCTCTGGACATAGTAAAATAGTAGTGCACGTAGTAATAATAGTAGTGCAAGTACTATTATTATGCAAGTAGTAATAATAATAATGCAAGTAATGTTGTGTGTGTGTGTTGTTAGTAGCATAAATTATGTTAAAACTGCATCAATATTCCAGTGGACTTGGTCTCCTACCTAACACTGTTTTCTTTTTGTATGGTCAGAACAGCTGGAAGTAACTTTAAAGGATTGTATATTTTTGAGAGAAAAAGCCAATCTGGTATCACGAAAAAGGGAGTTGTATATATAAACCAATTTTGGCACCTGTGGTCATTTTGGTATTATGAATGAAATTAAGTATTTCCTCTTCTATAATCATAGCTGATTATAGTTGATAAATCTATTGAACAGGTTGTCAAAGAGGCAAATGACAAGAAAACTGGTATCAGGTATACATACTTGCATGAATATCTGATATCGCGTGTACGTACATGTTTTTTCATATATATTATACAGTCTGTTTTTGGTTTTTGGTTTTATGCAGCTCATATAGAGAATAAAACATTAAGCTGACGCTTTACAAAGAGGTATTTGTCATTGTAGATGAGACAATTACTGATAAAAATAATCCACTACTTTAACCTAAAAACTAAAGAGGTTCTGCGTAAGCAATGTTGATCACATCCACAGAAAAGGTCCTCCGTAATCAGATTGATGGGGTCAGACACCTAGCATCCCCATAGATCAGCTGTTCCCAGCTGCTAATAAACAGTACCACTCTCAGTGTAGTGGCCAGACTAAGTTAGTGCAGCTTATCATCCATTCATTGTAATGGTAGCCACTGTACTGATAATGGAGCTGTATGGTTCTTTTTCTATTCTTTGTCAGCTGCTGAGGACTCCTGATATATGGGGATGCTATGTGTCTGAACCCCACCCGTAGAGTATTGAGGACATATTTTATAGATATGTTTTCAGTATTTTTAAAAACCTCATCATACTGTGTACCATTCTCAAAGCATAGGTGGTACATAACACTAGCTTGATATGTGGGAGCTATTACTCAAATGATAGTAACTATTTTGCATTTTTTAATGGATCCGATACTCCATAGGAAGGGAAACACAGCATTTATTATCCTGCTAAAGCTGCTAAGGGCCTGAAGATTGCTTTGTCACACTTCCATTCTTTATTTTGTATTTCATGTTAATAAGAGGCCATGTGGGACTGGACCCAGGCTTTTATGGTGATGCTGTGGCCATTTGGTGTCAGAACTTGACTGTGAAGCCATTTGAATAGTTTTAGGAGTTCAGTTTACCATAAGGTTATTATGTTTCTGAAGAATCTGTTGTTGGTTATTTGGACATGAACATGGTAGATATTGACAGTGTACTTCTGCATGTTCTTCACTTGAAACCAAAAGTAGTAAGATGTTGTTTGTAAATCAGCAATAGCCAAAACTAACAAATTATTTAGCATTTTTTTAATAGTTTTTTATGTAAAAATCATGTGGTCTAGTAAACATGCAAGTTTTTTGTTACCTTATCTATGTCAAATTGTCTTGGTTTTTAATTAGATATTATCCTAACAAAGCTTTGAATTCCAAATCTATTGTCCATTGACTCCGTTTCCATAAGGTCATTTAAAGCCATTTAAGTGGCATTATTACATTCCTGCTACACAAATATTGCATCTAAACACATGTGTTGCTGCTATACTTATTTGTATATTTACTATATATATATATATATATTTGGGCCATATCCTCTATTGAAGAAAAAAAGGTTTTGAGTAGGTAAAGGTTTGGGTAAGAGGAATTTATCCCCAGTGTTCTCTGGTTCCAGATGGCACGACCAATTCAGGTGAAGCCAGCAGACAGCGAGAGTCGGGGAGGTATGTATCCTAGAAGACTACCCCTTAACGGGGTTCAGCAGTGTTGTCTGCTCTCACCATTCAGAGCTGTCTGTTCATTAATGGCATTGATTATGTTACATCCCAGATCCCAGCGTGTTCATTATCAATGTACAGATACATAGTATCATTATACAACACAGCATGTTCATTATTACAGCATCATACTGTGTATGTACTCATCATCATTATCTAGAGAGTTGATAACCTGAAGCATGATGGGTGACTCTCAATCAACACATTTGTCATAAAACATTGGTGCTTTGATAACCTTTTCTAAATATTCATGTATCATTGGTGAAAGTGACGTTTTCAAGTATCATGGGTGATAATTGTCATCCTTACTGGGTTTGGAACCTCATCTGATACTCTACAGTTTGAAGTAGTATATTTAGGCAGGGTTTACGCTATGATTCTGTCCAGATGTGACTTACAATGCAGTTTAATATGATGACTGACAACTGATATAGAAGCGTTTAGGATGGAAATGATTTCTTCATCACTCTGATCAGTGTCTGACACTGGGAGGATATCATTGCTATGTTGATGGCTGAAGTAGATTCCTTTATATGGGTTGCAAGCACAACAATTCACATTATCTTGCCAAACAATATTTTATAACGTGATGGAAGAGATGCAATAGTTGATAAAATTGTAGTGTGTATACCTACCTTAATAATGCAAGGCATCCTTTTATATACTTAGGAAGAAGGGTCCAGTGACTGTCCGCATTCTTATAAATGTATCCATTATCATCATAATGGCAGAGATGTCATTGCTGGTCATACAAGGAATGATTTTATGACAAAAACCAAGCAGACCATGGTTCTCCTTCGTCACATGCATGTGAAATGTTCATATCAAAATTGATTTTTCTTTTTGTTAGAGAGGAGAAAAATCATTACATGGAGGGAAGCCCTGTATGTATTGGACCTCAGAGTTCATGTGTCATAGAAACTCATCTTGGTTTAGAGATCTGTCATTAATGTACAGGCACCCATATGTGACCAGATCTGATGGTTTCACCGGGTGCCAGACATCTGTTATGTTTGGCCTATATATTACTAAATAGGGATCTTATAGTGTGGCAGGCATTTTTCCCAAACTGACAACAGTTGGGATCTCTCTTTGGACTTGCAGATTACAAACTGTCATTGTCGAAGCAATAAGAGAGTGTGTTTAACAAGGAGCTGCCACTCTGCCTTAAAGTAAACGGGAAAATATCAATGTCCCTTTTTGGTAATTTGTTTTAGATTAAAATCCCCTTTAAACCTTTTAGGCCTTCATTTATTGAAATAAAGATGCTACATTGGCAGGTATGAAAGTGCTACTGTAAAAGAAACATTTGCAGGCTCATTTATTAAGAGTTGGGAGCCCCTTACAGAGACTTTGTAGACAATCATGTATCCAGTGACCAGTATCATCCACTATTGATCCTATGCCCCTTACACAGTAGGAGAAGATACCATTAGTTTTATTTTGTGGCATTGTGACCCTTTGCTTGCAGGTCTGTAGTGCAGACATTTAATGAAGTCAACAATGTTCCACCCCCATCCAATATAGACCAATATAGTAAACTATACTAGCAGTAGTTTTCGAAAAACAAATATATATATTATTATATATTATTCTAGTTATATAAAGATCAATCCTGGCTAGAGATTAATCACTACAGTAATAATAACATACACATAGACTGATCCAGAAGGATCACAGTTGTGTTATAGAGCCATCAATGATGCACATCCTGCTATTGTCTGCTTGTCTCAGTCTTTTCATGTGTGATCAAGCAATGACAGCCAATTGTGACTGGTTGTGTTGGGTTAGTACCTTTCTATCTATGTATTTTTAGTAGCATGTTGCGTCATCGTATCATACATTATAATGATGGCATCCTCATACAACCCATTGTATCCATTGCTCAATATTGCCATGTTGAAGAGCACAATTCCCATGAGTGATCATTGTTGTACATGTGGAGATGATCTTGGGTTATTTTTGATTTAGTACTTAGTATACAGAGTGTTAATTCCCATTGTGCGGATACTTATTATCTTTATACTGTCCTGCATCCCCACATTCCCTTCTTAGTCCAGCCTCCCTGACCTGGTTTTGCCAGCTCTGTCTGCAGCAGCTGAGCGCTAACTAAACCCTTGCAAAATACATCACCACCGCCCTGGCACACAGCGTGCCGGCAGTGCCCATTGTCATGGCAACCAGATGCAGCTTCCAGCTTCAAACACAAATTTTCATGGTTGCTGGACAGCATGTGAAATTGCCAATCAGAGGGTGAAGAGAGAGGAAAGGGGAGGGGGGGCTCTTGTGGGAGAAAGGGGGGCCTAGTGTGCATCTGTGTGGAGGGAGATTGGGAGGAAAGAAGGAGCAACAGAGCATGCAAGATGGGAGGGAGAGGGAGGAGGGTGTGTGTGCATGGGGAGAAGGAGGGGGGCTGGATCAGCTGTGTCTACTATGTCAGTGCAATATTGTGGAATGTTTAGTGGGTCACTGACATTTGTGTGCCATTCCGCATGAGTTACCCATGAATACGTATTACACCATTCAGTATACAGCCAGATGCAGAACCTTATATTGTCAATTTCATTGCATGTGAACATATGGCATATGTGGAATCTGTGTAAAGAAATCTATCATTTTATGCTCACCTAAATTTCCCTTTGTGTACATATTCTTTGTGTCTTATTCTTTTATATATACATATGTACATATATAGAGTTTCTTTATGCTGCATGTATCATCCTTATCATGTCATATTTGTTAGCCATATTATGTTATGGGGTTATAGATGAACTTGCATTATTAATATGTAAATGCATAGAAAATGATTTCCTATAGGTCTAAGGGGTCAAAATTTATATTTTATGTAGTACTTTTATACCAAAAAAGGGCCATTAGGGCATAGCCCAAGAGCATGTAGACATATGTAAAAATCATAGAAATTATTTAATATGATAACTGGAGCTCAAATGAACTCAAATGAAAGTGAGTATCCTCTGAGACTGCCTAGTTATTTGTGACTATACAGTGTGTCACCATTTTTATATTCATTGATATTGAGTATTCTCTAAACAATGTGTACCCCCTGTTAGAAAGCTGTAATCTGTATGGACTCTCATAAATATCACTTTGCGTTATATCAGTCTACATAAAAAGCTATTTTTAGAGTGTGTTTCTATATGCCATTTTTTTTTTTACCGAGTAAACTGTGTAACTAGGTGGCACTAACCTGACACTTGGGGCCACAGGTGATCGCAAACTGTTTGTGGGGATGCTCAGCAAACAGCAGTCAGAAGAGGAGGTGACCAGCATGTTCCAAGCCTTTGGCTCCATTGAGGAGTGTTCTGTTCTGCGTGGACCAGATGGAAGTAGTAAAGGTAGGACCAAAGAAAAGGAATGCTCCTCTATCAGTGGAGAGGATTTATAGCAGAACACAATGGGGGGAAATTTAACAATGTGTCTCAGGTTCCGCCAGTCTGTAGCTGGAAAACACTAGTCTTTTGCTGCACCAGATTTATCTCTGTGATGTTGAATTCTGGTGCATTATAAGGCTATCTGTCCCTACTTTAGACCTACTTTTGGTGGGTCTAAACTGTGCGCCATCAGGGCGTATGGACGATTTCCGCAAGCCACGCCCCTCTCCTGGAGGCCACATCCGCTTGATAGGACAAGTCGGGAAAGTGTCAAAAAAAGGTCTAAAAGCCTTGATAACTGTGGCGCATTTCAGCTGGAATTGTGTCACAAGTGCGTTTATATATCCCCCCAATCTGTTTCTCTATATTTCCCATATTTGACATAGAAGATATCGTACTATATATAATAGCTATGTAGCGTTTAGTATGTATACATTTACTCATTAAGTATTTTTCTTCTGAGAAAGTTTTTCGTTCATTGCTGTACATTGTTTGTTTGTTTTTATTAATTCCTTCTCTATAAAAGCTATATCCATATTTCTTTCCAGGCTGTGCATTTGTCAAGTTCTCATCTCATGCAGAGGCCCAGGCAGCTATACATGCTCTACATGGGAGTCAAACTATGCCAGTAAGTATTCCGTTCTGTAGTACTACCTCAAGCACCTGAATATGGTTTTGCTGCGATGTCTCTCAAGTATATAAATATTATATAAGTGTATACAATAGAATAGGATTAGGCTACAGATGTAAATCTTGATTCAAAGACTTAATACTTCAAAAATATTTTTTAATATGTCATCTTTGCTCCTATATCAGATATTTAAACTAGTGTTTAACTATCCTTATTTCCTTAGCAACTATCATGGCACAGCTTTCATTTTCCAGAGCATTTAATTAGATGAAAATTAAGCTCTTATTGGTTGCAGTTGTAGAAAATGTAGATGGTGGTGACGTGTATCTTAATGCTGTGGATCCCAGGGCAAAAATCAACCTCTGCAATGCAAAGGATGAGCTCCACTCCTGGCCACAGCAAAGTTGTGGCAGCATATGCATACGAAACAGTCGATTGAGACTGGTTTCTGATGCTTAATGAATGGCTTAATGGCTGCAGGATTACTGCTTGGTTTGCAGTTCCCCATATAGTGGTATCATTTCCTCATGAAACTTATAACAAAATACATGTTTCAGTATTAATGAAAGGGTTTTTATCCAGAAATGTTGGAAAACCCGATTAGGGCTGGGCTCTGGCTCCCAGGTTCAGCTCTGCCTATGTCCTTTCCATTATTTCTATGTCTAGGCCAGCTGAGGCCACCGGTTTGGCTGCAGTGAGTCCCCTGACTGTGGATATTTCCAACCTTGCTGAGACCGTTGGTAAAAGGCAACAGAAGCTACTCGGGCCAGGGCTACAACTACATTTTCTCTTGAAAGTGCTTGGTGTCCATGTGTTAACCATACTTGTCATTGCTTTCAATAGAGACTTGGCTTCTCCAGTGTTTATGGTGAAAGGGTCTTTTTGTTAAGCGGTGCAGTATATGATGATGGCACAGTATAAAGATTTACGGTATTATTATTATCATCATCTTCATTTATGGGGTCCTTTTTACTAAAAGAACCGTATACAGCTAATATATTTTTTACTTCAATTTACGGCAATAAACAGATGTATTGTCATTTAGGGGGGTATTTTCTGTATTGGACAGCAAATGGGAATGGTCAAGAAACAAATTTCTTTTTTTACAATACTTGGTTAATTGACTCATGGTTAAAATGGGGTGCAGAAAACTGATGTCATACGGCTGTACTTGCAGTTAACCTTACTAGCAATGATTGGGACATAACCTGTTACCTTAGTAAGTTCACATTATTTAATGTGTAGATACAGTGTTGCTTTGTATCAGAACCAGAATACAACGTTTACTGTTAAACTGGCAAGTGTTTGTTGCTATGCAGCTTATATATTTAAATTTACCTGGCATTGTAACATTAGCAGATGATTGGCATAAAAGCTGAAAAGCCGATTTATATATTTATCCTTCAGGATAAAATGAGTAGCCAATTATTGCAATCTGCTAGCCATATGTAGACCGATAACGGGATAATTGAACGCAGTTTGGCAATCTCCATGTGACATCAGCATAGCTACTGTAACGTAAATGATCTACTCAAGTTAAGATTACTGGATTTGGTTTACAACAATGTCCTCATGAATGAAATAAAGCCTGTAAACTCGGATGTATGCTTGCTTTGGACTGGGCTTCCTTACCATTGATTTCTGCCACCTTAATTCCTTATAGGGAGCCTCGTCCAGTCTTGTGGTTAAATTTGCAGACACAGACAAAGAGCGGACTCTACGTCGAATGCAACAGATGGTTGGACAGTTGGGAATCTTTACTCCATCCCTGGCACTTCCGTTAAGCCCATACAGCGCCTACGCACAAGCGGTATGCTTTTAAGTTTTCCCCTTTTAGGTATTTGGGAATCCTTGTGTGTAATATAAACACCGATATATGGATATGTATGATCTGGTTTACAGAGATAGTTTAATGGTGCTTTAGTCTCTTAGTCTCATAGCTGAAATAAATGATTGATGTTTGTCTAAAATTTTGCATTGGATATTGACAAAAGGGGAATCAGAAGTGGACTCCGTGGATAGGTAGAAAAATAGAGGAGGTACTACTATTGTGCAAAGAGCCATAAAGAACCAGCAGAACGGAGGACAAAGGAATCAGTAGTTGACTCTATTGGATTAGACATGCAGTGTATAGCAGTTATTGTCTTACCATATGCTAGGCTCAAGAACACAATGTTTTACCTATTGTATCGGGAATACAGATTCTAAGTGGTATATTGGTAGCTGTCAAAGAAATAGGGTGCTAAAAGGAGGAACTGCTAAATATATCACTATTAAGCATTGGGGCGTGTAATAATATTAGATATAGTATGGGTTAGTGATTGATGTGACAGGGATGGATAAATTAATCCATGAAATATTGGGATGCACCGAAGGCCAGCTAGAACTGGAAATAGAGGCAGCTTGGGATGGGAGGGAATGCAGCTGAGGGCTAGAGAGATACACATAATACGTCACATCTAGAAAAGAGAAATCCATTCTCGTCACCAGCTCCCCAGGGCAGAGAAAAAACAACCAACAGAGAAGGAGTTAACAGTGCTGGAGGATTTTAAGTCATGATTGCCCCCTTGTGTTGAAAAGTTGTATGACACAATGTAAAATATGACAATGTAGTATTACTGTGATTACTGTATTACTTTTGGAACTGGCACTGCGGTATACACACATAATAATTGTTACAAATTGTTCCGTCACTTATGTTACCCTGTTAATAGAGTCACAATCCTTACTAGAAAATCTGCAATATCTGACCGGATGCCATCTGTCGCTTATAGATAATAGGTATAGCCTAGCAGATGACTACTACCTAGCTATACATGCAGTGGGTGTGATGATTTCTGTTCATGTCTTTTGGTAAATCTCTTGCAATGTTCCAATTCCAGCTGATGCAGCAGCAGACAACAGTCCTGTCCACATCACATGGCAGTTACCTGAGCCCGGGTGTGGCATTTCCTCCCTGTCATATTCAGCAGATTGGTGCTGTCAACCTAAATGGGCTCCCAACCACACCTATAACACCAGCGTCAGGTAAGTCTCTAAATCCATGTGAATGTCTGGGTATAGCTACTAGTACGGACATTTTGTAAAGGCATCATTTACATGATGATGCTCTGAGCTCCTTTGAAAAAGGAAGGGTTTCAGTTGCTTAGCAACACTGGAAGCAGCATTTCAATTTTGGTAGTTTTGTTGCTTAGTAACATGAAAAAGAGTTAAGTTGCCTAGAGACACTGGGAGGAGTACATCGCCAAGTGACACTGGCATGCGTTGCTTAGGAACTGGGAACAGCTGTTATTACTTAAAACTGTGGTTTTTGGAATTGTTTTTCCTTGGCAATTATCTGTATTTTCTCCATAGGACTACATTCACCGCCTGTCATTGGCACTGCAGCTGTACCTGGGCTGGTCGCCCCATTAACCAATGGATTTCCTGGTCTCGTTCCATTTCCTAGCAGCCATCCTGCTTTGGACACAATTTACACCAATAGCATTGTGCCATACCCAGGTGAGAGGGGAGGGCATTCTGCTTAACCAGTAGGTTACACCTATACAGTTCATGCTGTGAATATTTCTCTATATTTGCCTCACAGCCCAGAGCCCCGCATTGACAGTGGAGAGCCTGCACCCTTCCTTCACTGGGGTACAGCAGTATTCAGGTATCTATTTTCATCCTGGGGATCCAAGCCAAAGAACCCCATTATCCTCACACCAGTAGCAACAACCATATATCCATATAGTACGTTTTTTTTGTCTTTGGCTTTAAGAAAGGGTTGTCTGCTTTTGCTTTTTCTAATGATAAAAACCTATAACCCCATTGGAGCGCAAAGAGTTAATTACTCTTTAGGGCCTGTGGCTATCTTTTTTTTTTTTTTGCGAACACCAGAGGCTTGCTCACCATACAGAGCAGATCTTTCCATGGAATCATTCATCTTTATGGTATATGTGTAACATTCAGATCCATTTTACAGATTTAGGGCTCATTCAGATGGTCGTTTTTGACATTAGTATGCTATCTGTGTGAAAAACAAATTCCAGCATGCAATCTTTTTTTTTCACATGTGGACCACGGACCTCCATAGAAAAAATCTAACAGCACATGAATGGCATCCACACGTGGCCCTTTTTTTGAAATGTTGATAGGCAACCACCTGGGCAGGGCAGTAAGTACATAAGAAACACTGTACATGGATATCACCCTTCCTCATTTTTTGATGGCCACGCAACAGTCACACCCATCTGAATGAGCCCTTAAAGGACATCTACCACAAGGATGAATGATTATAAACCAAACACACTGACATACTGGTGTGTTCCCCCTCTGGCAGGATCTGCTAATCTTTTAGCTTACTATGTAACACACTGGGGCAAATTTATCAAGTGTCTGAAAGTCAGAATATTTCTAGTTGCCCATGGCAACCAATCACAGCTCAGCTTTCATTTTACCAGTGCTAATGAATATTTTAAAGGGGAGCTGTGATTGGTTGTCATGGGCAACTGGAAATATTCTGACTTTCAGACACTTGATAAATCAGCCCCACTGTGTCAGTGTGTTTGGTTTACAATCCTTCATCCTGGTGATAAATGTCTTTTAAACTGAGTCATACGGTTTGGTAGTATACTGAACATAAGGTCTGAAAATGGTCTTAAATTACATCTTAATTAAATAAAGTGATATACTCTATATATTAAAATATAGTTCATTATCTACTTTAAGTCTTAAAAAGCATTTGTATCTTAATTGTACCATTGTACCATTTTACAGTGGCTCTAATTATTTGGTCCCTGCAGTGTATCATACCGAAGCAGTGTGAATGGAGACTGAATATGCAATTTGTGCAAGGGCATGTCATAGATTGTGCTATTCTGCCTATAAATGTAGGGTAGTATATTTGTTTTGACATTTTGGCTGATCATCTTTTCTTTTTTTTTTTTTTTTCTCCCCCTGACCAGCAATTTATCCCACAGCTGCTCTTACGCCTGTCACACACAGCACCCCACAGCCTCCTCCTATACTGCAGCAACGTGAAGGTAAAGGTCCCCAAGTTCAAGAGGTTTTCAGAACTTAAAAATAATTAACAATGTAATATACTGACCTCAACAATCCCACTTTAGTACCCAGTAGCCATTTTCCTGCACCTCACCACTCTTGATGGTTCCTCTATAGTACATTAAGTGACCAATGCAGCCTATTTCTTACCAAATCAGAATTTCACGGTTCTTTATTAAAATATGAGGTCTAAGAGTAGGTTCCTGCAGGACTTGCGTGCTGAGCCAAATGTGAAGTTTATACGTTTTTATTAACATAATTGCAGCAGGTTTCCTGAGGATTTTATCCTTTCAATTTAAAAGGGTAAAATCCATAGGGAAACTTGGCAAAAAAAAAAAAATCTGCACTGTTCGTCAACATATGCAAATGTTCTTGCATAAATTGTGTTGATGATTCTGCCCCTGTGAGCTCCAAAACACCTGCTGTTTAGCCCACTGCAAATAAAAAAAAAACCTGCCTGCAGCAACCACTAGAGAGAGCTCTTTGCATATTAATCTGTACTGCTATTAAAAAAAAAAAACAGCATTTGCTGTGACAGCTATATGACCTTGAGATTATGTCAAATTGGCCTTCTATTACTTGCCCTACAGTAGTGGCTTGTTCTGCCGCTGTGAAAGCCACACCATTGGCCCTAGTATATTTGTCCCAGATGGCCACATAAATAGAGGTGGGTCCTCTGCAATTGTAAACCTTATCTAATTGTATATCAATTTTTTTTTTTTTTTTTATGTTCGGTTAAATGAAAACTCAGAGTTTGTGCTATTCCTTTGCTATGCTTCCTGAAAATGTATGAACAAACTGACAAGTCTACGTTAGGTCTTTAGTTATTTCATTCAGTAACACACAAAACAGGTATAGAGGTAAGATACAATGGAAAGACTTGCACTCAGGGGTGGGATTCAAATTTTTAACAGGCTACTAACAGCAAGAAGTCCATCCCAAAATGCTACCTACTCTAATGAACACAATCGAATACAATATTTAAAATACACTTTATATTAATAAACTATTTAAATCAACCTTTTTCATCTAAAATTATCAAATTTGCAAATACAAAAATGTATCTGCATAGATCAAGAGGGTAGAACTACATTAATTAGAGCAAGATCGTACCACAAATACAGCCCTCGTCACTAAGTTTTATACATATATAGCACCAGAACTAAGCCCAGTACATGAAAACGCTACCGAACCCAGCTAATTACATAAAAATAGAACCAAGCTCAGTGTAAAAAAAATATTGAATATTGTGTGCAGAATTGTGAGCTAATGTGTAATGCCAACACTTACTGGAAGGCTACTTTCATACCGCCATGTGCTTGCCCGTAGCCGAAGCCCGGGCGAGCACATGGCAGTGCACTAGAGAGGAGAAGAGTTTAAGCGGTTATCCAAAATAATAAATAACCAATAAATGTGTACTCACCCCCTCCGGCGCTGCTAATGTCCTGCGCCACAGTCCGTCTGATCGCACAGGTAGCTTCCGGCAGGCCCCTCCCATCTGTCCCTATCTCTCAGCATTGTAGGGCACTGGGAGATGGTGTCGGATGGGAGCTTCAGGCTGGCCGGAAGCTCCCTGTGCGCTGCTTTTGTGCCCCTGTAAACAAAAGGGCACGGATGAGACTGACCACGGCGTGGGACATCAGCAGCACTGGAGGAGGTGAGTGCATGTTTATTTAATAAAAGCCCGCCCCAGTTCGTCCCCTAATTTATTTATTAATTTTGTATAACCCCTGTAAGCGCTGCTCACCCCTCCCCTCTCCAGTGATGCACGGTGCCAGGACAGAAGTACAGGGAAAGATAGACATCCATGGGGATGTATATCTGGCCGCAAGTTCATGTCCCTGCAATGGCAGTCTGAAAGGGACCTTAGTCCAATGATGTCTAATCAGAAGAGTTGCTTTCATCTTCTTCTACTACCTGGCCACCATTTAAGGTTCTTCCAGCCACAACTCGCCTCTGCAATTTAAGCACCACAAAAATGTTAGATCTCTTCTTTCTACTGTTCTATTGTTCCCCTAGAGATAGTTATTATGTCCCCACAGAAACCAATATAGTAACTCCGCCCCCACACAGTAACCAGAATAGTAACGGTGCCACCACACAGCAGCCTATATAGTAACGGTGCCCCCACACAGCAGCCTATATAGTAACAGAGCCCCCACACAGCAGCCTATATAGTAACAGAGCCCCCACACAGCAGCCTATATAGTAACAGAGCCCCCACACAGCAGCCTATATAGTAACAGAGCCCCCACACAGCAGCCTATATAGTAACAGAGCCCCCACACAGCAGCCTATATAGTAACAGAGCCCCCACACAGCAGCCTATATAGTAACAGAGCCCCCACACAGCAGCCTATATAGTAACAGTGCCACCACACAGCAGCCTATATAGTAACAGAGCCCCCACACAGCAGCCTATATAGTAACAGAGCCCCCACACAGCAGCCTATATAGTAACAGAGCCCCCACACAGCAGCCTATATAGTAACGGTGCCCCCACACAGCAGCCTATATAGCAGTGGTGGCGAACCTATGGCACGGGTGCCAGAGGTGGCACTCGGAGCCCTTTATGTGGGCACTCAGGCCATCCCCCCAATTTCACCAAACAGGACCACATCCACCAAATCTTCCTGCAGTCTCAGGCCACTTAAGGGATGCTGCTCTCACTGCTATTTTAAAGCGACACTTCACTGGCTGTTTGAAACTGCAGGAAAAGTGAGAAGGTGTTGACTGAACTGCATTGTCTTTGGAGGTCTTCCTGCTGGACCCACCATTCTTCAAGGAGAGAAGCTACAATGATGGTCTGAATTTGCCCACCTTCTTTCAACTCTATTGGTGGTCTTAGGAGATCCAATACAATTGAATGTTGTTGAAGAACTATTAGCAATAAGTTACTGCTTGAAATGCCATGTTGGCACTTCATTGTAAATAAGTGGATTTTGGTTGTAGTGTGGGCACTTGGTCTCTAAAAGGTTCGCCATCAATGCTATATAGTAACAGAGCCCCCACACAGCAGCCTATATAGTAACAGAGCCCCCACACAGCAGCCTATATAGTAACAGAGCCCCCACACAGCAGCCTATATAGTAACAGTGCCACCACACAGCAGCCTATATAGTAACAGTGCCCCCACACAGCAGCCAATATAGTAACAGTGCCCTAACTGTCATCAAAATAGTAATGGTGCCCACTCAGAGTAGCTAATATGGTCACAGTCACATTGCCTCCACAAAGAAACAAATGGTCACATTGCCCCCATATAGTAGCCAATAGTGATGTCCCACGTTGGCAGTAGTGACAGTGATGTCCCACGTCGGCAGAAGTGACAGTGATGTCCCCTGTAGCCACAATAATGCCCCCAGTAGCCAGCAGTCCCAGTGATATACATTGGTATACCAAAAAAGATACTTACCTTGCTCCTCTTCTTGCACCTTTATCCTGGTGCTGCAACACAAGGGACATTTGGTGACATCACATGTTCATGTGATGGAATGAGAGCAGTGGCGCATGAGCATTCAAAGCTCCTGTGCTTCACTGCTGAAGGCAAGGTGTTGGAGCTAGATCACTGGCCTTCTTTGTCCCGGCTCAGTGAGCTAGTCATAATTTTAACAATGGGGCGAGCACTCTGATACCACCAATGTTTGCACCTATTCTGTGTGTTCGACCAATCACTGAAGGAAATAACTCACAGAGATGTGAACTGGCCTTTAGTGTCACCAGCATGGGATGTGTTTCAACACAGTTTTTGCATTGTCATAGGGTTACAACTATTTGACTTAAAGAACAGTAACACACAATAGTCAATTAAATTAAAAAATGTAGAAGAAATAGAGTAATTGCTGTAGAAAAATGCACTAGTATGATGTTATTGGAAAGACAATGGGGCACATGCATCATAAGTCTGGCTTTGTCCATCTGCTTTAGGGACTTTTCTTGGCTTTTACATCTGAATTCAGGTGATAAGTCAGTAAACACCGCAGAATACTAGACAATGGCAAACTTTGAAAGGAGACTGTTTTGGGCGCAAAAAGTCGCAAAAGAGCACATGCACCAAAAATTAAAGAAAAAGGCAAGCCTAAAGTTTGATACGTGTGCCCCATGACTTTATAATACAGGCTTTATTGGATAGCTGATAGGTCCCCTCTATTGTATTCCCCTCTAAGATGGAATGTGATACATAAACAGCCATATTAAATCAATAGCATATCAGCAGACCAGTTTTGGTGGATTTGCCTTTAAATAATTATGGTATGGCCTAGTTTGCTGTTTTTTTTAGTGTTGAGGAACAGTACCAAGAAATCTGTAGTCTGTTTTGCATCCTGATCTGATTATGTCTAAAATCTGCTGAACTGTGATGTTTTATGACTTATGTGGGAAGAATATAAAAAGCCTCTCCATTTCCTCTGCGAGGGACTGTACAAGATGTAAGGGGATGGGATCACTGATGCAGATAGTGGGACGAGCAGAGGAATGGAGCCTGGGCACTTCTTCCTCTGTGACTAGTTCAAAGGAAGAGAGCGAACAGGGTGAGGTGCAGGAGTGAAGCAGATCCACTGAGCTTGTGGATTGGTAAATTTTGTATTCAAAATAGGTGGCCAGATCTTCAGCCCTAAGGTCTGTGACAGGTGGCTGCTGTTAGTAAGGAGTTAGCAAGGAGTGAAGTGTATCAAAGAGTAGTATTATTAGAGAGAGAGGACATTAGATTGGTGAAATGGCAAGGTGAAGGGCAGAGATATAGGTTCTCAGCATAATTTTAATAAGTGGAGAAAATATGCAGATGTATGTTATTTTCTTCACAGACGTTTGTCTCTCCTGGAGCACTACCATAGGTGACTGGTTTGGTCTGTGTGCCAAGCTTGCCTGCATTGAAAATTTCGAATAGACACTGGTGCCATCTCATTCATGACACTTTTGACAATATCGTTACTAGCCAGGTTGGGACAGGTGAATGGGAAGACAGGGAGCAGTGCAATGTTTCTGATATATATGATAGGTTGATGAATTGGAAGAGGGGGAAGAATTATGAACAGTAAAGGAAATAAAGTTATGGTCAAAAAGTGGGAACAGTTAGTAAAATTCTAGCCACGAGAAAGGATGCATTTAAAGCTGTTACAGTCTGGATTTTACTACAAGACTATGGTCCACAATAAAGGTATGAGGCATTGTTTTTGAAAATTTTGGTGATTTTGTCCTGTCGCTGGATCAAAAAGTGTGTTGCTTGGAGTAAAATTATGTATTGAAGAGAGTTGGGAGAAGACCAAGTTGATGATGCTACCCTTATTATGAGTAGGAGAATCAGAGTTGTGAAAGACCTAGAGAGGTAATTGGCAATAAGAGCTGAGAGGCAGGAGAGGAAATGGGGGTATTATTTGGGATGTTAAAATCTCCCATAATGATGGTTGGAAACTCACAGGATAGAAAGTGAGGAAGCCAAGAGGCAAAGTGGTCAAAGAACTGATGGGGTGAACCCGGAGGATGGTTTACTACAGCGCACAATGGGAGAATGGGCGGAAAAGCCTGAGGGTCTGGATCTGAAAAGATGGCAAGGTGAGAGAAGACACAGGAGGAAGAGCTGGAAATAACAAAATCCAACGTGGATAGGGGAGTATGCCAACAACTCCTCACTACCTGTATTGACAGATATGGAGCAGCGAGAGATGTATATGCCACCATAGGACAAAGCAGCGGTGGAGGCAGTGTCATTTTCGTGGAACCAAGTTTCAGTAATGGTCAGCAGGTCAAAGGACTTAAAAAGAAATATTTAAAAGTGGGTGGGTGGAGGAGGTGAAGATGACATACATTCAGGGCCGGCTCCAGGTTTTAGGGGGCCCCTTTATGGGCCACCCTCCAGTAGTCACACTGCCCCCCCTCCGCCGTGTGGACACCCCCCCCTCCTGTATACACACTGCCCCCCCTCCTCCCCCTGTATACACACTGCCCCCCCTCCTGTATGCACACTGCCCCTTGTATACACACTGCCCCCTGTATACACACTGCCCCCTGTATACACACTGCCCCCTGTATACACACTGCCCCCTGTATACACACTGCCCCCTGTATACACACTGCCCCCTGTATACACACTGCCCCTTGTATACACACTGCCCCCACTCCTCCTGTATACACACTGCCCCCACTCCTCCTGTATACACACTGCCCCCACTCCTCCTGTATACACACTGCCCCTTGTATACACACTGCCCCTTGTATACACACTGCCCCTTGTATACACACTGCCCCTTGTATACACACTGCCCCTTGTATACACACTGCCCCTTGTATACACACTGCCCCTTGTATACACACTGCCCCCTGTATACACACTGCCCCCTGTATACACACTGCCCCCTGTATACACACTGCCCCCCCTCCTGTATACACACTGCCCCCTCTCCTCCTGTATACACACTGCCCCTTGTATACCCACTGCCCCCTGTATACCCACTGCCCCCTGTATACCCACTGCCCCCTGTATACACACTGCCCCCTGTATACACACTGCCCCCTGTATACACACTGCCCCCTGTATACACACTGCCCCCTGTATACACACTGCCCCCCGTATACACACAGCCCCCCATGTTCTCCCCCTTCGCTGGCCCCTGTCATGTCTCCTCCTCACCTCAGCTCAGATGCAGCTCTCTGTGTTGTCACTGCTTTCCCCGGCAGGTCATGTGATCATGATGTCATCACAGGTCCTTCAGCCTCTGCAGCTCCTGCCGGGGAAAGCAGTAACTGCACAGGTACTCATCGCGATCTGTGTCCGCCGGACAGAGAGAGGGAAGGAACCTCCCGGGCAGCGGGGCAGATGTCCTGCTGACCCGGGGGCCCGAGTGGGCCCCTCCAGTACCCCGGGGCCCCGGCACTTGCCCGGGTTAGCCGGGTGCTGGCGCCGGGCCTGCATACATTGAATCTTAATAAGGTTAGCATGATTTCTCTGTGAAGTGTTTAAATGAGCTGAAGATGGGCCACGGTTAGGAGAAATGTCCCCTGTAGCAAGCAGGAGGATATAAAGAGAGAGATGATGTTTCAGAGACTTATAAGGGGTAATTTCTTGCATCTATCCAGCTATTTATTTATCCCTTTTTGTTTTCTACCTATTTTCCTAGATATAGGACAAGGCCTACTTATTGAGAAGATTAGTAGAAATTACAATTCAGGAGGTTATCTCAATTGCTCAATTGACGTGGAGGTTTTAGGTTGCATTCTCATGTAGCATTTTAAAACTAAATACAAGAACTGTTTTGAAATGTGATATTTTATGTAAATGCAATGTCAAGCTGAGAACAGGTTTTAGATCTACTTACCTTCTCTTTAATTTCTTTTGTTTTGATTAAATGCACTACTACTTGCTCCACAGAAGGGAATGGGAAAGCAGACATCCGTTGACATGCAAAAAGGGAATCCCCAACGGACATTACCTAAGACTATGTAGGAAATCTTGCTATAAGAAGGAGTTTGTGAAAGTAATTGTTGTGAATGGTAACAAAACATATAGATGGTAACATGGATGTCACTTAGGGTATGGTACACTCACATAGGGGTTGCTTATAATACTACTCTTTTAAGGGTGGGAACTATAAGGGTGCAGTAGCATTGTTCAAAGGATTATAATACCTGGACCTTAAGGTACATTCTGCCATATTATACCCCAATTATTTGAAATGTGACTATTTTTATCCTGTGTTATGGTAGTTTTAGGCATTGGAGACAATATATGCCACCTTTGCATTGCTCTGGTGGATGTTTATGCAAATTTGCCTGACCATGTTGTGATCTTTAGGTATGTAATTGGAGGTTTTGTTTTATGGTTCGTTACCAGTCATTCAATTTATTTTTTATGAACTGAGGTATTGATTGATTCATCTGGATAGTTTGGTTAAAAACAGAATAAAATCCTATTAAATTAATTTAATCAGGAATGTCTGGCTTGCCATTTATTTCCCTTCCATTATTGTTACTTACTCAAGGGCCAAGCCAAAAAGTAATGAAAACAGGAGATGATAGATTTAATTTTTATGCCAAAAATTTTATAAGTAAGACCTTTACCATTCATGAGCCATGTGGCTACCACTCACCTGTAAACAACTACATGACTGGACCACTTAGAAAAGGAGCGCACAGTTATCTGGCTTTAATGGCCGGTAATCTACAAAATGAGACAAAGAAACAGATAGGTTTTCTTTGGTTTAACTCTTGACTGGGAGATGTTGCAATGGGACTCTTTCAAATGTATAAAGTGTGCTGCACTATATAATAATATTTAAAGGGAACCTGTCACTAAAGACCTCATTTTCACTAAGGACAGGTTGAAAAAGCCCATTACAGCTGCATAGCAAATATGCCTAATTTCTTTCTTTAACCCCTTAAGGACGCAGGGTATTTTCGCTAATTTCTCGCTCTCCATCTTCAAAAATCCATAACTTTTTCATTTTTCCGTGTACAGAGCTGTCTGAGGGCTTATTTTGTGCGTAACAAATTTTACTTTCCCATGATGTTATTTATTATTCCATGCCATGTAGTGGGAAGCCGCAAAAAAATTCCAAATGTGGAAAAATTGAAAAAAACTGCATGTGCGTCATGTTCTTGTGGGCTCAGTTTTTACGACTTTCACTCTGCGCTCCAAATAATACCTCTACTTTATTCTTTGGTTCGGTGCGATCGCGGTGATACCAAATTTATATTGGAGCGTGAGCGTGAAGGGGTTAAGCATTTGCATTGCAATAGAATTTTGTGTTATAACTTACCTTGCATTCTGACAGAATCCTCTGTGTAGTCCCAGGGATTGGGCTTAAGTTTGGATGCAATTCAAACAGCATGTGACTTGTATGTGCTGCAGACTGCTCAGCTCTCAGACCCCACCTTTGTGCTCCTGAACAGCTCCTCCCTCTCTCACTGATGTCATCTCACCAGGCTCTAAAGGAGCAGGAGGGAGGAGTTGTACAAGAGCACAAAGCTGGGGGCTGACAGCTGAGGAGTGAGCAGCCCAGACAAGTTGCATGTTGTTTTTGAAATGCATCCAAACCAAAGCCAACCCCTGGGACTACACAGAGGATTCAGTCAGGGTGCAAGGTAAGTTATAATGCACAATTATTTTGTAATGCAAATGCTTAGGTTACAGAAGCTCATTACAGCTGCATTGCAAATCTGCCTTTCTGCTTTCTCTGTCTTCAGCGAAACTGAGGTCCCAGTTGACAAGTTCCTTAACACATACTTTCAGCTGTGCTGTAAAATGACATTGACATTGGATTCTTCAAAAGCCAGGAAAACCTTTTTTAGTGTTTTAATGTAACAGTTTAAACAAGTCACCCTACAGTTGCACACCTACCTCGGCTTTTACTTGTCATGGATGCATTAAATTGCCATGAATTTATTCCTGTGTCTGCATCTTTTATCCTGTATGTTTTTATGAAATTCATATGACTGAAGTTGTGCCCATGCTTTCTAATTTGCAAGGTGCCTTAAAGGTGTTTGCTAGGATCTCTGTATTGGTGTCCGATCCTTGGAATCAGATCATTTAGTGTCCAACACCTGGAAATTAGCTATTAGCTGCTATATTAGCTGAGCTGTGGTTGCAGGAAAATAGTGTATAGGAGTACACAGTTCTGTACAGTGGAGTCCAGCTGCAGTAACGCAGCTTGGTATACTATTTTTCCTTGTGCTGCAGCTCAAGCTGATCTATGGTGATGCCAGGTATCAGACCACCACAGATCTAATTCTAGGTCTTCAGTATTTAAAGATAATCTATCATGTATGTTGACCATACAAATCTACAGACGGTACTTGGTAGAAACCCTGGAAAGCTGTTGAAATCATGCCTTTGTGTGTATTGTAACTAGCTGCAGGACTGTGAAAAATCCATTTATATTCCAGGATTGTAGCTGGTGTACTGCTGTGTTAGATCTCTTCACTACATTGTTCTCATCCTCAGGGGGACTTGTGCTTCGTTGATTGCAAATATCTAAATTAAGCTTACCCATTTTTTATAATTAATCAATTGGGAGGAATATTACTAATAGTATGCAGTATTTTCATTTCTATTTTATTTGCATAAAAAAGTAAAAAAAACAATTCTCAATTTGTGTAAGATGTAGAACTTAACCCTGGAAAATAAGACACAGAAGCAAACCATTTACACACATGTGCATGTGAACCTGCCCCTGAATGTGGCAGGTTCATCTAGCTGTATATTCCTAAAAAGCTCTTAGTCTTAATATGTAACACATTTTGCATTCCTCTCTCCACAGGGCCAGAGGGCTGTAACCTATTTATCTATCATCTGCCCCAGGAGTTTGGAGACAATGAGTTAACACAAATGTTTCTGCCATTTGGTAACATTATATCATCCAAAGTGTTCATGGATCGAGCAACCAATCAGAGCAAGTGTTTTGGTAAGCTCCAATAACATTCCTGCATTTTACTGGGTAGATTGCCTGGCATACAACCATATTGGCGCACATATCTGTCACATTAATCACCGGTTGTGTATATGTGTATTTTCACTACAGGATTTGTCAGTTTTGATAATCCATCCAGTGCTCAAACAGCTATCCAGGCCATGAATGGCTTCCAGATAGGGATGAAAAGGCTGAAAGTCCAACTAAAGAGGCCTAAAGACACAACCCAGCCATACTGACCATCCCTAACCCTAAAAGACCAATTTTGGTCATGCAGGTAGGACTTCATTCCAGAAACATCTGCTAGATTTAGTTCTGATGATATAATAGTAACACAATTCATTCTTCTTTGCTACAGATACACAATGGACCTTTGACCCCTTCCCCTTCAGTCCTTCCCTAGAGGATTGTGGGAAAAGAAGACTTTTACCACTAAACACTCTATCCCACCCCTAAGCCTCATGACCTTTGTCCCTCACCCACACCCAAGGACCAAAAGGTGGCTTTGGGGAGGAGCAGGAAGAACCAAGCTACCTAAACACAAGGTTGTGTCTTGTGAGTGTTCTATGTCTGTCTACTCAATGCCCAGGAGAGACCATCCATAAAGGAACAAAGTCGCACCTGATGACCTCCCACAAATGACCAAATATGTGAGGGGGTACAGGACGATACTCACGTCAGAGACCCTTGGGATGACAACCCTCTCCATAAGAGTGGCTACAGATTTGCAGTGCAAAGAACTATCTGTTTACTTATTTATATGAACATATTTATTTATTCGGGAGGCGCAGTGCAACCTACTAAACCCCTTCCACTGCCAGAGGGCTGATGTGGGATGGTGTTAGACATTGTTATATTTTGCTTTTTAGTTTTTTTTTTTTTTTTCCTTTTTTCACGGAGGACAGGGTGTTCTGGGTGGGCAGGAGTGGAGTACAGCAGAGTTCAAAGCTCATGTTTACAAAACGCCCCACTCACAGGGCATACCCATTTTTCTGCTGCTCATACACCTGGCCCCCCAGAAAAGGGCTTGACTTTTGCATCTGCTCCCAAACCCTACTCTGTGTATTTCAGGATTGAGAAAGAATTAACCTCTCAGTGTTGCTGTGTGAAGAAAATCTGCAGGGTGAACCTGTATCTGCTAACCACGCCTCATTGTGACAACAGATCTACGGTCTACCCTCCTATGATTAAGGGGGAAAATGGTTAACAACAGTATTTGGATTATTAGCTTAATAGAGAATCTTCCTACACAATATTCAGAATTGCATAACAATGCCAAGAATGACACAAATACTTTCCTACTAGGAGAAAACATCTTTCACATAAATTAGTCAATGATTCAGTGGTTATAGGGCTCTGGCAGTACAGGGTTAATGCAATGTTTGGGAGTATCTTTTGGAAAACACCATTAACATTATGTATCATCTTTTTAAATATGCAAAAGCACATTAGATAAACTGTCTTGTAATAGCATAGAATACCTTTTGCAAATTTGGGGGCAAGAATTTTATAATTTTAGAACTTTGCATTAGAATTCCTATTCGAGTATACCTTTTTAGCTGCACTCCTAAGAGCCTATCCTCAATCTTTCAGCTACTAGTGACACCGTGAGGCCCCTTATTCTAATATCTTGATAGGCTGATGTTTCAATAATTAATTCATTTGACATGAAACTACAGTTGTGAACAGCAAAACCAATCGCTACCACAATGTGGCTAGTTTAGTGGGTCACACACTGACCCGTCGCACTCTCAATAATCAATAAACAAAGCAGCAATACATGGTAAGAGTTTAAAAAAAAAAAAAAGGTCTATTAAAATACTATATTTATTAGATATGCCTTAAAATATTCCAATAACCCGGGTGTTGGGCAAAACATTGCCAAAACAAATGGCAATTTGATAGTATGCTAGCAGTCATATATGGAAGGATGAATTGGACTATCATCTGCTGTGTATCTGTGATGCTGTGAGTAACAAACTGACTACCCACCTATACGTTTACTGAGTCTTCAGGAGTTGTAAGACGCCACTTTTTTACCATTTGTTTGGGCAATGTTTTGCCCGACACCCAGGTTATTTGAATATTTTAAGGCATATCTAATAAATATTGTATTTTAATAGACCTTTTTTTGAACTCTTACCATGTATTGCTGCTTTGTTTAATGAACTACAGTTTCAGTGTCTCACTGGCAAATCAGAGTTTGCAAATAATGATTATCTGACTATGTGTAAATTGCCAAATTCATTTGACCACTTGAGTCTGAAAATGATCTGACCTCCTTAGGTGTTTTGAAAGGACAGTTGGTAGAATGCAGGCACTGCAGCACTCTGAGCGCTATACCCTGTTATTTATTTAGTAAGACTTACAATAATTTTGAGATCCGAAGATCTCTGCATCAGAAAACATAGAAACTGTTTATAGAATTGTCCCTTGAATTGTGTTCACTAGAGGAGATGTGAGAGGACACACATGCTCATCAATGGTAGTAGGAGGAAATATTCCTGTAAAATTGTTCCCATCTTAGTAGAATACTTGAGTGCATATGTATTAATACCCAGCTTAATCATCAAGGACTAGAACATGACAGAATCTAAAATCGGAATACAAGCACCAGTTGTTGTCCTTTTATATACCCATTCACCAGTTAGGGGTGAATTAATATAGTCAATGAAATTCCTAATGCATTTTATTCTGACAGCAACTGCAAAGTCTGCTATGTTACTATTCTTTGGAACCACAACAGTCAAGCTGTTTGGTAAATCACGCATCAAACAGCTGTATTTCCTATTCAATGTCAATGCTAACATTAGCAGAAAGTCTAGGATTGCTTAGGGGTCCCTGCTGCGTGGGCTCCACAGCAAAAGCATAGCTGAGGGGAAGATATCATGACTATTGTTCTTCCTGCCCTCTTATCTAATATATAATAAGGCAGGCCACATCATAAATTGGGTGCATGGCCTCACTATAATTGGCTACAGCAGTGGACTGGAGACCATTGTAGTGAGCTTTCACATGAGTTTTCTGACGTGAAAGTTCATAAATCTGGTCAAGGCCAACCCTTTTCCCTGCCCTCATCATAAACAGTTTTTGGAAAGTGGAGAGGGAGGGTGAAAAAACTTTTGTAAAAATCGGATAGAAAAAAATAGGCAAACCAGTGGTTTGTGCCCTTTTCTACGTAAAAAAGGCATTGTCTGACGTATGGCATTTGGTTACAAATATCAAGGAATCCCTAAACAGTTGTAGACAATAGAGAAAATGCAGTGCTATGCTACTACTGCTTTTTGGTGAATAATTGGTGTGTGTTACTTTTTCATTATAAGAATGTAGATGCTGTTGATTTCCCTATCCCCCATAGTCACAGCCAGCTCCAAGAACAAGGGGTCATTGCATCTGTGGTCACATGTAAATACCATTTTTATACTTCAAACATTCCTTCTCTCAGATGTGAAAAGACAAGGCCCTAGTTAAGCACAAAGAAGAATAAGGTGGGGTGGGGGTCTCATCTTCCTCTCTCCATCCTCCAGCATATAACCAGGACTAATTAACAGATATTGTAATGTGGATAGCAGCCTCATAAAGTGCAAGTTTCTTGATGGATCTCCTACTGTAGGCTGAGCACAGCTTCTGCTTACCCACATTTGCTTGTGCAGGGTCTCCGAAAGGCACTAGATGTATATAGATACAAAGATTATATTTGTGCTGCAGAGAAACAGATTACTACTTGTAAACCTTACCACGCTGAGTCGGGCCGCAATCATATTTTGTCTTTAAGAAGCATTACAGGGCCCCTCTCACTGTGAAAAGTGAAACCCTATGAACCCTCTAGGTGCCAGAAGTGTACAGTAATGTGGTGCCAGGAGTGACTTTTGACACAGAAATGAATTTATGCCAGAGTCCACCCCCATATGGTGGAGAACTATGGCTTCGGTCTGCCTTTAATCATGATGAAGAAGTATATAGTGGACTTTTCACAGGAAAGATGAAGCACAGTGTAACCTTGTAATGACTAGATGAACTATCATACTAGGTGGGTTGGGGTTAATGCAGCCAGTTACATAACACTGATGTCTCTTATGATATATCTAAGGCTTGGTTAACTTAAATAGTAGAAAGATTTCAAGATTGCTACCAACATGAGCAGGGAATCTTCAGGGCTGTCAAAGTTTATTAAACATATCTTGTTCTTTTCAGTGCTAAGTTGACATCCGAAGAGAAAGCCACAAATGAAACTGTGCCTCAAATGGACGAGAGCTTTCTCTCTTAACTCGTCCAGGCTGCACATCCACTGGGTGTGTACGAGATTATTTCTGTGGCCGAAATATCCAGGTGTTCAGAAAAGCTGCCGTTTACGAAAGAATTAAAAGATAATTCTTAAGGCTGTGCATCTGTTTGCCTTTTCATAAGAATAATGAACGCTGTCTGTGTATGGCTGCATGTGTGGAGGTGTGACTTTATGTGCATAAAAATATATGTACAATATATCTGAAAACTGTTATCTACTATACAGACTGGTTAGGTCTTCATAACATTTCAGGGGCCGAAAAGATCAACTTGGCTAAAGTTAATTAGCCACAACCTCAATTCTAGTGTTGATCATCTCAAAACATAGTGTTATATGTTCAGAGCAATGTGTCCCTTCTTGGTTCATTGGGAAAATTGCAATATTATTTTCAAAGACTGTGCTGCCATCTAATAATAGGCCTTCTCTAAGGAGCAAACATGCCAAGGCTTATGATGCCATATTTCGATGTGTGTCCTCACCATGGCTTTGTTGCTCTTGCACTGTCCCCTGTACTAGCTCTAGCATACAACATCGGTTATTACTGTTGTTTCTTCAAAGGAATATCACCATCAGAAATAGTTGCTCATCTCTGCCAAAGCCAAAGAATTCACTAAACAGGTAAGATTCAAAGTACGGCAACAAAATGGGACACAATAAGTAGCTCTGCTCAAATTCTCCATTGTTTCAAAGGCTATGCCCAAATTGTTCACTATTCCTATCTGTCTGTGGTAGTTAATATTATCTGCCAATATAAATGTATGCACTGTATAGTTTCATTGTTGTATGCTATCTAGGCACTCAATACTGAATTCAGGGCTAGGCATAAACACAGGCTGTACAGTTATATTATGGACACACTATTAAGTCATATTAGTTGGCACTTAAAGGGCTGGCCATTTAACCTCATGTTTTTTTTGTAATGTGTGCGTAAGTGTGGAGGGCAGGATATCAGGTAATTTACCAATATATATCTATTAAAAGTTCTGCACAGCTTAATTTTAAGTGACAAGTCCTGTATTTCACCTCATTAGCCAGACATTCCTGACCATAAAATGGCTGCATATGGAGGGCCATGTGATCTTTAACCCCTTAGTGACTGATGGAGAAATCCGTATGGGCGGTCACTAAGGGGCCTTAGGCTAGGCCGACGGTTTTCGCTGTCGGCCTAACCTAAGATCTGCATGGGCCCCCCGTGCAGGGAAGAGCAGTGTCCCGGCTGTCTTATGACAGCCAGGACCCTGCTCTAACAGCCCAAACCTGTCACAACATTGACCGCGGGATCTACGTACCTGCAGAGGAAATGGGCTCTCCTCCCTCTCCTCCCGGGATACCGCTCTGCGATCGCAGGGTGCAGTCTTCACAGGTGGGCATCCGGGGACCTAATGAAGGTTTGCCATCGGCATCAGCCTGCCCCTAGCTGGACCGAGTAGTTGCCTGTCAGCCTATGCATCTGCATAGGCTGACACTTCTAATGCACTGAAATACATGGTTATTGCAGTGCATTGGTATGAACCAGTGATCACATGATCAGTAGTTCATACAATAGTATTGTAAAAATTTAAAAAAAAACACAAAAAATTAAAAATAAAATTAATTAAAATTTCCCAAAAGCCACTAACACATATAAAACAATAAACGGAACCCCATTACGGAAAACTGCGCTCATATGCCCAAATCGCCACTTTTGCCGTTTAGCAACACGTTATAAAATGTAATAAAAACTGAGCTAAAGGTCGCACAAGCCCCAAAATGGTAGCAATGAAAACATCAGCTCACCCCAGAAAAAATTACATCTTTGCCAACTCCATACTACTAAGTAGAAAAAAGTTATTGTCAGAATATGGTAAAAGTAGTTATTTGTTTTTCGGTACAAAATGTTTTAATTTTGGTAAAATCTATTAACGAGTAATAAAACGTACATAAATTTGGTATCCCTGCAATTGTCCTGAACCAAAGAATATATTAGAGATGCATTACATTTGCAGTGTACAGTGAATGACGCAAAAAAAGAGCCCACAAGAAAAAGGCGTAAATGCGGGTTCTTGTCAATATTACTGCATTTTGAATTATATTTCCACTTGCTAGTACACGGCAAGGAATATAAAATACCGCCACTAGGAAGTACAATTTATAACGCAGAAAAAAATCCCTCACACAGCTCTGAACATAGAAAAATTTAAAAGTTATTGATTTTTGAAAGTAGGGAGGAATAAACAGAAAGTAAAATGGAAAAAGCCTATCAGTGGCAAGGGGTTAATATGCTGCCTATACCTCATGATAAAAAGTTTACAAATTCTCTGGGATAAGGGTTTGTGGTACCTGAGGCCACGTTCACACTTAGCATTTTGGTTGCGTTTGGAAACGCAATCCAAAGCCTTCACTCATGATCACATATTTTGGTAACATTGTGTTTCCAACACGTTAACTAAACAGGAGGTAAATGCAATTGTACCACAACATGTGATCATAGGTAGAGCCTTTGGATTGCGTTTCAAAACGCAACCAAAATGCCACGTGTGAACGCAGCCTCAGGGGCTCTACAAACGTCATGGCACCTGAAAACCACTTACTCGGAAAAAATTGCCCAATATATTCCTAGATGCATTTTCTACTTTTATTCAGTTAATGTGGGTAAATTTTGCAGATACATGAATATATTAATGATAAGTATTAGTGCATTCCAAATCAAACCTTCATATTGTTTGAATTTCTGTAAAATTCATAAAGGGTTAAAAAGCTTCCTATGTGCTGTTTTGAATAGTTTGAGGTGTGAAGTTAATAGAACGGGGTGATATGTGGTGGTTTTCTTTTAACAGAACTTCCAAAACCCCTATAGCAGTGATGGCAAACCTTTTAGAGACCGAGTGCCCAAACTATAACCAAAATCCACTTACATATACCATGAATTGCCAACATGGCATTTCAAGCAGTAACTTATGGCTACCTGTTATTCAACATCATTCAATTGTATTGGCCCCTGAGGCCACCAATATAGTTGAAAGAAGGTGAGCAAATTGAGACCATCATTGTAGCTTCTCTCCAGGTAGAATAGTGGGTCCAGAAGGATGACCTCCAAAGACAATGTAGTTCTGTCAACACCTTCTCACTTTTCCTACAGGTAAAATTGGGGCGATGGCTTGAGTGCCCACAGAGAGGGCTCCGAGTGCCACCTCTGGCACCCGTGCCATAGGTTTGCCACCACTGCCCTATAGAAATGAAATGGTGCCAAAAATAATTTATTTTATTCTATTATTTCTTCTTTGTGATCTTTCTAGTGTCATAATAAAACACTAAAATGATGCCAACACATATGGTAAATGTTAGTCTTACTACCCAAATTAGTTACAATCAGTTTAAAAAACAGAACATTTTGCAGTTTGAAAATAGCAATTTTTTTCAAAATGTTTACCAAATTCACCTTTTTACATAAATAAATGCTAACTATATCAACCAAAAATTCCCACGAACTTGAAGTATGAAATGTCAAGGGAAAAAAAAACAACAAAAACACTTGGGTAAGATAAAGCCTTCTAAAGTTATTACCGTATAAAGTGACACATGCCGTTTTTCAAAAATAGTCCGTGGTCATCATGGCGCAAATGAGCTTGGTCACTAAGGGGTTGACTGTCTATGAACACTGTACCAGGTCCTTGATCATATATTCATGAATACTATAATGTCCTGGCAGGGACACATTACCAAAAACATAAGGTAAAGTAGGAAACCGCTTTAAAGGGAACCTGTCACCAGGAGAGCCATTTTTTAGCACACACACACCGAGTCCCCACAGAGCATAGTACATACACTGCCAAAATGTTTTTGTATAAAAAATAAGTTTTACAGAAAAAAAAAAAGTTCAATAGTTTTCAATGCCATGTGCTGTGTGACTAGGCACTCGTCACCTGGGAGTGGCTGGAAAGGAGCAATTCCCCCCCCCCTCCACACCCTTGGGAAACTGTTCCTCCATGTGTCCTTTTCAAATATATGAAAACACCCATCACTTGGCTTATCAACGCCCCTTGCTCCTCTACAGCCAATCCCGAGTGATGGGAGTCATTCATTTAGTTGAAAAGGACACATGGAGTAGCAGTTTCCCAAGGGTGAGGGGAAACTGCACCTCTTTAGCCACTCCCAGGTGACAAGTGCTTAGTCACACGTCATATGGTATTGAAAGGTACTATATAACATATCTTTTTTTTTTTTTTTTTTCTAAAACCTTTTTTTTTTTTTTATACAAAAACACTTTGGCAGTGTATGTACTATGCTCTGTGGGGACTGGGGGAGTGCTAAAAATGGTTCTCCTGGTGACAGGTTCCCTTTAAGGCTCCTCATATAATGTTCATCACGCAAAAACAAAACTCAATATTGTGGTGCAGTAAACTAGACTAACTAATAGAAGGTGCAAAGTAGGACTCTCCACGCCACTCGCCATCCAGCATCAGACACAATGATTTTTTTAGTGATTTAAATCCTGGATTCGATCTGTAACTATTACAGGGTCATACAAAGACCTGAGGCTGTCTCGTGTTGACCCATCTATTACTATGTGCAATGTAGGATCAATCAGACAACCTAGGGTTAAATTACCCTAGAGGGGCTGAAAAATAGTAAAAAAATAAAAAGTTAAAAAAATTTAATAAAAAAATCCATAAACATTTAAATCACCCCCTTTCCCTAGAACTGATATAAATAGAAATCCACAGTAAAAATTATAAACAAGTTAAGTGTTGCTGCATCCCAAAATGTCTGATCTAACAATATATAATAACAGTTATTGCTGGCTTTTTACCCTGTAACTGAAAAAAGTCAAAAATGCTACTTTTTTGCCATTTTTCAAAGTATAAAAAATTCTATAAAAAGTGATCAAAAGGCCGTACAGTCCTCAAAATGGCATTGAAAACTTCATCAAAAGTCGCAAAAAATGACACCACACACAGATCCGTACACTGAAGTAAGAAAAAGTTATTGAAGACAGGAGGTTTTAATTTTTATAAGGTTTTATAATGCTTTCATACATTTACAAATGTGGTATCCCCATGATTGTACCGACCCAAAGAATAAAGTAGACCTGTCATTTGGGGCGCAAAGTGAAATCTGTAAAATCCAAGCCCACAAGAAAATGGAGCAAGTACATTTTTTAACCAATTTCACTGCATTTAGAATTTTTTTATTTTTTCCCGCTTCCAAGCACATGGCATGGAATATTCAGTACCATCACTATTAACAAGCCCTCACACAGCTCTGTAAATGGAAGAATGAAGAATTTATAGATTTTTGAAGGTGGGGAGCAAAAAATGGAAACACAAAAATGAAAAAGATACACGTTAAGGGTTTACTACATCTCCCTGAATATCTTTTCAAATTTGTCTTTCTCTACTGCGCAAGCTCAACTCCTCATTCCCAACCCCCTCACTTGCCTTTAGATTGGTCTTCCATTACAGCCTGCCATGTTACTGTATATACCCGAGTATAAGCAGAGGCCCCCAATTTTACCACCAAAAACTGGGAAAACCAATTGACTCTAGTATAAGCCGAGGGTGGGAAATGCTTTGGTCACAGTCTCCCAGTATAAAGCCAGCCAGACAGCCCCCTGTAGTATATAGCCAGTCCCCAGTTTCCCAGCACATAAAAAAATAAGCTTATCCCCCGAACCTTGGCACAGCTCCTTTTCTATCTTCTCTCTGCAGAAAGGGGTCAATGTGCTCTGCCGGCCGGTGCACACTATGATGTAATCGGCAGCTACTTCATAGTGTGCACGTGGAGGCGTCTCTGCTGGCTGTTACAGCAGAGAAAAGACAGAAGAGGAGCCACGCCAAGCATCAGGGACCGCCAGAAGGTTAGTATGTCAGTTAATTTTTTTTATACACTCCCATATAAGCTGAGGTGGGGATTTTCAGCACATTTTTTGCTGAAAAACTCTGCTTATACACAAGTATATACGATACTTCAATATCAGTTACAGCTAACAGTAATTACCATTTACTTTTTCTAGTTAAAAGGCTGCTTTTCCACTTTTGAAGAACAGTATTATGCACTAGTATTTTTAGAACAAGATCAGAAGAAGGAAATAGAGAAAAAATATAATATAAGAATTAGTTTTTCTTGTGCTGCACATTTTAGATGGAAAAACACAGAAAAGGGTAGAATGCAAAAAATTTGGTCCAAACAATAAACACTTCAAAACGCATGAATGGTGCATGTTGCTAATCGCTAGTGTTTCAGTGGAGATGCATCTGCAATCGGGGCAGGCCCTCCTCAGAGCCTTTGAACTGTATTTCCAAATACAATTCAAACACTGCGTGGGAACGCAGCCTGTAAGAAGATCCAGTGTGTTCATCTTTTAAAGAAACTATCATCAGAATATAATGGCCTGTTCTCTAATCAAAGTATTATAAAATGAGACATCACGGAGAACTGATAAAAGAGACCGCAGAGCAGACAAATAATAATGAAGAAACCATAACAGGCAGTCAATGATAATGGAAACCCCCTCTCACCCACCAGAGCAGATGATAATAATAATGGATACCACCTGGGGCACAAGTAATACTGGAGACCCGCAGAGCTATCAAAACAATTTTTTTCAAAATGCTCTCTTATTCTGGACACCGGACCACACTCAAACTTCTTCTCTGATACTTTGCTGGTAATTTGTAAAGTTCCAGCACTCAGAGTGGCGCCTGGGGAGGAAGCATGCCAGCGAGAAGTGAGTACAGCAGACAAGTGTTCACTGGTCCTTGGTGCTGTTCTACACACCTCTGCTCTGGGTCCTGACACCAGCGTATACTTCCTCCAGCAGGAGCAAGAGCAGTACTTACCCTTGAGCAGTATTTACTTGTAAATCGGTTTTGGAAACGCTTAGTGTTCTGTCAGTGACAGGAGAGTATGGCTACAAAGCAGGGCTGGATTATAGGTGGAGCTCTAGGGGCGCAATCCCCGGGGCCCCCACCATTTTGCCCCCCCAGGAGGCCCCCACCAGCTGAGCATATCTGACACTGACTGGTTCCCCTCTCCCTCCCCCGTGATGTCACGAGGCAGAGCCTCCTGTGAAGCCTTCTCTCAGTACAGGAAGTAGAGGAGTTGTGCTGTGACAACAAACTACATATGGAGAAGGGTAAGTGGCTGTATACATGGGGCTGCATGGCTGAGGTGTATGTTACATGGGACTGGGTGTCTGGTGAAGGCTGAGGTATATGTTACATGGGACTGCATGACTGGTGCCAACTGAGGTACACGCTACATGGGACTGCATGTCTGGTGCAGGCTGAGGTGTATGTTACGTGGGACTGCATGGCTGAGGTGTATGTTACATGGGACTGTATGGCTGGTGTGGGATGAGGTGTATGTTACATGTAACATGCAGTCCCATGTAACATCCACCTCAGCCACACAGGTGGCAGCGAGGCGGCTGTATGTAGCTGTGTTATTGGGGGCGAGGAGGCTCCACGTAGGGCCGTGTACTGGGGGCGAGGAGGCTCCACGTAGGGCCGTGTACTGCGGCCGAGGCTCCACGTAGGGCCGTGTACTGCGGCCGAGGCTCCACGTAGGGCCGTGTACTGCGGCCGTAGCTCCACGTAGGGCCGTGTACTGCGGCCGTAGCTCCACGTAGGGCCGTGTACTGCGGCCGTAGCTCCACGTAGGGCCGTGTACTGCGGCCGTAGCTCCACGTAGGGCCGTGTACTGCGGCCGTAGCTCCACGTAGGGCCGTGTACTGCGGCCGTAGCTCCATGTATGACTTGTGCAGTGTGACAGTAGGGTTAGGGTCTGTAGCTGTGTAGTGCGGATGTGACTCCATGTATGAATGTCACAAGACAGATTCTGCAGAATTGTCAGCTCACGGGTAATACAAGCATCTGGTGACTTACAGGTGCCATCTAATTGGACGAGTTGTCTTTCATCTTCTTCTTAGACCTATGCCACCATGTCAGCTGCTACCAGCCACGACTTGTCTCTGCAGGCTAAGCAACACAAAAAATGTAGGTTCTTAACTTTATTACAGTTTCAAATAACAATTCCCAACAGTAGGCAACTTGAAAATGCTGACTCCACTGTATTGAGTATCGTAATAGTGCCATAGTAACAGTACACCCCCCCCCCCAAAGAAGCCATTTAAGTCTCAGGGGCCCCTCCTTGCAATGCAGCCTTTATAGTCATTGCTTCACCCAGTAGCCACTGTAATCACTGCCCTACCACAGCTTCCATCCATAGACCCCTCCCCCACAGCATTCATTTTTTGGGCGCCCCTCTCCTCCCACAGATGCCATCCAGGGCCCTACCTCCCCCAAGACCATCCATTACTGGGCCCCCTTCCCCTCCCAGCATCCATTACTGGGCCCCCTTCCCCTCACAGTATCCATTACTGAGCCCCCTTCCCCTCACATCATCCATTACTGGGCCTCCTTCCCCCAAAGCACCCATTACAGAGCCCCCTCCCCTCACAGCATCCATTACAGGACCCCCCCTTCCCTCACAGTGTCCATTACAGCCCCCCCTCTCCCATAGCATACATTACAGGGCCCCCCTCCCCCATAGCATACATTACAGGGACCCCCTCCCCCATAGCATACATTACAGGGACCCCCTCCCCCATAGCATACATTACAGGGACCCCCTCCCCCATAGCACACATTACAGGCCCCCCCTCCCCCATAGCACACATTACAGGCCCCCCCTCCCCCATAGCACACATTACAGGGCCCCCCTCCCCCATAGCACACATTACAGGGCCCCCCTCCCCCATAGCACACATTACAGCCCCCCCCTCCCCCAAAGCATACATTACAGGGACCCCCTCCCCCATAGCACACATTACAGGGACCCCCTCCCCCATAGCACACATTACAGGGACCCCCTCCCCCATAGCACACATTACAGGGACCCCCTCCCCCATAGCACACATTACAGGGACCCCCTCCTCCATAGCACACATTACAGGGCCCCCCTCCCCTATAGCACACATTACAGGGGCCCCCCCTCCTCCATAGCATACATTACAGCATTACCTGGCCCCTTAAACTTACCTCCTCATCAATGGCTGCTGACTGTCCTGCTCCGCGGGCCCGCCTCCCGACGTCATGCACACTCCGCTATGTGCTTTTGACAGGCGCGCACTTAGACATATGTCGGCAGCTCGCACAATGACGTCATTGTGCGCGACCGTGACGACCGTACCATGTGACCTGCTGCTGACGGAAACAGCGTCCGCCAGCGGCCGATCACTGGCCTTACTAGGCCTATCTGATTGCAAGTGTCCGGACCCAGGGCCCACCGGAGGTTTCACTGGTACTCCAGCGGGCCAGTCCGACGCTGTGTGTATGTATGCTACACTCAGTGGGGGCCTCCACCAGATTTTGCACCCAGGGGCCCCCACCGACCTTAGTCCGGCCCTGCTACAAAGCATCAATGCTTGAGCATGATGAGCATTGAACATGAAATCTATTTCAACATTATAATTCCCTGTAAATTACAGGGAAACCCCATAATACATTGGTACCAAGTCTTTCTGGTACATCACTGTGAGGAATTTTATGTATAATGTCACCCTGCTGGGCCATGAAAGAAAATGTTCTGGAATGACAACATAAGGCAAATAAGGCGAGTTGTTTTCTAATAAGTTTCATTGAGAAATTCTGCTTAGGCTGAATTCACGCAACCATCGGGGGGACGTTTATACGGCCACAAGCTTGCGGCCCTACATAGGTCTCCCATGGACTGCAATGGCCGCACAGAGTGGTACAGTGCAGCACACGTGTGGCAACATACCCTCCGTACAAGGGGGAAAAGATAGGACATGTCCTATAATTTCCTGTGTTACGGCGCCATGCATCACTATGGAGAGGGGAGGGGTAACTCTACTTCCTCTCCATCGCCGCAAACGTATGCCCGTCAGGCGGTATGAATGCATCCTTAGTTTGTAAAGAAACAGGCTGAAATGTGTCCATTAGTCACACGTTGCTAGGGCAAAGCTGTCTACAGGATTGAAGACAAGTCTCTCTATCTTCTCCTGTTTGTTACACAGCTGTGAGTGCAAACCCTTCCTGCTCTCTCCCTGGTTGCAGTATGCTATGAGCAGTATTTTCAAAGATCAAGCTGTAAGTGAAGGGGCTAATCCTCAGCCAGAGCTGTTTAACATACGGATATGAGTATGCAGCCTCCATAGACACCTCCTTTTGCTACCTTGAAAGGCAGCCCCCTTAACATCAAGTATGATTTACAAGAAGTCTAAAAATATGATGTGGGATTAAGCCAAACCAGTATATCTATTCCATATGGAACAGACTCCCAACTGTATACAGCACTGTTTCGACCTGATTGGATCTCCTCAGTACAGCGTAGGGAACTGATTTGGCTATGTGAGAGGCTATTGACTAGGGACAGACAGTAGGTGATCTCCTTAAGGAGACAATGCCAATTAAGGCCACCTTAAAGGCGTGTGGAGACTTAAAGCCATAATGCTCCACTAGGGAATTCTGGGAAGAATGCAAATAAGTTTTCCAAGGTGTTAAATGGAAAACAATACCTCCTTTTGCTACCTTGAAAGGCAGCCCCCTTAACATCAAGTATGACTTACAAGAAGTCTAAAAATATGATGTGGGATTAAGCCAAACCAGTATATCTATTCCATATGTCTACAGTTGGGAGTCTGTTCCATATGGAATAGATATACTGGTTTGGCTTAATCCCACATCATATTTTTAGACTTCTTGTAAGTCATACTTGATGTTAAGGGGGCTGCCTTTCAAGGTAGCAAAAGGAGGTATTGTTTTCCATTTAACACCTTGGAAAACTTATTTGCATTCTTCCCAGAATTCCCTAGTGGAGCATTATGGCTTTAAGTCTCCACACGCCTTAAGGTGGCCTTAATTGGCATTGTCTCCTTAAGGAGATCACCTACTGTCTGCCTACATAGACACGCACTCTACAGGCTGGAATAAAAATCTCTATGGTAGGAAATAGATTGATTTTCTTTACAAACTAAGCACAATTTGTTAACTACATAAAAGTTACAATAATAGTCTCAACCCCAGCCCTAGGTTTGTCTTGTGCCACTGGGGGTCTGGGGTGGCTTCACACCTACATTTGTTGAAATTTGCACATCATAAATATTTCTACTACACCAGGATTACACATGATAGATGTGGAGTAATATGTCTGAAGTGTGAAATGGGGCGGGTTGGCTTACTCCAAAAATAGGTCAAAAATTTGGTGCTAATCCACAGGTTAAAGAATTTGAATAGGAAAAACTAAATGAAGATGCAAATTATTGTAGCTGCATCAGAGTCCTAAACATGACAATTCCCGTCAACAGGTTATGCATGATATTCAATCTCAGGGTCGTAGTGTTAGATAAACTAGAAGCTACAGTTTGTCTGAAGAGCAGTGTTTCAATGATAGATGTAGGGGATATTTATCCCACATATGTCCACCAAAGGGAAAATACAGTGATAAATGGATTCTTAGCATCTTTTTAGACCAGTTGCACACGGGTGGGTTAGTTATAACAAACACACTACATCAAGTGTGTCTCTGGGATTTACTGTCCCGAATGTAGAACTGCTGATCTAAGCTCAGCATCTTGGCTCAGTTCAGGAGTTCCTAAATAACCCTCGGCTTGGTTCAAGACAGTATATTTATTGCAAACCAGTATGAACCACTATAACTATAAAAAAATATAATACTGCATTTACTGTAGTTTTCAGCCTGACCATTGATTGTATTTGAAAAGAACTCCTTTAGTCCAGCGATAACAGATTCCATGTGGATATCAACCTGCAGTGCAAATCCTGAATGCATCATTCAGGTATAGAGAAGCTAAGGCATAGAGCTAATTTATGTTATGTGCCTAATAAACAGTAGTATGGTATGGCAATATATAATATGGGACTGTAATAGAATTTTATAGGAGATAGACAGATGATAGAAGATAAATATGAAAGATGATATAGATTTATAGATGGATGATAGATTTATAGATGCATATATTAAAAGTAGATTATGTATCAACTAGACAGATGATAGAAGATAGAAATGAGAGATATCAGTAGATACGGTAGAAGAGAGATTGATACATAGATAATAGATGGGTACATAGAAGGTATATAGATAAACATATAGGCATAAAGATACAGTACAGACCAAAAGTTTAGACACAGAGTTTCCTGTATTTTCATGACTATAAAAATTGAAGGCATCAAAACTATGAATTAACACATGTGGAATTATATATTTAACAAAAAGATTGTGAAACAACTGAAAATATGTCTTCTGTTCTAGGTTCTTCAAAGTAGCCACCTTTTGCTTTGATTACTGCTTTGCACTTTCTTGGCATTCTCTCGATGAGCTTCAAGAGGTAGTCACCTGAAATGGTCATCCAACAGTCTTGAGTTCCCAGAGATGCTTAGCACTTGTTAGCCCTCTTGCCTTCATTCTGCGGTCCAGCTCACCCTGAACCATCTCGATTGGGTTCAGGTCTGATGACTGTGGAGGCCAGGCCACCTGGCGTAGCACCCCATCAATCTCCTTCTCGGTCAAAGAGCCCTTATACAGCCTGGAGGTGTGTTTGGGGTCATTGTCCTGTTGAAAAATAAATGATGGTACAACTAAACGCAAACCGGAACTGCAAGATACTGTAGTAAGCATGCTGGTTCAGTATACCTTCAATTTTGAATAAATCCCCAACAGTGTCACAAGCAAAGCACTCCCACACCATCACACCTCCTTCTCCATGCTTCATG
Organism: Engystomops pustulosus; assembly: GCF_040894005.1. Lineage (NCBI taxonomy): Eukaryota > Metazoa > Chordata > Amphibia > Anura > Leptodactylidae > Engystomops > Engystomops pustulosus. Next base: position 150,045,363 of record NC_092411.1, on the reverse strand, counting down.
GTGGGAATCAGCCATGTGAAGTCCATTCGTTCACATTTTCTACGTCACACAAAGACACGGTGGTTGGAACCAAAGATCTCAAATTTGGACTCCTAAGACCAAAGCATAGATTTCCACTGGTCTAATGTCCATTCCTTGTGTTCTTTAGTCAAAACAAGTCTCTTCTGCTTGTTGCCTGTCCTTAGCAGTGGTTTACTAGCAGCTATTTTACCATGAAGGCTGCTGCACAGTCTCCTCTTAACAGTGACCTGGTCTCTAATCTCAGCTGCTGTTAACCTTGGATTTCTGAGGCTGGTGACTCTAATTAACTTAATTCTCCACAGGGCGGTCCTCATATGAGCAAATTTCTTTTGTAGCGCTTGATGGTTTTTGCAACTGCACTTGGGGACACTTTCAAAGTTTTCCAAATTTTTTGGACCGACTGGCCTTCTTTTCTTAAAGTAACGATGGCCACTAATTTTTCTTGCTTTTTTCTAGCCATGTATCCACCTGACTTCTGCACAACACAAATGATGGTCACAACCCCATTTATAAGGCAAGAAATCCCACTTATTAAACCTGACAGGGCACACCTGTGATGTGAAGACCATTTCTGGTGACTACCTCTTGAAGCTCATCAAGAGAATGCCCAGAGGGTGCAAAGCAGCAATCAAAGCAAAAGGTGGCTTCTTTGAAGAAACTAGAATATAAGACACATTTTCTCTCAAGCACATAATTCCACATGTGTTGATTCATAGTTTTGATGCCTTCATTGTGAATCTACAATTTTTATAGTCATGAAAATACAGAAAACTCTTTTAATGAAGGTGTGTCCAAACTTTTGGTTTGTACAGTAGATAGATAAATAATTAGAGACAGGTAAGAAATTATAGAAGATAGATAACTAGACAGATGATAGATATATAGACAGAAGATAGATGATTAGCATCTTTACCCATATAAGTATAAGTTTTATAGTTATATGGTATGGATCCAGCGGTTCACATTGGCACCAATGACAAAGTAAGAGTTAAGTGGAAGGTCCTTAAAAATTATTTCAGTTATTTATGGCATAAGCTCTGGACAAAGACCTCAATGGTAGTCTTCTGTGAAATACTACCTGTACCACGTGCCACACCAGAAAGGCAGCGGGAGATCAGGGAGGCAAATAATTGGCTCAAAAGTTTGTATAGGAAGGAATGCCTTGTGGGCTGACTTTGCTGTCGGCTATAGATTCTACAGTAGGGATGGGCTGCACCTCAATAGGGAAGGTGCAGCTGTTATGGCTAGAAGGTTGGAGGAGTGATTAAACTAGAGACTTGGGTGACGGCAACTACACTTGTGCAGGGCAAGAAGACAGTGTAGATAGAGAGCTGGGAAGAGTAATAGTCCATGGGGGAAGAGGGAGTTGAGATAAGATCATGGAATAAGAACCAAAGGAATAGGGATAGGGAAAACCATATAAAGTGCATGTACACTAATGCCAGATGGAGGATCTGAAAGTCTTCATGTTGGTGGGCAAATATGATATTGTGGGTATCAGTGAGACATGGCTGGACAGTAGCTATGACTGGGCTGTTACTGTAGCTGGTTATAGTCTTTTTAGAAATGATCGTATAAATAAAAAAGGGGGAGGGTTTGTTTATATGTGAAACATAAATAAAGATATGGAGTCCCTATGGGTGGAGATAAGGGGAGCGGAAAATAATAATGTTATAAGGTTTTAAATAAAATGGCGGGATCAGAGGAAATGCTTATAAGTTAAATGGATGCTGCTTCAAAGCAAGGTGAAGTACTTATCATGCAGAACTTTAATTATCCCGATAATGAATAGGGGAAGAACCTGCAGTTCCTTCAAAGGTAGCAGGTTTTTGTCAACAACAAAAGACAATTACTAGAGATGAGCGAGCACTAAAAAGCATGAAATCTGCCATATGCGCCAGCGTCCCAAATGGCGACCGAATATTGAGGGGCGGCCGTCGCCATGAGGTTGCGAAAGGCCTCGGTCTCTACCAGCCTATAGGGCAGCATTTCCAGGCTGAGTAATTTGGAGATGTGGACGTTGAGGGCTTGGGCGTGTGGGTGGGTTGCACTGTATTTCCTCTTGCGCTCCAGCATGTGGGGTATAGACAGCTGAACACTGCGCATGGAGACATTGGTGGACGCTGTGAAGGATCGTGGAGGCGAAGGTGTGGTTTTCGAGCGGGAGGTGTTTGTGCCGGGGTCCTGGGAAGTGGGCTGACTAGCAGAGGCAGCAAATGACACAGGGAAAGGAGCAGTGGTGGGTCCGGCCTTGGTTCCATTGAGTGGGGTGTTTAGCATTCATATGCCTGCGCATACTGGTGGTGGTTACGCTAGTAGTGGTGGAACCCCTGCTGATCCTGGTGTGGCACAGGTTGCACACCACAGTCCGTCGGTTATCCGCTGTTTCTTTAAAGAACCTCCAGACTTCCGAAAATCTAGCCCTCGCCACGGGAGCTACACTACTTGAAACATTTGGCGCTGATGCACCAGCTCTGGCCCTGCCTCTCCGTCTGGCCCCACCACTGCCTCTTCCAACCTGTTCTCGTATAGGACTCGCCCCCGTCTCACAAGCACCGTCTTCACCCGGCCTATCAACCCAGCTTGGGTCTGTCACCTCATCATCCTCCGATCCCTCAGTCTGCTCCCCCCCTTGGACTTCCTGCCCTGACAACTTCACCACTGTCTGACAACCATGTCTCCTCATCGTCCGACACCTCTTTACCCACTTCTTCCACTACGTCAAGAATGTCATCATGACCCACAGACTGCGCCCGGTGGAAAATCTGGGCATCGGGAAAGAGCTCAGCAGCAACTGGACAAGTGGTTTGTGACTCTGGGAAGGGTCCAGAAAACTGTTCCTCAGAGTATGCCAGCTCAAATGCCAAATTTTCCTGGGAGGGGGCAGACTGGGGGGAAGGAGGTTGAGGTGAAAGAGCTGGAGGAGTGCTCACTTGGGTAACATGGGTGGACTGCATGGAAGACTGACTGGTGGACAAATTAGTTGAATTAGTTGAAGCACCCAAAAAAATGTGACTTTAAAAAAAAAAATATTCTAAAAAGGCCTGTGAGAAATTGCGCTTCATAGTGATGGTATTGAATATTCCATGCCGTGTACTGGGAAGTGGGGAAAAAAAATTCCAAATGCAGTGAAAATGGTGAAAAAACGCATTTGCGCATTTTATGGCTTTCACTGTACGCCCAAACAACATGTCTACTTTTTAGTATCACGGGGATACTAAATTTGTATAGGTTTTATAATATTTACAAAAATTAAAACCTCCTGTAGAAAAATTTTGGGGGGATTTTGCCATCTTCTGCTGCTAATAACTTTTTCATACTTTGGTGTAGGAGCTGTGGGTGGTGTCCTTTTTTGAGCGACTTTTGATGACATTTTCAATGCTATCATTTTAGAACTATACAACCGTTTAATCACTTTTTATAGAATTCTTTATATTTTTCAAAATGGCAAAAAGTGCCATTTTCGACTTTGGGTGCTATTTTCTGTTAGGGGGTTAAACGCAGTGAAAAACCGCTATTATATTTTGACATATTGGCCATTTTTGGATGCGGCAATACCTAATGTGTTTATGATTATTACTGTTTATTTATATTTATATGACTTCTAGGGAAAGGGGGGTGATTAATATTTTTATGGTTTTTTTAATTATAATTTTTTTTTATTTTTACTATTTTTCAGACTCCCTAGGGTACTTTAACCCTAGGTTGTCTGATCGATCCTACTACAGTATGGCAGTATATGGGGATTTTCCTCCTGATTCATTATAATGTGAAATTAGCCCTTTGCCGGCGGGCGATCGTGGGCATAATGCAATATGCAGCAAAGACTTACCGGCTATGGAGAGGGCTCACGGGCTACACCCGACGCGCGCCGTACTATTACGGCACGCATCGGTAAGGAGTTAAAAAGCAAAAGAGAAACAAGAAAAAGTCAATGTGTTTAACTAGTACTGTAAGGAAAGCAATAAGTTAGAAGGATAATGGGTTTAAGGTGCTAAAAATCGTAGGTAGTGATAAGACGTTACAGGAGTATAGAGAGAAAACTAAATTCTGTAAAGCAGAAAAAGGCAAAAATAGAGAATGATAGAAATATTGCTAAGGAGAGAAAAATAATCCCAAATTATTTTTCAAGCATATAAATTATAAGAAACTAAAAACTGCAGAATAACTCTACTGTAACTCTAATGGTCTCTACTGTATTCACCCAGGAAAAATGTAAAATCTCTTTGGAATGTCAACAGTGTAACCCAGGAGGAGGTATGGCGCCGCCTCACAACCACACCCCCGGGTTCTGCATGAACTATGTAATGTGATAGACAGACCATTATTTTAAATATTTGAAGATTCCCTGAGGACTGGTTCTGTTCCACAGGACTGGCGCATAGCAAATGTTGTACCAATATACAAAAAAGGATCAAAAAGCAATCCGGTAAACTACAGACCTGTAAGTCTAACTTCTGTTGTGGGGAAAATATTTGAGGGGTTTCTTAGAGATGCTATCCTGGAGTATCTCACTGTACATAATTTATAACCCAGCATCAGAATGGGTTTATGAGGGATCTGTCCTGTGAGGCTAATCTGATTGGCTTCTATGAGGAGGCAAGTTCCAGACTGGACCTGAGGAAGGCTGTGGATGTTGTATACCTGGACTTTTCCAAGGCATTTGACACTGTGCCGCATAAAAGGTTAGTACATAAAATGAGACTGCTGGGACTAGGGAAAAATCTGTGTAGTTGGGTAATTAATTGGCTTATTGAAAACAGGATAGTCATTGATGGAACATTCTCAGATTGGGTTGACATTACCAGTGGAGTGCCACAGGGGCCAGTATTGGAGCCACTTCTTTTTAATATTTTTTATTAATGACCTTGTAGTGGGTTTACACAGTCAAGTTTAAATGTTTGCAGATAATACTAAGCTTTGTAAAGGAATTAATACTAAGGCCCATTGTATAGCATTACAGAGGGATTTGTGGAAGAAAGTGGGTGGAGAAACAGTTGATGAAGTTTAATGTAGATAAATGTAAAGTTATGCACTTGGGCCATGGAAACATAAAAGGACAATTATGTTCTACAATAACAGTCAATTACTTGGTAAAACTGCAGCTGAAAAAGACTTGGGGTTATTGGTGGATGGTAAACTTAATTTTAGTGACCAGAACCAAGCAGCTGCTGCTAAAGGGAAATAAAATTATGGGGTGTATCAAGATCAATGTATGAATAGATTCTCATGATATGGACATCGTTCTGCCTTTATACAAATCCGTGGTCAGACCACACATGGAATATTGTGTACAGGTTTGGGCACCAGTGTATGAAAAGGACATAGTAGAGCTGGAACGGGTGCTGAAGAGAGCAACCAAGATTATTAGGGGAATGGGGGGATTAGAATACAATGATGGATTACAAAATTTGGGATTATTCAGTTTAGAAAAAAGCTGAGGGGAGACCTCATTTTGATGTATAAATACCTGAACGGGCAGTACAAGGATCTCTCTAAAGATCTTTTTATACCTAGGCCTATGACCAGGACAAGAAGTGGTGGTTCTACCATTGCCATAGACAAAGGTTCTTTACTGTAAGAGCAGTGAGACTGTGGAACTCTCTGCCGCAGGAGGTTGTTTTGGCGGACTCTATGTACATGTTCAAGAGAGGCCTGGTTGCTTTTCTGGTGAGCAAAAATTTCACAGGTTATGGGGAAAAAACATTTGTTTAATTCTTAAAGGGTGGACTAGATGGACTTGCATCTTTTTCCAGCCTTATATACTATGATACTATGACCATGATAACAAGGGGGGGAATAACAAATATTTATCACCATTTTGTGTTATTTTATTTTATGTTATTTTATTTTATACTACTTTTTGAGACACTTTTGCCTTAACTAAGGCAAAAAATAAGCCAAAAATGTCTCACCTGAAACAAATAAGTCTGAAAAAGTAGAAACCAGATAAAGTGGTGATAAACCCCCTCCCACTGATTTTAACTGATCCAAACTCACTCATGTGAAGATGTCCTTAAAGGGGTATTCACAGGAAGGCACGTTTCTTAAATTATAACAAAATAACACATTCTTTAATTCACTGTTATTAACAAAAATACAGTACTTTACAGATATAATTCCAACCTGTCTGTATCAGTCCTGGTGTACAGAATTTCCGATGCCCCTAGACACGACCCTGTAACTTCTGACTTGGGGTTGGGATCGCCATCTTGGATTTCTGTGTGATGACCATGGAGATGTCATGTACAAGCTACAGACAGATATGTTCTTTATCTGCGGCACAGCACAGCAGGAAGGCACATCAGATCTAGTGTGTTGTGGAATAGCAGAGATGTAGGAGTGCTGACTGTCATTGTGTGCAATAGGCATCTAATGAATCTCATCATTTCATTTCTGATCAGTCTCATCTCTCTTTCTAGGTGTCAGATACTAGTACAATGTTTAGAAGCCAGATGAAAGTGTATATAATAATTGTACCTTGATAATGTAACCACACTGTATCTCACAGAACTAGATGGATCACAAGGGGGCAAATTTACTTACCTGGTCCTGTCGCGATCTCCAATTCGGACGATCCGACGAAGATGAAGTCCGGCGTGATTCACGTAGCTTGTGCGCCCCAGTTCCTGTATCTGCCGCTTCCCTGCCGAGGTCCGCCGGCGTTCAGCTTCTTCTTCCCGGTGCTTGTAAGTGTGTGTCTTGCGACACAATTCAATATGTTAAATCCCACGCGTAGTCCCAATCCGTCGGGTTCTCCGACGGCCCGCCCCCCGATTTGTGTCACGTGCAAGCCGGCGCCAATGCGCCAAAATCCAATTTCATGCGCCAAAATCCCATTAAATTCAGCGCAAAACGGAAATTGTCGGGAAACCCGATGGAAATGCGCTTTGCGGACCCTTTGTAAATTAACCCCAATCTGTCTGCTTAGAGAGTCCCACCTACACCCTGGAATTTTACACTGCCCAGCCTAGGGAGTGATAGGAGCTAAAACAGCAATAAATTTGTGAAGTAAGTGGTTATAAAGTATCTTTATTTTGTTAACATCACTAGGGGATTGAAATTTGTGAATTTTTTTTTCATGGGAAAACCCCTTTAAGGGTTTCAGTATATGCGAACATATATAGGTCCCCATTTAAGTTTATGGCGCCCGTTGACTGTGCGGTGAGCACATGTTGCCCCACTGCACCGTGACCATGCATGCAACGGCGCTGGATCTGCTCTGTTCTATGGAGAGGGAAGTGGCAGGCACATGTTCCTGTAAATGTACCCTAAGTTTGTAAGCAGATTGAAAATGTTCAACCATTCTAAGATGAATTTGCTTGTTCTTGTCAGATTACAGATTCCACTCAGGTTCAGACCTAGCAAGTACCAGCACGAGAGACTGGTCCCCGTTTCCATTGACTTTATGAATTTTACTGTTGTTTTGGGTTTTACAGTTTGGAAAATCTCAGCTTTATATCTGCAGGTTTGTGAATGCAAACAGAATCTAAGCACTGAGCATATAAAACACGCCGTCATTATTCATTAAAAGTGAGAGAGCAAATGGATAAATTGCATTTAGTATTTGTGTATTGGAACCTATCGATAATGTTATACTAATGGCACTGTGTATATGTCTGATGATATAAGCTTAAGAATTTTCCTCAATATACCTTATATGAAACGAGATGAAATCTGGATCTTATTGAATCCAGGAAAGAGTAGACTAGCACGAAGGCGGACATAATTAGCAGGTTGCAAGCCAAGTGCTCATGTCATGGGCATATAATTAGAAGCTGCCAGGGTACACAGAGCAAATACAAGCCAATATAACAAGAGTAAGATTCATCCTATATAGGACATATGAAAATACCCTGATTGGAATGGCAAACAGAAGGGTATTGTCACCCTGTGTCTATTTATTAACCCCTTAAGGACAGCTTAAGGCTCAGCCCCATTTTTTGTATTCTGACATGCGTCGCTTTTATAATTTTTGAACACTGTTACTTATCTAAGTGATTCTGAGATTGTTTTTTCCTCACATGTTGTACTTCATTTTAGTGGTAAATTTTGTCTGATAAGTTTTGCGTACATATATACAAAAAAAGAAAAATGTAGAATTGTTTGAAAAATTTGCCATTTTTGAAATTCGAAATCATTGCGTTTTCAGGCAGATAGATTTACCACCTAAATAATTTGCTGAATAACATTTCCCATATGTGAACTTTACATTTTCATAATTTTTGAAATGTCTGCATAATTTATTTTGATATCACGCTCTTTATCGGTTTTCTGTATTTTCAGAATGGACTCTTTTGCGGATAAATACTGTTTTGAATAAAATTTTGCGTATTTAACATCAAAACCCCCTATATAACCAACCCATTTTCAAATCTGCACCCCTCAACCTATCAGAAACAGCTTTTAGGAAGATTGTTAACCCCTTGAGATCTTCATAGTAATTGAATCAAAATGGAGGTGAAATTTAGAATGGTCAAATTGTGTCGGTTATACGTTCATTTAGCCCTAAAATTTACACATTTCCAAAAGATAAAAAGAGAAAACCCACCTTATAATTTGCTATGCAATTTATCCCGAGTACAGAGGCCCCCCACATGAGGCTGGTACTTGTTTTATTGGCGCGCAACGAGGCGCAGAAGGGAAGGAACGCCCTGCAGCTGCCAAGATTTTAGCTTTCTCATTGGCCCCTTTTGCGGGCTATAAAATTTTGGGTTTTTTTGGTCATTGGGGTCATGTGATGGCATTTTTTGCTAAAAATTGGATTTTGGCTGCACACTCAAATCAATGTGTAGTGCAGGTGCTCTGGAGAGGGTCCCAATCCCGTGTAATATAAGAAACTCTTGGACTCCAGTCACACTGTATGAGTTGCAAGGAATTTTTAGTGAGACAAACTTTCAAATGTGACATTTCGGTCAACAATAGACCTTCATCAAACTCGGTTTGTATCAGTAATATCAATAAGGGAGTTTGCTTATAGCAATAGTAGCGCTGCCATGAGGGAATAGCCTGTGCCGCTCAGTGGAGTGTGGCATTTTTTTTGCGGGATGAGATGCTTTTTCCAGTGTTACCAGTTTGGGGTTGGTATTCCCTATTGTTGAAAAATGTAGGAACTTTTTTTTGAGGTCAGGAGTAGAAAAGCATCAATTCTGTACTGGATTTTTTGCTTTTTTTATTTGGTGTTCACCATATAGCCTAATAATCATGTTATGTTTATTCTATGGGTTGATACGATATCAGGGATACCATATTTGAATATTTTTCTTACATTTCACTAAATTTGCCAAAAAAACACTAATTTGGGGTAAAATCGATCATTTGTGCATCTCCGCCTTCTAAGTGGCATAACATTTTTACTTTTTTGGCCATGAAGCTGGTTGATGGCTTGTTTTTTGCGGGACATGATGTACTTTGCAACAGTATTATTCGAGAGTACATACATTTTTTTGTTCACTTTCTATTGCATTTTTTGTGGGATTAAATAGGTAAAAATCAAAATTTTTTGCAGGTTTATAACAGCTTTTTTTAGTGGTGTTCCTTGCACGGGTTCAGTAATTATTTACTTTTATTCTATGACTTGTTACGGATGCGGTGATACTATATATGTGGGGTTTGGTTATGATTTTTGTCTATGGCTATGAAGCTGGTTGATGGCTTGTTTTTTGCGGGACATGATGTACTTTTCAACAGTATTATTCGGGAGTACATATATTTTTTTGTTCACTTTCTATTGCATTTTTTGTGGGATTAAATAGGTAAAAATCATAATTTTTTGCAGGTTTATAACAGCTTTTTTTTAGTGGTGTTCCTTGCGCGGGTTCAGTAATTATTTACTTTTATTCTACGAGTTGTTACGGATGCGGTGATACTATATATGTGGGGTTTGTGTTATGATTTATGTCTCTTTATATGTTATGGGGTTACAGGCATTTTTATTTATTGCTTTATTTTTTTATTGAAAAACATTTTTCATCTGATTGCTTGTTCATGATAATGTTGCAATGATATTGTTGCAATGGCAGTCCTGGGGTCCGATCAGGCACAGTGCCGGTTTACAGCCTATGCATGTACATAGGCTGACACTGGTAATACCCTGCAATACATCAGTATTGCAGGGTATTACCAGTGTCAGCCTATGTACATGCATAGGCTGTAAACCGGCACTGTGCCTGATCGGACCCCAGGACTGCCATTGCAACAATCGGCGCCCCCCAGCCTTCAAACTTCATACAAGAGCAGGATTTATTAACAGATACATAAATCTTACAAACCAAAAAGTTATGTTGCTCAGTTAAATTTTAATAAATTTTAAACATAAAGGTATGGGTCAATTATTATTCAACCCCTCAAACCACCAGAATTCTGTTTGGTTCCCCTAAAGTATTAAGAAGTAGTTCATGCACAAAGAACAATGAGTTTAACATGTTTGGATTAATTATCTGTTTTTCCAGCCTTTTCTGACTATTTAAGACCTTCCCCAAACTTGTGAACAGCACTCAAACATGGTCAACATGGGAAAGACAAAGGAGCATTCCAAGGCCATTAGAGACAAGATCGTGGAGGGTCACAAGGCTGGCAAGGGTTACAAAATCCTTTCCAAGGAGTTGGGCCTCCCTGTCTCCACTGTTGGGAGCATCATCCGGAAGTGGAAGGCTTATGGAACTACTGTTAGCCTTCCATGGCCAGGCTTGTCCGAAGAGTCAAGGCTAACCCAAGGACAACAAGGAAGGAGCTCCGGGAAGATCTCATGGCAGTGGGGACATTGGTTTCAGTCAATACCATAAGTAACATACTCCACCGCAATGGTCTCTGTTCCAGACGAGCTTGTAAGGTACCTTTACTTTCAAAGCGTCATGTCAAGGCTCGTTTACAGTTTGCTCATGATTACTTGGAGGACTCTGAGACAGACTGGTTCAAGGTTCTCTGGTCTGATGAGACCAAGATCGAGATCTTTGGTGCCAACCACACATGTGACGTTTGGAGACTGGATGGCACTGCATACGACCCCAAGAATACCATCCCTACAGCATGGTGGTGGCAGCAGCATGCTGTGGGGCTGCTTCTCAGCCAAGGGGCCTGGCCATCCGGTCCGCATCCATGGGAAGATGGATAGCACGGCCTACTTGGAGATTTTTGCCAAGAACCTCCGCTCCTCCATCAAGGATCTTAAGATGCGTCGTCATTTCATCTTCCAACAAGACAACGACCCAAAGCACACAGCCAAGAAAACCAAGGCCTGGTTCAAGAGGGAAAAAATCAAAGTGTTGCAGTGGCCTAGTCAGTCTCCTGACCTTAACCCAATTGAAAACTTGTGAAAGGAGCTCAAGATTAAAGTCCACATGAGACACCCAAAGAACCTAGATAACTTGGAGAAAATCTGCATGGAGGAGTGGGCCAAGATAACTTCAGAGACCTGTGCCGGCCTAATCAGGTCTTATAAAAGACAGGGGTTGAATAATAATTGACCCACACTTTTATGTTTAAAATTTATTAAAATATAACTAAGCAACATAACTTTTTGGTTTGTAAGATTTATGCATCTGTTAATAAATCCTGCTCTTGTTTGAAGTTTGAAGGCTCTAACTTATTTGCTTCTTATCAAACCTGCTAAATCTGCAGGGGGTTGAATACTACTTGTAGGCACTGTATGTTAAATGCCAGGATTGCCTACTCCAACCTCGGGTGTTACACTGGGATGTCAGCTGTTAGCTACAGCCGGCACCTCGTATATCCCGGCTCTGATCCAGTCCGGCTCTGATCCAGAGCTGAGCCAGCATCAGCACCGCGGCGGATATATCCGCCGTTGAGCGCTAAGTCACTGCAGAGCGCGAAGTCATGGCAGAGGGGTTAAGCATGTGATTGCACTATAATAATTTCTTTATTTATATAGTGCACACAGATTACACAGCGCTGCACAGAGCCTGCCAAATCTGTCCCTGTCCCCAATGAGGCTCACAATCTAATCAACCTAGTAGTATATTTTAGAGTGTGGGTGGAAACCAGAGGACCCGGAAGAAACCCACGCAAACACGGAGAGAGTATACAAACTCTTTGCAGATTATTTATTATTTATGATCTACTAGTTCCCCCAGGTTCTTCTCAACAAGGGTCTCTCCTAGATTTACTCCTCAAGGACATATTTTACCTTTGGATTATTAGCCTCCAGGTACATAACCTTACATTTATCCACATTGAACCTCATTTGCCAAGTGGATGACCGAACACTCAGTTTGTCAAAGTCACCCTGCAGCCTATGAACATCCTCCATTGACTGTATTACACTACACAGCTTGGAGTCATCTGCAAAAATACCTCTATATCATTAATAAATATATTAAATAGTAGTGGGCCAAGCACAGAACCCTGGGGTTACCACTCCTAACTGGTGACCATTAGGAGTAGGAATCATTGAACACAAATCTCTGGATACGATTCTTCAGCCAGTTTTCAATCCAATTGCAAATGATTCCTGCCAAGCCAATAGACCTTATGTTACCCTGACCTTATGTTATCAGGCATCTAGGAGGAACAGTGACAAATGCCTTTGCAAAGTCCAAGAACACAATATCCACAGCTGCTCCTCCATCCAGGCATCTGCTCACCTCTTCATAGAAGCAGATCAGGTTAGTTTGGCAACTTCTAGTCTTAGTAAACCCATGCTGGCTATCACTTATTATACTATTTGATGTCACATACTCCAGTATTTAGTCTTTTACTAACCCTTCCAATATTTCCCCACAGTGGAAGTTAAGCCTTGTACATATTGATTTTATTGAGCTTAGATTGGATCATGTCTATATTCAGCCAGTCTTGTATATTACAGGATGCATGACCCGTGTGACGTCAGAAGTTCTTTCTTCTATCGTATAAACGGAGCTAAAAAAAAAAACATTAAGTATCTCCGCCTTCTCCTGGTCTCCAGTCACCGGATGCCCCATTTTCAGAATAAAGGGGCCCAACCTGCTCTGACCCATTTTTTTTGCATTGATATACTTAAAACATTTCTTGGGATTTGTTTTGCTATCTTTGGCCAGATGTCTTTCATTTTGTATTTTGGCCTTTTTGCAGATTTTGGTATGTTTTTTGTAAGTATCGAAAGCCTCAGGTGTAAATATTTTTTTTAGGGGAAGGGGGGCCCCATGCAGAAATTTGCATGGGGCCAGCCTCTCCTAGTTACGCCCCTGTTGAAAAGTCTACCAGCAATTCTTAAAAGTGTAGAAATAAGAACAGAGACTGTACTCTCATAGAGTAGAAATTTTTGTCAAACAAAAACCTAGGACACAAGTAGCCCATTTCACCTAATGGTGGGAGGATTACCTTGTTGAGGCTTTATATAAGTCTGTAATGTAGGTGGCAGAACAAAGAAGGAAGTTCTACCTCGAAACGTTTAATCCCTGCCTAGAGGGGTAAAACTTCATTGTATCCCACCTCTGTTTGTGCTCCTATTTCTTGCTAGGGGCTATCTGTCCAATTTTTCCCAATATCCAATACCAGCAGTTGTGCCCATGCAAAGCTGCAGACAGTGTTAGACAGGAGTATTTTAGCAGCAGCAGGACCGTGAGATATGGATTTATATTCCGGGATTGTTACTGGACTTGCAGCACTGAAGTGCACTGATGTGTGGGGTCACAGCACAGCCCCATGCTTCTGCTATAAGAAGGTGTTTGACTGCAGAGATCTAAAACACTCACGCTTGAGGAGACTCTGTGCACAAGGTCCAGCCACAATTCTGGAATGTAAATTCACTTTTCACAATCCTGCTGCTACTAGCATACACAAAGGAATGTGCAGCTTTGAAACCAGTATAAATATATACACACACACACCAATTAAGTAGACCCTCAGCACAAAAAATTCCGAAAATTCTGAAAATTAAAAAAAATCAGAGCTCAGACAATTCTGATAAATTTCCCCCGCATGCATGCCTGTATATCTGAGCATGTCTACCAAATCAATTATTCGTTACTATCTTCTGCAAATTGAAGCTGAGCTCCATTACATATTGCTTTATCATCTGCAAATATATTTACTACTTTTCTGTTTAAAACGACGGGTCAGGGGCATAGCTAAGGTCACAAAGGAACCTTATTGAGGCTGTACCAGCACAAAGCTCAATACACAGATATAGTAGCAGCATCAAGTTGCCTCCAAAGATACAGAACCAACACAAGGATGACTGCATACATACAGTAAAAGCATCAAGTTTATTATAGGCTACTCATCTGACTGTATATCGCTGCTAGTGCTTAGGGGAAAAGGTTGCCATCTCCTTCAGTCAACATAATCTACAGTAGTGTAAACACTTCTAAATAGAATCATGCATATAATACCACTGTTTAAGGGCCAAATAATACTGCAACATCATTTTCCCTGTAAAGTAATATATTACCGCCATGCTGTTACAAAATAAAACACACTATGCAAAGACCAATATTGGCAATAATATATACCTGGAGCAAATGTTATATTACTTTCACAGAGTGATCATTCCATCCATGCTGGGCCACATTACCTGTTAGGATGTCCAGCATGGGTTAAACACATACCTCCTAACTTTTGGACGAGAGAAAGAGGGACAAAAGCCCCTCTCCCTTTTTCTAAATCACCCACCCACAAGCATAATATAATATCGTCCTTGATGGTGTCTACATGGTACAACGCCCCTTACTTTGGCCAACCCCCCATGGACCCATACAATGCATAGTATGTATACGCTAAACATATACGCTGTGAAAGCACCAGTCATATACGCTTAGCATATATATTGACAAATAGTGGCAGACAGAGATATAATCTCACCTCTCTGACGCCCTTCAGTCTTCTTTGGGTCGTTCGCGCTCGGCTGGCACACACAATGACGTTAGTCGAGTCGCGAGGGAACGCGAAGAGGAGTGGAACGACTCTAGGAAGATCCGCAGAAGGACCTGGAGAGGCATGGGAGCATTGGAAGCATGAAGAGGACCTACGGGGGGCATGGGAAGGTGTCGGAGGTAAGTACAGTGTTAATTTTTTTATAGACTCCAGTATAAGCCGAGTACTCAGCTTATACTCAAGTATATACGGTATTTGGTCAATAATAAAATGTCATCTCCATAATTTATATCCTTTATTGGCAATGTTGGCACATTCCACCATGCAGATCTCCTCTAGAGCAGTGATGTTTCGGCGTTGTCACTGGGTAACACAGTGTTTCTACTCCCTCCAAAGGTCTGGAGACTGGCTAGAGCACTCCAGGGCCTTGAAGCCACTCCTTGGCTGCCCTGACATTGTGCTTGGGATCATTGTGATGCTGAAAGACCCAGCCACCTTTCATCTTCAATGTCCTTGCTGATGGAAGGAGGTTTGCACTCAAAATCTCATGATACATGGACCCATTTATTCTTTCATGTACACAGATTAGTCATCCTGACCCTTAAAAGAGAAACATCCCCTTGCGATGATGTTGCCACCCTGGTCCTTTTACAGATAAACAGCCCTAAAGCATGACGTTGCCAACCTTATGCTTCTCAACCAGGACAGAGTGATCTGTGCGGAAGTAAACCTCTGATCGGCTAGAAATTGGCCAACCAGTGTTAGGTACTTGGTAGGGGGCAGGTGTCACTATGCTTGCAGCACAGCTCCTGAAAAGCTTGCTGCATGCAGAATGAAATTGAGTATGGCTGGGCAGCCTTGCTCTCAATAACCGTGCCAGTGAATCACTGCCACGGATTATAGGCGGGCACGATATGGTGGCACCACTATTGCGCATCACTCCCAGAGACAGTCAGCTGATAGCTGTGAGCTGGTTGTCGGACATTGCAGGCAAGGACCCTTAGGAGTGAAGTCTGCCCTTAGAGCC
Organism: Engystomops pustulosus; assembly: GCF_040894005.1. Taxonomy (NCBI): domain Eukaryota; kingdom Metazoa; phylum Chordata; class Amphibia; order Anura; family Leptodactylidae; genus Engystomops; species Engystomops pustulosus. The sequence goes on along the minus strand of NC_092411.1, from coordinate 150,029,504 downwards.
CTCCATATAATCTGACCTTGGATGTGGAACTGGTAGCAATGTAATTGCAGCTAGACCCATGTTCTTACTGCTGCAGTCAGAAATGGCTCAGCAGTTTAAACCTGGATGATGGATGATGCCATCAACATCTGGAAGGTGTTGAGATCCCTGACAACATACTGACATATTTATTATTAGATCGATTTCTGCTGACAGGTTCTCTTTAAGTAGTTAGAGAGGTGCTTGGAGCATAATGGTGGCCTCCAGGTTGTCAAGCATAAATGCCTAATCGGTCCTGAAATACATCATATTCTACAATAAATCAAATTGTTAAAAGTAACAGAAATACCAAAAAAGGCTGCCTCCTTAAATGTTTTTGTCCAGCTCCAACAAATAAATTGTATTGTTAGTACAATCAAAAGTTGGACATTTTTTCAATTTACTTTCTTACTATCCTTTTTAAATCTCTGCTAGCTGTCATTTTATGGAAAGCTTTGATGTGTACTTCAGGGTGCGGTCACAAGAGGCACTTGAAATGTGTTTAAAAACGCAATGCAAGTGCCCGGGGGGGAAGGGCAATGTTAGGCCCAATGGCAGCTGTGTGTTTCAAAGAGCCATGCATCTGTGTGACATCACATGACCATGGATTGGTTTCTGTCCACTAAATGTAAGTATGGGAAGGCATTTATCTTTAGGCAATGGTTTGTGCAGACATCTATGTGCTAGATTGGAGAGTTTGCGACAGTCTGATTCATAGTCCAGTGTATGTGCAGTGTTAAATGCCTTCCAACGCAAGTATCAGCTGTGTGTGCTCTGTGCAAATAGACTGCACTTGTCACACGTATGTTTAACACATGCACGATTTCAGCCCGGAAATTAAAAAATAAAAACGAAAATTGCGCAAAATTGAGACAATGGAATGTGGAGAAAGGCAGGATAAAGGCAATTGAAGAAGAAAAAAATTAATGTAAACCCAGAGGTGACCCCCCCCAGAGCAGACTGCGATTTGTAAACCAGTAACATGTAGGCTGCTGACAGAGTGCAATTGGCAGTCTTAGTACATGAAATTATGAAGGAGACACTGTGAGTCCCAAATATCCAGGGACGCAGCTGTGCAAATACCAACCCTTCAATATCCCTCCATGCCGCAATTACCCTACAAGCTACCGTCATGCTGTCTCTAAAACAACCTGAGACACTGCCAGCCCAAACACTACAAGCAGCAACCATGTCTTCCACAGCCCTACCACTCATGGCCATGTCAACAACAAAAGAGAATTGCCTTCCACAATTAGTCCTGAAGCCCACAAGAGGGGGTGCAGTGCTGGATCTTACCCTGTCAGGTCTGTTGGTTAGGATATCAAAATTACATCTTGGGTGGAACCTGGGTAATAGAAAAGAAAATCAATTATATTGTGGTTACTAAGAGGGTTAGTGGAGGGGCAAAGAATGCTCCAAACTTCAGGAGGGCAAATTTTCAGGGGCTAAGGGAAGACCTTACAGGCATATACTGGGACAATATTTTCATAGACAAAAGCAACCAAGAAAATCTGACTTTTTCACAAATAGTCAAAACTCTCGAAATACTTACCATATGGGAAAAAGCATAAGAGAAACAAGAAAAAGCCAATGTGGTTAAGATGCTAAAATGCGAAGGTAGCAATGAGGCGTTACAGGATTATAGAGAAAAAGAAATCCTGTAAAAAGCTTATAAAGGCTGCAAAAATAGAGACCTGAGAAATATTGCCAAAGAGAGCAAAAATAAAACCCAAATAATTTTTCAAGTATATAAATTATAAGAAACTAAAAACAGAAAATGTGGGCCCTCTGAGGAAAAATCTGGAGGGAGATGAGGAAAGGGCCAATCTACTGAATGTCGCCGTCTCAACTGTCTTTACCCAGGAAAATCCTCTGGTGGAACACATGATAAGGAATGATGTAAATTCTCTTTGGAATGACAAATCACCGGGGTCAGATGGTATACACTCCCGGGACCTGCATGAACTATGTACATTGACAGACAGACAATTATTTTTAATAAATCGAAAATTCCCTGAGGACTGGTTCTGTTCCACAGGACTGGCGCATAGCAAACATTGTACCAATCTAGAAAAAAGGATCAAAAAGTGATCCTGGAAACTACAGACCTGTGAGTCTAACTTCTGTTGTGGGGAAACTATTTGAGATGTTTGTTAGAGATACTATCCTTGAGCAGCGTGTGTTTATGAGGGATCAGTCCTGTCAGGCTAATCTGGTTGGCTTCTATGAGAAGGTAAGTTCCAAACTGGATCTGGGGGAAGCTGTGCATATTGTACATCTGGACTTTTCCAAGGGATATGACACAGTGCCACATAAAAGGTTGGTACATAAAATGAGACTTCTGGGACTAACAGAAAATCTGTGTATTTGGGTAAGTAATTGGCTTAGTGATAGAAAACAGAGGGTCGTCATTAATGGCACATTCTCCGATTGGGTTGACATTACCAGTAAAGTTCCACAGGGGTCATTATTGGGCCACTTCTTTTTAATATTTTTATTAATGACCTGGCAGTGGGTTTACACAGTAAGGTTTCAATATTTGCAGATACTACTAAGCTGTGTAAAGTAGTTAATACTGAGGCCGATAGTATAGCATTACTGAGGGACTTGTGGAAGCTTGAGAAATAGGCCGAGAAATGGTTTGATGATGTTTAATGTAGATAAATGTAAAGTTATGCATTTGGGCCATGTAAACAAAAAGTATAATTATATTCTAAAGAGTCAATTTAGTAAAACTGGAGCTAAAAAAGACTTGGGGGTATTGGTGGATGGTAAACTTAATTTTAATAAAAAGAGCCAGGCAGCTGCTGCTAAAGCAAATAAAATTATGGGATGTATCAAGAGAGGAATAGATTCTCATGATAAGGACATACTTTTGTTATTATACAAATCACTGGTCAGACCACACATGGAATATTGTGTACAGTTTTGGGCACCAGTGTATAAAAAGGATATAGTGGAGCTGGAATGGGTGCAGAGGAGAGCAACCAGGATTATTAGGGGAATGGGGGGATTAGAATACAATGACAGATTACAAAATTTGAGATCATTCAGTTTAGAAAAAAGATGGCTGAGGCGGGACCTCATTACAATGTACAAATATCTGAACGGGCAGTACAAGGATCTCTCCAATGGCAGATCCTCATATAGGCGGTATGGGCGACTGCCCGGAGCCGCTTGCTCCCCAGGGGCCCTTGGCCACCCATGCCATCATAAAAATCTGCCAGCCTCTGTATTGTTAAGTCACTGGCGCTGCTGGGGGGACACTGTATATAATTAAACAAGGGTGGCTGAAATATATGCTCACCCTGTACTGTTTATTTCCACCACATCATATGTATTTCATCATATGTATATTATATGAATAAAATATATATTAGCGTCCATGAGTAGTGATGAAACTCATTTGTGGTGAAATTGATTTGTTTTCAAGTTCCCATTTATTAAAAACTTTAAGAGCATATTTTTAAGGGTAATAATGAAAAATAATCTTTTTCTGAACATTTTTCAGGGTTTTTTTTATGTGGCGGTAACCGCGCGGGTCCAATAATGATTCTGCTTGATTATGCAGATTGTTACGGATGCAGTAATACCAAATATGTTGGGGGGGGGGGGGGTTGTGTATTTGTGTTTTTTATATTTTATTAGGTTTTCATATGGAAATGTGTCATTTTAGGTGCCTTACCTTTGTTTATTTTTTTTATAAATGTCTTAAGTCCAAGAAAATGTATTGCAGTGCAAACTGTGTGAAAGTTCACAGTTAGACCCGTTAGGGGTCTGACTGCAGGAGATATTGGGCAGCCACAGGGCACTCGTCAGACCTCGGGGCTGTCCTGAAGAGCATTGGGTCCTCCTGGTAAGTGGCAGAGGGGACTGATCCCTTGGGGAAGCCCTCTACACCCACGACTGGAGACATTTTTGATCTTGGGTGTTAGGGTGCGGTCACATGTGCGGCGTTAACGCATGCGTTTTCAAACGCATCACAACCGCTGACAAGAGGAGATTTGCCTTATTACATTGCTGTCAACATTGTGTTTATGAAATGCATGTATTAACACAATATTAACACGTGTTAACAAAGTGTTAATGGATTTAGTAAACACAATGTTGACATCAATGTAATTAGGCAAATCTCATCTTCTCAGCTGTTGTGATGCGTTTAAAAAAGCATTAGTAGACGCCACGTATGAACACTCCCTCAGAACAGAGTTTCAGCTGCTATATAACGGTTGCTCCTGGTACTGGCTCTGCATGTGAGTCGGTGCCAGAAGCCCAACTTAATGGTACATCTGGTTGTGGAATGTACCTTCTCGCATGGATGTGCTATTATGTCGAGGTGTAGGAAGGGGTTAATTAATTAGGGTTTTTTTACAGCACAGGGTCCCTGGTTGTCTTAATCCGCCACTGGATCTCTCCAAAGATCTTTGTATACCTAGGCCTTTGACCAGGACAAGAGGGCATCGTCTACCCCTAGGGGAGAGGAGGTTCTACCATCACCATAGACAAAGGTTATTTACTGTACGAGCAGTGAGACTATGGAACTCTCTGCCGCAGGAGGTTGTTATGGCGGACTCTATGTATGTGTGCAAGAGAGGCCTGGATGCCTTTCTGGAGAGAGAAAATATCACAGGTTATGGGGATAAAACATTTTTTTAATTCTAAAGGGTTGGACTTGATGGACTTACATCTTTTTCCAGCATTATATACTATGATACTATGAAAAAAATGCAAAAATTATGTCTTCACAAAAATTTGCGAAAATTATACATCAAGTAACATAACTACTAATAAATCTCCCCCATAAAATCTTTCAATAGAAGGACAGCAAGCAGAGATCTAGAAAACCAAAAGGAATTTATATAGTATATTGTGAAATTGTATTTTTATATTAACAATTCCATATGTGCCGTCTGGCATCTATATGCCTCTTTCTCCTTCTATTTTATTGTTGTTTGATTACTAAGGTGACTAGCAATATTAATGGTCTCCACTTCAATTCCATATCACAAGAGTAAATATACATCATCATCAAAGATAAATGCATGTTATCTTTGTCTTCTGGTAATTGTATGTGCAATAAAATACATTTGCTCATTGTCAAGTGCAATGCAGGAGTATAGACATTTGTACAAAGTCACATCAGCTACCAAAGTCGAATTATGTTGTAGGCGGAAAGCAGCAGTAGCCATGGTTACATCAGTGCATCATTTGTTGCAGGAATGGGAGCGGTGGGTCATTTTGGTACAAATGCTAGAAACACTCAGTAGAACTCATCATAGGCAGCATTTGAAAATGACTGTCCTTATTACTCCAAACTTTACGAATGGTAAATATTGTACATACTTTGAAATATATGTGTGTAGATGTACTGACAAAAAATAGACATAACCATAAAAAAACAACATAATCATGTTTATTAAAGTGATGCCACTGTCTCTTCTGGTTTGTACTGGTATGATCTCTGCATTACCCAGGCTCTGCTTTGTGGAAACCATTCTCTGAAGAAGCAGAGTGGTTTTACATACCAGGGATAGTACATCTCTTCTATACGACTTGCCCCAGCAGACACCACAGCTAGGGCTGCATCATGAGCAGGATATGCAGGCATGGAAATCTTATCCCTGTTAAATTAAAAGAAAAGATTTAAGTGTACCACAAATTTTTCAATCATATCTCAGGATTCTCTTTCATTTTCCACTGTTGCATCAGTGTAAGTTATGAAGTGGTTATGAAGCGTCGTGAAGAATTGGCATTAGCTTAAGAGTAATGTGCGAACCATATGTTGATTCATACTGGGTGTATGAAGACACAGCTTGCCAAGAAGGCATCAATCCACAAGTAACATCTATAATGAGAGTGCAAACAAGGGAGCACGAAAATATTCTAAGAGTGGGCAAGTATTTATAGGTACTATACCTCAGTCACGTGGTTTAGTAAATTATGCCCTAGCCCTAGTCTCATCTGCATTAACTTGCAGCTACTAGGCAAGGTTTGGGCTACATGTGGTTGCTGCATTATGTAACCATGGTTTAAATAGACACTTGTTATTAGTCAAACTTTGTGCTTTCTTGCTGAGGCACATGGCTAATTCAAAAGGTTCACATCCGTTGTTTAAACCTTTCATTATGGGGGTTTTTGGGCCTTCGTAACAAAAGGAAAATTTCACCTTTTGGTAAGTTGCATTGTAAACAGGAAATTTTTTGTTACGAAGGCGCGCACCATGCGCGCGACCACTTCCTATTCAGGCGCACAAAGTGGTCGCGCGCGTGGTTCGCCGAGCGTGGACCATGGTGCGGTGAAGGTACTTGTATACAAAGGTTACTAAAGCGTTTAAATACTTTACAACGGTTTAAAAACATAACGAAAATAAGCGCTGGCACCAGCTCACCCTGAGCTGGTGCAACGGCATTTGCAGCTTATAACCACCATCAGAAGTGGTAAGTTTCCTTTAATGAAAGTAGACAATAAAGAGTAAAAAATAAATAAATGATCTTCACCACTGTACATAGCTTTGTAAGCCAACATGAGGAGTGGAACCGAGAAACAACTATTGAAATATTGATCCTGGTTTTCCTTTTCAAATACCGAAAGTATATCCCAATCTCAATACTTCTGTTTGAATGAAGTTTTACCAAATAACATAAAAAACCTAGCATGTAAAATCCAACTTACTTTACTTTCTCCATTGCTGACTGAGTATCGATGAGCCCCAAGATACACAATGTAATGGAGACAGGAATCCCTTTCATTCCTAGTTCATGTCGAAGGGAACTAAAGAAACCATCCAGGGCAAACTTTGATGCACCATATGATGTGGTATATGGTGTAGCAATTTTACCTAGAGAAACATATTACAGTAGACAACTGGTAACTGATAAGATTTAGAGCATAGAAACCTACTATAGATGTGGTATATGGCGTAGCAATTTTACCTAGAGAAGCATATTACAGCAGACAACTGGCAACTGCTTTGATTTAGAGCACAGAAACCGACTATAAATTGGAACCCACACATTTCTGACCAGGTCGATATTATGTCTGTGTGGCCATTGGTTATGATTGTCCTAAAACAAAACCTTGTTATGCTTTGTTATACAATGAAGTTGGCCACAGATAATGTATACACATTGGGGTAGATTTATCAAAAATGTCGGAAAGTAGAACAGTGTAGCGTACTAAACATTCTTGTTCTGTGCTGGATTTAAAACTGTGACTGATGCTATATGCTACCATGCATCAACCGTTAATTGAAAACTGCACCAAAATGCTGGAACAAATACATATATTTTGGCACACTGACTTTTTTTCCCATAAGACCACACCCCATTTGTCTTACTAATCATAGAAATTAATAAAACTGTGGAAAACCCTAAATAAATATAGCACACAGCATTTCATACAGATTTGGGGGGCAAACTGCTTGATAAATCTCCCCTTATTGTTTATCATTGTGACTGGAAGATGAGAAAGATTCAAATCAGGTCAATTGTCCGATTACATACACCAATTTAGATTGACATTAGGCCTCTTCCACATGAGCGAGTTTGATATGCCTTGCTGAGTTCAGTTCTGGGAGTTTGGGCGGGACATTGAAGCAAGCACACAATGAGAGTTTGATGCCTTAAACCTGCACATAGGCAGATATCTGTACATCCAGGGGATGGAAGTAAGAGTTCTCCTTACGGAGACTTTGCCAATTAAGGCTGCCATGTAGGCATGTGGAGACCTAAAGCCTTTAATGATCCAATAGGGGTGGGTTACAAACGATCCCCCAAAACAATTGTTAAAGGGAACCTGTCACCACATTTTTCACAAATACAGCTAGTGGCACAGAACCTAACTGATACCCTTTTTTAGCAAAAAATGGTTTCCTTTTAGATCCCCATTTAATCAACTTTATAATTTTAATAATAATAATAATTCTTTATTTATATAGCGCACACAGATTACGCAGCGCTGCACAAAGCATGTCAAATTGGTCCCTGTCCCCACGGGGCTCACAATCTAAACAACCTACCAGTATGTTTTGGAGTGTGGGAGGAAACCGGAGTACCCGGAGGAAACCCACGCAAACACAGAGAGAACATACAAACTCTTTGCAGATGTTGACCTGGGTGGGATTCGAACCCAGGACCACAGCGCTGCAAGGCAGAAGTGCTACTCACTCAGCCACCATGCCGCCCTACCTGTTGTCCAGTGATATCTAGGGCGAGTCAGATGGGGTGTCCTTGTCAGCATTCAGCAGTAATGTCATGTGACCAAGGTATCATCATCTTAGGTCCTTTAGCATTAGCAAACTGTGCTCCAAGCATGTATCTGATTAGATGAAATCCCAGCAGGCATGGAGAGGAGTAAAAGTCCATGGAGGCATGCTGTGATTTCACATGATCAGATGTTTTAGGGTGTGCAGTGTGCTAATGTTATGAGGTTAAAGGACCTTAGATGATGTCACCCTGGTAACATGTAATTATTGCGGATGGATGTGGGGGAACTATTGTATTCAGCCTAAGGAGGCCACTCCCCCAACTCGCAATAGTTCTCCCTGGATACAAGGAATAATTATTATAATTATTATAAGCTGATTACATGGGAATTTGAGGGAAACAGGACAACCTTCCGGCCCCCATACACAATGCTGTGTATAGGGACGGATAGGCGTGCCCGGCCACGGCTGGCCGGAAACTGAGTCCAGCGCTGCTCCGGCGGCCATGTTTGTTTAAATGGCGCCCGGACTGGAGTGACAGCAGCGCTGGATACCAGAGGGCACCGGAAGGTAAGTAGGACTTTATTTTTTTTAAGCAGCCCTCTCCCGGTCACTTTTAGTTTTTTTCAAGAACTCGGACAACCCCTTTAACCTGCATAAAAGTTATGTTTTAATGTGCTTATTGCCCCTATTTTTTCAATCAACCCTTTTTAAGGCGCTGCTATCTATAGACACAGTTACAGTGGATACAGATAGTATTCAGACCCCTTTAAATTTTTCACTCTTTGTTTCATTGCAGCCAATTGGTAAGATCAAAAAAGTTCTCTTTTGTTCATTAATGTACACTCTGCACCTCACGTTGACAGAAGAGAAACAGAAATGTAGGTTTTTTTGCTAATTTGAAAAACTGAAATATCACATAGTCAAATATTCAGACCCTTTGCTGTGACACATGTCGTCCATTTTCCTCTGCTCCTCCTTGAGATGATTCTACTTCTTCACTGGAGTCCAGCTATGTTTAATTAAACTGATTGGACTTGAATATTACAGTCACACACTATATAAGACCTCACAGCTCACAGTGCATGACTAAGCTCCTTGAGCAGTTCCTTAGACCTAATGATTCTCATGTGCTCTGCAAACTGAGCAATTGTGGGAGAAGAGCCCCAAGATCACTGTGGCTGAGCTCCAGAGATGCAGTCGGGAGTTCCACAAAGTCTACTATCACTGCAGCCCTCCAGCAGTCAGAGCTTTATGGCAGAGTGTGCCAACAGAAACCTCTTCTCAGTGCAAGACATATGAAAGCTGCAGTATTTCCACTACTTTTGAGTGGGAAAAAAACAAAATAGTTATACAAAAAAGGGTGCTTCTAATTAATATTGAGCAAAGGGTCTTAATACTTATGGCCATGTGATATTTTAGTTTTTCTTGTCAAGATGAGGTACAGAGGGTACATTAATGAGCCCAAAAAAAAAATTACTTCTGCAAGGCACAGAAGGGAAGGGCGCCATGCAACTGCCAGTTGTGTCCTATAGAACCTTGTGAATTTTAATTTCCTCATTAGCGCCCTTTTGTAGGCTTTTTTTCTATTAATGGGGCCATGTTCCAACATTTTTTTTTATGTGGGATGAGATGCATTTTCCAGTGATAACATTTTGGGATTGCTATGCCCTAGAGAAGCATCAAGTCTGTAATGGATTTTTTATTTTTTCATGTGTATGTTTACCATATAGCCTAATAGACATCTTTATTTTATGGGTCAATACGATTATGGGCATACCATGTTCAAATATTTTTTCTTACGTTTTACTAAATTTGCTAAATGATACCTAATGTGGGGAAAAATCTATCATTTTTGCATTTCTGTCATCCAAGGGTCATAACATTTTCATTTTGGCTACGGAGCTGATTGATGGCATGTTTTTTTGCAGGACATGTTGTAGTTTGCACCAGTATCACTTTGGAGTAGATACATTTTTTTGCTCACTTTTTTTTCACTTTTTGTCGGATGAAAAAGGTAAAAATCATAATTTTTTGTGGGCTTTTAACAGTTTTTTTATGTTGTTCATCATGCTGGTTCAATATATATAGATTTTTTTATTGTACAATATGTGTGATAGTATATGTGTAGGGATTGTATTATGATTTTGACCTTTTCCACATTATACATCATTTTCTGTATTAATGAAGATTTTGGTCATTTTTATTCATATTTTTTATTGAATAACATTTTTTTTACTTCCACCATGGGACATGAACAAGCAATCCTCGGATTGTCTGATCATGATAATACCCTGCAATAAGTACTGAAGTACTGCAGGATATTAACTCAGTCAGCCTAGGCTGACACTGTGACTTTAAGACAGGATCTTACAGACATTTCCTGAGGACAGCCCTGGGGTCCTGATAGGACCTCAGGGCTGCTATAGAAATAATTCGCGTCCCCAAAGATGGCGTGGGCGGGGGGCGGTCGGGGGGAGGGACCCCCAGCACCCAATTTAAATTATTTCAAGCTGAACTGGCATCAGTTCAGTGTTAATGGCCCATTTGAATTTTAACAATGCTTATTCCTAGAATACCCCTAAAGAGTGGTTTCAAATTGACCTTTTTGTTCCACATCAGTGGTTTTATCCTGAAGCCATTCTGGCTTATGGACACAAACACATTGGTCCAAAATGGGATCAGTATAAAATCACTGATGTGTAACAAAACGACAGTGTGAGTCTACCCTTACCGTAATCTTTATTATTCATTAAGTCATTAAAGAATTTAGATAAGGTCTATCACTATTTCTCTATCTATTACCTGTAAGAGAAGACAGCACGATAACAGAGCCTCTTGACTTTGCAAGATAAGGAAGAGCTTTGGTAGCAAGATGGATATAGCTGAGGAAGTTCACCTGAAAGACAGACATTTATATTTTTTAAGTAAAGAAAGTAAAAACAGGCAGAAATCAAGATAAAATCAAAACAAAGCTGTCATAAGCCTTTCAACCAGTTCCTGCAATTGAATGTACCTTTTGCTGTAACTGTCCAACTTAGTAAACTTGTACAGGAGCTAACTAACAGATTGTGATGCAGTGTCCTTAAAACAATTGTAAAGTAACCAAATCAACAAATCCAATGTACCAAAGATTCTAAAAATAAACACTCTTAGGTGTTCATAAAGGGTATTCAATAGGTTTTATGTGCCCCAAAATATGGTGGCATAAGAACACTTAGGAGCACTTAAGAACATACAACCCCTAGTTACAAACGGACCTCTATAACCTCGATTATTTTGCATTCTAGTGCAAAGTATTATGTTCTGGTCTCACACTTTTGTTTTTAATAAATTGGAATTATTCTTCGAAAGCACTATTGGTCTCCAGGCTTGTGATTTTGTTAAACCTGAATTTGGAATGGTACAGAAAATCAAAAGCATAGTGGCTTATTGTGACTACACTGTAATTAGTCTGGTCTTACTTTTGCGCTTCTAATAATTTTGACCCACATAGAGAAGCAATCCACAGGAACAGCGAACGAAAGCCGGGGCATATCCAAGTAAAATCCAAATATTTTCTTTGACCTAAAATACCCCATCTTAAAACGAAGCAATACGACTGACCATTTAACAATCAATACATCAAATCCGGTGACTGAAGTGAAATGGCTAGCAGAACAAGTAGACATATGTGTACATATAAACATGGACAATAGGCATTATTTTAACTTAAACATTAATAAATATATGTGAGATACGGTAATTTTTAGAATTCATACCGTTTGGGTATCTGGAATTTACATAGATATACTATATACTATAAAGACCTTTAACCCCGTAATGACCACACACACTTTGAACCACCACATCCGTACCAATCCAGGCTACAGAACTATATTTGTATTCCATACAACAATTAAAAACACTTTGAAAAGGAAAAGCTATAACAAAATTCACATTTTGTAATCATCCATAACACAAAAAATGATATTAATTGTAATAAAAAAAACTGTATGAACCCCAAATGTGTACTTTTCTTAAAAAAAAGCACTCCCATAGCCACAATGACAAAAATGTATTTATGCAATAAGGTTTTCCCCCCCAAACAATTTCATTATGCTAATGAAGGTATTAAAAATAAAAACCCTATAAATATGTTAAAGCTGTATGTGTATTGACCTATAGAAAAAGTTATTATGTTATTTAGGTTTGACGATATAGGCAGAAAATTTTATGATAAAAACTGTGTCAGATTTGCGTTCTTTTTTAAATATGCAGTAAATATACTGCACCGAAAAAGTTAATAAAAGTTCACCAGTATGGCATACAAATCCCAAAATTGTACTATTAAAAACTACATTTCACCCATACCTCCGAACCGTCCCGGATTCAACAGGACAGTCCCGGTTTTTGGGCCCTGTCCCGCTGTCACGAGTGGCTGAGAGAATGTCCCGGGTTCCCTCCGCCTCCCCCGGTTTGTCACGCCCCTGCTACCTCCTCACATGATGTGATGATGCAGAGTCATGTGTGGAGGTAGCTCCGTCCCTGACTGGCCCCGCCCTTTCCGTGGGTCAGTCGGAGCGCGGGAGAAGCGGGAGTGACTGTAGGGAAAATGAGGTAAGGTAAGAAACTGTTTCTTTTTTTAAATACAAGAAGACAGGGGGCTGATGGAGGGGGGCAAGGGGCTGCTGGAGGGGGACAGGGGACTGCGGAAGGGGGACAGAGGACAGGGGGCTTCTGGTGGAGGACAGAGGGCTGCTGGAGGGGGACAATGGGCTGCTGGAGGGGGACAAAGGACAGGGGGCTGCTGGAGGGGGACAGAGGACAGGGGGCTGCTGGAGGGGGACAGAGGACAGGGGGCTCCTGGAGGGGGGCAGGTGACAGGTGGCTTCTGGAGGGGGGCATGGAGCTGCTGGAGGGGGAAAGGGGGCTGCTGTAGGGGTACAGAGGACAGGGGGCTCCTGGAGGGGGAGGCTGGAGGACAGAAGGCCAAAGGAGGAGGAGGCTGGAGGACAGGGGGCCAAAGGAGGAGGAGGTTGGAGGACAGGGGGCCAAAGAAGGAGGCTGGAGGATAGGGGGCCATAGAATGAGGAGGTTGGAGGACAGGAGGCTACAGGATGAGGAGACTGGAGGACAGGAGATCACAGGAGGGGATGGAGGACAGGAGACCACATGAGGAGGCTGGAGGACAGGAGACCACAGAAGGAGGCTGGAGGACAGGAGGAGGCTGGAGGACAGGAGGAGGCTGGAGGACAGGAGGCCACAGGAGGAGGCTGGAGGATAGGAGGCTACAGGAGGAGGCTGGAGGACAGGAGGCCACAGGAGGAGGCTGGAGGACAGGGGGCCACAGGAAGAAGCTGGAGGACAGGGGGCTACAGGAGGAGGCTTGAGGACAGGAGGCCACAGGAGGACGCTGGAAGACATTGGGCTACAGGAGGAGGCTGGAGGACAGGGGGCTACAGGAGGAGGCTGGAGGACAGGGGGCTACAGGAGGAGGCTGGAGGACAGGGGGCTACAGGAGGAGGCTGGAGGACAAGGGGCAACCCAAGTGAGGAGGGGTACAGATAGGTATAATGTGTAAGTTTGGGGAGATAAATAAAAGTGGAAAACCAAATGCAAAGCAAGGATAAAATTAAAGGGGGGAGGGGGGGTTATATGTTGCAGAGTTGCATTAGGCGGTGTTATACAGGTCCATGGGGGCTTGGCCAAAGTAAAGGGGCATTATACTATGCGGGCACCATCAAGGTTGATATTATACTATGCTTGTCAGTGGAACAATGGGTGTAGTTTTTAAAAAGGAAGGGGCTTTTGTCCCTCTTTCTCTCGCCCAAAATTTGGAAGGTATGCATTTCTCCCACAAAAAAAAGTAGGGCTGAAAAATATAAAAGTTATATGCCACCTGCTGTCTGTGAAGAGCAAGCAGGAACAAAAGGGTGCATATTGAATAGTGGGGTGGGGCATAATTAAGTGAGCAGCGGAGCTCTCAGCCACTCGGGTGACGTCAGCCTGAGCGCCTGAGGCTCATTTACATATTTTTAGAAAGTTCTTTTCTGGTGAATACCATAAAGTAAGAAGAAAACGTTCCAGAAACCCCTAAAGGTAACAAGCAATATTGTGAGGACAGTCTACCATCAGTAATCTGATGGTAGATGACCTTTAATGTTACTTTTTTGACCTAATATGTTGTATCAGTCACTTTATATTTCCCTGGGGTGGTGTTTCAAAAATTGTGCAATATACTGGTATCTGAGATTTTAATATAAATGTGGCTCCATATATTGTATATGAATGTGTTTAATAATATTCAAAAAATGCTATTGATTTTTATGGTAGCTTGACCTCCTTTATGTTTTTGTGGTTTTATGTAACTATGAAGTCATTTTTGTGATCTATGATTGGTTTCTAGAGAATGCTCTAATTAACATAAACCTTATTTTAGAGCTGAGACTGTGTGTTATCGGTGATTTTAGCAGAGCTGAGAGTGTCATTGTGTTTTATATCCATCTCATAGATCTCATCATCTCTGATCTGTCTCATCTCTCTATTTCTATGTATCAGATAATAGTAGGATGTTCAGAAGCTAAATAAAAGTGTAAATAAACCCTTTACCTTGATAATATAAGCACATTGTCAGCACACAGCATCTGATAGCACAAAGGAATCACAAAATGTTTGCTTAGAGTGTCCCCGCCCACACTCTGGCATTTTACAATGACCATCTTTGAGTGATAGGAGCTGTTTTATTGCCTTCAAGTTAATGACTCTAGAGGCTCTGATGGGAGGACTGTTTCAGGATTACTTTTGTTAGATGTTGTAGTGATTCATGAATCCCTTTGATAAATTGTGTCCTTATTTCTCCTTTGGTGAACAAATCTACCTACAGAACACTGGAACTGCCATGGGAACAAAGATGGCTCCACAATTTGCTAACCTCTTCATGGCAAAACTAGAGTTTGCCACATCAAACTCTTGACCTACTAACAATTTATTGATGATTTTTTATTTTTTACCTATCCACAGCAACAGGATTTTTTAAGAAATAGTGATACAACCTATAGGATAATAACCATGGGGTAATTTACTGTATATACTCCAACCCAAGTATAAGCCAAGATATCTAATTTTAACACAAAAAAACTGGGAAACCTATTGACTGGAGTATAAGGGTGGGAAATGCATTGGTCACAGCCTCCAGCCAGTATATACCGTAGCTTGCCAGTCCCATCCCCCCCAGTATATAGCCAGCCCCTTGCCCCTAGTATACAGCCAGACAGCTCATGCCCTCTAGTATATGACTAGTCAGCAAGCGGCTGACTTTATGTTGATGTCAGCAGCATTCAGGGAGCGAAGACTGAGTCAGAAGCAAAAGGTGGACTTTTGCGGGGGCAGGGGGGTCAGGGGTACGGGGGGGTTTGGCAGGGGCATAGAAAGGTGAGTACAGAGTTTAAGCAGAGTTCGTTTTTTCAGCACATTTTTTGTTCTGAAAATCTCAGCTTGAGTATTCACAGTATTTTATATTCACACATAGCATGGTTTAAGCTCAAAAACAACATTTCTTGCTGACAATTACTGAACTAGACAATTCTTGCTGAACTAGAGAATTCCTTATCTGGTGAAGTATAGGAAAGGCGAGTCATATTTTGTACCTCCTATTAGTTGGTCTACTTTGTTGCACCACAATATTAAACTTTCAGGCACGCAGAGTGAATTTCTCGTACGTGGACTTTTTTCTGTCAGGCCAAGCCCCCTTTTTACCGAGGACACACCCCTTTTAAGGACAAGTTGAAAAATAAATATAGTGCACAACATTTCAGGTGCAAATTGTAAGAAAAAAATGTTGGACAATTGCTATATATATTAAAAGAAAATCCACCATCAAATCAAGCATGATAAACACTCGCTCATAAATTCTGGTACTGTGACTGTGGTAATCTTTGTATATTTTATAACTTTTCAAATTATGCTAAGAAGCCTAAATTGCTGTTGTGGGTGTTTCCAGAGCCCCTCAGTGCTGCGGATTTAGAGGCTGTTACAATGAGCAGAACAACCCCGCCTTTGTAATCTAGCAGCAGCAGGAAGTGCAGGGGGAGGGAAAACCTGCTCTGCTCATTATAATAGCCTGTGAAGCTACAGCTCTCAGGGGCTTTTGGAACACCCACCAGGGTCCTTCATTAGCATCCATTATCTGGATAACTAAGTGCCCCTCATTTATCCATGCTTAATTTAGATGGTAGATTTCCTATAAATTTATAAATATATGTCAGGAGAGGTGACAGGTCTTTGTTTACATAAATTAAAGAGAAAAGACGGATGTCTATGAAAGTTTTTTTCAATGCAAATAACAATTTTATTTAATTACAGAAGACAAATGTATTTTTAAAAACATTTAAAAAGCACAATGCTGTGCTGCACATACCCCACTATCACAAATGGTAGATAAATCTGCTAAAGATATAGTAGGTAAATGGAGATATAGGTCATTGAGGCTAAAGTTAAAATGGACATAAGTAGAAATGAAAGACCAAGGTGAGCATCAAGCATATAGTCTATAGAAAGTCACAATTTACCTCAATGTCTAGATCCTCCAGCTTGGGGATAGAAGGGGCAAGAAGCAGTCTCTTTTTAGACTGTACATTGTATAATGACTGCAGATGGATCTTATTGACCAGTAATGGGCTTTTAGAGATTCATCAAATACCTGTAGTTTTGACAGCAAGAATAGTGTTGTAAAAAATGTAAAATTTCGAATAAGCTGGAAGACATACCTCCATTAGCCACCTTGTGTGATTTACATCTCCATCCCACATCTGAAATGGTGTATAGCCAATGTGATTTAATACGAGATAATCCAAACCTCCTGTAGGGTTATTCAAATTAAGATAATATTAGATTGAAAATTGTGGTGTTTATAAATCATTACGCAGCACATTTTTAAAATATTGTTCAATATTTAGACACTGTAAACTTGGATAAGATTGTATTAATATGTGCCAAAGTGCTGGGTGATAATTTTGGTCACCTAAATCCTAAATCCTTTGTGCCAAAGAGAAATATCTTGGCATATCTAAAGCCACATACCTTTCCATTGATTTCCAGTCTCTTTCATGGGACACAGTCCACATAAGCAGAAGGTAACAGGCTGTAAACGTCCCTCTCTGAAGGCACACACAAGGCAGTGGAATTAGTTGGCTGTGGATCCGAGGTTTAGAGCGTACATCAGCCCTAGTCCATTGGGCTGCCTAGTAGGATTGGCTCTGCTGTTAGAGCAGCAAGGTGGCAGTCTCCATGGAATTAACACAGGGAGAAACACATCTCTCTAAAAGAATCAGCAGAAAAGACAGAGCCTTGTACTGAGCTCACAACTGCTCAACTACATGGTTTCAATTTTAGTACATGGTAGCCAGGAGTTTAATAACTTCCTTATATGGCTATTAGGTTGTGCCAAAGGTAGCATACAATGCCCTATCACATTATTCTTGTTCAAGGAATGATAATAGAGATTTATAGGCAGAAAATGTTTGTGCATCATCCGTCTAATGTACATACAGCTAAACATCTCAAGAACTTATATGATCCTGAAAACAAGGAACTGAGTGCCCCCCCCCCCCCAATTTTCGGAAGCACAGTTAGCCCTGATGTCTACAGCAAACTGCAATGCAATTAAATTTAATTCGTTTTGACCAGAACTGCATTGATGGAGAATCTTTTCTCAATAACATGGGGTGCTTAGAGCATCACAGATTCAGCCCTGTGTGCCCTACTGATGAGGGCGATCGATAAGCAGCACAACCATTCCGTGTGCGTTGCCTGCTGGTCAGCGATTATGCCGCTCATGAATTGCCCTTATCGGTAGGGCACGCAGGGCTGAATCTGTGATGCTCTAAGAACCCTTTGTTCGGATTGAATGGACACAGCCGCGATCCATTACATTCTACTCTCATTATTGCTATAAGATTTAGTGGTAATTTATCATACCCAATCATACCCAATCAACCTTAATCTAGAGTATTGCCATACACTCCTGGCCTCCTGAACCTTCATGGGCATCATTGGACATAGCCCACCAGGTATGTGTTCTTACTGGTGATTAGCTGATGTAGTATCAGGTTGATTGTGCCACTGGTCAGACAGTTTTTCTCTTGCTGGTTTGTTGACTGATTCTAGGTACTCATTATTATGTTTTATGAATTTTGAAGCACCATTTGGATTTTGGCTCCTGCATCTAGTGGAGAAAACCAAGTACGCACAGTGGAGAGAAACCTCAATAGAGGGGGTGCAGAGCCTCCATGGATCCTGGCAAGATCCTTCAGTGGTAAAGTTGAAAAAAGTGTAGGCTGCACTCCAAAAATCCAAAATCCCAAAGGGTGAAGTTTATTGAAACAGTTGCGACGTTTCGGTGTGAACCACCTTCATCAAGCAATTTTACAAGTGAACCCATCCAGGTTTGTATAGAAAATACATGGTACAACAATGAATAGCAGTGGGTGTTTCTTAAAGTGCAAGGTGCATGATTTACATAAAATTCAATTTATACATATAAAATTTATAAATTTCTATACACTTCTATACATTATAGAAATGTATCAATTTTATATGTATAAATCAAATTTTATGTAAATCATGCACTTTGCACTTTATGACACACCCACTGCTATTCACTGTTGTACCATGTATTCTCTATATAAACCTGGATGGGTTCACTTGTTAAATTGCTTGATGAAGGTGGTTCACACCAAAACGTCACCACTGTTTCAATAAACCTCACACACATATATATATTACAGTGCAGTAGTGTGCATAGATATAATGGGGATCAAGCGCCTACCTAAGGATCAGTTCCGGACTAGATGTGTGACTCCGGCGTACCGCCATGGAGCACTGCGCATGACACAGATCATGTGACTCAAAGTGAAAACAGGTGATCACGTGATCGCATCAGCCTGGCACCTAATTTTGAGACTGTAGTTTCGCACTTACTGAATACCGAGCAGTCTTCCCTTTTACATGATGCGATCACGTAATCTGTGTCATGCGCAGTGCTCCATGGCGGTACGCCGGAGTCACATATCTAGTCCGGAACTGATCCTTAGGTAGGCGCTTGATTGATTTATTATTATAGGCCTCTGATGTCGGGCCAGTCGTCAACCGCCAGGGGTGGATGGGTTGGTGGGGGGAAGGAGGATTGACTTGTCTGTAATAAAATACTGTTGTACTGTCTGAAAATGTAACAAAAGGAAAACAAAAATTTATTAATATGTGTATACTTTTTTAAAAAAACATTGCTTCAAAATTTTCATTTTCACAAGGGGTTGAAAGAGGAAATCCACATCCAAAGGTTGTTACACAATTGCTCCTATAAAAACTGTTCCTTAAAGGGGACATCTGGTGGACATTTCATTAAAAGGGGACATCTGGGGTGGACATTTCATTAAAGGGGGCATCTGGGGTGGATATTTCATTAAAGGGGGCATCTGGGGTGGACATTTCATTAAAGGGGCATCTGGGGTGGACATTTCATTAAAGGGGGGTATCTGCTGTGGACATTTCATTTAAGGGGGCATCTGGGTGGACATTTCATTAAACGGGGGCATCTGGGGTGGACATTTTATTCAAAGCGGGCAACTGGGTGGACATTTCATTAAAAATGGGCATCTGGGATGGACATTTCATTAAGAAAGGGGCACAAGCTTAGGGGAACAAACTGTCAGAGTCTCTTTGGAAAGAGTCTGTGGACCCTCTGGACCACCGTGGGAGATGATGATGGTACTAGCCGACACCCGGGACCGGAGTCTAAGTCGCACCTGGTATTCACCAGAGCCCACCGCAAAGCGGGATGGTCTTGCTGCGGCAGGATGCCACCAGGGAACACAGGAGCCACCAGGGGCGTCGGGGAACGCTGGAGACACACAGGACACTGGAGCATCAGGAAACGCCAGAGACACAGGAGTGTCTGAAAAAGCTGGAGACTATCTCACACCAAGTCAGGAACATCTTAGGGAAGCTTGGTACGGAAACCACGGAAGTTCCTTTTTGGCACCAAAGATAGGACTTTCACTTACAGGAAAAAATGCTAAAGATCCGGCGAGGCAGGAAGGGAGGTGCCGGATTATAAGGGCGAGGCGGATTAGCCAGCGCCAATCAGGAGGACACTGACCCTTTAAGGCTAGAAGAGCTGGCGTGCACATCCTAGCAGCGGGTGCGTGAGGCCTGGTCAGACGGGAAGCATGCTCATGGAGAGGTAAGTCTGGGCCAGGGGGAGGCTGCGAGCGAGTGTGCGAGCGTGCGTGCGAGTGACACGAGTGTGCCCGCGATCCGCGACAATGATCACGGTGCATGTGTGACACTTCTGTGGACATTTCACACAGCTCTGTTCATGGAAAACATTTTTAAAAAGTTATCGATTTTTTGAAGGCGGGGAGTAAAAAATGAAAACGCAAAAACGAAAAAGGGCTCTGGCGGGAAGGGGTTAAAGGGGCATCTGCTGAGGACATACCCTTAAAGGGTATCTGGTGGCCATTTCATTAAAAGGGGACATCTGGGGTGGACATTTCCCTTATGGAATGCACATGAGGTCTCCAGTACATAGGTTGAACATCACAGCACCTAAAAACCTGTATGAACAACCATTGCAGCAACACTACCAATGGTTTCACTAAGCATAGTGTTTCCAGACACTCTCTTACACATCACCAAAAAGACTTTCTAGCTTTTTCAATAACCCCAATAGAAGCAATCCCTGAGGGGAGCGAACGACTTAATATACTCCGCCAGAGAGAAATGTTTTGGATCTTTAAAATAAATTGTCTGGTCCCGAATGGTCTCAATGAGTCCTTAGAAAGTAATTTTTTAGTAAGCCACACCCCCATTTTTGGAGCAAGCCACTCCCCCATCAGTCTGTTTAAAGTGACCATACTCCCACCACACCTTTACAGCTCTGGGAAGACACTTAAGACCTGAGCTTCTAGGTAAGAACCCCAGTCCCTCATTTATCCATTTGCCTCATGTTTCTATGCATTGCATTCTTTACTTTTTGTCTATATGACCACTAAATTCCACAAGCTATAAGTATTCCTTTGTTATCTGCCTACTTCATTATTGGGATTCATCATGGACACTCCACTTCCAATCCACATTCTTTTTACCCTGTCATGCTTAATCCATTTTATTGGACTCTGTATCAAACATATTGCTTTTTTAACTTAGTTGATGCTTTTTATGCCATTTTATGTTGGCTTACCTATTAATACTTGTTATGTACGTTTTTTGTTAGTTTATACCATGCTATGATATCATGCAATGTTTTATCTACATCGCCCTAACACTCCATTGGCATTTTTATACGGATTGCTTTTATTTTTTATTTTCAATTTATTTTCTTGTCCTTTATCGATACACATTGTACCTACACTTACCGGCCACTTTATTAGGTACACCTGTCCAACTGCTCGTTAACACTTAATTTCTAATCAGCCAATAACATAGCGGCAACTCATTTAGGCATGTAGACATGGTCAAGACAATCTCCTGCAGTTCAAAACCGAGCATCAGTATGGGGAAGAAACGTGATTTGAGTGCCTTTGAACGTGGCATGGTTGTTGGTGCCAGAAGGGCTGGTCTGAGTATTTCAGAAACTGCTGATCTGAGGCTACAATTTGCACTAGCTCATCGAAATTGGACAGTAGAAGATTGGAAAAACGTTGCCTGGTCTGAGGAGTCTCGATTTCTGCTGCGACATTCGGATGGTAGGGTTAGAATTTGGCATCAACAACATGAAAGCATGGATCCATCCTGCCTTGTATCAATGGTTCAGGCTGGTGGTGGTGGTGTCATGGTGTGGGGAATATTTTCTTGGCACTCTTTGGGCCCCTTGGTACCAATTGAGCATCGTTGCAATGCCACAGCCTACCTGAGTATTGTTGCTGACCATGTCCATCCCTTTATGACCACAATGTACCCAACATCTGATGGCTACTTTCAGCAGGATAATGCGCCATGTCATAAAGCTGGAATCATCTCAGACTGGTTTCTTGAACATGACAATGAGTTCACTGTACTCAAATGGCCTCCACAGTCACCAGATCTCAATCCAATAGAGCATCTTTGGGATGTGGTGGAACGGGAGATTCGCATCATGGATGTGCAGCCGACAGATCTGCGGCAACTGTGTGATGCCATCATGTCAATATGGACCAAAATCTCTGAGGAATGCTTCCAGCACCTTGTTGAATCTATGCCACGAAGAATTGAGGCAGTTCTGAAGGCAAAAGGGGGTCCAACCCGTTATTAGCATGGTGTACCTAATAAAGTGGCCGGTGAGTGTATATGTTCTTTTAGTCTCTCCTCACTTGAAAAAGGAATTGCCGCTGATTTCGAAATGCGTTGTGTTACCGAGACACAAATAAACAGTTTTGTTGTGAAGTAGTCTCCGAATCACTTTTGACTACCAGTGTGCGCCGTAGTGACAATCACCCCACCATCCCATTCATTAAAAGGGTGTCATCCAGGGCGGACATTTTATTAAAGGGGGGCATCTGGGATTGACATTTAATTAAAAAGGGCATCTGGGGTGGACATTTTATTTAAAGGGGACTTCAGCTGTGGACATTTCATTAAAGGGGGCATCAGCAGTGGACATTTTATTAAAAGGTGGCATCTGGGATGGACACTTCATAAATGACGGCAGCTGCTGTGGACATTTAATTAAAAGGGGGCATCTACTGTTGACATTCCATTAAAGGGTGGTGTCTAGGGTCGGACATTTTATTAAAGGGGGGCATCTGGGATGGATATTTCATAAAAGAGTGGCAGATGCTGTGGACATTTCCTTAAAGGGGGGCATCTGCTGTGGACATTTCATTAAAGCGGGGACATCTGGGTGCACATTTCATTAAAA
The DNA here is from genome assembly GCF_040894005.1 of Engystomops pustulosus. Taxonomy (NCBI): domain Eukaryota; kingdom Metazoa; phylum Chordata; class Amphibia; order Anura; family Leptodactylidae; genus Engystomops; species Engystomops pustulosus. Next base: position 150,006,408 of record NC_092411.1, on the reverse strand, counting down.
GGGGCATCTGGGGTGGACATTATATTAAAAAGGGGCATCTGCTGTGGACATTTCATTTAAGGCGGCATCTAGGGTGGACATTTCATTAAAAGGGTGTGTCTGGGGTGGACATTTCATTAAAACGGGTGTCTGGGGTGGACTTTTAATTAAAAGGGGCATCTGGGGTGGACATTTTATTAAAAGGAGGCTTCTGATGTAGACATTTCATTAAAGGGGGCATCAGCGGTGGACATTTCATTAAAGGTGGCCATCGGCTGTAGACATTTCATTAAAGGGGGCACCTGGGGAAGACATTTTATTAAAGAGGGGCATTTGCTATGGACATTTTATAAAGGGTGGGAGATGCTCTGGAGATTTCCTTAAAGTAAGGCATCAGCTGTGGACATTTCATTAAAGCGCCATCTGCTGTGGACATTTCATTAAAGCGCCATCTGCTGTGGACATTTCATTAAAGCACCATCTGCTGTGGACATTTCATTAAAGCACCATCTGCTGTGGACATTTCATTAAAGCGCCATCTGCTGTGGACATTTCATTAAAAGGGGCCATCTGCTGTGGACATTTCATGAAAAGGGGCCATCTGGGGTGGACATTTTATTAAAAGGGGGAATCTTGGTTGGACATTTCATTAAAGGGGGTATCTGGGGTGGACATTTCAGAAAGGACTGCAGTTGCTGTGGACATTTCATTAAAAGGGGCATCTGCTGTGAACATTTAATTAAAGTGGGTCATCCGGGGCAGACATTTTATTGAATGGGGGCATCTGGCGCTGACATTTCATTAAAAGGCGGTATCTGGGTTAGACATTTCATTAAAGAGGCATCTGCTGTGGACATTTCATTAAAGGGGGCATATGGGTGGACATTTCATTAAAGGGGGATCTGGAGTGGACATTTCATTAAAAGGGGGGATCTGGGGTGGACATTTTATTAAGAGGGGGCATCTGGGGTGGACATTTCATTAAAGGGGGCCATTTGGGGTGAATATTTCATTAAAATGGGGACCTTAGGTGGACATTTCATTAAAGGGGGCATCTGGGGTGGACGTTCCATTAAAGGGGGCATCTGCTGTAGACATATCATTAAAGGGGGGATCTACGATGGACATTTCATTGAAGGGGAATCTGGGGTAGGCATTTTATTCAAGGGGGGCATGTGCTGTGGACATTTCATTATAGGGGGCATTTGCTGTGGACATTTCATTAAAAGGGGCATGTGCTGTCGACATTTAATTAAAGAGGGGCATGTGCTGTGGATATTTCATTAAAATGGGCATCTTGGGTGGATATTTCATTAAAGGGGGCATCTTGGGTGGATGTTCCATTAAAGGGGGCATCTGCTGTGGACATTTCATTAAAGGGGTGATCTACGGTGGACATTTCATTGAAGGGGCAACTGGGGTAGACGTTTCATTCAAGGGGGGCATGTGCTGTGGACATTTCATTAAAGGGGGGCATTGTGCTGTAGACATTTCATTAAAGGAGGGCTTTGCGGTGGACATTTCATTAATGAGGTGTGGCTGCTGGACATTTTATCAGAGAAGCGGCTGGATTTCCTACTCTAGGGTTTATACTCCAGTCCATTACTTTTCCCAGTTTTTTTTTTTTGGTGGTTAAATTAGGAGCCTCTGTTTTTATGCGAGTATTTACAGTATGAGGGGGAGTTTAGCTGCAGAGCACAGAAGTTGGGCCAGCCAGGGGTAGTATCCACATCTCTTACACTGTCTGGGAGATGTGCTCTGAATGGTAGTCAGGGTGGTTGGTTTCATGCAGTTACGGAATGTTATTAGATGGGTTATAAGAGCAGGTGTGAAGTTCATAGGCCCGTAGCCTATGGGATACTTAATCCGCCACTGCCCCCATATGTCCAAAACAGAGTATTTTGTAGCATTCTCTTAAAGTCTTTATGGTTGCATAATCTTGTGTTTTCATCATTACCCAGTTATTCACCTGAGGACAGAGCTACATCCCCAAATTTACCTCCTACATCATGCAACTGGTTGTCTTGGATACCATGGTAAGCGAACATATAGAAGTTTACACTTGGCACACTAAACTACATAGATGACATATGTACTGTCACAAAAGATAAAAATCATCTATAGGTTCTATCATCCCCACTTCATACAAATAATTTTTTCTTGTCTAATACAAAGGAACATGTACTACATTTCACTGCATGGCACCTGTAGACAACTGTACTAGACAAATAGTTTTGTGGACTATATTTAAGCCAAAAACAGTATTACTTTTTGTGTTGGACATTTCTGTTTACACCAAGTGTAAACTTCTATATGTTGGCCAAACCTTTAGGAAATGTCATAGAGAAAGTCAAGAAACCTAAAAGAGGAAGAGATATGTGAATCTTGAAGAATAGTTGGCGTTTTTAGCCAAAAAAAAAAAAGTACAGTTCCTATCCCCCAAAAATTAGGTTTGTAAGTTAAAGAGGCATATGCTGAAGTGAGAGACCCACAGCATTAAATGAATAGCCCACACTCTTGTGACTCTCTGCTTCGTCTGACCGGGTGAAAGGTAGTATTACAAAGTTCAATAGGAATTATAAATTTTTTAGCTAAAACATTGGGGGTCATTTACTAAGGGCGGGTTACACAAATTTTACCGTTTTGTGCCGATTTTCCCTGAATTGCCCCTGGATTTTGGCGCACGCAATCCGATCGTGGCCGTCAGAAACCCGGTCGGATTCGGAGAAACCACCGTATTTTAGAAAAAAATGTGTCGCTTGACACGCACTTACCTGCACCCAGCCTGGCTTGGTGAACTTCAGTGAACTCCGACGGAATTCAGCGCAGCAGCGACACCTAGTGGACATCGGGAGAACTACCTTAGTGAATCGCCGGAAGACACGAATCAGTGTCGGAGAACCCGCCGCTGGATCGCGAATGGACCGGGTAAGTAAATCTGCCCCATTGTTGTTAAGTTAATTTTGTGGGAACATGTCATGAGCGTTATTAGTGAAAATCAGGCGACAGGTTCCTTTTAAGTCTAATTTTTAGGATCATGGTTAAAATAATAACATCCATATCCCATGCAAAACATATCAAACATGACCCAGCATAATAAAGTACCATAGTTCAGTAACTTTTACAATAATTAAATCTGTGCTGTGAGACCTGCAAGCTTAATTTTGGATTTCATTGTTACATTCTAGCATTTGCTAGACTCAATGTACAATTAGCGCTTTTCTTACCCATATCAGCAATAGCTTTTTCCACAACGCCATTACGATCCTCTGATGATCCCATGTCAGCTACAACCATAGACACAGTCTTTGCCCCAAGCTTTAGGCATTTATTCCTCACCTATAACAAAGCAGAGATCCATGGTATCACTTGTGACTTGCAGGGAATATTTTTCTGATAATGAAAATAACTACAATGAAAAATCAAACCCAGCAGTTCACTAAGGCTCAATTTACTCTGTAATTGGAGTTTATTATGTTAAAAATAGCCTTCAGGATATAGCATTTTCTTTATAATTTTTCCATGCTCAATGTGATAAAACTATACTGTGGGATAATGCAATTAAGAAACCAAATATGAAGAGGTATTCTTAGGCTTTACAACAGGGGTGTTAAACTCATTTTCCTGGGGGGCCACATCAGCCTTGTGGTTGCCTTATTTTATTACTGTATAAATGTATCTACTTAAGCTGTTCAGTAATTACATTTATACAGTATTACTATTATTCAGGGCAACCACAAACTAAACATATTGTTAAATGACCTGAGACATCCCCATGGTAGGTGTGACCCCAAACAGTAGCCATTAGTCAGCGTGACCCCACAACAGCCACAGTGCAGCCCACAGATGCCACAGTGCCCTCACAGTTGTCACAGTGCCCCCCACAGCCGCCAGAGTTCCCCCCACAGATGCCAAAGTCCACCCCATAGTTGCTAGAGTTATCCTACAGTAGCCACAGTGCCTGCGACAGCTGGCAGTGCGCCCCACAGATGGCACAGTACCTGCATAGTTGTCACAGTGTCCCCCACAGCTTCTACAGTGCCGCCAGAGAGGCCACAGAGCCTTCACAGTAGTGACAGTGCCCCCACTGAAGCCAGAGTGCCTACCATAGCTGCCACAGTGCCCCCCATACTAGTAACAGTGCCCCCACAGGTGCCAGAAGGACACCCACAGCAGCTACAGTGCACCCAATAGATGCCACACTGCTCCCCATAGGTCAGAATGCCCCCAAAGCTACCACAGTGCACCCCACTGATGCCAGAGTTATCCCACAGTTGCCATGTGGCCCGACAACTGGCAGAATGCCTAAGTAAGCTGCCAGTGCCTCCCATAGCATCCAAAGTGCCCCTACAGATGCCACAGTTCCCTCCATAGTAGTCATAGTGCCTGCCATAGTGCAAAAGGGCAACCTACAGCAGCCAAACTGCCCCCATAGCAGTAACAGTGCCCCCACACCTGTCACTGCGCCCCCCAAAGTAGACAGCAACCGCTGCCCCTCCCCCGATGCATACATTAATCACCTTTCCCACCCACCCGATGCAGCGGCCGTCATCTTCTTTACTCCAGTGACCAAGGTAGTCTTTCAGTACTCTAGTTTAAGACAGTACCATTATTCCGATGCAGGTCCTAGCCTCTGAGAGAATAATGCTCCCAAAGGCTGCAGGACCTTTGATGATGTCATGATCACATGACCTGTAGGAAAGTAATGCACAGAGATGCATCTGTGAGTTGAGGGGGAACATAATAGCAGCTAAGGGAAGGGGGAGAAGATGGGGTAACTGTGTGGGCACATTACTTACTGGGGGGCTGTGTGGGCACATTACTTACTGGGGGGCTGTGTGGGCACATTACTTACTGGGGGGCTGTGTGGGCACATTACTTCCTGGAAGGCTGTGTGGTCACATTTCTTATTGGGGTGCTGTGTGGGGGACATTACTGGGAGCCCTGTGTGGACAAATTACTTACTGGGGGGATGTGTTGGCACATTACTTACTGGGGGACTGTGTGGGGGACATTACTGTTGGGCTGTGGGGGCACATTCCTGGGGGGCTGTGTGAGGGACATTCCTGGGGGGGGAGTTTGTGGGAAATTCCTGGGGTCCCATGTGGGGGACATTCCTGGGGGAGCTGTGTGGGGGACATTACTGGGAGCACTGTGTGGGCACATTACTTGGGGAATGCGTGGGCACATTACTTACTCGGGAGCTGTTTGGGGGACATTACTGGGGGGTTGTGTGGGGGACCTTCCTGGGGGGGCTGTGTGGGGGACCTTCCTGGGGGGGCTGTGTGAGGGACATTACTGGGGGGAGGGCTGTGTGGGGGGACATTACTGGGGGGAGGGCTGTGTGGGGGGACATTACTGGGGGAGCTGTGTAACGACATAACTGGGGGATGTGTGAGGGACATTACTGGGAGCCCTGTGTGGACAAATTACTTACTGGGGGGATGTGTTGGCACATTACTTACTGGGGGACTGTGTGGGGGACATTACTGTTGGGCTGTGGGGACACATTCCTGGGGGGCTGTGTGAGGGACATTCCTGGGGAGGCATGTGGGGGAAATTCCTGGGGGGGGGGGGAGTTTGTGGGAAATTCCTGGGGTCCCATGTGGGGGACATTCCTGGGGGAGCTGTGTGGGGGACATTACTGGGAGCACTGTGTGGGCACATTACTTGGGGAATGCGTGGGCACATTACTTACTTGGGGGGCTGTGTGGGGGACATTTATGGGAGGGACATGTGATTCCTGGGGGGGGGACATGGGTGGGACATTCCTGGGGGGGCTGTGTGGGGGACATTACTGGGAGTGCTGTGTGGGCACATTACTTGGGGAATGCGTGGGCACATTACTTACTCGGGAGCTGTTTGGGGGACATTACTGGGGGGCTGTGTGGGGGACCTTCCTGGGGGGGCTGTGTGAGGGACATTACTGGGGGGAGGGCTGTGTGGGGGGACATTACTGGGGGGAGGGCTGTGTGGGGGACATTACTGGGGGAGCTGTGTAACGACATAACTGGGGGAGCTGTGTAACGACATAACTGGGGGAGCTGTGTAACGACATAACTGGGGGATGTGTGAGGGACATTACTGGGGGGCATATTACTGGGGGGCTGTTTGATGAACATTACTTACTGGGGGGACTGTGTGGGCACATTACTAGTGGGCTGTGAGGGAGACATTACTGGGGGGGGGCTGTGTGGGCACATTACTTACTGGTGAGCTGTGTGGGGAACATTACTGGGGGACATTACTTGGGGGGGGGGCTGTGTGGGCCCATTACTGGAGGGCTGTGAGAGAACATTCCTTGGGGACTGTGTGGGGGACATTGCTATATACCAGTCCGCAGCAATAACTATATACAGCTCCCCCAGCAATCACTATATATAGCCCCAGTAATAAATATATACAGCTCCCCAGCAAACACTATATACAGATCCCCAGTAATCACTATGTATAGCCCCCAGCAATAACTATATACAGCCCCCAACATTACCTACATACAGTCCCATATAATAACTATATACAGCCCCTATAATAACTATATACAGCCCACTATAATAACTATATACACTGCCTATAAATATATACAGCCTCCCAATAATTACTATATACAGTCACCATATGATAACCATATACAGTCTCCCTATTATAACTACATGCAGTCCCCCTATAATAACTACATACAGTCCCCCCATAAAAACTATATAAGGCCCCCCTATAATAACTATATACAATCCCCCTATAAATACTACATACGTCCCCCTATAATAACTATATACAGCCCCTATAATAACTATATACAACCCTTATAATAACTATATACAGTCCCTCTATAAAAACTACATAGTCCCCCATATTAAAAAAATAAAAGTCCCCATATAATAACTATATACAATCCCCCTATAAAACTATATACAATCCCCCTATAAAACTATATACAGTCCCCTCATAACTATATACAGACCCCCAATAATAACTATATGAAACCCATATAATAACTGTATACACCACCTACAATAACTATATTCGCCCCCAATAATACCTATATACACCCCCTATAATAATTATACACAGCCCCCTATAATAACTATATACAGTCCCCTATAACTACATACACCCCCTATAATAACTATATACAGCCTCCCTATAACTAACTACATACAGTCCCCCTATTACAACTATAAACAGCCTCCCTATTATAAATAACTATATGCAGACTCCTATTATTGCTATATACACCCCCCATAATAAATAAATACAATCCCCCTATAACTATTATATACAGTCCTAGATAAAATACAAAAATTGTACTCACCTTCCATCGCTCCCTCGATGCGAGCCCGTGCACCAAGTATTTTTAGACTTTGCATCACATTGTGGCACACAGTTTAGAACAACTCTACAGTATGAAGAGTGCCACCAGAATATCACAGTGATACATGTGACACAGCAAAAGTGGCTTTGAACTGATTTTTTTTTACCATAAACTGATTTGTGATACATTTTTGCCTGATGAATTTGTTGTGCCTTTCAAAACTCAATGAAAATGCTTTGTGTAAACACGGTCTAAGAATATACAGGTAAAATTTCATGTAGCAGTAGGTGGGCTCCCAGTAGGTGGCCCCCCAGTACTATACTGCTCCACTGGCACTACAAGCAGTTACTCCTCTCATGCTCTCAGTAGTACTTACCTGTTATTACCCTTCACCGTTCCCTCAAAGACAGAATGTTTTCCAGCTTATGAAGTATGATCCCACGCACATACTTAGCTCCTCCTATGAATAGTTCCAGGAACAGCATCACCCGGCAAGTGAAGTCCCCCAAGTAATGTTCCCCACAGCAAGTCATGTTCCCACAGTTCTCAGTAATGTCCTCACACTCCCCAGTAAGTAATATCCCCACAGCTCCCCCAGTACAACCCCTCACAACTTCCAGTAATGTCCCCCCCGTAATGTTCTTATAGCTCGTCCAGTAATGTCCTCAGGGCTCCACCAGTAATGTCCTTACAGTACCCCCAATCGTGTCCCTACAATCCACAGTAATTTCCAGAGGACACAGATAGAGTGAGAGTATTCAGGAGCAGCCCAAATTAGTACAGTTCCCATCTGTGCTATTTCATAACTAGGGGTGATCTATAAGTCGGGTGCCCTTAAGTAGGGGACCGCCGGTATATCAGTTTATATAAAAGTATCTTTGCTGCTTACCGTGATCAGAACATTTTCCCTCCGTGCAGTAAGCACAAGATTTGCTCCAGCCCTGGCGTAGTGATATGCTATCTCTTCCCCTATTCCAGCACTGGCACCAGTAACTAGAACCCTAGCATTCACAAGGCTTGCTGTGAAAGAGGAAAACAAAGAAATAAATTCATATTAAAGATTTTTGTTTCATTCAACTTGAATAAAATAATGAATTTGTTGTAAAACGAGAAATGTTTGTCTTATATCCATTAGAGAAGTGCACTAACGTGCAAAGATAACAAAAGTGGTCCCCTCATATATGTAAAGTAGTAGTACTTTTTTGTTGCCATACATAGAAAAGAGTACTAGTACTAGTACTAGTACTACAGTGCCCATATATACAGAAAAAGGGTAGTTATACTGCTCTGTAACCAGATATACATTTTAGTCACCATTTATACTGATGTATTACTGTAGAGTATTAATGTATACAGGATAGGAGGAAAAAGTACTGTGCTATGCCATACTGTGAAGGGAGAAAAACAGTAGTAGTACTTTGTTGTTTGCAGGATTGGAGTACACATACACACACAAAGAGACTTACTAACCAACTCATCTCTTTCTGTAACCTGTTACTGAAGAAGTTAGGAATGGCTGGGGCCTGCTGCTGTCTTAGGGCCTGGTGCTGCTGCACCCTTCACCCTATGGTTAAACAGTGCTGTTGCAGAGCTCTTGCAACTATCTGGCTTAGCTAATAGATTTGTGGATCGTACAAGTTCTGTTGGTCTTTCCTTAAAGGGGTTTGCCCATGAAAAGACGTTCTCAAATTGAATTGAGAACCCCCTAGTGATATTCACACATTAACAGACACTGTATGATTCATCTGTGCTGTGAGATGCTGTGTGCTGACAATCTGCTTAGATAATCATGATGCAGGGTTTATCTACACTTTTATTTAGCATCTGAACATTCTACTAGTATCTGACACATAGAAAAAGAGAGATGAGGCAGCTCAGAGATGAGGATATTCAAGAGATGTATATGAAACACAATGACACTCTCAGTTCTACTAACTCACCTGTAACCCACACAGAGTCAGCACTGCTATAAGCCTCCCTCCCAGATAAAGACCTTATCAAGCCTGTAGTGTGTAGAATATGTCTCTGCTTGCCGGCAGAAAGCGCCTGTGTCTGAGCTGGTCATGTAATGCATGGAGGGGCAGGAGGCATAGAACACTGTAGTGTGCAGACATGAGAAGCTATTCACGAGAAGAATCTGACCATTGTCGGAAGATTTACGATCAGATCAAGGGGCAACCAAAATTGTAAACACCAGGACTGGTGGAATTAGATGTGTGAAATTTTGTATCTTTATTAATTAGAGAATGTGTTTTGTTATCCTGAGTATATTTAATAATCTTGTCTTCATGGGAATACCCCTTTAATGTACCTGGGTAAAGAAAACAGAACCTTGGGTAATGTCACAAGCATGCGACTCATCACATGCTTCAGGTTTTCCAGATACAAACATGCTGTCCTGATTCATATGAATGCCCTCAGTGCTCTGGCCTCAGTGCCCTTAGCTGATGTCACAACCAAGAAATGCAGCCCACTACAGAAATAGCTGAATATGAGTTTATAAGAAGGGATGATAGATATACCAGGCTGTATCTAAGGCTAGGAAGAAGTCAGCAGCATGAGACAGGTATTGTTAGATTTTGTCAGTAACTTTACAGTTACAATTTAATGTTTGAAAGCTGCCCTTTCCCATTTTTGCATTTCTTTTCAACCTCTTTTAACCATAACTTTTATTTTTCAGTAAAAAGAATCATATGAGGGCTTGTTATCTGTGAAACAAATTGTACAACCATTAAGTATTCTGTGCGGTGTACTGGGAAGCTGGAAAGATTCTAATGCAGAGATATGCTTGCAACACGTGCAATTGCACAGAAAATGAAATTTAATCTTGGTAATTGTAAGATAAAGCACCAAGGCACCAGAAATAGGAATTCTGCACATACACTTAATAGTGTAGAACTGGGGACTACAGAACAAGAAAAAGACTTGTTGAAGAGGGTTTAAAGACAAGCAACCCAATTACTTAGTGGAATGGAAGGTTTCCCTTATGATGATAGGCTAATTGTAAAATAATGGTAAAAATGTTACCATGGTATAATGGTAAAAAATAATGGTAAAAACATCCTCAATGTTTTGTTCTCATGGGAGACTTTCTCCACTCCTCCCCACCAAGTACAAATGCATGTTCAGCCAAACCAGTAACAATAGATGATACCTATAGAAATGTATATATGGAAATGTCCAAATACAATACAACAATAAATCATTTAACACAATAATAGATATAGCTAGAGTCTAGTCTTTTGAGTCTTTCTGCTAATGAGAGATTTGGTCACTGCAGTAGTGGAATTTCAGTCCAAACGTCGAATCACTGAATGACCAGACAGATCCTACACTGCTGAACTGGCGAGCAATTCCAGTGGAAGCATTGTAATTTTTACCCATGGGGATTATTCGTGTCCTCTCTTAAATGTGTCTTTTAATAGTGAACAACCTTGTTGGCCAACTTGAATATGTTTGTGATGTTATAAGGATATAATAGTGTAGAAATCACAGACTTGGAACAACCAACTTTTCTTGCTATGGCTGATTGGATCACCCCTCTTGCATTCAACTTGGCCACCTTCTGCCGGAGGGTTTCAGTCACTTTGAAACTGCACACCATTTTTGAAAACTGGAAAGTTAGGTTGCCAGTAAAATAGGGTTTCTCACAAATGAAGGAAATTAGCACCAGGTGCCAGGTTCATACCAATAACTAGCAGGTATGGAGTTTAACGCTTGCATTTCAAAAAGCAGAAGAGAGATTTACCTAATTAACCAGCTGTTAACATTTGCATTTACAAAGTGCAACTGTGAACACATGCATTAACCCCTTAACGCTGAAGCCACTTTTCACCTTCCTGACACGGCCCATTTTTTCAAATCTGCCCTGTGTCACTATAAGTGGTTATAACTTCGGAACGCTTTAACATATCCAAGTGATTTTAAAATTGTTTTCTCGTGACACATCGTACTTCAGGTTATTTGAAAAATTTTGGTGGTATGTTTTGCATTTATTTATGAGAAAATCAGATATTTGGTGAAAATTTGGAAAAATTTTAGATTTTTGAACTTCAAAATGTTCTACTTTTTCCATACATAGTCATAACCGCAAAAAAACGTAATAACTAACATTCACTAAATGTCTAATTTATGTGGACATGGTTTTTTATGCATACTCTTATTTTTGTAGGATGTTATGGGCCTTTGAACGTTAGGTGCGATTTTTCACATTTTCATAAAAAACGCAAAATCCTGCTATTGAGGGACCTGCTCAGGTTTCAAATCACTTTGAGAGACCTAAATAAAAGTAAACCCCATAAATTACCCCATTATAGAAACTACGGCCCTCAACGTATGTGAAACAACTTTTATGAAGTTTGTTAACCCTTTAATTGTTTTACAGGGGTTAAAACAAAATCGGATGCAATTTTGAAAGTAAAATTTTTTGAGTGAATTAATATGTTTTTCAAAAAATGTACAAATTGTCATTGGATAAAATACCAAAACGCTCCACAAAATTTGATACCCAATCTCTTTCGTGTATAATAATACCCCATATGTGGTGGTAACCTGCTGTATGGGCACACGCCAGGGCGTCGAAGGGAGCTGCGCCATTCAGAGCAGATTATGCATTGTCAATTTTTATTGGCTATACAATCTTTATTTTTTTGGCAATTTGGACATATAAGGGCTTATTTTCTGCGACATGAGATGCACTTTACAAATACTTCATTTTAGTGGGTCATTAGCTTATTGATGAGATTTTATTAACTCTTGAATGTATGGGTGAAAAGAAAATTGTCAATTTTGGTTTACTTTCTTTTCGTATTTTTTGGGGGTCGTACACCGTACACTAAAAATATTATATTATCTTCATTCTATAGGTCACTACGATTACGGTGATACCTCATTTGTATAGTTTTTCATTTATTTTTACAATTTTACTGGATAAAAACTAATATAGAGGAAATCTCATTTGTTTTTGCATCGCCATCTTTTCGGAGACGTAACTTTAATATTTTTTGGTTGACAGAGCTAGTTTAGGGCTTATTTTTTACGTGTTGAGTTGTTCTTTTCAGTGGTACCATTTTTGCGCACATAACTTTTTTTGATCACTTTTTAGAACATTTTTGTGTAGAGATTTTATGAAAAATGTACATTTTTGGCGTGTTTTTCGGGTTTTGTTTTTACGGCGTTCACCGAGCGGGTCCAATAATGTTTCTGAGTTATTGTACGGATTGTTACGGACGCGGCGATACCAAATATGTGGGTTTTTTTGGCGATTTTGTGTTTTTTTCACTTTATTGCATGTGTATAGGGAATATTTGTGTTTAGGGGACTCTAAGTTTATTTAATTAATTATTTTTATTAAAAAATTATTTTATGTAGTGTTTTTAACATTTTTATTAACTTTTACAGGTTAGCTTGAACAAGTGATCCACTGATCACTTGTTCAAGCTCTTCTTCACATTACACAGTGTAATACAGTTGTATTACACTGTGTAATGTAACACACTGAGCATGCTGCGCATGCTCAGTGTGTTACAGCCGGGTCCTGTCAGAAGGCAGGACCCGGCTCCCGGCAGGAGGATTGCGCAGCCCCGGGCACCGGCAGTCCCGGGGCTGCGATCGGAGCAGCGGACCCCCCGGTAAGCGCCGCGGGGGGGTCCGATTCTTCTGAAATGCCCCTTGCATCCTCTTTAAATCTCCGATCGCGGGTGTTAGAGGCAGGTGTCGGCTATAATATATAGCTTACACCTGCAGCTTCTGGCGCCGGCTCCGTTCAGGAGCCGGTGCCAGAAGCATGACGTAATAGTACTGCATTTTGCGGGAACGCACCTCCCGCGATGCAGTACTATTACGTCAAATGTCGGGAAGGGGTTAATGCACGTGTTAATGGTAAGGTTGACACATATGTTAACATTGCGTTAACTATTGCGTTTTGTAAATGCAAATGTTAGTAGCTGTTCAATTAGGCAAATCTATTTAACTGGTGCAATGCATTTTCAAACGCATGTGTTAAACACCGTGTATGAGCGAACCCTCAAAGTGTTTTCTAATTTTCATCAAGCATCTGATTTACATTTTATTAAAATATATACAATTTATGAAATAAGCTTGAAATGCTGCTATTTAGGATATATTCACATAGGACTACACAATGACCTTGACATTTAGAAAATTATGTGTTGTTCTCTTATTTTGATCTCCTGGTCATGGTCAGCACATTGGAAGTTACTACTGCTAAATCAACTGTATTAAGCTGAAAGCCTATTCTGCAAAGTTAAGTAGTTTTTAACCCCGCTCAGCGCCATACTAGTACTGAGCGGGCTCCCACTATTAGCTCTCAGAGCAGTACTAGTACCGGAGCCGAGCCAGCATCGGGAGTCGCGGGGTGTCAGCGGTAATATACCCACTCCGACCCCGGGTGTTTAACCCGTTAAATGCCGCCGTCAGCGCGACCACAGCATTTAACTTGCCTGCCAGGGGTCTCTGCTCGACGATCGCCCCCTGCGCCGTCTTCAGGGGGAGCGCTGATAGTTCCCCTGGAAGCCTGAGGTCCGACTAGGATTTATCAAAATAAATTATCCAGACATTTCAAAAATTCTGAAAATGTAAAGTAGACATATGGGAAATGTTATTCAGCAACTGATTTAGGTTGTAAATCTATCTGCCCGAAAGGGTGATGATTTTGAATTTCGAAAATGGCAAATTTATTAGCCAAAATTTACCACTAAAACGAAGTACAACATGTGAGGAAAAACAATCTCATAATCGCTTTGATAAATAACAGTGTTCAAAAGTTATAACCATATAAAGCGATGCATGTCAGGATACAAAAAATGGGGTTGAGCCTTAAGCTATAAACTGGCTATGTCCTTAAGGGGTTAAAGAAAAAGCTATTATCATAAAAAAGATATGAGAAATAATAATGTGGGGAAATGCAATACAAAGCATTTTAAACAATAACACTATGATTCACTTGATCTTTCACTTAGTGATCCATTTAGAAGAATATGAATATGCTTTAAAAACATACAGTATGTTTACAAAATCCATGTATTCCACTTACCTGGATCAAAAGTGTCACTGTACAGATATACTATTATAGCCACAAAAGCGACCAGGCAGGATCCCTTTATTTTGTAGCCCATGTTGGAACTTCAGATTCTTCCACATGTAATAAACACAGTTAAAGAATCTGTGAAACAAAATTCCTTCTTATCCTTGTAAAATGTAATCTGTCAGGACAATATAGTTCTTAAAGGATCACATGCTAGTTATTACCATTTCATAAAAAGCTGTTTCGCTCTTTAACCCTGGCTTTACCAGCTTATATTCAAACAGACTTGACAACTTTCCTATCCACATGTGACATATATATGAAACCTAAGCTTAAAAAATTATTGTTTTCCTCAAAATTAAAAATTGTGACCTAAATAAGGATGAGACCATCAGGGCATGCAAATTGAGAAAGGAGCAGCATTTGCCAAGATCTGCTAGTCATTACATTTTTAAGGACCTAGCTCCGATCTGTGGCATGTGGGAGGGCACAGAAGAATAAAAACACTTTTTTCATCTACTTAAAGAGGACCTGTCACCCCCAAAAAGACCCCCACCAAACATGCCCCCATAATCCTCTCCCCAGCCTCTTTCCATATATGCTAAATTTATTTTAATTTATGCTGGGTAAGTGGTTCCTAAAAGATCTGATCTCTTACCAAATAAGAGGTCGGATCCTCTCATATCCACTGCGCTGGCAGTCAGGTTTATTCATGATAACATTATAACATTTGGACGCCGCTGTCAATAAGCACGACACGGCCGCTGTCAGTCGCAATATATGCGATGCTGCCGGCTTCTCAGAGGGGCGTGGTGGGGGAGTGTGGGCCAGACCATACAGAGGAGTACTGACCCCCTCATGAATCAACCCGTCTGCCAGGGCAGTGGATAAGAGGATCCGACCTCAGATCTTTTAGGAACAACTTTCCCAACAAAAATTAAAATAAATTTAGCATATATGGAAAAGGGCTGGGGAGGGGATTATGTGGGGTGACAGATCCTCTTTAAATATTAGATCTGAGGTATGTTTGTTTGCATGTCTATCATGGTGTAAATCAAGATGACAACCAAGGCCATAACGAAGATCTTGAAGAGACCTACATTTGCTTTGGATGAAATGAGTCTGGAGATCATGTGTGCAATGTCCTTCACAAGTCATACATCACATCACACCAGCTTCCAAGATTATGCTGTGGAATAGCATAATGAACGTTAACCTGACCTGTCTAGTGTTCATTCCAGATACACATGTACGCAAAAAATTGATCTGATTGTCGAAAGACCAGTGTCCCAGGAATGGTTTTGCATCTTGTGTGCCATAAATGTACTATCATGACCTGCAGCATCTCTGGTCTTATCTGCCTTCTAGCACATGTGAGATCATTAGTTGGTAATCACAAAGGGATATGCCACCAGCGGATCTTGTTTATTTTCACATTAAGTGTTTCAGATGTGTCAAAATATTCCCCCGACAAGAATTTATATCCTTATTGAAAGCATTCAGTCATGTGAGTAAATGAAACCAAATAAATTGAGCTGCTTTGAATATTTTTTTTTGCATTTTTTATAATATACATATAATTAACATGGCTCTGAATCCTGTGAATTCCTTTGTGGTGTTGCAATTTCAATGTTGAGCAGTGTATCTTACCTAAATTGACATTCTTGTCCGTAGGGAAATATAGCATTCCAAATAAAGCTTTCTTCCAAATAATGTTATGTTGTGGGCATATAGGCTATTGCGGTTTACACAATAAACCTGTAAACTAAATATGTTACATTACACATCTAACATAGTGGCCACCGTGGCAATATGAAATAGAGTGGTGGACTGTCAGGAGGATGACTCTAGAGCAGTGATGGCTAACCTATGGCACTGGTGCCAGAGGTGGCACTCAGAGCCCTTTCTGTGGGCACTCAGGCCATCACCAGAGATGACTCCAGGTATCTTCCTGCAGTCCCAGACAGCCCAGGACTTGCTGTGCACAGAGCTATTTTAAAGTGACAACTCTACTTGGGACTATTTTCTGCTTTATTGGTGTCCTCAGGGTGCTGATATGAATGAAAACTGTGACAGAGAATGGAGTATAAATCACAAATTAAATTTCTGTTTTGGCACTTTGCGATAAATAAGCGGGTCTTTGTTGTAGTTTGGGCACTCTGGCTCTAAAAGGTTTGCCATCACTGCTCTAGAGCCTGGTCTCCTACTACCCCTTTGTGGTGCAATCCCTTCCTACCTGAAGTGAGATCCCTGCCACACTTTGAGTTCTGGGCACGTAGGAGGATTAAATACCAGGTTCAGTTGTACAAGAATGGAATTCTCAGGACCTTTGCATCTCTTAGTCTAGAGTTTAATAGGTACCTACAGCTGCGCCACACGCTGGGGGTCCAGTTTGGGAGGAACTAACTTTAGAGCACAGCACATCACAGCTGTCATATATGGCAATGAGATAGTCCTGAACTAGAGGACCATCATTTTAAGGAAATCACACAGAACTGGAGGTCAACTGTTATCAGTGCTAGGGACCAGCTGATACAGGTCAAGTGACTACACCAAGTATACCTGACCCCTTTGCACTTGCGTCAGATGCATAGACTCACCTCAGATGTGTTCTAGATGACCTTCTTTCTAATAGTATGGGAATTATTCAAGATTATTGGGTGGACATTCATTCCTACATTAACAAGAGTCTGGGTCTCCCGGGTGTCTGCTCCCCTCGGGTGTGTCTTTGATGCCTGGTAGGGGACCATCCTAATGTTCTATGGTAGGAAGGTTATTGTGCTGAACTGGAAGCCTCCTAAGTGCCCTACGTTAGCCAAATGGATTGCGCTGATTAATGCGGATTCTCCGGTTTATTAACTCACTTACACGGCTAGAGGTATTCCGGATTGTTTCTCTTTGATCTGGGATGTGTGGGGGGAAGCCCAGACTGCTTCGGGTGTTGAGGAGGTATAGCTCCATCTGCGTGATGTGTGAATGGTTAAGTGAATGAGTGTTGTCCACCTTAGGGAAGGGGGTACCTTTTGTGGGGGCAATTATCTCCATGTTTTTGCATCACTGGCTGATGTAATTATCATATGCTAAGATTTTTGTGCTGATTGCATCTTGTGCTTCCCTGGATGTTTGCCTTTTGTACACTGTTATATTCTTGAAAAATGAAAATAAAGTCTTTAAAAAAATAAATATATGTTTCACCCATGAAAACAGGAAAACCCCCATAAAATCTAGGGCAGGACAAAGATACTCCCTGCATGCCATTAACTCCTTTGGGCACAGCTTGCAGGATACCTATGTCCCAGACAACCCCAAAAGTCACATATGTGCAAAAACCTCAAAACCTGCCTAAGAAACATTTATCTAGTAAAGATCTATTGACAATCCCCCTCCCCCTTTAATTCAAGATGTGCTAGATTCACACTGGAACTTGGCTTCCCCCTTGTTCTGCATGGTTAGATGAGCTGAATAATTGCAAAAAGAAGAAGTACTCACAGTGTTCAATAAGACACCAACAGTAACCAATGATGATGGTGATGATGACGATAATGGTGTCCACTGGGCTTCCATTAAAAGACATCTACCACCAGGATATAGATTGTAAACCAAACACACAGAAACATGCGTCCCCTCTGGCAGGATCTGCTATTCTTTTCACTTCTTATGTTCTTGTATTAAAGAAAAAAAGGCATTAAAATTTTGGCAAGTTAGCCAGAGGGGCTCCATTAACACCGATAGAGCCCAGATCGCATAATTTTAAAAGGCGTTTTGGTTTAAACCCAAGGCTGGATCCTGCCAGAGGGGCACATACCAGTATGTCAGTGTGCTTGGTTTACAATCCTTCATCCTGGTGGTAGCTGTCCTTTAAGGTATTATTTTACAGAATGAAAATTTCCATATTATAAAATCTGCACATTTTAAACTTTCATTTATGCAGCTGTGTAAGGCATTCTTTTTACAGGGTCTTTCATATTCATATATATTCATAAAATTTTGCATTTAAACTCAGATTTAGAGTAACTTACCTATGATCTGTAAAATGTTATTGCTTCTGGTTCCCTTCCTGGTTGTGTGCAGGACTATGACCTGAATGTCCCCTCCTACTTGTGAGCTCAAATCTGCATTTCCTTCCTGGTTCTGTGCATTTACAGTTGTATAGAAGTATATTCTTATTACTGAGGAGATGTCTTTCAATGGGCCGAGAAATTCATTAATGTTTACAGTCGATTTGCATCCATCTTTTGCTGACCTTTACAAACTATAGTCCACGGGGGAAATTTATGATTTTTTTTAATTTATGCTCAGATTGCTGTCCACTTGAAATAAAGAATAAAGCTTCCTATAGAAGGACAACAAGCAGAGATCAAGAAACCTGTGAGGAATTGATACAGAAAGTATATTTGAAAAATGTATAATCTTTCATTATACAAACAATAACATCAATTTTGCAGACATGGGAAAAACCCTTTAAAAACAATTCATCTTAAAAATCAAGCATGATAAAGCACTAAATCCAAGAACTGTGACTGGAGTAATCTTTATACATTGTTTCCAGAGCCCCTCCATGCTGCAGATTCACAGGCTGTTACACTGTGCAGGACCACTTACCCCTCCAACTGTGTAAGATTACAGCAAGCAGAGGAGAGGAAAGGGAGTGCTGACTGCACAGTGCAACAGCATGTAATGCCCCCAGAGCCCTTCTGGATCTTTAGCATAAGGCTGGGTTCACATTTCATCTTTTGCATTCATTGGTCATATGCAACATGTATGTCTAAAAATAAAAAAAACAGTTGCATTTTTCTTTATACGTCTATGCTTTTTTGGCAGATATGCTGTATATGTCGCATACGTCGGCATCCATTTTTACACTTAAAAACATATACTTGTTTTAAGAAGAGAATTTGAAGGCAAGAATTTGAGGTATAATAGATGCACACTTTATGCATATGTTGTCCATAGAAACCAATGTTAAAAAATGGTATATTTTGCATTTTTTTTTTTTCAAAAGGATATGAACATGTTTTTCTAAACAAAAAAAAAGGATACAAACCCATAGTACAACAAACGTACTCAAGAATGGATACGCTATAGCAGCGAAGAGACGTGAACCTGGCCTTGTTTTAAAAGTTAAAGGGGTATTCTGGGAATATGAACATCTGACATAAAAACCCATGATGATATAAATAAATGAATACAACAATACTCAATGTCATTACAAAACTGAGCTTAAATAATTAGATTTTATGATTTACAAGATTTATGGCCTCTCTAAAGTAGGTGGAGTTATCACTAAGATGATCGCCACTGGAAAATACAAGTTCCATGATCCTTTAGTTCTCCGTAACTCCTCCTCCATCTTATGCTATGCTCCCAGTGATGATATAACAGGTTTTCTTGCTCTGTTACCATAGTAATGATGTGTAACTGCCATCACCACAACACTGACCATACTGGATGCACTGCAACCAACCGACTACAGCCATAAATAGTGATTTAAAATTTTTTTAAATCTCATCAATGTCTCTTCCTGTGGTAATAACTTTTCAATTTATGCCTCTGATTTTGAGACTGGTTTCTCGTGGCACATTTAGTTTATATTAGTAGTATAATTTCACTGATCAGTTATCGATAATGTAGGGGAAAAAAGTCAAAATTACAATTTTCAAAGTTTTAAATGTTCTACTTTTTTTTTTTTAAAAAAAGGCATACCACATTTTTTTTGTAGAAACCTTTTGCCATTTGTCTTCTTTATATTTCCACGTTTTACATTTCCTTTTTTTAAACAGATTTTAGAAAGTTTATAGTTTTAGTAGCAAGTTCTCAGATTTTGAAGAAATTTGAAAAAAACTAAATATGTGGTGACTACTTTATCTTGGAAGTGCCCCATAGAGACTACTATAAACCCCCACAAATAACCCAATTTTATGACCTTAACATCTCAAAATAATCAAACAACATCTGGAAAGCATGATAAGCCTTTACTTCTTTATCAGGAATCTAACAAAATGAATTGGAAATTTTTGTACAAGAATATTCTCAATTAGCTCTTAAATGTACACATTCAGAAAGTATAAAAGATAAAAATACATCCCAAAATCTTTGGGCTGTTTCTTCAGAGTACAGCAATTCCTGACATGTGGATGTCAACTGCTATATCGCCGCACAGCGATGTCCAGAACAGTATTAGCGCTATTGGGTTTTTGGCAGGCTACCGTATTTTCCGGACTATAAGGCGCACTTAAAAGCCTTGGATTTCCTTGGAAATCCAAAGTGCGCCTTAGAGTCCGGTGCGCCCTATATGAGGGCAGCGGACCCTACTTACATAGGTCCCCGCTACCGGAGACAGCAGATCTCCAGCGGGAACAACTTCTGCCGCGTGGTCTGCAGTTCCCGCTGGAGATCTGCTGTCTCCGGTAGCGGGAACCTATGTAAGTATTCCATTCTCCACCTCCCCTCACCTTCCCCGCGTTCCACGTCTCTTCTTGGCGTCGTGTCCCGTCGGGTCTCCGCTCCGCCCCTGCGCCTTATAGTCCGATGCGCCTTACATATGGAATTATTACATATATAAGGCGCATCGGACTGTTGCGCCTTATATTCGCCTAATGGCCCGGAAAATACGGTAATTTGGCTGCAAATGCTTTGTGGTGCCACAGCGTACTTGCAAAGCCCCTTAAGTACCAGTACAATTGAAACCCCAAAACTATTTTGGAAAATATACCCCTTAATGAATTTCTCTAGTGTTGTCATGAGCATTTTAACCCATGGGGTGCTAGTCTAAATTAAATACAAAGGGAATGGTGCAGAGTAAAAAATGTCATTTTAGTGCCAAATATATTTTGACTACTCATGCCACCTAGCTTTTGGAGCTCCGTTTTCACTAGTTTGGATTTGGAGTGCATTGTCGAGTTAGCAGAGCCGCAGAGGTAACAATACAATAGAACCCCCCCCGAGAAGTGACACTATTTTGGAAACTTCAACCCTCCAATTATTTATCTGAGGTTGTGGTGAGCATTTTAACCCCCAACATGCAGGCCAAAATGTAATACAAAGTAAATAGTGCAGAGTAAAAATTGCATTTTATTTCTCAATTATATGTTTTTTTGTGCAAAATCTATGGTTTCAAAAACTCATGCCACTGTTGAAAAACACCCCAAATATCATTCTGCGGGTTGTCTGGAGTATGGCAATACCCCATATGTGGCAATAATCGACAGGCTGGGCACACAGCAGGGCTGAGAAAGGAAGGAGCGAAATTTAGCTTATGGAGCTCTGTTTTCACTGGTTGGGACTTTGAGTGCTTTGTCATGTTAATAAGCTGCAGAGCTACCAGTACAATAGAAACCCCCTGAAAAGTAAACCCATTTTGGAAAGGGCATCCCTCAAAAAATTTATCTAGGGTTGTATGAGCATTATAACCCCTGACATGATGGCCCAAATGTAATACAGGCGGTCCCCTACTTAAGGACACCCGACTTACAGACGACCCCTAGTTAAAGGCGGACCCCTCTGCCCACTGTGACCTCTGGTGAAGCTCTCTGGATGCTTTGGTTTAGTCCCAGGCTGCAATGATCAGCTGTAAGGTGTCTGTAATGAAGCTTTATTGATAATCCTTGGTCCCATTACAGTAAAAAATTTTAAAACTCCAATTGTCACTGCGGCAAAAAAAAAGTGTCTGGATCTACAATTATAAAATATACAGTTTGGACTTACATACAAATTCAACTTAAGAACAAACCTATGGAACCTATCTTGTACGTAACCCGGGGACTGCCTGTACAAAATAAACGGTGCTGCGTAAAAATTGCATGGTTTTCTCAAATGTGCCATTTTAGTGAAAAATTTATTCAGTCCAACTCAGGCCACTGGAGACAAACACGGAGGCAATACCCTGTATAAGCACAAATAAAAATAGGATTCACCTCCACTATGAATAGTAAAAGGTAACAAAAATAAAGCCGGCTCACCCAACCTTCAGACCGTCTTGGCCGTACTCTCACTGTGGCAATGTCCTGGTGCTCGGAAAAGGCGAACCATAGCCATGTAGCATAAGTGAAACAACGTGGAACCGGCACGGCAACGAAACACTCCACAGGGGTAATATGCCAAATTCTTCTTCTTTATTGAATAAAATTCAAACAACATGAGGAGACAACAACGGTTGACGCGTTTCGACGGTTACCCGTCTTAATCTTAACCTGTCTGCTGTATGGAAATACGCTCACCTTTATAGTACTCTGTTGGGTGAGTGAGAGAGGGGAAACGCCCTACTTCCTGTGTGGTTGCTCGGAAACCGGGCCGCGTCTTGCGGTCACATGACCCAGCCACATGACCGAAACGGTGCCGCCTCCACGGTCACATGACCAGGCCACCCGACCGGAAATGTAGCCTAGCAACGGGACAACCAAACTATTGTGTAAAGATCAGACAAACGGGCCGTGCCTCCAATTAATTGCGAACCACTATCAATGGGTCTGCGCAATCGGGAGCACTACCCGGGATCAAGGTTCATAGGTAAGTAAATGATTCTAAAAGAAGGGAACATCTATAAAAATTGCTACTGTCTAATACAGGAAATACACATGCTAGCTAGACATAAAATTCAAAGTACTACGGAACTAGAAAGATACATTCTTACTGAACATCTAGATATTGTATCTACTATTATAAGCACCAGTACACTGAGGATGATCACTAGATTGCCAAAGCGAGTTAAGCTATATTAACATATATAATCTCAAATTGTAAACAAATTGTAAACAAATTGTAAACAAACTGTATAATCTCAAATTGTAAACAAATTGTAAACAAATTGCCAACGAAGTAACAGGGTAGAGGAAATATAAGATCAAATATGCGAAACATGCAGATACTGCAGTAGAAAATACATAACAGGGTTATAATGATTCTTAATATGACAGTATAATGTCCTGTCTCTTACTCAAACAATACATTCAAATGACTCTTAGTATGTTAGTATAATGTCCTGTCTCTTATTCATACCATGTGGTGTCCTGCTCTCCAAAACAAAAATCCAATAGCTCTCCCTGTTTAATAATTTTCTCTTCATATTGCCACCCCTAATTGGAAGTGTAACCTTTTCAAAACCCGTCCATGTAAAGTGCCGGGTAGATTTGCCATGTATTTCTCTAAAATGTCTCGACGCTGCTGAGATACCAACTGAGTCATTAGTGATGTCTGACAGATGTCTGCGGATCCTAGTTTTTAGAGGACCCGTGGTGTGTCCTATGTATTGTGTCTCACACATATTACATTTGATAGAATAAATGGCATTATTGGTATTGCAATTAAGGTATGACCGAATAGGGTAGCTCTTACCCGTGCTACAGGAAGTTATGCTGGTGTCACTTGTTATGTATCTACAGGCCTTACATAGTGTGTGTCCACATTTATGGCAGCCCTTGGTGCTTAACCATGTCGTATTGATTTTTTGACTTTTAAATAAACTTGGTGAAAGAACACTGCCTATCGTGGGAGCTCTCTTGGCCACACATTTGATACCATCATTCAGTAGATCATGGAGAGTCGGATCCTGAAATAAAATCGGGACATATTTCTGAACTATTCTGGTTATGTCCCTATATTGCTTGCTATATGTTGTGGAGAAGATGATAGGGGACTTTCTCTCTCTCTTTTTTTTTCCTTTTATCTCTTACACCGTTACTGTCATTTAGTCCTCTCTGTTCCAATTTGTCCGTTAGTAAATCCTCCTGTTTCAAATTGTGTATTCTATTTATGGCTTTTTCTACTGTAACATTGCAATATCCTCTCTGATTAAGTCTGCCTTTGATACTTTCCATCTCCTTCTCATAATCAACATCGTCGGAGCAATTTCTCCTAAGGCGTATTAATTCTCCATAGGGTATGTTACGTGTTACATGGGGAGGATGGCATGAGGACGCTAGCAGGGTAGTGTTCCTAGACATTTCTTTTCTATAGGGCACAACTCTGACCCTATTTTGTTCTCCAATTAGGGTAACGTCCAGGAACGGGATTCTGTTCCCTCCAAACATAAATGTAAATTTGAGGTTCATTGAATTATTATTAATATAATTAACAAACTCTGCGAACACAGATTCTGTACCCCTCCACACCCACACCAGGTCGTCTATATATCGACCAAACCAGATCACAGACTCCCGGTGTGGGTTGGAGGGTGAAAAAATGTATGTCTCCTCCCATTGCGACATATAAATATTGGCAAGGGAGGGGGAAAATTTTGCTCCCATTGGGGCCCCCTCCACTTGCAAATAATAAGTACCATCAAAAAAGAAGAAGTTGTTTTGGAGTAAAAATCCGGTGGTAAGAATTAAGTATTCTTTTAAGGTTGTACTGTATGTACTATACCTGTCCAAGTGCCTCCGCAAAAGGGAAAGACCTAATTCGTGCGGGATAGAAGAATATAAGGCAGTTACATCGCAGGACGCCCAATTAAAATCCTCCTGCCATTCAAAACTTTTCATGATTCTTAGCAAATGTTTTGTGTCTCGTATAAAAGAGGGGGTGACTCTGGTAATAGGCTGGAGGAAATGGTCCAGCCATTCACCCAGTCTCTCACCCACCCCCCCTATTCCCGCCACTATAGGTCTTAAAGGTGGCGGAAACAAGTTCTTGTGAACTTTGGGGAGTGAATGAAAGACCGGAGTGATGGGGTCTGTGACATATAAATAGTCCTTTTCCCTCTGTGTGATGACACCCAGTGCTACTCCTTCCTCCAATATTTTTAGTAATTGTTTTTGAACTTTATTAGTGGGATTGAAATCTAAAGCTCTATACGTGTCTTTTAACATATTTTCATTAAGGATCTTATAGAGGGCTGCATCCATCACTACTACAGCCCCCCCTTTGTCTGCAGACCTAATAATTAGGTCTGGATCTTCCTTTAGTTGTTTTAGAGCCTCCCTTTCCCCTTTTGATAAATTCTGACGTGTATGATGTGAACGATTATCCTGTAATTCTTTATGTAAAGCCACCAATTCTTTCTCAACTATATCCTGGAAGTGATCTAAAACAGGCACTCGTGAGTTAATAGGGTAAAAATCCTTATTTTTGGTACAGAATTCATTATTGACACAATCATTGCTCTCTCCCTGTTCACACTCCAATAGCCGTAATGTTAATAAACTGTTTTGTTCTTGAAATTTGTCTATAATGACATCTGTTCTCATAAGATCTGCTATATATTCATTATGGCTGTTGGAAGTGGACATGGAACTCTCTCCCTCTTCTGCTACAAGACTGTCTGTTGAATTTACACCATGAAAATGTTTTTTCACCGTGATATTACGAGCTAATTTATTAACATCCAAAAGTGTATCAAACAAATTAAAGTCCACTGTAGGAGAAAATTTTAGACCTTTCGTTAATATTCTAATTTGA
The DNA here is from genome assembly GCF_040894005.1 of Engystomops pustulosus. Classification (NCBI taxonomy): domain Eukaryota; kingdom Metazoa; phylum Chordata; class Amphibia; order Anura; family Leptodactylidae; genus Engystomops; species Engystomops pustulosus. The sequence continues at coordinate 149,980,681 of NC_092411.1, read as the reverse complement.
TTATCGGACAATATTCTACTGGAGAGATTGATGACAGGTTCCATTAGGTAATCTTCTTGGCCCGGGTTTTCACTCCTGGATCTTTTGTGTTTGCGTCCTGCCCGTCTAACCCGTTTTTTGACGGTTTATTCGGTGGTCTCTGGTTTTCACCTGGTTTTGGTTTATGCATAGAGTCTTTATTTTTGCGCTTAGCCCCCATGCGTTCTTCTTCCACTTGTAGAGACAGCTGATTCGACGTGACACTATCTCTAGAGTCCTCTGTATCCGAAAAGCTGACTCTGGAGTTGTAGTATCTTTTGTTGCCCCTTTTGTTACGTTTTTTCAAAATGGATTTAGGTGTACTCGTACTGGCATATGCACCTTGTTCTCGTCGTTTCCAGACATAGACCTCGTCGTTCTGGTAATCGATGACATCACGCTCAAATTTCTTTCTTTTAATTGCGGTAATGTTATCTTCCATTGCTTTAACTTTCTCAGCCACAGTAGATATTTGTTGCGTGTACGTTGGCTCAGGTACCTCCTTATGTAGTGACTCTCTAATGCCATTGATTTCTGTTTTAATATCCGTTAACAGCATTTGTTCTTGTTCTATTATCAAGCGCATCAATTTCATCGAGCATTCACTTAAGGCTTCATGCCAATTCTCTAGAAAGGTTTTTGAGTACTCGGTGGTGGGTATCTTTTTTATTCTCAACCCTCTGGGTATCATGTTCTTCTCTACGTAAGAGCTTAAAGTTTCAGAATCCCACCAAATACGAGCCTCTTTCTCACACAGTTTCAGTAATTTGTCCCATAGTACAAAATCATTAGACATAGAGTCAAAGTTTGCGGAGCCAATATTAAAAATTGCAGCTGCTCGATTTCTCCTGCTATCATTTTCGGAGATATTAGTGCTTCCGGACTCTATGTCTGACTCCTCTAGTTGTGACATCTTGTAAAAAAGGGTTTTCGATATAGGGTCTAGGATTTACGGGGAGACTACGGCTCCTGGCCCGTTTGTCTGATCTTTACACAATAGTTTGGTTGTCCCGTTGCTAGGCTACGTTTCCGGTCGGGTGGCCTGGTCATGTGACCGTGGAGGCGGCACCGTTTCGGTCATGTGGCTGGGTCATGTGACCGCAAGACGCGGCCCGGTTTCCGAGCAACCACACAGGAAGTAGGGCGTTTCCCCTCTCTCACTCACCCAACAGAGTACTATAAAGGTGAGCGTATTTCCATACAGCAGACAGGTTAAGATTAAGACGGGTAACCGTCGAAACGCGTCAACCGTTGTTGTCTCCTCATGTTGTTTGAATTTTATTCAATAAAGAAGAAGAATTTGGCATATTACCCCTGTGGAGTGTTTCGTTGCCGTGCCGGTTCCACGTTGTTTCAATACCCTGTATGTTGCAATGATCGATAGGATGGGCACACGGCATAGCTCAGAAAGGAATAACTGGCATATGGAGCACAGACATTTTACTTTTTTTTGGCATTATGAAGCATTTGAAGATGCCCTTAGGGACCAGTACAATAGAAACCCCTGAAAACGGACCCTATTTTAGAAACTATACCCCTCCATGAATGAATCCAGGGGGGTAGTGGGCATTTTAACCCCGCAGATGGACGCCAAGTATAATGCATAATGGAAAGTGCATAGTAAAAAATATCCATTATGTCAGCTTGTGCCCAGCCCTTGCTACAGGAGACTAACACAAAAATCATGATCCGGGTTCTCCTGGGTGCAGCAATACCCCATATATGGCAATAATCTAAAGGCTGGGCACATAGTATCATAGTTTATACGGTTGAAAAAAAGACACTTGTCCATCAAGTTCAACCAAGGAAGGTAAGGGATTGAATGCGAAAAGGATTTAGCGGAAACAATTCTATAAAACATAACCATAAATGTTATTTAGGTGTAAAAAGGCATTTAGGCCCTTCTTGAAGCTCTCTGCTGTCCCTGCTGTGACCAGAGCCTGAGGCAGGCTATTCCACAGATTGACAGTTCTCATAGTAAAAAAGCCCTGTTGCCCCTAGTGATTAAACCTTGTTTTCTCCAGATGGAGACAGTGCCCTATCGTTTTTTGATTTGACACATTAAACCTCATTTGCCAAGTGGATGACCAAACACTCCTATGAACATCCTCCATAGAGGGTATTTCACTACGCAGCTTGGTGTCATCTGCAAAAATACACAGTGCTATTAATTCCTACCTCTATATCATTAATAAATATATTAAAGGGGTATGCCCACAAAGACTAGTTTCTTATATGTATTCAGCATAACAGAATAATTTAGCTGCTTTTTCTCTAGCCATAAGACAAATTCTAAGTCTATTCAGTAGGTCCCAAACCCAATTATAAGCCAAGAAACCCCAATTATTCAACCCAACAGGGCACAAGTGTGATGTAAAAACCTTTTCTAGTGACTACCTCTTGAAGCTTGCCAAAATCAAAGCAAAAGTTGACTTTGAAGAACCTAGAATATAAGACATATTTTCACTTCCACATGTGTTAATTCATAGTCATTAAACCCTTAACTACATGTGACATAATAGCACGTCACATGCCAGATGTGGGTGCATGGAGAGGGCTCACGGGGCCCACTCCATAGCCGGCAAGTCTTTTCTGCATATTGCAGCAAAGGCTTAGGCCCCAACGCTGCGAACCAGGTCTGAACTGACATGCTGAGTTCAGTTCCAGTGAGGCTTTCGGGCCGTGCGTTTCCACGCATTTCTCTCGGTTGCCTCTGCTCAAAGAATCCCTATGAGGTCATCAGTGACATCACCGGGTTCCCCGGCATGCATGAGCGTTTAAGGGGCAACAAGGTGACTGGTTATTTTGGGCCCATCACTGCACAGAATAAGGAAGACCGTGTGATAGGCTGATCAGCCAATGGTTCTATGTGCAAGTAAGTGGTGCCATCAAATAGATGTACATGAATGGCTGCAGACATAGGGACAAGCCCCTTTATTTACATGGTGTGAACAGGAAGGGCTATTCACTGGTGCAGCTCATGGCCACCATAGAAAGTCATGTCCATGAGCAGACTGATGGTATGGAGAAATCTCAAACACGGTGATACACTTGGTGTAAACTCGCCTGGGTCTCCGTAGCTAAAGAATTAAATGGATGTCATCTGTTGTCCCCACCAGTCACACAGCTCCATGTAGTATGCACCTCAGGTCTCCTCAGCCCCACAACAGATACGCAGTCCCATGTAACATACACCTCAGGCCTCCTCAGCCCCCACTAAACATGTAGCCCCATGTAACATACACCTCAAGCCTCCTCAGCACCATACCAGACACGCAGCCCTATGTAACAAACACCTCAGGCCTCCTCAGCCCCCACCAGACACGCAGCCCCATGTAACATACACTTCAGGCCTCTTCAGCCCCCTACAACATGCACTCCAGGCCTCCTCAGCCCTCCCACCAGACATGTAGCACCATGTAACATATACCTCTTGCCTCCTCAGCCCGCCCACCACACATGCAGTCCCACGTAACATACAGCACATGCCTCCTCAGCCCGCCCACCACACATGCAGTCCCACGTAACATACACCACATGCCTCCTCAGCCCCCACCAGACACGCAGTCTCATGTAACATACAGCACATGCCTCCTCAGCCCTCACCAGACATGCAGTCTCATGTAACAAACACCTCAGGCCTCCTCAGCCGCACACCAGACACGCAGCCCCATGTAACATTTTACACCTCATGCCTTCTTAGTCCCCACCAGACACGCAGTCCCACATAATATACACCACATGTCTCCTCAGCTCCCACTAGACAAGCAGTCCCATGTACCAGGCAACCCTTACGTCCATACACACATGTAATCAGACATGAGTCCAGTCTGTAGTCATTCATTACCGCTTCTCTGCTTCCTGCAATGTGAATCCTCAGCGTCGAAAACCACACCCCTTTTCCGAGTTGCCCCGCCCCTTCCCGTGACATAATACGTTCTAGGAGAAACTCCATTCTAGATACGACCCTGAAGAGTCATGGCTCCTGCAGTATTGAGGCTGCTGAAGTGAGTGGTACAGTTGGGATTAGCCCATTCTTCTAGCGAAGAGAAGATCAGTGCTTTGCTGTTTTGTATCAAAGGCTGCAGGTGTTCTGAAATTGCCGTAAAGCGCTGCGCTATTATTGCAGCAATGTGTGCATCAGGCATATAGAACCATACTTCGTTTCTCTGCTATAGTTATTATTCACAATTAAGTCTATCTAATATTTTTAGCAATTTTACTGATGAAATGTCCCTGAATTTCTGTTTACCCCTAATTGTAGGTTTACCACTAAGGTTCTGGTGGTAGGAGGGTCGGTCTATGTGGCTTATGACTATGGATTGCTAGGAAGTGGAGCTCAGGGCCAGGACGTTCTAAAGAAGACCTCTGCAGCTGTGCCCCCTGCGCTACATGAGTGGGCAGATTACTTTGGCTTGCAGGTAAAGGGTCCCATTGTAGAGCAATTTATGACTGAGTCTAACTGCTAGATCCATAAGGGTACCAAGTGCCCTGCATGAATGTAAGTGGTGGTCGTGCTTAGTCACTAGTAATAGGTGCTATCATTTAATTAAAATATTCTGTGATTATTGAGGGTTTCTGCTGTCAAACATTCTTGGATCTGACAGCCATCCCCCTATACAGTGTTTTTGTGTGATATCATTCCTAGAGCGGTGATGGCGAACCTTTTAGAGCCAGAGTGCCCAAACTACAACCAAGACCCACTTATTTATCGCAAAGTGCCAACACAGAAATTTTATTTGTGATTCATACTCCCCGCTTTGTCACAGCTTTCATTCATATCAGCACCCTGAGGACACCAATAAAGCAGAAAATAGAAGAAATTTGGATGATCATTGTAGCTTCTCTCCAGGGTCCCGTAAGCAGGAGCAGGAGCTACCCACACATTCCCACTCCTCCAGTAGTCCCAGGTAGTCCTATCACTTTAAAATATCTCTGCGCACAGCAAGTCCTGGGATGTCTGGGGCTGCGGGAAGATACCTGGAGTCATCTCTGGTGATGGCCTGAGTGCCCATAGAAAGGGCTCTGAGTGACACCTCTGGCACCAGTGCCATAAGTTAGCCACCACTGCCCTAGAGGGTCTAATCGCACAAAACTACTATATTGCAGTATATGCTGGTTTAGAACCAGTTCTGTTTTGGTTTGGCAGATCGTTCCAGATCCTAGCCAAAAAGTCTTAACTTGCAGTCACATGGTGCGTTTTTGGTACATTTTGAAACTCATTGAAAATGCACGCCTTTTAAAAAGGCATGCGTCTTTGCATGTTTACTATGCGTTTCACTGGTTTGAATTTGTTTTTCTTAATTTCTGGAAGTGTAAGTTAACACCGCTGCTTAAACTTCCGGAATTAAAGGAAAACCGATTTAAAGGGAACCTGTCACCAGGGACCTCATTTTCACTAAAGACATGTAATGAGCCAATTACATCTGCATTGCATATATGCTTTTCTGCCTTCTCTAAGCATTTGCATTACAACCTAATTGTGTGTTAAAACTTACCTTGCACCTTTGAAATGCATCCAACCCAAAAATCAACCCCTTGGACTACTATCTTTAGTGAAAATTAGGTCCCTGATGACAAGTTCCCTTTAAACCAGCCAAACGCATGGTTAAGATGCAAGATGCACATGTTTTCAATAGGTTTAAAAACACACCGACAATGCACCATATGATCGCACCCTCACAGAGATGTCGACTGTCATAGTGAAGGATTTACAACTCTCAATGAATGGTGGAGGGGTTAATTTAATGCAGCATTCAAATGGCTAACACTCACAATCAGTGTCTATGGCAGTGATGGCAAACCTTTTTAGGCACCGAGTGCCCAAACTACAACCAAAACCCACATATTTTTTGCAAAGTGCCAATGCGCCAATTTAAGCAGTAACTTATTACTCCCTGCTCTGTCACAGGATTAAATTGTATAGGCCCCTGAGGACAGGGAAGAAGCTTGGATTATCATTGTAACTTCCTTCTAGGGTCCTGCGCAGCCTGGGACTGCAAGAGGTCATATCTGGCGAACTCTGTCCTGGGGTGATGGCAAGAGTGCCCATATAGAGGGCTCCGAGTGCCACCTCTGGCACCCGTGCCATAGGTTCGCCACCACTGGTCTATGGCGAGCCCTCTTCATACATCCTTAAATAGGACCTGTCACCCCGAAATAGCCCCCCACCAAATGGGCCCCACATAACCCTCTTCCTAGCCCCTTTCTCCCCAGCAATTTTTTGTAGATCAAGTGAATTTACAATATAGTGCAATAGGCGGATATTGTATAAGTGATCGGGTTAAAGTACCTGAGGGAATCAAGAAATACGGTTAGAAAAATGTACACTACTCAAAATGGTAGCAATTTTTTTTTTATCATGTCCCACAAAAAATTTCATCTTTCACGGCTCCATACACCATACAGTCAAAGAATATGGCAAAATGATAAAAAAATAAAAGAAATAAAAAGAAAAATAAAAAGTTGTGGATTTTTAAATAAGGGGAGCAAAGTGGAAACATTTAAAATGATAAAGGGCATAGAAAGGATGCAGATGCGGTATGGGGTCTCACCCTAGGGAGATGCATTTTATTACCACTTCTCACAGAATCGCGCTGAAGTAGCGCGATGCAGAGAGGAGCAGAGCCGACTATAGACTCGGCGGTCACGGCCGGGGTCTAAAGAGTCAATCAGAGCTGCTTGGTCTTATTAGACCCAGTACAACTCTGATCAGCATCACCAGTGGCATGTGGTCGTTTCTTGTTAAAAAAAAAAAAAAAATGTTTAAAAGAAAAAAAAAAGTGAAAATGCCGCCCGGGGATCTTTCATGATCTCATGTGGGACATATAAAGTAAAAAAAAAACACACACAAAATATTAACAAATATTCATAAAAATACATTCACATTTTCCCATATAATAAAAAAAATCCCCTACTACACTACAAAAAACCTCGCCATAGACGCCCCGTGACTTTACATATTATATCTTAAACGACCAAAACAAAATGGGGAATTTATTAATAATGTTCATTTTGAGTTAATTCGAAAATTTAAAAAAAATATGTACTATAAATTAAAAAAAAACCTTTTCCACTTTTGACCCCAAATAAAAATGGAAAAAAAAAGATTTTAAACTTTTTTACTTATTAACTAACTCCATGTCCTGAAGAAAACACAGCATGGCTCTAAAACTGCTGCTTACGAAAATTCACTAAAAATGACCCAGTCACTAGAGCCTTTTCAGGCCTCGTCACTAAGGGGTTTAAGAGAACCTGTTTGGGCAATTTGAGACCCTAAGCCGGTAACACATGTGGCGTTTTGTCGCGTTTCGAACTCATTGAAAAGGGACACATTTTTGTGTATTCGTTTTTCAAATGTTTGATTGCGTTTGTGTTGTTAAGAACACCATGCGGTGTCTCTTAAAATTTGTAAAAACGCAGTGATCTTCTCCCTGCTGTTTGTGTATGTAATCACTTGAGTTTCAAAATGCAGACAACAAACACAACTGCTTCGAAAAACGCAATGAAAACACTCCTCAAAAAACTGCAGGGGAGAATACTCCAAGTTAAGACATTTTAACCTAAAAACCATTGAAAAAGCCAATATGCAAATATGATCTGTTTTTTTAAGGATTCAAAAAATGCAATGGGGGAAAATAAAGCAACAAAAATGCCACGTGTGTCACCGGCCTAAACCAAAACATGAATTTGACCGCATTGATTTATACTGTTCAACTTATGCCATAATATAGTATTTTTTTAACATTGGAGTATAGTGATTGTGTTTTAAAGTGACTGTTAAAACATAACTTTTATTATTAACCCCTTAAGGATGCAGGGTTTTTTCGCTCATTTCTCTCTCTCCACCTTCAAAAATCCATTTTTCCATGTACAGAACTGTGTGAGGGCTTATTTTGTGCATAACAAATTTTACTCTTCTGTGGCTTTATTCCATGCCGGGTACTGAGAAGCTGGAAAAAAATTCCAAATGTGGAAAAATTGGGGGAGAAAAACATGTTTGCAGCACTTTCTTGTGGGCTCAGTTTTTACGACTTTCACTGTTGCGCTCCAAATAACACCTCTGCTTTATTCTTTGATTCGGTACGATCACAGTGATACCAAATTTATTTTGGTTTTATTGCGGTTTAATACATTTTCAAAAATTAAGCGAATGCGTACAAAAGAGAAAAAAAAGTCACCATCTTCTGACGCTATTAACTTTTTCGTACTTTGGTGTACAGAGCTGTGTGAGATGTTGGCTCATTTCGCAAAAAAAAACTACATTTTCATTGCTACCATTTTGAGGACTGCAACCTTTTGATGACTTTTTTTATTCCATTTTTTTTATGTGATGTAAAAAGTCGTGTTTCGGACATTTTAGTGCTATTTTCCATTATGTGGTTGACCACCGGCAATAACAATTTTTATATTTTGATAGATCAGGCAGAAACCAGACAGCCTCAGGTATGACGAAGACCCTGGCAACCAGGCTTTATGTCTCTATCACGATAGTTCTGGTAACCATTAAGTCCTTAGTCTCCCCCACTAATCCACAAAAATATATTGCAGCTTTTACTGTGACAGATTGCAGAAAAGACGTAAACTTGCGCCAACGGCTATATCTCCTGCACCCAGGCGTCTAGAAACACAAATTGGGTGTCAAATTAAACAGGAGAACCTCCTCTTTAATTATAATGATGTATGGATGCTTCACAGAACCAGAGATATCCATTCTTAAATTTTGTACTAACAAAGCTGATTTTTATGTACAGCTTTCTATTGCCGATTGTAACTTTAAGGCTACATGCACACTGATGTATGCCTGCACGGCTACAAGTCCTATCTTTTCCCCGTGTACTTGCGGCCATACATTCACCCCCTCCTCCTTATGGTCATGTGCATGGGGCCTAAGAGTGGATATCTCCGGTTCTGGTAGGCATCCATACATAATCTGTAAGCGTTCAGGAGACACAGACATTCTCCGCCTTACATATAAGATAGGTTCCACAGGTTTGCTCTTAAGTTGAATTTGTATGTTTATGAATATTATGAATGAGTATATTTTATAATTGTAGATTGATTAAAAAAAAAAAATTTCCCCAGTGACAATTAGAGTTTCGAAATTTTTTGCTATAATGGAACCAAGGCTTATCACTAAAACTTCATTATAGACTCCTTACAGCTGATCATTGCAGCCTGGAATTAACACCTTGCCGACCGAGGACGAACTATATCGTCCTTGCGCGGCAAGGGGTGTATAGAGAGAGCTCACAGGCTGAGCTCTCTCCATACACAGCGGGTAACTGCTGTATAAAACAGCCAACATCCGCCTGTCACTGCCGTGGTGCTGGCACCAATCGCAGCAGTTAACCTGTTAAGTGCTGCGGTCGAACCCGACCGCAGCACCTAACATACCTTGGATGGACGATCGCCGCCCCTTGGAACGTCAACGGAGGGCAGCGATCGGTTGCTATGGCAGCCTAGAGTCTCATTGAGACTCGTAGGCTTGCCATGTGCAATGATTTATAATAACCAGCAGAGGGCAGGCTATTAAAAATCATTGTAAAATTGCTATATACTGCAATACAGTAGTATTGCAGTATATAGTATTAGCAATCGGACCCTGCAGGGTTAAATTACCCTGGAGGATCTTAAATAATGGTTAAAAAAAATAAAAAATGAAAAAATAGTAAAAAAAAAAGGAAAAGTTTAAATCACCCCCCCCCCCCCTTTCCCTAGAAGTGATATAAATCTAAATAAACAGTAAAAATCATAAACACTTTAGGTATCATCGCGTCCCAAAATGTCAGATCTATCAAAATATATTAGCGAATTTTTCCGGTGTTTAACCCTGTAACGGAAATTGGTGCCCAAAGTTGAAAATGCCTCTTTTTTTTCCATTTTGAAAAATATAAAAAATTCTAAAAAAAAAATGATCAAAAGCCCATACAGTCCTCAAAATGATAGCATTAAAACGTAATCAAAAGTCGCAAAAAATGACACCCCCCCCCCCCCCCACCACCACCACTGCTCCGTGCACTGAAGTATGAAAAAGTTATTAGTGCCATAACATGGCAAAATGAAGAATTTTTTTTTTGTACAGAAGGTTTTAATTTTTTTAAATGTATGAAAACATTATAAAACCTGTACAAATTTGGTATCCTCGTGATCGTACTGAACCAAAGAATAAAATAGACATGTGATTTGGGGCGCTCAGAGAAAGATGTAAAATCCAAGCCCACAAGAAACGGCACAAATGTGTTTTTTTTTTTATCATTTTCACTGCATTCTGAATTTTTTTTTTCCGCTTCCCAGTACACGGCATGGAATAATAAATACCATCACTATGAAGTGCAATTTGTTAAGCAGAAAACAAGCCCAAACAGAGCTCTTTACATGGAGAAATAAACAAGTTAAAGATTTTTGAAGGTAGAGAGTGAAAAATTAAAATGCAAAAACGAAGAAGGGCCATAGAGCTTCACCAAAGGTCGCAGAGGAGTCCTTCTTTAACTAGGGGTTGTCTGTAAGTCAGGTGTCCTTAAGTAGGAGACCGCCTGTATAGGCGTTTGAAGTGTAGCAGAAGGCAGACTATAGAAGGAGCTTCAGGAAACCCTTTCATTTTCATTATTGCAGAAGTACATGCAACCTCTGCATCTGTAGCTGAACCTGGAGAAAAGGTGATGGAATAATGCTGTCCATATTTATTACATAGTTTGGTAAAAGTTGCTACTTTTTAAAAGTAGTTTTAAAAATTAAAAATCTTTTTTTTTTTTTTTTTTTTAACATGTGTAGTACATAATTGTCAAACTTTAAATATGTAATAATTCCAACTAAATTGGAAAAAAAAAAGTTAATGTTTGGAAAAGTATTACATATCAGAACGTCAAAAATTGACCTGGTATTTTTGGCAACAATGACCATCGGTACTAAAAGTGGTAAAGAGCATGTTCCACACCAGAAAAAGCCTTCCTAGACCACCAATCACAAGATGTGACATACTGGAGGGCAGGAACACTCCATCCAGTACTTTGTCTGTATGGGAGGGTTGGTGGACTGCAGGGCCGGACTATGGGGGGGGGGGGCAGCCAGGGCCCCCACCACTTCGGCCTTAAAGGGGCCCCCACCAAATGTGGGCCATAGTGTTTTTGGGTCCGAGCTCCCTGGGCCACATCCAGCAGTCTATGACAGAGCGAGGGAACAATAAGTTCCCTGCTCTGCCATAGACGATCTGAAGTATACAAAGATGGCGGCGCAGTATGTGACATCACGTCACATCATCATGACAACGTCACCTTGGTACACCTTCAATATTCACTATCCTGACACCGCGAGGGAAAGAAAGCAGGTTGGCGCTCATCGGGGGAACAATGGACAGTGAGTACAATTTTATTATTTTAACTAAGACTGTATACATTTGTTATGGGTGGGGGAGTATATAGTTGTTATAAGAGGCTGTATACAGGCAGTCCCCGGGTTACATACAAGATAGGGTCTGTAGGTTTGTTCTTAAGTTGAATTTGTATGTAAGTCGGAACTGTATATTTTATCATTGTAATCCCAGCCAGAACTTTTTTGGTCTCTGTGACAATTGGATTTTAAAAATGTTGGATTGTCATAAGAATCAATATTAACACTAAAGCTTCATTACAGACACCTGTGATAACTGGTACAGCTGATCATTGTAGCCTAGGACTAAAGTACAATAAATTACCAATATCCAGAGGTCCGTTTGTAACTAGGGGTCGTATGTAAGTCGAGTGTTCTTAAGTAGGGGACCGCCTGTATAGCGATTGGCTGTTCCCTGTCTGGACTACATTCAATGGGAGGCACCCACCAGATTTTGTGCTCAGGGGCCCCCACAAACCTTAATCCGGCCCTGGTGGACGGGGAATGCATTCAACCATAGGGGACTGTCAGCGCACCCTCATTGGCTGTACCCCTCAAGGGACAAGACCCAGTTTTAGTAAGTGAAATGATAAGGAGTGATAATGTTGCAGTCTCCCTATTTATAAGGTTGCTGCACTGAATTCTCAGAGATCGCTGGCATTGTTGTTATTATGGCTGTAGACTGCAGACTATATTCTTTATATATGCTGACCCTGAACATATCGGGTCCCTCAGTATACAGTCAGGCTTTTCTAAATTGGAAAGACATGTTGAGCCCAGGGCCAGATTATAGGGCGCCATTCTGCCCTTAAAGGGGCCCCCGCCAAATGTGGGCGATTCGGGTGGTCAATCGTCCACAGTGTATTTGGGTCCAGGCTCCCCAGGCCATATCCACCAGACGTGCCCCAAATACAGTCTATGGCAGAGCGAGGGAACATTGAGTTCCTTTTTTCTGCCATAGACAAAAGGAGATAAAACAAGAAGGCGATGCCCTGTTGCTGGCGGCGCAGCGTGTGACGTCACGGTGCCACCATCTTGGTACACCTCCGATATCCAGCAGTATCCTGACACCATCAGGGGAATGATGGAAGGTGAGTACAATTTTATTATTTTACCTAGGGCGGTATATAGTTATTATAGCGGGGGGGTGTATATTCTTATAATAGGAGTCTGTATGTAGTTAGTTCCTATTGGGAAGTGGTGGCGAACCTATGGCACTGGTGCCAGAGGCGGCACTCAAAGCCCTTTCTGTGGGCACCCGGGCCACAGTCCCAGCACACCAGACAGGACTCAAAGAATCTTCCTGCAGTTCCAAGCAACTTAAAAGATGCTGCTTTCAGTCCTATTTGGATACTTACTTCTCTACTTGGGACTGTAGGAAGAGGGAGAATGAATAGACGGGGACGAATTATCTTTGGAGGACCACCTGCTGGCCCCACAATTCTCTGTATACAGAGGACACTGGAAAGAAGCTAAAATGATGCAAATTTTCCATCTTTCTACTGCTGTCATTTAGGAGGCCAATATGATTGAAAGTTGTTGAAGAACAGGAAGCAAGTTACTGCTTTAATTTTTGGTTGGCACCTCGCAATAAATAAGGGGGGTTTTGGGTTGCTTTTTGGGCACTCGGCCGCTAAAAGGCTAGCCATCACTGCTATAGAGGGTGTATATAGTTGTTATGGGGGAGCGTTATATAGTGGTTGGGGGGGTGCTGTATATATTGATTGTTGGGAAAGCCCCCACTAACATAATCCAGCCTTGGTTGAGCCTACCCATATATTGAGGGCAATAGATATTACATGACTCTAAGACAGTGGTGGCGAACCTATGACACAGGTGCCAGAGGTGGCACTCAGAGCCCTTTCTGTGGGCACCTCGGCCATCTCCCCAGCACACCAGACAGAACTCGAAGAATCTTCCTGCAGTTCCAAGCAACTTAAAAGATACTGCTTTCAGACATATTTTGATACTTCCTTCACTACTTGGGACTGTAGGACGAGGGAGAATAAATAGATAGGGCTGAATTATCTTTGGAGGACCTCCTGCTGGCCCCTACAGGTCCACAGAGGGACACTGGAAAGAAGCTAAAATGATGCAAATTTTCCATCTTTCTACTGTGTCGCTGTCCTCAGGAGACCAATATGATTGTTGAAGAACAGGGAGCAGTAAGTTACTCCTTTAATTTTTTGTTGGCACCTTGCAATAAATAAGGGGGGTTTGTGTGTCTTTTTGGGCACTCGGCCGCTAAAAGGTTCGCCATCACTGCTCTAAGATAAAGCCAATGCAGCTCAACTGTTCATATTACATATATAGTACATATGAAGTAATTTAAACTAAAATTTTTATTAAATCAGTTGAATGCCAGCAAATCGAATTGCCTTCATGTTCCCTACGTTTTTTAGCCACATTTGATGCGCAATCGGAGTGTCATGATTTTTCTCAATGTCTCGATAGTGGTCCCTCACCCTTCTGAGTAATTCCCTATAGGTTTTGCCGATGTAGTCTAGGGGGCTGTCACGTTAAACCACCCACAGGTCCTTAAGCATTGATAGTATAGTTTTCCCAATCTTACTGACAAAAGGATGATACTTATGGGAGCAGCAGCACACCGCAAGAGCGTCCCGATAAAACTTTTTTTTTTTTTTTTTTTTTTTTTTTATATAGATCCTTGTATTCATGGTTGCACTTGAAGAACTCCTTCACTCACTGCACAGGTGGAATATCAAATGAGAAAGCCAGGAAACCATTCCTAATCCAGGGTAGTGGCAGACTAAGAACACTCCCATATTCACACCTCTATGCGAATTGTTTATACGCTTAGATGTTCTAGTTGTGTAACTCTCCCAAATCTACTAGGTAGGAAGGCAACACCATAGTGTAGATTATTCAAGGGTATTTTAATCACTCTTTTTAAAATTATACTCCCAAAAGTATTTTGTAAAAAGGCCTATAATAAAAACAATCCTAGCCCAACCCAGGGTTTCACCCACTTTAGGCTTCTTCTGGGGCATGACCTTAGCGACATCCCTTTTATTCAAAAGATTCATACCATACAAAGTTTCACATTACATCAAACAAAATTATTTAAAAAAAATTAAAAACCATTATATTTCTCAATGTATCGTAGCGTCCTTTGTGTGCTGCGAAATAAATTTCCCAAATATGCTGTTAGAGATTTTTATCTAGGACTCAAAACAGTCCTTACTTCAGTTGTACAGGCGACTTTCAAATTAACTCTTTCATGACTGCCCCAGGGCTTGAACACAAAACCAAGACACATGTCAGTCTCTTAGTATATGTAAAGATCTTCTCCCTGTATATTTCACACACAAGCGCATATATAAAAAGACAGAAAAATCAGCATTGGTGGGGGTGACTAGGAGAGACTACTGTAATGCTATTGGCCATAATGCATTTTACCAGGACAATCTGTAACCCAATTCTCCCAAACGGTTAATGAATTGCGCACTGTCTTCCCAGACCTTGTTCAGACATGTTTATACTAATTTCCCTGAGAAGAAAAAGATAAGCTGGCTCCAGAACCAAGATATATAGAACTAAAGATAAAAGGCAGACTAGATTCCCATTAAATGTCAAAGTGAATTAGCTGACAGGCAAGAAAACAGGTTACATAAAATGAAGTTTGAATCATGACGTTAACTGGACTGTGCTTGACCCCTGGCTAATACTTAAAATGGCGGACAGTAGTCAAGATGGTGTCCGAAACCAGTGTGATCTCCTTAACAGTGCATTATATCACAATAGCGCAATGTACATTACATCCAACAAAACAGTCCTAAATATTCTTTCACAATCTGACATCATATATTGGAATGTCACTATGCTGTTTGTTGCAAATATTGCATGCATATCTAGCATCGCAACATTATCATACAACATAATACATATATTCCATGATATTCTACAAACCATTATTCATATAATCTTATGAACAGTATTTTACTATACACTCACTGGCCACTTTATTAGGTACACCATGCTAGTAACGGGTTGGATCCCCTTTTGCCTTCAGAACTGCCTCAATTCTTCATAGCATAGATTCAACAAGCTGCTGGAAGCATTCCTCAGAGATTTTGGTCCATATTGACATGATGGCATCACACAGTTGCTGCAGATTTGTCGGCTGCACATCCATGATGCGAATCTCCCGTTCCACCACATCCTAAAGATGCTCTATTGGATTGAGATCTGGTCACTTTGGAGGCCATGTGAGTACAGTGAACTCATTGTCATGTTCAAGAAACCAGTCTGAGATGATTCCAGCTTTATGACATGGCGCATTATCCTGCTGAAAGTAGCCATCAGATGTTGGGTACATTGTGGTCATAAAGGGATGGACATGGTCAACAACAATACTCAGGTAGGCTGTGGCGTTGCAACGATGCTCAATTGCTACCAAGGGGCCCAAAGAGTGCCAAGAAAATATTCCCCACACCATGACACCACCACCAGCCTGAACCGTTGATACAAGGCAGGATGGATCCATGCTTTCATGTTGTTGACGCCAAATTCTAACCCTACCATCCGAATGTCGCAGCAGAAATCGAGACTCCTCAGACCAGGCAACGTTTTTACAATCTTCTACTGTCCAATTTCGATGAGCTTGTGCAAATTGTAGCCTCAGTTTCCTGTTCTTAGCTGAAAGGAGTGGCACCCGGTGTGGTCTTCTGCTGCTGTAGCCCATCTGCCTCAAAGTTCGACGTACTGTGCGTTCAGAGATGCACTTCTGCCTACCTTGGTTGTAACGGGTGGTGATTTGAGTCACTGTTGCCTTTCTATCAGCTCGAACCAGTCTGCCCATTCTCCTCTGGCATCAACAAGGCATTTCCGCCCACAGAACTGCCGCTCACTGGATGTTTTTCTTTTTCGGACCATTCTCTGTAAACCCTAGAGATGGTTGTGTGTGAAAATCCCAGTAGATCAGCAGTTTCTGAAATACTCAGACAAGCCCTTCTGGCACCAACAACCATGCCACGTTTAAAGGCACTCAAATCACCTTTCTTCCTCATACTGATGCTCGGTTTGAACTGCAGGAGATTGTCTTGACCATGTCTACATGCCTAAATGCACTGAGTTGCCGCCATGTGATTGGCTGATTAGAAATCAACTGTTAACGAGCAGTTGGACAGGTGTACCTAATAAAGTGGCCGGTGAGTGTATGTATGAAGACATAGATTGGGAGAGAATATTTAGGACTGTTTTGTTGGATGTAATGTGCATTGCACTATTGTGTTGTTGCAATATTAGGCACATTAGGTGCTACAAAATAAGTTTCCCAAAGGACGCTTCAATACATAAAGAAATATAACGGTTTTTGATACTTTTTTTTTATATTGTTTTAAACGATAAAAACACAAAATACTTTTGAGTATCATTTTAAAGAGTGATATTAAAATAGCCTTGGATGATCTACACTATGGTGTTGCCTAGGTTTTCTATCTAGTGGATTTGGGGGAGTTACACAATTGGAATTAGGAATGGTTTCCTGGCTTTCTCATTTGAGACTCCACCTGTGCAGCGAGTGAAGGAGTTTGAGTGCAACCATGAATACAAGGATTGGTGGTTTAGTGTCCTAAATCTCCCTTTAGCAACTCCCTCTTACCATTGGTGTACTTCTCCGGCTTCATTGGGCCCATCTTTAGGTAAGTTTCAAGGTTTTTATCTTAGTGGGCACTGAAGGACTAGCTAAAGGGTGATTTGGGACATTAAATCACGGAGGACCTGAGGGTAGTTTAGTGTTCCAAACCACTCAGACCGGTACTCTTAAGGGTGTGAAAAAGGTATGGGACAGTTCACTTATTCTCTGTCAGCCACCAGGAACCCCACAACATCAACTGGACAATATACTGGTGGACTTGGCACTTCTTTTTACATCACTACTTTGGACTTGTAACATAACTACCAACATGGTATCCTATGTCTACTTCCTTTATTGACTGACCAGCTTGGTAAAGGTCATTGTTGCCGCAATCCCTATTCTCTCCCTTGTTTGTCTGTTGTGATTTATTATACAATCATTCTATTTCTATTAATTTTTCCCACAATCAGCACTGCCTTTACTGTAGTGATGCCAGGATTACAGCATGTGCCTGCTGCAGCCTCTGATTGTTTTTCAATATCTCTGTAGGACCAGGAGAACAGTGGCAATGTGGAACTGGCCCATGTTGACAATATGATTTGATCACTTATTTTTTTTTAAATTTGTCATGCGTTTTAATTATCAAAAGAACACCTTAAAAAGCTGGAAGCTCCTGCATACACACAGTAATTACTGCAAGTTACCTGCAGTGGGTCAACAGATTTTACAGTGACTGCATAGTGGATGGGATTTATACATAATGGAGTTATCTGCATAATAAAATGCAATACAATTTATCTGTGTAAAAGACTCAAGACGTGCAATGCTTTTAAAACTTTTGTTTCCTTTACAGCTTCCATCTGCACCAAAGTTGGACTTCTCTGTCTGTGAGTCCTGGAACTGGGGTGAGCATTCTGCCATTTTTAGTTGGTTACTTTTTCCTCCTCTCCAAATCCCAGACTGCTCACATTGTGCAATAACTCCCATCCTGTACAATCTCGGTTGCATCTGCATCCATCTGACAATCTTCACACTTTGGGGTCGGGTAGGGCAGATTTTTCTCATGAATAGATGATCCTGTCTTGCTCTGCAGTGTCTCTGCATTGCCCCTCCCCCCTGCATTACAAGATGAGCCCACACACACAAAGACTCACACTTCCTGCCGGCAAATGGCAACGTCAGGAGAGAAAAGCTATAAGATCTTTATCAGGGGAAGGAGGTACAGCAGAGCTGACTATGTGATATAGCAGAAACCAACAAAAAAATTGCGTGGTGCTGCACCTTGCCTCTTATGAGCTGTCCTTAACGGTCCTAGATGGATCCAGCAAACATCCACTATTCAATAATCCAGTAGAAGAAACTCTTTTGTGACCGGAGCTCAAAAACGAAAAAGACGATCCATGCAGGTTTCCTCCTTATTTGTGCACCAAACACAAGGGATCACTTTCAGGGATAAGTCACCATTCAGACCAGAAACTGTCAATATTTTCACTCCTGTCCTAGTCTCCTCCACTCACTGCATATAAGAGACATATCCAGACATAGTGTAGACAGTTTCAAACTTTTAAAACTTTTATTTCCAGTTCTACTCACATATGTAGATAAAAAATGCGCATATCACAAATGACTCCACGAGGACGCCAATCCTTGGGCAAGGATTGGCGTCCTCGTGGAGTCATTTGTGATATGCGCATTTTTTATCTACATATGTGAGTAGAACTGGAAATAAAAGTTTTAAAAGTTTGAAACTGTCTACACTATGTCTGGATATGTCTCTTATATGCAGTGAGTGGAGGAGACTAGGACAGGAGTGAAAATATTGACGGTTTCTGGTCTGAATGGTGACTTATCCCTGAAAGTGATCCCTTGTGTTTGGTGCACAAATAAGGAGGAAACCTGCATGGATCGTCTTTTTCGTTTTTGAGCTCCGGTCACAAAAGAGTTTCTTCTACTGTGATATAGCAGAGTTGGCAGAGCTGGAGGGTGTAATTGTGTGTTATATGCGTCTCATGGATCTCTTTATCTCTCATCTGTCTCATCTCTCTTTGTGTCAGATACTAGTGAATGTTAAAAAGCTAAATAAAAGTGTAGATACACCTGGACCCTGATAATGTAACCAAATTATCAGTACAGAGGAATCTTGGTGTGTCTGCTTAGAGAGTCCCCACCCACAATCTGGAATTTTACACTTACCGTCACTGAGTTATAGTAGCTAAAACAGCAAAAAAAACGATTAAATTTGTAACATAAGGTTACAAATGTTTATTGTGTAAACACTACTGGGGGGTTCAAATTTGGGAACTTTCCTTCATGGGAAACCCCTTTTAAGAATAACCAATGCATTAGAGAAATGTATTTTGATTAAAGGGGTTATCCGCGGTCCCTTCAATCCGTGCCCCTGTTTGTTTACAGGGGCACAGAAGCCGCGCACAGGGAGCTTCCGGTCCGCGATGTGAACGGCTCCTCCCATCCGTCCCTATCTCTCAGCGTTGTAAGCGCCGGGAGATGGTGCGCATGGGAGCATCCGGCCGGCCGGAAGCTCCCTGTGCGCCGGTGTAATGAGAAGACCGGCCGCGGCGCGGGACATCGGCAGCACCGGAGGAGGTAAGTACATGTTTATTGTGTTTAAATAGCCCTCCCCAGCCCGGCCAGAAGAAATTTTTTAAACCCGGATAACCCCTTTAAAGAGAACCCGTCAGGCAAAAATAACCCCCCTAAACTAAATATATTTTCATAAACTGCCATTAGAAAGCATTGCCTCTATCCCTTCATTGTCCCTCTACATGCCTGTAAACCTAAGCAACGAGGTCCTAAAGCTGTATGCAAATAACCTGTGAGATGTCCAATGAGTCATTAGCATATTCAAGCTGTCCAGCTTTTTCATTAGTGGGAGGCACAGCCACACCCCCAGTGCATGACTGACAGCCTGTGTAATGATGTGAGGCTGTGTAATGATTTGCTTCCTGGTGCTGTCGCCCCCTGCTGCCTGTGTGTGTGTATAGGAGAGATACAACAGCTCCAGGCAGCCATGTTATAGCAGAACATGTCAGGTACATGTGTAGCTGATGTCTGTGTCTCACATGTGTAATAGGAGGATTGCAGCATGTCAGCAGATGCAGCACACAGTCTAGCAATGCTTTACTATACATTACACACAGACATGAGCAGGAGAGGGGAGGGGTTACAAGGGTGACATATGATTTTGCAATGATTAATGTATGAATTGACTAGATAAAGGCTGGGATGGGATCCTTGTGAGCTGCTCCAACAGGTAGAGGTGACAGAAATAATGACAGAGACCTGATGACAGATGTCCTTTAAGTGAATTCAGAAGCACAAATTAATGTTATAAAATCCTCAATGTTTATACACATTTATTGATCAATGTTTCTATATCTGCTCTCCTTTTTATTTCTAGGTGTCCAGAAGTCTGTGTCTGCTCTTTCTGCAGCCCCAACCAAAGCTTGTGATTACACGGCAGAGGGCTGGAAGTACATAAAAGATTTGGTGAAGTGATTGAAGTGTATATTGAATAAAAATCTTTATTTATCATTCTTTTCATTATCATTTTTTCTTGTATGGTCTCAAGAGCAATTCTTGAAGAGCTTAAGGGTATTGAGATGTGTTTTGCGACTGAATATCAACAACCAATCCTGTCCGAATCGGTGTGAAGGCGAAATGTACCGTGTTGCATTCCACTGCAGCATAGCACAATGTTTTTAGCTTAATGTGGCCACAGACTGGAATCATAAAGGGCGATTTGGTTCCCTTTAACCCCTTCGCGCACCCTGACGTGATACTACGTCATAGGATGCGGGTCGTTCCCACACCTTGACGTAGTATCACGTCATGGCGATCACCCGGGCTCAGAAGCTGAGCCCGGGCGATCGCTGCGGGATCCCGGCGGTACGCAGTAGCCGGGATCCCGCAGTAACAGCCAGGATCGCGACTATCGCGATTCCGGCTGTTTAACCCTATAGACGCCGCGGTCATTGTGACCACAGCGTCTATAGTGAATCGCCGCGACGATCGGCACCCTCCGTGCATGGCACGGAGGTGCCGATCGTTGCCATGGCAACCCTGAAGCCCGATAAGGACCCCAGGGTTGCCTTCACTAGAAGCCTGTTAGGATCGTGCTGTAAGCACGATCTAACAGTGCTGATGCCAGCCTATGCAGAATGCATAGGCTGACTATGTAATATGCTGCAATACATTAGTATTGCAGTATATTACAATGAACAAGTGATCAAAATAAAACAGTTAAAAAAAACAAAGTGCAATTAAAAAAAAATTATTAAAAAAGAATAAAAGTCCCTTGAAGTCCCATCCCATGCAATAATACAATAAAACATAAAGTGAAAATCACCAAAAAAAACACAACATATTGGGCATCACAACGTCCGTTACAACCCGTACAATAAAATAAAATCGTCACTGAACCTGTACGGTGAACGGCGTAAAAAAACACACAAAAAAACTTGAAAAAATTATGAAATTTTCTCATCTGACCTCATAAAAAGCGCATAAAAAGTAAAATTTACCTCGACATGATACCAAGAATAAGTACAGCTTGTCCTGCAAAAAATAAGCTATAAACCAGCTCTGTAAACAAAAAAATACAAATATTCTGCAAAACAAGTTAATCATAAAAAAACCATATAAATGGGGTATCGCCGTAATTGTGATGACCCGTAGAATAAAGATAACACATTATTTTTATGGTATGGTGAACGTCCGGCGAAAAAAATGCTAAAAAACATAAACAAGAATTAATGATTTTTTTAACCACCACCAAGAAAGAGTTAATAAAATCTGATTATTGGCTATCGAGCCCCCGGTAAATGATGTCCCTGAAAAGTGGATTTCATCCACAAAAAAAAAATAATCTCCCATATGTCCAAATTAAAAAAAAAAATAAACTTTTTATAGCCTGTAAAATGTGACATTGCAGATCTGCTCTGAATGGCGCTGCTTCCCTTCTATGCCCGGCCATGTGCCCATACAGCAGTTACCACCACATATGGGGCATCCTTATACTCGGGAGAAATTGGGTATCAAACTTTGTGGAGTTTTTTTGTCATTTAATACTTTGTAACGGTTTAATTTTTGGCCAAAATTAATACATTGTCTAAAAAAATTACAGCTTGTAAATTACACCTTCATATTGTTTTAACCCATGTGAATCATCTAAAGGGTTAAAACACTTCTTATAGTTGATTTTTTTACACATTGAGGGGTGTAGTTTCTAAAATGGCATGATACATGCTGTTTAGGCCTCTCAAAGTCAGTTAAAGCTGAGAAGGAGCCTCTAAATAAGGGTTTTGGCGATTTTCATAAAAATGAGAAAAATTGCACCCAAAATTCTGAACCTCCTAACAACCTAGAAAAGAGAGAGGATGCATAAAACCCTATGCCGATATAAAGCAGACATTCGGGAAATGTTAGTTATAAAGTTACTTGGGTGCTATGACTATCTGCCTGAAAAGCAGAAAATTTTGAACTTTGAAAATGAAAAATTTTCAGAAATATTTGCCAAATTTCAATTTTTTTCATAACTAAACACAAAAGATATCATCAAAATTTTTCTATTACTTTGTTTTACCGTCACACATTGTACTTCAATCTCAAAATCCCCTGGATATGTTAAAGCGTCGCGAAGTTATAACCTCCTATAATGACACAGGGCAAATTTAAAAAATCAGGCCTGGTCCTAAAGGTCTAAAATGGCATAGACACGAAGGGGTTAAAGGGGTTGCCCAGGCTTGGCAAAATCTAGATAATCGACCAGGGAGAGAGGGGGCTGTAGAAGGTGCGTTTTCAATGTGTTTTTCAAAGCAGTTGCATTTTTGAAAATGCTTGCGTTTGTGGACTGCATTTTTGAAACGCATTTGATTATAAGAACAAACAGCTGGGAGATTTTTCCAAGAGACACTGCTGCCTGAAATAAATGCATATCAAGCATTGCGTTTTTTTTTTTTTAAAAACGCATGCATTTTTAATGCATTCGAAATCGCAGAAGAAACGCAACAACAAGAACACCACATGTGTCACCTGCCTCACAGTCAGATGGGAGAGTGCCTGCCACTGTAAACAAATATGCACGACACTGACAGGTGGCAGCGTGTAATAATAGAAACTACTGAGGAGGTAGGCATAACTTTTTTGTTTTTGTAGCAACACTTCCCACCCTTTTTACTTTATTAGGGGTTTTTTTTTGTTTTTAAAGTTGGGTGATTATCCAGATGTGTGTGTAAAAAAACAAACAAAAAAAACACATTACTAGAGGGGTAGCATGAATTGGTGTTTACAACCTACACAAATTACTAAGATACTGCAGCTCATGAATGATGGCACATCATTGTGAGCTGTGGCAAGAAGCTTAGTTGTCGGCACATTGTCCAGAGCATGGAGCATGTGTCCATTCAAACCGTCAGAAGATAAAGACTCCATGAGGGTGGTATGAGGGCCTGATGTCCTGAAGTGCAGAGCGATTAGCCATTTGCCAGAGAAAGCCCATTGACATTGGCGCCATGCTCTCTTCACGGATGAGAACAGCTTCACAAAGAGCCATGGAGAACATTCTGCTTCCTAGTATTGAAAGTTCACTGTGATATTTTTTTGGCCTGCTTCCCCTACTGAACACCACCATAAGAATATGGAACAGTGAGGGGAAGGAGAGGGCAGAAAAAAGGCAAGGATAAAATTTAACTTTTATTTCTATGTTTAAAATGAAACTCTTCAGATAGGGCATGCATAGCTACGTTCTTGATCCTCTGACCCAACAAAGAATGATTCCAATTTAGAATCCTGAATTTTATGTAAATGATTGTAGGGACATATATGCAGGTGATTTATTGGGCAATTATAAAGTCAAATTGATTTGTTTACATTATTTAGTATATTCACATTAGAATGCTTGCATGATTAGTTTAACTGTTGAACCGCAAAATTTATATTGTATTTCTACCTGGTTGGATATTTAATCTCTTCAACTGATTGGGGAGGGAGATGGGGGATACTGGGACTCCAGGGCCCAGGCCCAACGTTCTCCCTGGGTCTGTGACTGGAGTCCCACTTTTCCATCCCCTGATGGTGGCCCTGATTCTCTTGTGTTCTTGCCCCAGGTTCAGAAGCAGAGGCAGGCAATCTGAGTGGGAGCCCAGCATATACATAGATAGCTGGGCGGCTGTGGCAGGAGTAAAAACTGATTGCAGCCTTCTCAAACATAATACTTCAGGGCGCGTTCACACAATGCGTTCCTTTTGTTGCATTTTTGACACAGCAGAAGACTAGTTTGCAAATGCGTTTTTATAATCCTAACCAGATTATAATAATTGTCTTCTGCAACCTTAACTCCTTAAGGATCAGGCCCTTTTTTGTTTTTGCGTTTCTTCATTCCCCATCTTCAAAAATCTTTTTTATTGTTCCTTGTAAAGAGCTGTGTGAGGGCTTGTTCTCTGCGTAACAAATTGCAATTCAAAGTGACGGTATTTAATATACCATGCAGTGTACTGGGAAGCTGGAAATTCTGAATGCAGTGAAAATGATGTAAAATTGCATTTGCGACATTTTCTTGTGGGTTTAGATTTTACGGCTTTCACTGAGCGCACCAAATGACTTCATTCTTTGCGTCAGTGTGATCACATAGATACAATATTTGTATAGGTTTTATAATGTTTTCATACACTTTCATACACTTACAAAACCTGTGCAAAAAAAAAATCTTAATTTTGCCGTATTCTGGCGCCAATAAATTTTTCATACTTCAGTGTATGGAGCTGTGTGTGGTGTCATTTTTTGCAAATTTTTATGACATTTTCAATGCCACCATTTTTAGGAATATGCTACCTTTTTGATCACTTTTTATTGAATTTTTTTATATTTTTCAAAATGGCAAAGTGACATTTTTTACTTTGAGCGCTATTTTCCGTTGCAGTGAAAAACTGTTATTGAGCATTTTTGGACTCGGAGATGCCTAATGTGTTTGATATTTGCTGTTTATTTATATGACTTCTAGGGAAAGGGGGTTGATTAGAATTTTTAGGTTTTTGTAATATATATATCAAAAATTTTATTTGTACTATTTTTCAGACCCCCTAGGGCAGTGATGGCGATCCTTTTAGAGACCGAGTGCCCAAACTACAACCATAACCCACTTATTTACTGTGAAGTGTCAATGTGCCATATTAAGCAGTCACTTATTGCTGCCTGTTTTTAACATCTTTTAATTGTATCGGCCCCCTCAGGCCACCAATACAGTTGAAAGAAGGTGGGCAAATTCAGACCATCATTGTAGCTTCTTTCCAGCGGAAGAATGAAGAGTCCAGCAGGATGACCTCCAAAGATAAAGCACTTATTTTAACGCCTTCTCACTTTTCAAGCAGTTCCAAACAGTCAATGAAGTGTAGCTGTAAAATAGTGCTGAGCGCAGCATCTCATAAGTTGCCTAGGACTGCAGGAAGATTTAATGGATTTGGTCCTGTTTAGTGAACTCTGTCCTAGGTTCATGGCCCGAGTCCCCGCAGAAAGGGCTCTGAGTGCCACCTCTGGCACCAGTGCCATAGGTTCGCCATCACTGCCCTAGGGTAACCCTAGGTTGCCTGATTAATCCTACCCTAAGCGTATATGAGGATTTTGCACATCATCTATTACAATGTGCAAATTGCAAATTGTAATGGCCTAAAATATGACCGCCTTGGATCTTTGTGTGACCCGAGGCTGTCATGGCAATGTATCGCCACTCCCCGGTGACGTCACGAGGAACGACGAGACGCCCACGCGCTTTGCTGGCGGTGTTAAAAGGGTTAACACCCGTGAGGGTGTTGGTTCCATTGTGCAGCAAACACCCGGTGAGTATGAAGAGGGTATTGGCATTTTTCCTTTTAATAAAGTAAAAAAGGCAAAGCCTGTTTCGGACTGCATTATAGTCTTTTATATATATGTAGTTTTTTTTTTTGCTGCAGCTACCAAGCTACCCTGCCACATTATATACACTAGAGATGACATTTTTTTTTCCTTTTAGAAGGGCTTCCCCCTACCACTAGAACAGTGTTTTACATAATAACGAAAACCTAAAACATAAAACCTTTTTTTTTTGCAAATAAAATGTGATGATTATAATTAGAGAAAAGCAATGACTGTAGTAGAAAGAAAGATAAGTACATTTTCTGAGGGTTACAACAGTCACCAATCAGTATGAAGTACACAGGCCTTTGAATGAGTTCAGCACATCTGTGGCCACAGGACATCACTAGTCTCTCACACTGCTCTGGTGGGATTTTGACCCACTCTTCTTCCAGTCTCATCCACAGTTCTGTGGTTGTTGTGGGTTTCTGTGCCATAACAATTTTCTATAGGGATTTCAATTATAAAGGACATATCAAGATGATTTGGGACACTAAACCACCCACAGGTCCTTATGATTTAGTGTCCCAAATCACCCTTTTGCAAGTCCATCCGTAAACACCATAAAAAAAAAAACTTTATATTTACCAATATATGGGTCTGGTGAGGCCCATATCTATTGCTTCCTGCACCGTGGCTTCATTACATAAGCGCTGTAACTCATGGTGGATGCTTAGTGAAGACAGTACAATATGCCAGCTGCACTGTGGGACTGCCCAGGCGCAGGGAGCATTGGCACAAGGTAAGTATGAATGTTTTTTTATTTTACTAGTGGGCACAGAGGGATTTCCTAATGGGCGATTTGGGTCACAAACCACCGGTCCATAAGGTTTTCTTTAAGTTTAGGATTCTCGGCTGCCCGTTTCATTGTTTTCATGTCCTACTTTATCCGTTTTGCTGTGTGACAGGGGACATAGTCTTGCATGAAAGTTGCTGGCTGAATGCAAGGAAGGAACCAAGTGTTATTGAAGAAGGTTCCGATACACAGTACCGGAGTCATACAGGGTTAAAATGAAAACACATATGTGATTAAGCCATGGCTTTCACTGTGGGCTGCAAATGATGCCCCCCCTCCTTTATTCTTTGGGTTGGTATGATCATGGAGATAACAATTTTATATAGGTACCAGCTGTAACTCCCGCTGTTCCCCAGGGCAGTAAATAACTGCTCTTAGCTATAACATAATAGAATTGGTTAACAAAAATATCTTTTCAGTCACTGACTGTCTCCCCCTATCTCTGTATATCTATCTTATCTCTTATCTCTATCATATCTCACACATAAGTGTCATATACTCATTGCCTATAGTAACCAATCAAAGTTCACAGCTCATATTAATGACGTGGCAGAATAGCAACCAATCACAGCTCTGCTTTTTACTGCCACAGCAGCAGCAGACAATGGCTCCTGTATATGGGGGTTAATAAGTGTAGTTTTGAAAATAAGAAATTAATTCAAATTTCTGCTCAAAACCTAGTCTATGACGTTCCGTGTCAGATAGAGTGGCTGTGCAAAATTTGGTGAACATAAACCTGTGTTTTTGTTTTTTACTCCCCTCTTTTCAAAAGCAATATCTTTTTTTATTTTTAGGTTTACAGAGATGTGCTAGGGCTTTCTATCTGGGGGACAAATCGTACCTTCTAGTGTCATCATTTAATATTCTATGCAATGTAACGGAAAGCTGGAAAAAAAAATTCCAAGTGCAGTGAAATTGACAAAAAAACCCCCACATTTGTGGCGTTTTCTTGTGGGCTCTGTTTTTACGGGTTTTATTCTACGCTCGAAATGACACTTTCTCTTTATTTTTTTTTTGGGTCGCTACGATCACAGGGATATCAAATTTATATAGGTTTTATTAGGTTTTAATAGATTAAAAAAAATTGTAATCTTTTGTACATAAAAAATATAATTTCCATTTTAGCAAATTCTGAGGCCAATAACTTTTTCACACTTTGTTGTACAGACCTGTGTAAGGTGTCATTTTTTTGCGATATGTGCTGCCATATTAATTTATATCAACTTGGGACCTATATGACTGTTTTGATCATTTTTTTATTCAAATATTCATGGATTGAAAAATGGGAGAAAAGGCAGCGATTCAGACATTTGGGCACTATTTTCCCTTACGGTGTTCACGGCCGGGAATAATCATTTTTATATTGTGATAGAACAGGCATTTTGGGACACGGAGATACCTTTCATGATTATGATTTTTACTGTTTATTTACTTTTATATGTGATCTAGGGAAAGGGGGGTGATTTAAACTTTTTTACTTTATTTATTTATTTTACCATTATTTCAGACACTCCATGGTACTTTAACCCTGCAGGGTCTTATTGCTAATACTATATACTGCAATACTACTGTATTGCAGTATATAGCAATATTACTGGTGATCTCAAATAGCCTGCCATCTGCTGGCTATTAGATATCATTACACCTGGTAAGCCTACAAGTCTCATTGAAACTGTAGGCTGCCATGGCAACTGATCGCCGGCCTCCAATGACATCACGGTTGGCGGCGATCGCCCATCCAAGATGGCGGCGCCCAAGAAGTGGCAGTAACAGCTTTCTCCATACACCCTCCGCAGCACGAAGACATTATAGTACATTGTGGTGCACGTAGGGGTTAAAAGGGTTAAAAAAAATGTAAATCTTTTGTATAAAAAAAAAAATCTTAATTTTGCCATATTTTTGCCAACAACTCTTTCATACTTTAGTGTACGGAGCAGTGTAAGGTGTGATTATTTTGTGAGATGAGAAGACATTTTCACTGCTACCATTTTGCGGACTGAACGACCTTTTATCACTTTTTATTAAAAATGTGTTGTGCCAGAAAACTGGCATAAAAGCAGTGATAAATTCCCCATATTGTGTCATTTTTTTTTACATGGTGCCTTGTGTTACATTCGTGACATGTGACCAGAGTGACATCGCAGGTCCTTTAGCCTTCTAATAATAGCAAATTGTACTCCATGTATGTGATTACATGAAATCAAAGCCACCTCCATGGAGGATGGAAAGGAATAGAAGTCCATGGAGGCAGCTGTGATTTTATGTGGTCACATACATGCATGGGATACAGTTTGCTATTATTAAGAGGCTGAGATGATGGCACTTTGGTCACATGACATGAACTGTGATCAGTAAGGAGGCATAAGGCATGAGGAGTATTAGATGGGAGGAGCCAGATGATCCCCCGGACAAGCCCCCTGTGATGTCAGATAATATAAGAAAAAAGTTGATTTATGTGGATGTAAAACAATTTTTAGCTAAAAGAAGGGAGTCCCGTTAGTTAATAGAGCTCTAAGGAACCTGTTACTGACTGTATATGTGCAAATGTGGTGTCAGGTTTTAAAAGTTGAAGATTGAAACGGAGTAAAATTTCCTCAGTGATACATAACATATTGTAATGATGATAAGTTAGCACTAGGTGGCGCTGTTCCGTCTGTCAATTGGTCGTCCTTTTGTCTGGCTGTCTGCTTGTGGAATGCATTGCGTTATGGGAGATGATGCTGGCTGGTGATGCAGCGTATCTTGGTCTGCGGCTAGAGGACTACATTTCCCAGAGATCTCTACATATGGTAGACTGGCTGCAGCGCAAGGATGGGGTGCCGGTGGCTGGAATGAGTCTAAAGCACTGACCAGAGGATGGCAGCGTGTGACAGGGAGATAGTGTATCACAAGGACAGCTCCCAGGTGACATATAGTCCAGTGTACATGTTGTGTTCGTAGTGTAAGCATGGATCTGCAGGTGTGTGGTTGGGTGATGCATATACGTGTACAATCATTATCATCCACGTACTGAGGTGTGTGGGATGTAGTACATGTTGATGCATGCAGCATTCAGAAGAAACGCATCATTTCCATGCGGTACCGCCATTCCCCATGTATTTCCTATGTGCGTAATCCTGTCACTTCTAGCTCCATAGCAGAACATAGTACACACTGGCTTGTGCTGGGGAGTAAAAGAAACGTAATTCATCTGCCTAGCAACAACATGGAGGAGGCAGAGAGAAAAGTAATTAATTGCTCACATATTCAGTGCAAGACAGGTTGAAACACTGTTAAATTGGCCACCATTAAAGAATATTAAGGGTTAATGATACATTACTATTCTTGTTTGAGATTGTTCATTTGATATTTGTATATATCTCATGTATCAGGAATATTGATCTGTAAATCATACAGATGTATAGTAGTATGCATCCTGACCAGCAATCCAAATGGTGCCTAATGTGTAGTTTTAGTCTGATGCCATCAACAATGCAATAAACAGTGCAAATCCAGATGAATCATATTGACATGAGATGACACTCTTGTTTTCACTCATGATCTGATGAATAAGAAGCCTTTTTGCACAATACATTGCACTATATATTCTGTGACTAAAGTGGATGGCATAGGCCTTTACTATGGGTCATATGCAATTTAAGGGTTAATTCTAGTCAAATGAAAGAATCCTGATTTTACCCCTCTTGTAGTTTGGTTGGCATTGCCACAAGCCAGTACACAAACCATGCACCATATCCACCTTTGCATTTCTTCATGTGCCAAGTCACTGGCACTTCATGTTTGGGATATCCCTTTTCGTACATGTCTTTATCTTGAAGAGTGTTCACAAAAAGTGTTCCTTTAATATCCAATCATTTCTTTAATGAAAAAGGACATAACATTATATATCATATGCATATAACCAAAAATTGGATATCTATTTCACTGAGCTTATCTGATTCTCAGTTAGGTGGTTATCAGTCCTTCTAATACCTATAATGTTATCACCAAGCTATCTATGAGGGTGATGCCACACATAGCGTTTTTGGTCCGTTTTTAGTCAGTTTTTCCCAATTATCTTAATAGATAAACAGGTTGTAAGCAGACAAACGCATAGCATACTGCCAAAAACGGACTGAAAACGGATGTTTAAAAACAGACCAAAAACGCCATGTGTGACATCACCCTTAGCCCACAATAGCCTAGTTTTTGTATTCAGGACCAGATATATTAGACCTTGCAGATGCTATGCAGTCCTTCTGTAGAATTGGTTGGTCACATCCCCTTTGCTATTAATGCATAATTTGGAGACCATCGGTGGAGATCGTGGGTGCTCCAAATGTATGGTCAGATTCGGAAAAAAGGAGACTAGAAAGCGCTGTCCTAGTGTAATATGTCGATAGAAGTTAGCAGGTAAAAGAATGGTAAATGCGCTCAGCTTTTTGACGCTTTTTGGGGCGCTTTGAATGATCTCTCAAAAATGGCTGCCGGCATCCACCTCCTAGCAAAGATCTGCTCCAAGGGAACCGAATACTGCGATTGCAATGCAGTTGAAGGACCCAAATGTAGTATCGGAGGTATGGAATGTTGCTGGCGCTCGAGCATGCAGAGCTTCAATCATGCTTTTTTAAGAGATGTTTTATTACAACGCGTTTCGGCTCGGGATTCAAGCTTTTTTCTTGTGCTGGAATCCATCATGCTGGGAGCAGCAGCTCTTCATCCTTCCATCGATCAATAAAAACATCTCTTAAAGAAGCATGATTGAAGTTCTGCATGCTGGAGCGTCAGTAACATTCGATTCCTCTGATACTACATTTGGGTCCCTCTACTGCCTTCGCTATTCAATAATTGCTTTGCATTGTTACATGGGGACAGGAATTTGTCCCAAGGATATAAAGATTGGGGATATTGAGGGAGCAAAGACCAAGCCTTTCTATCTTTGGTGGCCTAATCAAGGAGCATCACCAGTACCCCATTGTGACCGTTCTTATGGGGCCTTTTCTGTATCTTCCAGTCTGCAATATAAACGCAGTCCTAGGGGATATTTAGCAGGACCTCTGCGCTACGCCATGACATGCTAAGATGAGGAATGGGACATGGGGAGGTGTGGATGGGAGGGGCTGGCCAAGCAGGACACACCCCTCTGATGCCAGGTAATAAAAGATAAAGTTGATGTTTGGGGATGTAAGTGAAACAATTTTTTGCTAAAAAAAGTGTCAGCTAGTTTATAGGGATTTATGGGTACCTGTCACTAGCTGCATTTGTGCAAATATGGTGACAGGTTCCATTTAAGGATGTAAATATCACTAGCTGCACATTAAGATACATGGTACAGACAAGTGATTTTTAATGAAATTGTTGGTTGGAAAGTCAGATTGCTATAAATATTCAAGATTTAAGATCACTGATGCATCCAATCACATATTGGCCTTTCTTGAAACCAGTTTTTGCTAAACAGGTATTTATTTTAGCAATTATCTAAGATTTCACAAGGAAGCTCAACTTTTTTAGAAGCAAAAGAAATAAAGAACGTACACTGAAAATGTAAAAACACATCCTACATACACAGCACTTGTATTCTCTGTTTGTTAAGTAGACAAGTTATTGTAATGTCCAGACATCAGTGTATATTCTATTTCCTTCCCTCTTTTTTACCTTTAACCCTTCAAGGATCTCGCCCTTTTTTGTTTTTTGTAAAGAGCTCTGTGACAGCTTGTTTTCTGCATAACAAATTGCACTTCATAGTGACGGTTTTATTCTTCCATGCCATGTACTTGGAAGCAGGAAAACAAATCAAAATGCAGTGAAATTGGTGAAAAAACACTTTTGCAGCGTTTTCTTGTGGGCTTGGAATTCACGGTTTTCACTGTGCGCCACAAATGACAGGTCTAATTTATTCTTTGAGTCGGTGCGATCATGGGGATACCAAATCTGTATAGGTTTTATATTGTTTTCATACATTTACAAAAATTAAAAACTTGTGCAGAATTTTTTTTAAAATTTTGTCATCTTCTAGCACTAATAACTTTTTTATATTTCGTTGTATAGAACTGTGGGTGGTATCTTTTTTTTGCGACTTTTGATGAAGTTTTCAATGCTACTATATTTTAGGACTGTACGACCTTTTGATCACTTTTTATTGATTTTTTTTTTTAGATTTTTCAAAATGGCAAAAAAGTGCCATTTTAGAATTTGGCTGCTATTTTCCGTTATGGGGTTAAATCCAGTGAAAAACGGTTATTATATTTTGATAGAACAGGCATTTTCGGATGCGGCGATTCATAATGTGTTTGTGATTTTTACTGTATATTTATATTAGTTCTAGGGAAAGGAGGATGATTTGAATTTTTAGGTTTTTTTTTACTGTAAGGCAGTATATGGGGATTTTCCGCCTCATTCATTACAATGTGCAAATCACACATTGTAATCGATGGACTGAAACGACACAGCCTCGGGTCTTTGGAAGACCCGAGGCAATCATGGCATGGCTGTCATGGCAACAATGACGTCACGGGGAGCGACAATCTCCAACAAGATGGCGGCGATGTGCGGTTTAACACCCACGATTGGTGCTACCGTGTTTCCCCGAAAGTAAGACAGTGTCTTACATTCTTTTTACCCTCAAAAGTCCCACTATGTCTTACTTTCGGGGTATGTCTTATATTGGAAAAAAAATGTTGATTTTTGTTTTAACCATAAAATTAACATTTATTAACAACCTGAACAGTATGGTATTCACCAGTTTTATATAGTGTGAGTAGGGGCATTACACAGTGTGGGTGGGTTATACAGAGTAGGGGCATTATACAGTGCAGGGAGGTTATACAGAGTAGGGGCATTATACAGTGCAGGGAGGTTATACAGAGTAGGGGCATTATACAATGTGAGTGGGTTATACAGTGCAGGCGGGGGGGATGTGTGTTTTAACACAAACCATAGAACTGTGCAAGCAAACACACTGACACACACTACATTCATACATTATACATGTGAATAAACATGCACACAATGTTCACATATAGATCAGACATCACACCTACATACACACTACACATAAACATGCATACTTTTCAGTGTTGCTGATGGGCACTGACTGCAGGGCTGAGTAGAGGCTGGTTCAGGCTGACATGTGCTTCCCTGTTCCCCCCCTCCTGTTCTGACTGATGTAGGCGGGGGAGGAGCTGCTCCAGTAACACAGAGGCAGCACAGAGCAGGAAGCTGCTGCAGAGTGCACAGTGTGCAGCCCTGTCTCCTCTGCCATGTGATCGGAGCCTGTACGGAGTAGCTGAGCTCCTACACATCTTCTATCCATGAAGAGGCTGCAGCTCCCGGCTCCGTCCGTATCCTGAAACCCGCTCCAACTATGTCTTACTTTCGGGGTACGTCTAAAACACCCACTACGTCTTACTATCGGGGGTGTCTTTCTATCGGGGAAACAAGGTAGCACCGATCAAGTTTGTTACCTGTAAGTCTTTGGTGCAATATGCTATATGCCCCTGAGTCCTCTCCATGCACCCGCAGCCGACCCGTGACGTGCTATTACATCACAGGTTGTGAGAGTGTTAAGGTAGCCTGTCATCTACTTTTAACCAACTAAACTAGCATACATATGTCTTTCCACAATTCCCTCTTTTATGTGAAATATCACCTGTTTACCTATAAAAAAAAAAATCTGATATAATGCCTACATCTTGGGTTCTATTACAGCTAGAGCCATGGTTCTTATATAAGATTGAAGAAAAAAAATCTCACCTAACACTGCATCAGGCTTATGGTTCTGTGATCTTTCAAATTGGAGATATGGACAGGTAAAATGATAGTTGGGAATACAAGCTGCAGATAAAGATCCAATTACTGCCCTTTTCTTAAACTGTTCGTATCTATGGTTCTGTAGCATACAGAATCACAGACCTGATGTGGTTCGAAAGAAAAAATTATTTTCTTTAGACCGATACCAGAACCATGGTCCCAGCTGATATGGCGCAGGGGCTTTAATAAATGTGGACCGTAAGGGTATTTTCATATAAGTTTTCTCGATTTTCTTTTATAAATAGGGAAGATTTCACATAAAAGATGGAATTCTAGTTTAGTGGGATAAAATTAGGTTCCCTTTAATACTCCAATAGGAAATTAAGTAGTAGCTATATTTATGTGGTCACTTGTCAACACACTTTGTACAAGTGAATATAGGAAACTTTGTAATAAATCAGAGGAAAAAGTATTATGTTTCCAATTACTGGGCTGATATCATGATCCCTATTTCTCTGCCTGATAAAAGGGCAAGATGGAAAAAAAAAGCACATTGAGGTGTCAGATTACATAAGACTGTGAACAAATCTGCTGATGTTGATTGTACTTCTCCTATGAACGCTGTGCACCACCTGGATGTTCTTACATATTATTTTTCATGCCATCTGCAACACCCTCGCCGATGCAATGGCGAGGGAGGGTTTGCGAATACGTCCCACCTGCATGTAATCCCATTAAACTACATGTTCCTGATAGGACATAGGGGTATTGCAGTGGTTAATCCTGCCTGGCAAGGCAGAGGTTAAGTATTTTGTATAATGCAAGATGCTGTTATCCAATGATATGTGTTACATCCTGTGCTCTGTAAGCTGAGATGTGATTGGAGGAGCAGCCACCACCTGACCAAAGGGAGGTAATAAAACCTCTGGCCAGGAATGTTCTGGAGACTAGATTATTCTAGTAAGGATTCAGAGAGATTCTGTTGTAGGAGAATCAGTGAGTGAGTGAGTAATCTCTGTCTAGCCCATACCAGAGCAGGAAGAGCCTAGCCCCTGCCTCTGAAGAGTGGAGCATTAGACTAGAGTTAGTGTAGTGAGGAAAAGGGGTATCATTTTACCTTTGAAGGTGATACCTGAAGCCCTACAGGACAAGCTGAAGCTTCCTACCAGGACACAGCTGCCTTCCAGCCTGCCCTCTACTTCCAGGCTGGTGAACTATCTCCTGAGGCTCCCTCCAACTCACATCTCGGTACCCTACCTACCTGTTAAAGGCACGTTTGCTGCGGTTCAAATAAAGAACTGTAAGTTGTTTTCTTCAACTTCTGTCTCCGTCTGGTCCCTGCTAATACGGCTGCCTTCATCACCGGCACCCTGTCCATCACCCAGAGACTCACACTCGGGACACTAAGGGGTTGCCCCAGGGAGATCCGCTATAGCAGCCGCTCCCTCATCATTTCTTGCCAACACCACCCTGCTGGAGACCTGCCAGGCTGTAGGACAGCCCTCCGGTTACCCCGTACCAAGCACCGTGACAATAGCGTGCTTAGGCCGCAACCGCCAGCCACTCCGGTACCGCGGGCCCCGGCTGACTCCAGGCCTCACCTCAAGGGCTAGGCCCTGGTGGGGGATGTTGCAAGTGGCGTCACGAACAGGATTGATACTTCTGTGCCTTATCACGGCATTAAAGACTTTCCTTTATTAAAGACTGTGCTGCCTAACCCTGCTGCCATCCGGGTTAGGCCCAAGTAATTGTGTGTTTCTGGATTGAACTGTGTTATACTGCTGCCACGTGCTGTCGAGCGCCGCTCCAGCACTCAAGAGGTTAATCCCTGCAAGAACTGTACCAGCTCTGCTACATCCGGCGCTGCCGCGCCTGAAGATTTTTACCTCACGAAACTGTGGCGCAGCAAGTAATTCCAGCCCGCCAAAACTTTCACTGGCGGGAAACCCAGAGACATCGCTAAGCTCCGCCCCCTGCGCGTATGGTGCGAATCCTGCCTCAGCGCGCTGTGGCGCAGCAGAAAATTCAGCCCGCCACAACTCCTGGCGGGAAAGACTCAAGCTCCGCCCTCTGGCGCGAAACTCTCCCGCGCTGCAACGCCAGTGAGAGCCCACGAGGTACCTCAGAGTCAGAGCAGCCGCCATCCAGCATCAGAGAGGTTAATCGGCCATCTTGGATTTCTCCACGTGCTGTCTCCTGTCCTGCCGACATGCCGCACAGCCTTCGAGATGAAGAACCAAGTGTCGCATGGCTTGCCCACGAGCCTCGGGCCCCTTCCTCTGCTGCACCGCTTACTGCTGTCTCCCGTACGCAGTCTTCAATGGCGGATTCTCCACAGCGGCTGCCTCCTCCGATGACGGACCTCCTGAGGACCACCGCGGATGTGAGTACCATGGCCCCCAGGGCCTATATCACAGTGACTGTGACTATATCTCCCTTAGCCCCGGCTGGGGTACAGTCCGGTCTCCCTGCAGAGGGTCAACATCTCCCCATAGGAGGCCCGGCTACAAAAGGGACTCTCTTAAAGGGGCCTGACCCCTTATCTAATGCTGCTGATCGTCCTGCGGAGTATCCAGGACCACCTGCTAAGAGGCCCAGGCTGTCCGGTGAGAACGCCCTGCCAGCTACAGAGGTTACCACCGCCAGCGCAACAGCGCCCCCAAGAGCTACAGGTCAGTCCAGGAACAACAATCCTTCAGCTGTCAGCAATGGAGAAGTTACAGCTCCTGCGGTCATCATCATGCGCTCCACAGCGCCCCCAGCTACAGAAGGTCAGCCAGAGAAGTGCCTGCCTCCTTCCTTTGCTGAGATGCCTGCCGCCGCAGATGACCTCCCTGATGTTCCAGCTTCAGCTTCTGGGTGTTCCATGTCAGCAGTTCCAGTGTCTACCACCAGATGTCTTCAGGTGACGGATTTCAACACTGCTTTCTTCACCCAGGCTGCTGATGTCCCTGCTGCAGTTCCTGCTCCCATGCCTGCAGCCATTACTCTTGAAGATGCAGAGTAACCCCTGAAGGGCTGTAGCCCGCTTCAGGTACTGTACTATGTACATATTGTATATTTCTGTCCTTACCCCAAAGAGCCAGAGACTTTCCTGAGACTCTCACCCCTATTTATCTCAGTCAAGAGACATACCTTGAACTGATTATTGTCATGTACTATGATAGCACCTCTTCCTCTGCCACAGCAGAGATTTCTTCAAAGGACTCTGTCCCTCTCAAAAAAAAAAAGAGGAGACCCTTTGCTTCTTCATTGCACTTTTCCCCCACATCAAGGGCTGTACCCAGAAGATGGACTTTGTCATTAGAGACCTTCTGAGAGACTTTTGCCAGATACTACAAGGGAAAAGTGGCCATTGACTACTATTTTGCACTTAATGCCTTCCTTTTAGGTACGGACATTCTGTTGGCACTTTTTATGCCTTTCCTTTGCAGGAAAAGAGACATTTACTACCGTGCTACCCTGAGTAGCCTATCCACCTCTGTAACGTTTGTAACGTTCAAGATGTGTACCCATTGGGCTCCTAAGCCAATGTGATTTTGCCAAATATTTGCACACTGTCATATCTGCCAGTAGTCTGCATTAACCCTTTCATAGGCTTTTCAGGTTGTAGTGTGGCTGTGTCGGACCGTCTTTTATGTGAAACACTGACCGCTACCTGATCCCTCAAACTGAGGTTTGCACATGGGGGTAGTCCGTAAACTGCGGGTCCTTAGGGGACCGGGGGTGTTACACAGTTAGCACCTGGATGCCACCCATACATGGGTAAGGATGCCAGTCAGGAGGTACTCGTGTCGCATATGCTAACGCAATGCAGATAGACACACTATATAATTGCCGCCAGGGAAGAAGCGTTGATCAAACAAATATACAGGCCTTGGTGCAAGGAGTGGATTACAGGACATGACACCACACCTTTCCTACTGTACAGTTCGGTTTAATGGCGTCAGCGACCAACTGTCATGCAGCTATATGTTTTTGTCTTAGTCCGACACCAACCCAGGTGCCTGTCTCCAGGACCATGGGCGGTTTGTCCCTACACCTCACATAGCCTGCACTTCTCAGAAGTGCCCTTAGCCCCCTCTGTGCCCCAAACCATCTGTAGTCGAGCCGAGGGCGGCTCTTTCAATTGCCCCCGGGGTATGCAACACCCTCGCCGATGCAATGGCGAGGGAGGGTTTGCGAATACGTCCCACCTGCATGTAATCCCATTACACTACATGTTCCTGATAGGACATAGGGGTATTGCAGTGGTTAATCCTGCCTGGCAAGGCAGAGGTTAAGTATTTTGTATAATGCAAGATGCTGTTATCCAATGATATGTGTTACATCCTGTGCTCTGTAAGCTGAGATGTGATTGGAGGAGCAGCCACCACCTGACCAAAGGGAGGTAATAAAACCTCTGGCCAGGAATGTTCTGGAGACTAGATTATTCTAGTAAGGATTCAGAGAGATTCTGTTGTAGGAGAATCAGTGAGTGAGTGAGTAATCTCTGTCTAGCCCATACCAGAGCAGGAAGAGCCTAGCCCCTGCCTCTGAAGAGTGGAGCATTAGACTAGAGTTAGTGTAGTGAGGAAAAGGGGTATCATTTTACCTTTGAAGGTGATACCTGAAGCCCTACAGGACAAGCTGAAGCTTCCTACCAGGACACAGCTGCCTTCCAGCCTGCCCTCTACTTCCAGGCTGGTGAACTATCTCCTGAGGCTCCCTCCAACTCACATCTCGGTACCCTACCTACCTGTTAAAGGCACGTTTGCTGCGGTTCCTGCGGTTCAAATAAAGAACTGTAAGTTGTTTTCTTCAACTTCTGTCTCCGTCTGGTCCCTGCTAATACGGCTGCCTTCATCACCGGCACCCTGTCCATCACCCAGAGACTCACACTCGGGACACTAAGGGGTTGCCCCAGGGAGATCCGCTATAGCAGCCGCTCCCTCATCATTTCTTGCCAACACCACCCTGCTGGAGACCTGCCAGGCTGTAGGACAGCCCTCCGGTTACCCCGTACCAAGCACCGTGACAATAGCGTGCTTAGGCCGCAACCGCCAGCCACTCCGGTACCGCGGGCCCCGGCTGACTCCAGGCCTCACCTCAAGGGCTAGGCCCCGGTGGGGGATGTTGCACATCCCTGGATATATATACTTGTATTGCACTGTTAAGGAGTCTGGACAGTGCCCCTTGATTCTCTTCTACGTTTCTTTCACCTTAATATTCACTGAAAATTGAGTTCTATTTTATACATTTTCCATGCATGCCATCTTCCTGCTAATTTCTCAGCCACCAGTCAGGACGTACAGCAGATGCAGAACACACATAGTGACTGAGTGTTTCTAACCTCTCCTCGCTTCCAAAGGTGTTTGCAGTCCTCCTCTAAGTACCTGCTACTGATTGTCCCTCTACTCCCCTCTTACCTTATCAGGAAGTGAAAGGAACTATTCTTTCAGAGAGTTTGCAAGGAGGTGTGAGGGGACTTATAGGCCATGTCTGCTCCACGTCTGGGAAATAAATATGCAAATACATTTTGGGTGAAATAACTTTGCCTCAAAGGTACCTTATAGACAGTCCCCTTAACACCAAGCATGTCTTTTGCTGGATAAC
The DNA here is from genome assembly GCF_040894005.1 of Engystomops pustulosus. Lineage (NCBI taxonomy): Eukaryota > Metazoa > Chordata > Amphibia > Anura > Leptodactylidae > Engystomops > Engystomops pustulosus. Next base: position 149,940,674 of record NC_092411.1, on the reverse strand, counting down.
CTGGAAGCCTGGATAACACCATACTGGTATATCTGTTACTAAAGGAAAAATGGTCAGATGTACTCATTATTTTCTATCTCATATCTAAAATAAAGGCAAAGATTCCTTAGTTATCTCTGCCTGTCTAGATAAATATGGTAGGTAGGTAGATAGAAAGAAAGAAGTAGTCTGCAACTAAAAGGTTACTTTACTAACCCCACAGTTCCACCGCCAGCCACTGGGGACATGTGATATGCCATTCCAGGCAGGTTATTAATGTAGCCGCTCACTGTCCTCTATGTTGACCATTACAATCATTGCATCTTACAGCCAATCTCAGTTATTAGCGGCAGTAGTGACCTATCCTTGAATGGCATGTCATGTGACGACAGCAGAAAAGAAGTTGCATCAGCCAGAACCAGATGGTTATAGCTTCAACAGATGGGATCACATAAGTTTTTTTTTACTTGGATATCTTATGCTGCATTTTACTTCCTTTGGATTAATTTTGAAGACAGTAGGCTGAACTGGATGAATTTGTGTCCTATTTTCAGCCCTACAATTTTGACTACGGTATATTAATAGTTAAACTGACTTCCCTTTGGTGCAATTTGATGCAACATGTGAAGATAACTTTAAATATATTTTTTATTATTTAGATCTTTTTGTAATAGAATAGAATATAGTTCGATAAAGTGGTACCATTACTTTACAGCCTGTGTTGTATACATAGTGATCTATAAAGAATATTTTAAAATTTGAGGCCCCACCTCAACTGTAAGAGACAAAATCCCCCAAAATTCCAGAAAATCACATGGTATGATTTCTTAATAATTAATTAGCATTTTATTTCAAAAATGAAATATTTGATTTCATTCCCATACACTCCCTCATGCAGATTTCCTCATTGAGTTTCAGCTGACTCCAAAGAATTTAATTTGGGAGTACCCATCCACGACCCATCTTCATTGGACTTACCATGGGAAGGAGGTTGTTGGCCAAAATATCAAGATAGGTGGCCTTATCCATCCTTCCTTCAATACTGTATGGTTGGAGTGTGATTTATTGTGTGGATAGATGGCTTTTATACAAACAGGGTTTTGACCCTGGATGAAAATGTACATCTAGGTTGACAGGTAAGTCCTGCACCTGGATGTACATTTTTGTCCTCAACTTTTGTCAATGGTCTAAGCCCTATCTTGTCAGTCTGGCATTCTGGTTGCTAAGAGGTTACTAAGAACAGTCCATAAAGTGAAATAGGAGGGAACAGGAGATGCAGTGTACAGACAGAGGGGTCACAGAACGTTGAAGGGGGGGCTATACACTGAGCTAGTTTTTGTCTCTGCTCAGTAATTACTGGAGCAGCTCCATCATACTCCTCTGTGTACATTATACCCTCATGTTCCTACACCCAGTCCACCTCCTCCCCCTTCAGCTGCTCAGTTTAATAAAGAATCAATTATCCATAAACCTTTCCTGCACACCACCAGCTTCCCTTGGATAGTTTTGCTCGGCGGCTGTGCCACCTGCCAGATACATCAAAAGGCTATCCGGTGCTACAAGGGGGGGGGGGGGTTGCCGCAGTCTTACTTCTGCGCTGCCATATGATAAATCACCCCCAATAGGTCAATCTGTGTAACAGTATATATATATATATATATATATATGTGTGTGTGTAATAACCTGTGTGCTAGAACTGCTAGTGGTATAGAGGAAAGCTAAGCCTTATGGTAAGTGAGAGAACACTGCACTGGCCTCAGTGCCCTTAGCTGATGTCACAACCAGGAAGTGCCCGCCCACATCAGGAAAAGCAAAATATGATTTTATATGTAAGGCTGGATCTCGGGCTAGAAATAAGCCAGCATCATGAAGTAATGTTGTCAAATGCTCTTTCCAGCTGTGCTTAAACTAGTTTTGACCAGGTAGCTTTGGAGTTACCCTTTTTAAAATTGCCCTGGAAGAGTTTTCTGAAATCAGCAAATTCATGGAAAACCACTATAAGAATTTTAGTCCATAATGTGTCAGCCATCTGTGTGTACACCTGGAGAGATAACAAATACATTTCAACATACATCCAGAAAGGTAAAGGTAAGTATGTGTTCATAGATACTATGATTACTGAGTATTGGGACTCACACAGCCATATTACATGTGTCTCCACTATTAATATATATTGGGATGGTAAAGACCCTGAGATAATGGATTGGTTAAAAAGAGCACTATGCGTTCTTTCGGGTAATTTGGTTTTGTGTAAAGGTTGTTTGGGTAGTGGATGTTAATTCAGAGGATTGTTTGAGGGAGGACTAGACATTATAGAATAACCATAAAAAATACAGGCCCAGTACGTACCTCTCTTTATTTTTTAATTCTTATGGAACCGTAAGGAGAAATCTTTGAGAAAAATAATTGTGAAAAGTAAATGGCTCTGTAATCTAAGTGTATGGACTATGCAACCAGACAGGCTCCTGAGACTTCTAGTAGTAACCTATGAGTATTATGTGAGCCAGAGAAAATGAGAATAATGGTCTTGGGTAGGAATTAATAGCAAGTAATAGGTAAATAAAATGGAGAGTGCTTTTTTTAAATGTGTACTAGGCAGATATGACATCTTTTTTCTGATAAAGACTGCCCTTACCTTATTGAGGGTCTAGAGTAGGGGATCAGGACCCCTGGATGTGTTGATGGATATGTGATGGATATATGACAAGAATGGATGTGATTTCATGAGTGCTTAGCAATGGCTCGATTTGCTATGAAAGAGAGACTTATGTGTGATTAAGTAGAGAAGATGAGAAACGTATGTGTCTTGAAATATCTTCTCTCGGGTCTTTCAGAGTGAAGATATTGATGAGTGGGACGATGCTGCTCTTATTAAATCCTATGAAAAGGCTGTCCAGTCTTTCCAGGTACTTAAGACCTAGCTGCATTTATCTAACCATTTTCTTTTTAAGGGAAATACACATGATTTTACAATTGTAAGTGATGCATATCTGTCATACATTATTATCTACTGTGGACAAATCGCTACGCCTTATGTAAAATAATGTAGAATATCAGGTGCTACTATGTGTCATTCCGAGACATGTGCGGATTTCCAAGCTGAAGTAATATCCCAAGTTATTGTAAGGAGGCAGTGTGTTGGAAGATCATGTACATTTCCAATGTTCCTCACAATTACTTTTTTAAACTAAAGAAATTGGATTTTCTAACATTCAGGTGAGCCATCTCACTTTGTATAATAGTTGTATTTTACTCACATAAGAAGATTGCGCCTTTTTTACCCTTGGCATGCGGGTACTCTGTTTCCTCCTTGACAATTCGAAGATCACAAATGGCCACCTTGCTTGAAACTTAGGGATCAACTGTAACCTGTGGAAAAATTAAACCATTGAGTTGTCTGTGTATCGCAGGACAGATCCTCTTGGCATACACTCTTTGTAACACATAGTAATTTAAAGGGGTATTCTCATCTGGCCATTCAGATTCATTAATCTGCCATATATAAACATTTCTTCAATTAGATGTTATTAAAAAAATGACCTGTGTGAAGATAATTTCTCATAAATGTAGTCATATGGTCCCTTAGAAACGAGATCAGCTTCCTCGGATACGGCCTCTGCTGGAGGGATTGCCCAAAGAAACAAAAAGTTTTTATATATGAAATGTCCCGGAGTTACTGCAGGTCTCACAGCCGTCCTGTGGTAATGATTGCTGAATCCAGGTGGTCAGGCAGGACTCAATAGCTCATGTCTGGCCACTACTGCCAGAGTGTGAGGTGGTCGTAACCAAGGAAGCTATCTCGTTTCTAAGGGACAACATGGCTACATTTATGAGAAACATTTTTTTTTTATAACATCCAATTGAAAAAAATGTTTACATATGGCCAATGAATTAAATTAAATGTAAATGCCCAGATGGGAATACCCCTTTAACAAGAAATTTGGAAGGTTCAAAGAAGATTTTGGCCCTGTTGCTGTAGAGAACCCAGCAGTCTTTTACATAGGAAGACAACAGTATTGTTACAAAAAATTATACATACACATACTACTTGCTTTCATGGAACAGATTCCCACTGTTTTAACAGACTATTGGTGACATATCATAGCATCACTTTTTGTCTAGAAAAAATTTCCTGGAAAGGCAGACCAGGAGCTAATTTATTAGTGACATATACTGAGAAATCATAGAATCAACCTTCAGCAAATATGGGCAGGGGTAGAATACAAACGATTAGCAAGCTTAAGAATTTCTACAAAACTATACATGTTAGAATAACAAATATTTGATGAAATAAATGTTTTTGATACTGGCTGTCATTACAAATATGATCCATAGAATATGAATACTCTGTTAACCATATCGTTCCCTACTCTCCAGGATATGCTTAGGTGCAGTGATAAGAACCGGAGACAAGAAGGAGCCACAGCACCTAATGATACCCAAAAGGATTGTCAACGAGAGGCACCTAGGGAGGCCGAGTGGGAGAGAGATTGTCACAGGGATCATGCAAAAGATGAGGGGGAGAAGTGGAGTAAGAAAAAAAAGGCGCAGCCTCCTCCACCTCTCACCCACCTCTCCACACAGCCTTCTTCTCGCTCCCTTGTATTCAAAGTAAGTACCGTAACAGATATTATGCATGTTTGCATCACAAACTACTAGTGCCTATTGAAGAGTTGTGTATGTATTGTAAAATTACTGCAATACTCAAGTATTAGTCGAGATTTTCAGCACAATTTTTTTCTTATATTCCAATCAGTTGCACAATGCCTCTCAGTACTTTTCTGATACATACAACTGGTTCCTGTACGGGGTTTCCACGTAATTGTACCGACCCAAAGAATAATAATGTCATTTGCGGCGTACAGTGAAATCCGTATAATCAAAGCCCACAAGAAAACGGAGTAAATGTGTTTTTCCACCAATGTCACAGCATTTGAATTTTTTTTCCCGCTTCCCGGTACTCTACACGGCATGGAATATTAAATACCACCATATTGAAGTTACGCAGAAAACAAACCATTACACAGCTCTGTACACGGAAAAATAAAGTTACAGATTTTTGAAGGTGAGGAGGGAAAAATGAAAACGCAAAAACTACAGGGTTAGACGGGATTTGAACCACTCTGTAACTTATCATAAAAATACAGTGATATCTCTATATATTAATACATTTTCTTTTTTTTTTCTTTTCAAAGCATTGGTAATCTTCCACCAGATTTCTCATGCATAGGTTTCCTTTAATACTATAAATTGAATTAATAAAGCTTTCCTGACAAAACATGCAAAACACGTTATGTGCATTACCGTTCGCATGCTTTTCAATAAAAACACATATGCGATCTGACTGAGCCCGGTCCCCATGTAAATGCCCCATGTGACTGTGTCCTAAACATTTTAATTCAATGCTTGCTGTGAATAAATTTGCTGTAATTATTAAAGCAGGTACAAGAAATATCATAATGTAGGTGTTCAAGTTGTCTAATGCTCATTTCTTTTTTAAACCTTATATTTTGCCATGATCTAATCGGGTCTTGCTAAACGTGAAACTTAAGTTCACAGTTCCGAAATCTTTTTTTATTAATGGACACTGATTTGTGACAAAATGTTCCAAGTCATTGCTATAGTATCCCAGTTAAATTATAATACCATGGGGAGCAGCATACATAAGAGCAAATCCCACTTACATGGATGAAAGGACACAATGTTATGGGAGGTCTCAAATTGATAGCAAGAAATGTACATACAAATTGTGGTATTTACTGCGGTTTGTAAAGCATGATGCGCCGGCATCCTGGAGATCTTTGAAGAGATGTTATGAACCTCAAATTTCCTTGCACATTCGTGGTAGGAGAGGCTTGCGCACACATAATTTGTATGTCTGGCGCACCACAACCAATGTAAGGTTCCTGCCAAGTATTAGGTAAGTATGTTGAGGCCTTGTATCAGGTTCCAATAGAGTATCGGTCTCCAACAGTAATCAGCAAAAAAGGATAATCTGATCCAGAAAATAGTTCTTTGGTAGCTGATATAACCAATGAAGAAGTAAGTCTCACTGCAGTATGATTGATTGCCATTATTTTCTAGACGCGTTTCAATATAGCTTTCTTATTCATTAGTAGCGGAAACAGATGTAGCTGTTTCCGCTACTGATGAAGAGGTAAGCTACTTCGAAGCGTGTTTATGGTTCAATAAACTTTATTGCAAGTGAGCGAGAAGCCTACAAGTCAGGCACATGTTCGGGTCGCAGCCCCATATTTAGCTATGACAAGGAAACATAATCAAGTAGGACTCAGGCTCAACCAAGCAAATATAAACGTATCTAACATTAACTAAACATCTAGTAGTGGAAAAGTAAGGGGGGTAGGGAAAGAAGAAAAAAAAAAAAAAAAAGGGGGGGGGGGAAGGGGAAGGGGGAGATAAGGGAACAATCACTACACATCAAGGTTAGGGGGTATCCCCTGTTGCTGAAACAGTGGTGCCCACAATTACAACGTCTAAATCCAAGAGGTTAGAGCAGGTGAGTTCCTGAACGTGTCCCATCTGTACCAGGTTTTATGGAAAACATCATATTGATTGTTATCTAATGCTCTCAGTTCCTCCATTCGTCTCAGTCTGTCCATCTCCTCCACCCACAATAGTCTGGTAGGTGGAGCAGTGGATTTCCACAATCTAGGGATTACCTGTCTCATTGCCACTATGCAGTGACGCAGGAGGCCTTTTTTGATGTCTCTCAGCCGCCCTGGGAGCATTGATAACAGAGCAATATCAGGGGAAATGCTCCCTGTGGAGCCGTATAGCTGCTTGTAGAGATCCCAAATGGCGTTCCACACTGCTGCCACCACTCCACAGTCCCACCACACGTGAAGCATGGTGCCCCTATCCTTGTGACAACGCCAACAAATAGGAGAAACCGAAGGGAACATGCTATGTAGGCGAGTGGGGGTTCTATACCATCTAGTAAGGATTTTAAAATTCGTCTCCTGGATTTTGTTGGACACCGACATCTTATGGGTTAGGAGGAGGGACTTTTCCCATTGTTCTTTGGTGAAGGTTTTGCCCAACTCCGTTTCCCATGCCTGCATATATGGCAGTGGTAGGTCCTCTCCCCCGCAACCCGACAACATCCCATAGACTAGAGACACTCCATGAGGAGTCAGTTTGGCTGAACTGCAGATGGACTCAAAAGCCGTAAGTGTGGAAGTCAATGTTCCCCCAGGAGTCAGAGCTTGAATAGCACTACGTAATTGAAGATAATGTAGCCATACCCCAGGATAAGGTCTCCTATCTCCTAAGATGTCTTTTAGAGAACGTATTCCCGTTGTGGATATTATCTCCCCCAGAGTCTTATGACGACCATTGTCATTTAGTAAAATAGGGCATCTATTTAAGGTTTCCGGCATTCCGGGAAGGCCCATGACCGGGGACAGGGGACCGGGGACATTAATAAGTTTGACCCTGATGGCGAATTTGCCCCAGACTTTCAAGATGTGCAACATTAGTGGTGAGATGTTGTAGGAATTCCAATCACTCTTAGGGGGGAGCCAAAACAAATCTGGGAGATGGCCATTATTCAGTAGGGAACATTCCAGGTCTACCCATAGCTTTCCACTGTTTTGACTTGTCAGGTCAAGCACCACTTTACTAATGACCGCTCTATGGTAGCGTGAGAAATCTGGGAGGCCTGCCCCTCCTAGTTCTTTGTGTCTTGTTAAAATACTATGTTTTATCCGTGGGGGGGAGTTTTTCCAGACAAATTTAGTCGCTAGTTTCCTGAGACGATCTAGGAAAGCGGTGCTTAGATCTAAGGGAACCGTCTGGAAAATGTACAGGATCTTAGGTAGGGAGTCCATCTTAAGTGTATTCATCCTACCAAACCAAGAAAGGGATAGAGAACTCCATGATTTGAGATCAGTTTCAATGTTCCTAAGCAGAGGCGCGTAGTTCAAAGCGTAAATTTGGTTAGGATCTGCTGGAATGTGCACTCCAAGATATTTGATATGTCCATTTGCCCATTTAAAAGGAAGGGAGGAGGACAGGGAGGAGACCAGATGATTCGGGATATTGATGTTCAAGATCTCAGATTTTTGGACATTAACCTTAAAATTGCTTACTCTACTGTACGCCTCAAATTCCCTCATAATATTAGGTAAACTTACTACCGGATCCGAGACATAAATGAGTAAGTCATCAGCGAACAGTGAGAGTTTATAGGGTTTTCCTTTGACCTCTAGACCTCTAATTGATGGGTTATCGCGAAGTGCACATGCCAAAGACTCCATCACCAGAATATAAAGGAGTGGTGACAATGGGCACCCCTGCCTCGTGCCGTTACGGATGGGAAAGGGGGAGGATACCGACCCATTAACCCTGACACACGCCGACGGATTTGTGTAGAGGGCCATAATTCTGTTCCTTGTCTTTGCTCCCAACCCTATCCTCGTGAGAGTGGCCCCCAGGAACCCCCAATGTACCCTATCAAAAGCTTTTTCGGCGTCCACCGTAAGCAGACATAAAGGGGTCCCCGAGCGCCGAGCCCACGAGATCAGGGTGAGCGTTTTTAGGGTATTGTCTCTTGCCTCGCGACCCGGAACAAAGCCCACCTGTTCAGGGTGAATTAAGTTTGGAATAAATGGGGAGATGCGTAGGGCTAAAATCTTGGAGTATATTTTGAGGTCGATATTGATCAAGGAGATGGGCCTATAGTTTCCGCAGTGGTTGGGGTCCTTACCCGGTTTAGGGATAACGGAAATGTGGGCTCTAAGAGATTGTGGGTCAAAGGGACTGTCGATGTCTATAGAGTTGAAGAAATCCGTCAAAGGTGTAGCTAGGGCTTCCCCGAAGACCCTATAAAATCTGGGTGTGAAGCCGTCTGGCCCCGGGCTCTTGCCCATTTTCAGTTCCTTTATTACCTGCAGAATTTCTTCTGAGGTGAAGTCGTTATCAATCGCAGCGGCTTCCTCTGGGGAAATAGAGTTTGGGAAATGAGATTCCAGATAACCTGAGATCTCCTCTACGAATCGTACAGGGTCAGCAGCTGGAGCACCCAGATTATACAGAGCGCAGTAGAAGTTACTAAATTCCCGGAGTATCTCATTCGGTGAGTTAACTAAGGTGCCCTGGGACGAGTATATGGACATTACTGGTGCCTGAGGGGTCCTAGGATGTAGGGTTTTGGCTAGCAATTTCCCGCATTTATCCCCATACTCGAAGTAGTCTTTTCTCACCTTATCTCTAAAACATAGGCTCTTTTGATCTAATATTTGGAGGATCTGGTGTCTAATAGTTGAAATTTCCGACTTCAAAAGATCAGTTGGGGAAGATTTATTAGCGGTTTCTTTAGAACCCAATTCTGAGAATAAGGAGCTCAGTTTTGCGGAATTCTCCTTTTTAAGACGCGCCCCATGTGCCATAAACACCCCTCGGATAGATCCCTTTAAAATCTCCCATCTAACTGGCATCGTAAGATGTTGAGCCTGATTTGTGGAGATAAAGTCCGTGATTACACCCCGAACTTCAGCTTCACATAGGGCATCATTTAGCAGGTTGTCATTTAATCTCCAGGAGAATTCCTTAGTGCGTTTGCCCAGGTGACCTAGCCACCCGTACACTGGGGCATGATCTGACCAAAGGGCGGAATCGATAGAGCTCTTAGGACCCCGATCTAACAGTTGGTGTGATACGAAGAGGTAATCTAGGCGACTATAGCTGTTGTGTGCTTGAGAATGGTGGCTATAATCTCTGACTCCCGGGTGAAGCACCCTCCACATATCCACTAATTTGAGGTTCAATAATGAGCGTCTCAGTCTACGTAGTGCCAGGTGAGAGAGTGAGGACCTACCTGTGGATGAGTCCAGCGCAGGATCAAGAGGAACGATGAAATCGCCTCCTAGAATCAGTGCAGATCCTTCAGCAAAGACAGCCAGTTTTTTCAGAACCCTCAAACCAAAAGACACCTGGCCCTGGTTAGGAAAATAAACGTTAGCAATTGTGAAAACATTTCCCAGTAAATCGATTTTAAGAAATATATAGCGGCCTTCCGTGTCTATTTCCGTGGTCAGTATGGACGGATGGAACGACTTGTGAAAGGCTATGGAAACTCCACAAGCCTTCCTAGAGGGGTGAGGGCAGTGGTGCCATACAGGGTAGTACTTATTATGTAATTTGGGGATGCTGTCCACTTTAAAGTGAGTCTCTTGAAACATTGCTACCAGAACTCGTCTCTTATGGAGACGATATAATATTTGGCTTCGTTTCTCTGGTTTATTTAGACCCCTGGCATTGTATGTACAGAAAGTTAATACCGCCATAGTTTGGGTAAAGGAGAACTTAGATCATGAGTAGATGATGTAGTGAGGGGAGGGAGGAGGTTAGGCCAGGAAAGAACGGGGAGGGAAGAGAGGGGGAAACAAACATGACAATCATAACATACATGAAAAAATGTACAACCTAGGCTCCTAGTGAGCCTAGTAAATCTAAGATAAGGCATAAAAAGCCAAGGCGATGTCCAGCACCGCAACCCTAAGGGGGAGACGAGGAGACCAATGGGGGGCGAGTCTCCCGGCACATCTCCGCCAGAAAAACAAAATGTATTCATTTTACTAAAGAAAATATATTAAGCGCTTCTAAGTTAGCATTTCAAATAAGTAAAGACTATAAAGGTCCCTGTGAAACTCCCACAGATATCGTATCCTGTGACTAATCGAGGAGTATAGGTGTTATTATGAAGCCACGTGGAAAAAGATTATAACAGCATGGTAAAGAAAACATAACAGGTAACATCTATCAAATATAAAAGTATAGAGAAAACCCGTTCAGGTTCCTGTAGAGTGATTCGCAGCTCGGTCCGAGCCTCTTCTGCGTGCTTCCTGCCACTTCTCTCTCGGCGGTTGGACCGGGGCCGAGTTGATTACCGGCCATTCAGGTAGGGCTATCTGTGGCAGCTCGAACGTCCCCAGGAATTTCGGAAGATCACCGAGGGATCTGAAGACAGCCGACTTCCCATTTTTCTTAGCGATCAGTTGAAACGGGTAGCCCCATCTGTACGGGATGTCCCTGGATTGTAATTCCGTCAATAGAGGACGCAAGGCCCTCCGCAGTTGAAGGGTTCTCTTCGCTAGATCTGGGAGAACAATAATTTTGGATCCACGGAACGTGATATCCTTGAGCTCCCTTGCACGGCGAAGTATCTCCTCTTTTTCCTTGAAAAAATGGACTCGGCATAGGATGTCTCTGGGACGTTCAGAAGCCGCCGGCTTAGGGCCCAGTGTGCGGTGGATACGATCCAGTTCAATTGGAGAGGCCGAAGGTTGGTTCAAGATCTCTGCAAAAAACGCCTGAGCCCACTCCTCAAGCTTAGATGATTCCACGTCTTCATTCACGCCTCTAATCCTTAGATTGTTACGGCGGTGTCTGTTCTCAATATCTTCCAAATGTGTCAAAATGCTAGAGATATGGGATGCATGCTCCTGTAGAACTTGTGAGTGAGTGTCCAATTGATCTAGAATTTTCTCCTGAGCAGACTCCGCTTCTGCCACCCTGTGGCCAATGTGATGTATTTCTTTTTGCAGACCAGCAATGTCCCTCTTATGAGATTCCTCCAACCTTGAAAAAAGATTGTTAATTTCGTGCCTGGTTGGCATGGCGCGTATGTGCGCTTTCCAGTCCCATTCTTGATGGGAGACACTTGCCCCCTGTGATGGGGAAACATTGCCCCCCTGGCTTGTAGTGGGGGTGGGAGGTAAGGCCCTGTGAGGGGTGGAAGGCCAGGTTAAAGAAGGGGAGGCCTGGGATGATGGCACATCTCCTCCATTCCCCGATAGTGGGGGGTACTCTTCATAATGCCCCTCTGAAGGGGCACTCACCGAGGTGCCTGGGGACTGCGGGTCTGGCTCCTCCGCTTCACCCCGCTCCTGCTGGAAGGATGGCGCTGCGGTGTGAGGCTGACGAGCGGTCGCGGCCGCCATCTTGGGAGCCTCGTGCGCCTCGTCCTCAGGCAGCTCCGCTGACCTGAGGAACTTAGTGATGGCCCCCGGATCGGCTGCTGGGGGTGCCGTGGTCTTCCTCGGTCCCCTCCTGTGGACCATGGTGGGATCCGGGCTCAGAGCGCTGCGTGCTGTGGGTATCTGGCGGGAATGGCCGGGAGCTCGCAGTCAGTGCGACTTACTCCGCCATCGCCAAGCCACGCCCCCCTCGAAGCGTGTTTAGACAATGATATTTTTTGAACCAAAGGTGTCCACACCTGTCCAAACATAATTCCTACTGACGGGTTAAAGATTCTCAACTCCAAAAAGCACTAATGGGGGCTCTATTTTGTTGTAACAGGCAGAGAATTAAAATAAACATAAACTTTTATCATCACACCATAAAGGAAAAGAGGATTGATTTACTTGCCAGAACATTTGTGCACCCTTTATCACAAGTTGAAAGATATAAAAAATGCTGGTAAGTTGATGTCTTATCACTTGAGGGTTATCTTATCTAATGAAGAAGACGTCACCTAAACACCTAAAAGTGCTGTGATCGTACTTTTACTCCAAACCAGTGCAACCTTAAACATTTAGCTTTCTCAGAGCTTTTACAGTTGGTTGAAAGAACCCAATTTGGTACCCTTGGAAGGTGCAGCAAAAACCTGGGAACCAGCATACATCACAAATTGACTAACATCTACAGAAGTTGTTTCAACTCTCACAGCATATAAAGGGTGGGAGGAGCATTTTTTTTACGGTACCCAATACACATACAACTTTTTTTCTTTTATCTTGTGGACATCTTTTTTAAGTCATTAGCAACCTGTTTAAATATTTTGCATTAAGATTGAGTAAATTTCTTTTATTTGGCAAATTAGAAATAAGTTCATACAATTTTACAAGGGTTTCTTCAGTACATTTTAGCATGAGACATTGAATCGCTTTTAATTCTTTTTCTTATTTATGTCTAGTGGAAAGTGGGAGACCCCTGTAGTGCTGTTTGGTCAGAAGACGGTTGTGTCTATCCTGCCACTGTAAAATCCATTGACAGAGAAACAGGAACATGTGTGGTGCAGTATGACGGTTATGGAAATACTGAAAGGCATCAGCTGGATGAAATCGTTTCTGTGGGGAGTAGTGGAGATAGTACACCACCAGTTAAACAGGTGTGGTGTTCCTGACTGATCACATGTTCTGTCTCTTCATTTCCAGTTTTTGGCTGCTAATATGCCTTTGATAAACTGCACTTAAAGGGGTATTCTCATCTGGGCACTTACATTCAGTTTCATTAATCTGCCATATATAAACATTTCTTCAATTGGATGTTATAAAAAAAAATGTTCCTGTGTGAAGATAATTTCTCATAAATATAACCATGTTGTCCCTTAGAAACCAGATAGCTTCCTCGGATACGGCCACGTCTGATAGATTGAGTGCACAAAGAAACAAAAGGTTATTGTATATGAAATGTCCGGGAGTTACTGCATGTCCTACAGCCGCCCTGTGGTAATGATCGCTGAATCCTGGTGGTTTGGCAGGACCTTATAGCGCAAGTTTGGCCACCGCTGCCAGAGTATGACGTGGTCGTATCCGAGGAAGCCATCTCGCTTCTAAGGGACAGAATAACTACATTTATGAGAAATTATCTTCACACAGGAACATTTTTTTTAATAACATCCAATTGAAGAAATGTTTACATATGGCAAATGAATTTAATTAAATGTAAATGCCCAGATGGGAATACCCCTTTAATCCATCCAGTGGAATTTAGCTGAATACAATTATTTCCAAGCATAGAATAGTTTCAGTATTAGTTTCAATAGTTTCAATATGTTTCAGTGAAACATAGGAATTATCTTGATGCATATTTTACTGTTCATAAAGTATACTCCCATACATAATATACCCACCTTGTCAACTTTATTCGTTTTTTTTTCCTCTTCACTTTATGTTATCTTTGAGGGTGTAATCACACCTGTTTAGAAACACAATGCAAGCGCATGATATATGCGATGACCCGATGAAATATGCGTTTCCATGGAAACACATGCGATTGGTAAACAGGACAGGATTTTTTTTCCCTACATCATTAGTTTAGGAAGCTATAGAGACTCTGTGTACTAGGTTTATGTCCTATTGTGACTATGTTAAAAAGTGACTGACATTTTCTTTAACACTTCTAAAGAGAACTAAACTCAACAACCCCAACTATCCTTTCATTGAATGTCTCCAGTGATTACAGTGCAGTTGGTATTTTTTCTCTTGCCCCCATTGTTAAATATCTCTACTGTGGGGTGGACAGTCCTGGGCAGTCTTGTTCCTCCCATCTGACAGATCTGAAAATAATGAGATTGGTGAGAACGTGGTGAAAGGTCCTCTTTAATGGAAATCTACCATCAAAATCTATCATGATAAACCAGGGACAGTTGCTCATAGATCCAGACATTGTGACTGTGATAATCTTATAATTGTTTTTTATGGGCCTTCCTTCTATATATATATATATATATATATATATATCTCCTTCCTTCTAAAATTAACTTTTAAAATAATGCTCATGAGTCAGAAGGTCTCTGGGGGCGTTTACAGAGCCATTTCGTGCTGTAGCTTCACAGCCTGTTAGAGCACGTCTCCTTCCACCTGCTACCTCGGCACTTCCCCCCCTCCCTCTGCCTGCTGTAATCTCACAGCAGCAGAAAGTTTCAGCAGACAGTAAAGGGTAGTAGTATAACTGAATTTTCTACAAATGTCGAATATAAGACAACGTAAAACATTATGATGCACAATTATTGTTAAAACCAATAAATACGGTAGTCTCAACACATAAAGGACATATTGTAGCATTAACTGTGAATGCCCTTAGGTTTAGACCAACACACTTAGCTCATGCCACAAAGTGTATCTCATGACTTCTGCGTCACCTAGCATAAACATAAATGACAGGGATGATCTGTCATGAACCTGACCCTCACCTTGAGTATCACAACTGAAAAAACAATAAAGAGACTAATACGACTCTTAGATCTGTTTCTTGATTAATGCCAAATCACCATGCTACACAATTCATAGAGGCTGCCATTGGATGTCAGTAGAGGTTTGCATTCAATATCCAACACGGCATTAACTCCCATATATGGCCAATTCAGACCCCATGATTGAACTTTGTTGGTGTTTTCATCAAGGGTAATCTAAGGAAGACTAAACCAACATTGGGACTCTACACTCAGCATCTCAACATTTTTTGTTCTTACTGAAAATCAACAAAACCCCCTTTATTGTATGTTACTCCCAAATACATTGGGGCTCATTTACTTACCCGGTCCTGTCGTGATCCCGCGGCGCATTGTCCGACATGGATTCGGGTTCTCCCGGGATTCACTAAGGTCGTGCGGTCGATATCCAGCAGGTGTCGCTGGAGGTCTGCTGGAGTTCACCTTCTTCTTCCGGGTGCATGTAAGTGCTTGATCTAGCGACACATCTTGTTTTATAAACGCTGCAATTTTTCTGAAGCCGTCGGGTTGTCCAAAGGCCGCGGAGCCGTTAGTAAATGAGCCCCATTATCTTGTGGGATAGGATTAACTCTTTCAACCACAATTCAAGCAACTGCACTACAGTAACTACAGTGTCCCTACCTACAAGGTCTCCCCCTGGTGGTGGAGCAAGACCTATATGTCCCTAAAGATAGATAACTAAATGGACATATAGGTCGCCCTGATGGTGGGCTCCGGGGAAGTTATGTGTGCTGTTCACACACAGTGGAAAGAGAGAAGGGCTCCATCACATTGTAACAACCTGTGAAGCAACATCATTTTAAAAGCTGATTTTAGAAGGAAGGAGGCCCTGGATAGCAAATATAAGAAGTTTATCATAGAACCTGGATCTATGATTAAGTGACCATTGTTTCTCATGCTTTGCTGTTAGATTTAGTAAAATAATAGTATGACTAAAACAAAGTACATTAGAGGTTGATTTGATTTTACATTTAACATCTTTGATTGGCAGGATGAAGAAGACACAGACTGGCTATACACACGGAGGAGTTCTACCTCCTCACCTGATCTCTCCCGCAATTGGAGAAAACAAGGGAAGAAGTCTGACTGGATGTATACTTTTCCACCTCCACCGCCACCTCCACCACCACCACCTCCTCCTCCACCACCACCACCTCCTCCTCCACCTTCATTACCTCCTCCTCCACCACCTAAGGTGAGTATTGTACTGAAAACTTGGTTATTGCATTTATTGGACATCATTTGAACAATTAGTATTTGATTATAGAGGGATAGAATAGCAGGGACTTAGCCAAGTCAAGACAAGCATATTTGGCATGTGGATTATTACGGTGAGCTTACTTGTGTGATGAGCGGTAGTGGACCAAATGTTATACACAGCCTGGTCCCTGCTGCATTTGTCCTGCAGTTTAACTGCAAATCACTCTTGGAAGATCATGGCCCTTGGTTCTGCAGCAAGAAGCAGTCCATGTTCAGGGCAGGCAACAAAGTAGCAGAATCCAATAACAGGCAGAGGGTTAAGCAGCATAGCTTCGGAAACAAGCCCACACAAAGGATAAAAGATCAAGATCATGTTCATAGAGCAGAGCCATTGTCAAAAACTAGAGACTATAGCAAAAAAAAAAGTTTGCGTCGGTTCTTACTAAGAGGCCGGAGCATCTTAGTGGATATGGAGTGCTTGTTCTCTAATTCACTGTTAACAAAAATACAGCATTTCATAGATTTAATTACAAACCGTCTCTATCAGTACTGGTATATACAATTTTGGTTGCCTCGGGATTCGTCCGTAAATCAGAAGTCTAGGGCAGCACAGTGGGTCAGTGGTTAGCACTACAGCCTTGCAGCTCTGGTGTCCTGGGTTCATGTCTCATCCAGGTCAACATCTGCAAAGAGTTTGTATGTTAAACTCCTTGTTTGCGTGGGTTTCCTACCACACTCCAAAACATACTGGTAGGTTGATTAGATAGTAAGCCCCATTGGGGAGAGGGACTGATTTGGCAAGCTCTGAGCAGCGCTGCGGTATCTGTGTGCACTATATAAATGGCTGAGATAGCAGAGCTGAGAATTTCATTGTGTTTTTTATATGCGGCGCATGGATCTCATCATCTCCCATCTCTGATCTGTCACATCTCTCTTTCTATGTGTCAGATAACAGTGAATATTCATAAGCTAAATAAAAGTGTAGATAAACACTACACCCTGATAATCTAAGCACATTGCAAGCACAAAGCATCTTACAGCACTAGAGGGATCATGAAGTGTTTGCTTAGAGAGTCCCCGCCCACACCAACCAGCCTAGGGAGTGATAGGAACTAAAAGAGCAAAAAAACTGAGTAAAATTGTAATGTAAGGGGTTAAAAATTATCTTTATTGTGTAAACATCACTAGGAGATTGAAATTTGAGAATTTTCTTCCATGGGAAAAACTCTTTAAAGGAAACCTATTAAGGTAGATTTGATAGTAGGTTACATTGGCTAACCCTATAACAATGTCTAATCTACTACTGTACATGCACAGAGCTCCGACACCGTACAGGTAGGCAGGGACACCAGAGGCTACTGGGGTGTAGAGTAGTCTTTGGTCCCACTCCATGGAGAGGCAAATCCACACTCCCCGTTAGTCTATCCAAAACAAAGATTAGGTTTGACATTGTTAAAGGGTTAGGTGCGCGTATTTTAGGATTTAGGTAACCTACCATCAGATCTACTTTAATAGATTCCTGATGTAGGTCTCCTTTAAATAGTCAGTTTAACTAAACAATTCCTCACAGAAATTTTGGTCAAAATTTCTTGACAGCAATGTCAAGGAGTCATGATTGCCAGCATGGCACAGCCAGTTATTAGGCTTAATCTTTCCCATTGGTGGATTAGGTTTGGAACAAATCTTCATTAATAATAAATGGATCATTTTATAATTAGCATTTTATGTTTACTTGCATTATCTGTGAAAAAGTTGAAAAAATAGCAGAAATCAGGTGGGATGCAAATCATTTTCACAGAAATGTTGCAAGTCTTGTAGAATTCAAATGTTTGGACTGCAAATCGGGGCCTGGAGGGCAAAGAAGAGATCTGGTGCTTCTGCCTGTCCGGTTACATATCAGTGGGCATAGACTGCCAACTTAATACCTGACATAGTTTACTATCATTAGTTTATAATCATTAATGACTAAAAATCCTGAAGGGTTGTCTTGCACTTTTCTCATGTGCCCTAAAGCTTAGCTCCCAACTCCCACCGCAAGTAAAACCAGCATTTATAATCTTTACAGAGACCTTTGTAGTTGTTTATGTAAATGAGCTTTTCAGAGCACTTGAGCTGTTTCTGTGTTTGCTTTTGCACCTTTTAAAATTTTGTAAATGACAATGTTGGGTAGCAATGATCTGAGTAGAAAGAAGAAATTGGGTGCACCAGCATCCATAGCCACAACACTAACCCACAGTGAAGTTAATTTGCATAAAGATAAAATGTCTAACAAAACAACAGATTGCTGGGAAACATTATAAGCCATGTCTGGTAAGCGACAAAGTGCACTACAAAATGTACTTTGGGAGATGGTAGACTGTTGATTCTGACCACAGACACCTACTGCAACAAGTATTTTTCTCATCTCTTCCTGGGTTTCCTAGCAAGCTGACAATATATATATAATATATTGTATGCGTGTTTGAAGTACAAGGACTCAATTATGTGAATGAAACCTTTATACAATGCAGAATTTAGTACTGCTATATCAGCTACAAAAAACAATAATACATTTTTCATTTACATGGTTTAATAAATGTTATATATGTTTCAGTTTTTTACCGTTTTTGTTTCTTTTACTGTTTTTCTTTCTTTACAGGGCTGCTTTTGGCCTCCACCACCACCGCCTGTGCGAGCTCATCTTCCTGCCTGGCACAATTGGCCCCCTGTATGTGACTGTCACCTCAAACCCTATAATTTTCCTAGTGTTTTTTCAGACCCACTTCTAATGTTGTTTTCATTTTCTTTTCCCTAGTCAGCACCCCTTCCCCCTCCTCCTCCACCACCTCCTTTTTTCAGCACAGAGTGGGAGGATTATGATGAAGAGGAACAAGAGGATGAAGATGTATTGGCTTGTATGCTTATGGCTTGGTACATGACTGGATATCACACTGGCTTTTACAAGGTAGTGGCTTTGGGAAAATAGCTGTCTTTGAAAAATGTAAATTAGTAATCATCCAATTTATATTTTACCTTACAATGAATCCTCCCCATATGTTCCTGGTAGCCTAGTGCAGCAACAGAAAAATCCAAGCTCGACCTATGTTTTACAATATGCCACTTTATTAGGTACACCATGCTAGTAACGGGTTGGACCCCCTTTTGCGTTCAGAACTGCCTCAATTCTTTGTGGCATAGATTCAACAAGGTGCTGGAAGCATTCCTCAGAGATTTTGGTCCATATTGACATGATGGCATCACACAGTTGCCGCAGATTTGTCGGCTGCACATCCATGATGCGAATCTCCCGTTCCACCAAATCCCAAAGATGCTCTATTGGATTGAGATCTGGTGACTGTGGAGACCATTTGAGTACAGTGAACTCATTGTCATGTTCAAGAAACCAGTCTGAGATGATTCCAGCTTTATGACATGGCGCATTATCCTGCTGAAAGTAGCCATCAGATGTTGGGTACATTCCCCACAGAAAATATTCCCCACACCATGACACCACCACCACCAGCCTGAACCGTTGATACAAGGCAGGATGGATCCATGCTTTCATGTTGTTGACGCCAAATTCTGACCCTACCATCCGAATGTCGCAGCAGAAATCGAGACTCATCAGACCAGGCAACGTTTTTCCAATCTTCTACTGTCCAATTTCGATGAGCTTGTGCAAATTGTAGCCTCAGATTCCTGTTCTTAGCTGAAAGGAGAGGCACCCAGTGTGGTCTTCTGCTGCTGTAGCCCATCTGCCTCAAAGTTCGACGTACTGTGCGTTCAGAGATGCTCTTCTGTCTACCTTGGTTGTAACGGGTGGCGATTTGAGTCACTGTTGCCTTTCTATCAGCTCGAACCAGTCTGCCCATTCTCCTGTGACCTCTGGCATCAACAAGGCATTTCCGCCCACAGAACTGCCGCTCACTGGATGTTTTTTCTTTTTCGGACCATTCTCTGTAAACCCTAGAGATGGTTGTGCGTGAAAATCCCAGTGGATCAGCAGTTTCTGAAATACTCAGACCAGCCCTTCTGGCACCAACAACCATGCCACGTTCAAAGGCACTCAAATCACCTTTCTTCCCCATACTGATGCTCGGTTTGAACTGCAGGAGATTGTCTTGACCATGTCTACATGCCTAAATGCTTAAGTTGCCGCCATGTGATTGGCTGATTAGAAATTAAGTGTTAACGAGCAGTTGGACAGGTGTACCTAATAAAGTGGCCGGTGAGTGTATATCATCAAAGCTGAATTTACTAGTGAAGGGTGAAGTGAAAAGAGCTAATATGTAGAAGAAGGTAAAAGTAGATGTTTTAAAGCATCTTGCATTTTGGACAGATGGCAGTGTTACATTTAAGCTATTGAGTAGTGTGACAAACCCCCGCTCTCAGGTCACGTCACGGAGAACAGCTACTCTAAGGAGCATCACATTTTATCACATAAACCCCCACCCACCAATCCAAGATGGTTTATTTACACTAATTTTTATTCTCCTAGCACCCAGCATTTAATACACCACACGCATAAATAAATATCCTCATTAACAGTATGATTTGTACCTATTTCATCCCATAAGAAAGGTCAAATTAAAGTGATCAAAAAAACATATCTACTCCAGAATGATACTGAAGCAAAGTACTACATGTCCCACAAAAAAACAAGCCATCAACCAGATCTGTAGACAAAAAAATAAGTGTTATGCCACTTGGAAGATGGGGATGCAAAAACAATAGATTTTTCCCCATATTAGGTTTTATTGTGAGAAATTTAGTAAAGCGTAAGAAAAAATATCTAAGTATAGTATCCACATCATCGTACTGACCCATAGAATAAAAATAAGATATTTGTTAGGCTATATGGTGAACACCAAAAAAATAAAGTAAAAAATCAATTACATAATTGATGCTTTTCTATTCCTCCACCCCCAAAAATAGTTAATATGTTTTCTACAATAGGGGATACCAACCCCAAAATGGAATCATCCCAAATGCATCTCATATCTTGTTCTATAGGATAAAACTGGCAGCTGCAGGGTGCTCCTTCCCTTCTGCCGCTTGCTGTGCACCCAAACAACAAGTAACGTCCGCATTTAGGTTGTCTCATACTCAGGAGATATTGCATAACAAATTTTAAGATGGGTTTTCTTTTTATATTTTGGAAATGTGTAAATTTAAGGGCTATATGAATGTATTATCGATAAAAATTACCCCATTTGAAATTTCATCTCCGTTTTGTTTTAATTACTATGCAGCGTTGAAAGGGTTAAAACTCTTCCTAAAAGCAGTTTTTAATAGTTTGAAGGTTGTACTTTTTCATCTCCGTTTTGTTTTAATTACTATGCAGCGCTGAAAGGGTTGAAACTCTTCCCAAAAGCAGTTTTTAATAGTTTGAACTACCGGTAATAGTTGTACTTTTGAAAATGGGGGGATTCTAATAATTTTATATATCAAACTCATTTAAAACAAAGATGATCCCAAAAGTTTTTAATGTAGAAATTTTGGGAAAAAAATATAAACTCTGTTCTATTGTCCAGCAAGAGTCCCCCTCTTATATTTACTGTCCAGCAGGAGAACCCCCCATTATATATAGTGTCCAGCAGCCAGACCCATTATTAAGCTTACAGTAACCAGCAGCCATTAAAAAAACTCAATACTTACCTCCCCCACTCCGGCAACCCTGCAGCTCCCTCTTCTGCCAGGCAGAGACACAACAGTGCTCTCTGTCTGGACACACACTGAAAATGTTCTGATACTACATTTACCTTTGATCAACTTTGTACCTGTTACCACAGACTTGAAGGGTTATGACTTTTCTTTGTTTGAATTTTCATCCAAAAGGAAGGACTTAACCTTCCTTGCATACTAAAGAGCCTTACCCTTTTGTCCAGTATCAGAGCCATGCAATCTCCTGTTGAAGTATGACCCTCACAGGGGCACATTTACATTTATGTGAAGTTTGCCTGTGTACTGTGCAGAGGGCACCAGATTCATGATTTCTGGTGCACGTTCTTCATGAACCTGGTGCCCTCTGCACTGCTACGACGGAGTGCACCAACTTTTTTTTTTGATGGGGTGTGCAACACACTTCTGTCGGACTTTGCATGATAAATGTGGTGCAAGGACTCTGCACCGGAACGCCCATTTCAGTGACAAAATTTGTGTTGCATGAAAAGTAGTAGAAAATTTGTGCCCCACAGTGTTTACAGGATCTCCCATTAGTCCTTTACACCAAGGTCCCCTGTTGGGATGCAAAGAGCCCTAAAAGAGAGTTTAGAATAAGGAAATATCCTGTACTATTACCACAGGTAGTTTAACAGAACAGGTTATCCTCCAAACTAAATGTATTCTCTTAAAATTATTATTAAAATCCATTTGTGTAATGTATAGTGAATTATGTTATGACCGCAGCATGCCCATCTTGCATGTTATACACCACTTGTCATTTACCTCTTTTTGATGCTCTTAACTTTGTTTTATTAAAGGGGTTGTCTGGAGGTTGGAAAACATATCTGCTTACATCCAAAAGCAGCTTTTCTCCTGACCATAGGTTGTGCATTGTTTTGCAACTAAGCTCCATTCATTTCTATACAGCTGAGCTTCAATACCGTAACTAACCATGGTCAGGTCTGTTTTTGGAAAAAAGCAGCCATATTTTTCAACTTCCAGACAACCTCTAACTCACTACTATTACTAATATGCTTGCTGTCTAGGGACTAAAACAAGGTCGTGCTGAAGCTTTGAGACCCAACCTTAAAAAAGGATCCAGAAGAAAATAGTACTTTCAGGTGAGAAGCTTCTTTTGTTTAGGAATTGATTGACTTTATAATCATTATTTCTTTAAATAAGATAAAGTGCTGACTGCAGGCTGCCTAAATTTTGTCATGAAAATATACACACAAAATATAGCATAGAAAGTACCATATTCACAATTTCAGCACCCTACCCTACCATGAACACAGTGCTGAGAGGAGTAGTTGGGAGGGGAAAGTGCTCCTAACCCCTCCACCCTCCAAAGGCAGATGGGTGGCTGGGCTGCAAATCTGTCTAAATATAGGACATGTACTATATTTTGTGGGGCTGCCACCACAACACCTCCATGGTTTGGTGACACACCGTGTGCCATAGAAGTCTTTGGGGCAGTGATCTGGTTGCAAATCATGTGACTATATCCCTGCCCCCATAATGGCTGTATGAATGTATCCTAATGTTGTATGGAGAGGGCTTAAAGGAGTATTCCCACAAAGAAAAAAATTCTTAAATATACTCAGGATATCAAAATAACACATTCTCTAATTCACAATTATTAACAAAAATACAGCAGTTCACAGATATAATTGCAACCTGTCTCGGTGTACACAATTTTGTTCTGACCGTGAGTCTTCAAGCCATATTTTTCTCCTGTCTGACACTGCACTGAGCTGAGCTGCTCTCTGCCTCTAGCCTCCACTCTTGCATTCCAGGACAAGCTCACACAGAGACTTCCTGCCAGCGCGTGAGGGGAGTAAAGCTACAAGCTACAAACAGATAAGGTCTTTCTACAGGGGAGGGGGAGGGAGGCATATCAGATATGCCAGTGTGTGTGTTGGATGTTGGCAATTTACTGTACTTTAGTCCTAGGCTACAATGATCAGCTGTAACAGTTATTACAGGTGTCTGCAATGAAGCTTTATTGTTAATCCTGGTTCTTATGACTATCCAACATATTTAAAATCCAATTGTCACAGACACCAAAAAAAATTTGGCTGGGGGTTACAATGATAAAGTTTACAGTTCCGAGTTACATACAAATTCAACTTAAGAACAAACCAACAGACCCTATCTTGTATGTAACCCGGGGACTGCCTTTACTAGTGAATATTCAGAAGCTAAATGAAAGTGTATATAAACCTTGTACCCTGATAATCTAACCACATTTTCAGCACTATGGGGCTCATTTACTAAGGGTCCGCGGACCGCATGTTGTCCGGTTTCCCAAAGATTTCGGTGTTGCGCCGCATTTAACAAGGGTTTTTGGCGTATGTGATCGGATTTTGGCGCCGGCTGTCACACAACACAAATCAGGGGGCGGACCGTCGGACGTTCCGACGGATTCGGACAACGCGCAGGATTAAATATCGCAAATTGTGTCGCAACACATGCACTCACATACATCGGGAAGAAGAAGGTAAACTCCGGCGGACCTCAGTGGGGAAGCAACACATGCAGGATCTCAGGTGCACAATGTTGGTGAATCGCGCCGGACTTCATCTTCGTCGGGCCGTCCAGATCGGGGATTGTGACAGGAGGTAAGTAAATGTGCCCCTATGTAACTCTCCACACTAGAGGGATTATAGAGTAAAATTGTAAAATAAGGGGTTAAAAATTATGTTAGTTGTGTAAACATTACTAGGGGGTTGAAAATTAAGAATTTTCTTGGGCAAACCCCTTTAAAGACTGGAATCTCTCCATACATAGCAGGTGTCTGCTGCATTATTTTTAAGTGCCGTGGTGAAACTTAGTAACATGGAGGTACATGGCTTCTTGGCAACTTGGATTCTTTACCTTTTTTATTTTTATATTAAATATTTGAAGTCTAGTTTCTTTAATTAATATCAGAGTGTATCTTTTACCCTGCCTTTGTAATTTTGGGTCTAAACATGCTATTAGGATAATAACTTTATTAAAGAAATACTATACTTTGGGTCACAGTTTGGGTTCCCAATGATCTTAACACCCCAATCTTGCTTACTCTGAGCTTTGGAAATGAGATACATATATAAACAAAATAGGAATGAACAGAGCAATAACATTGCCAGATGAAGCGATAGGAATAGGTGCCCTGCTCAAAGAGCTTACAATCAGGAGGAAGACACTGTGAAATAGGTGATGAATGTGCTTGTGCAATGGTCCAGCCATTTTTCATAAGGTAAAAAATAATTAAATAGTGCTGCATGAGACAGTCACTATGATCAGATCACTCTACCGCCGGCATATACATTCTTGATAATGTATATTATGATGATAAATAAAGCACCTATCTAAAGAACGACAAAGCCAATTTACCCAAAACATTGAATGACAAATAATGAACAAACAATTAAAAACTATTAACAGGTTAATCTAATTGAGGGAAACAAGGACACTACAAAAATACAACCAGATGATACAGGGTGATACATGGGACTGATTCTTAAAATGTATAAGAAACAGGTATGCGAAACAGTCGATACTGTGATGCAAGTAAGTGACAATTAAGCTCTTAGTAAGGGGCATTAATCAGATGTTTTTAAAGTGCATGGTGCGTGTAAAGGCAGATATGAGGGGTGACACTGATGCTGTTTGCAAAAGGAAAGTGTCAGGTGCTATAAAGTGCACAATGCATATGACTCCCAAATACATTCTTCCAAAAACACACTCCTTACTATGATAACTATTACCAAGGGCAGATAAATGTATCATGTCTTATTTCATAAAGGTACAAAAAATCATATTGCACATACCCATTAACATTATAACAATATATTATTGCATAAAGGCTGGAGGAGTATTGCACATACCCATGATCAATGCTCCACCTGTCATCTGGTGTGAGGTCTCAGAAGCGTGTTTCGGTGCAAGCCTTTGTCTGATGATAAATAAAGTTAGATAAACTGACAGTAACTGATGACATAATGTGCATTTATTTAACTGCTTAATGACGCAAGGCGACATAAATCGTCCTCAATAGCGAGCTATTGCCGCATGAAGACGATTTATATCGTCCTCGGGATTCGCCACAGGAGACCGTATGTTCCATATAGTCTGGTCCCTGCTGCGCCTGCCCGACATGGAGATCACTCCATGCCAGGCAGTTTAACTGCTTAACTACTGCGATCAAGGGACAGTAAAAAAAAAGGAAAAGGAAAATAAATAAAATAATTTTTAAAAACTCAACCATTTCCATATCTACACTTATATTTAAAATAAAATAAATAAAATAACCCACCCAAACACAAAATAGGTATTGTCGCAACCTTGGCCAATCGTCTATTACATCATTATACCTGTATTTTCAGGGGTATAAAAAAATAAAAAAATGAATTAAATTTTTGCAATTTAAGTAAAACATGTAATAGAAAACGATCAAAAAGTCAGATGTACCTTATAATAGTATCAATCTAACCTCTGGAATATCTATCCATCCATCAATCCATCCCTCATAATAAGAAGGTCCAGGGCGTTCCTGAGGGAAGTTGATGTTATCATCATATGCTGCCATCCAGGGCCGCCGATAGGGCAGTACAACTGGTACTGCCCTATGGGGCCCGGACTCTAAGACACTGGGGGGGGGGGGGGGGGCCCGGCCGGTGGGCCGCAGACTGTGCGGTCTGTGCTGCACAATATGTGTGGGGTGGAGGCGCCGGGGGCCGCTGGTTAACCCCTTCCCGACATTTGACGTACTATTACTGCATGGCGGGAGGTGCGTTCCCGCAATATGCGGTAATAGTACGTCAAACTTCTGGCCCCGGCTCCTGAATGGAGCCGGGGCCAGAAGCTGCGGGTGTCGGCTATATATTATAGCCGACACCCTCCTCTAACACCCGCGGCGTGCTAGGGGCATTTAACAGGATTCGGACCCCCCCGCGGCGCTTACCGGGGGGGTCCCGCTGCTCTGATCGCAGCCCCGGGACTGCCGGTGCCCGGGGCTGCGCGATCTTCTTCCGGGTGCCGGGTCCGTGCCTCCTGGCAGGACCCGGCTGTGACACACTGAGCGTGCGCAGCATGCTCAGTGTTTCACATAATACAGTGTAATACATCTGTATTACACTGTATTAGGTGAAGAATAGCTTGAACAAGTGATCAGTGGATCACTTGTTCAAGCTAACCTGTAAAAGTAAAGAAAAAAAAGTTAAAAACACTGAATAAACACAATTTTTAATAAAAATAATTAATTAAATAGAGTTAAAGTCCCCTAAACACAAACATTCCCTATACACATCTAATAAAGTAAAAATACCTGAAAATCACCAAAACCCCCCACATATTTGGTATCACCGCGTCCGTAACAATCTGTACAATAAGTCAGAAACATTATTGGACCCGTACGGTGAACGCCGTAAAAACAAAACCCGAAAAACTCGCCAAAAATATAAATTTTCATAAAATCCCTTTACAAAAATGTTCTAAAAAGTGATCAAAAAAAGTTATGTGCCCCAAAATGGTACCAATTGAAAGAACAACTCAACACGTAAAAAATAAGCCCTAAACTAGCTCTGTCAACCAAAAAATATTAAGGTTAAGTTCCCGAAAAGATGGCGATGCAGAAACAAATAAGATTTCCTCTGTATTAGTTTTTCTCCAGTAAAATTGTAAAAATAAATGAAAAACTATATAAATGAGGTATCACCGTAATCGTAGTGATCTATAGAATGAAAATATTATAGTATTTTTAGTGTATGGTGTACGACCCCCAAAATATACAAAAAAAAGAAACCCCAAATTGACAATTTTCTTTTCCTCCATACATTAAAGAGTTAATAAAATCTCATCGAAAAGCTATAGACCCACTTAAATGAAGTATTTGTAAAGTGCATCTCATGTCGCAAAAAATAAGCCCTTAAATGTCCAAATTGCCAAAAAAATAAAGATTGTATAGCCAATAAAAAGTGACAATGCATAATCTGCTCTGAATGGCGCAGCTCCCCCTCAATGCCCTGGCGTGTGCCCATACAGCAGGTTACCACCACATATGGGGTATTGTTATACGCGGGAGAGATGGGGGATCAAATTTTGAGGAGCGTTTTGGAATTTTATCCACTGAGAATTTGTACATTTTATGAAAAACACATTAATTTAGCCAAATAAAATGTAATTTCGAAATTGCATCCGATTTAGTTTTAACCCCTGTAAACCAATTAAAGGGTTAACAAACTTCATAAAAGTTGTTTTACGTACGTTGAGGGGTGTAGTTTCTATAATGGAGTAATTTATGGGGTTTTACTTTATTTAGGCCTCTCAAAGTGACTTGAAACCTGAGCAGGTCCCTCAATAGCAGGATTTAGCTTTTTTTATGAAAATGTGAAAAATTGCACGTGACGTTCAATAGTATGACTCCTATTGGCAATCTACCAGAAGAGTGTGCCTTGTCGTAGCAACAGGCCTCAAACCCTGTTTGTGAAAGGTCACTGCGGGGGGCAGGAGGCTTGTTCGGTTTTGGGGTGTGTTGGGGCCCAGACACTTTTGCTGTATGGGGCCCCGAATTTCCTGATGGCTGCCCTGCTGCCATCTATCAAACGACGGCAAAACAAATTCCAGACTTATTGATTGGTTAGTTTGGATTTGGCAGACATTTGAATAAGACTTTTTGTTTTTGGATGGGAAAAATGTGAGGAGATACGGGGGTTCAATAAGTACCTGTGTTAGAAATGAAGACACCATTTTTTCACATTTTTTTTTTATTTTTTCACATTTTTTAGAAAGATACACTTCTCCCAAAGTTCCTGCCATTATTTGAATCCCTCCAAAAATAGGATTTGTCGAACTCTCCAAAATACGCCTCTGTCTCGGCGAGTTGCAGGGAGCAGGGAGCCAGACCGGGTGAATACGGGGGGGGGGGGGTGCAGAAATTCATAACGCAATTCATAAGGAAGCTGTTCAGATTTCAACAGATACATCATTTCCTTCAGACGCTGAAAGACTCATGCCCCGATATCACAGTACACACGGTTTTTGAAGGTCTATGTCTGACAAAGGCTGGACTTCCTCATACTCTTTCTACCATTTATCAAATTCTTAATGACCAACCTGAGAAATTGGGATATGTGTTAGCGTGGGAAAAGGACTTAAATACGACTTTTTCTCTAAGTGAGTGGCAAGACATGGCAGAAAACACAGCAAAAATTTCTATTAATATGACACTAGTGAAAGCTAACTATAGAGTACTACTTCGCTGGTATCTGGTCCCAGTTCGTAGAGGAGACTTTATAATATGTTATATTCTATAACAATGATAAATCTCACATTAACCCCTAGCCAAGCATTATTAAATGAAAAAAATCCGGGAATTACAGCTCCTGCAAGGAGGTTTTTATCATTTTTTTTCCTAGCAGCTAAAATTGCGATTGGAAGATGGCCACAGTCCCCATGGATTTGATTAAACACAAACTAATGTGGATAATGGTGAATGATAAGCTTTATTGTTCAGTACAGGACAAAATGACCCTATTTAATGAAACATGGCAGATGTGGATTGCATACCAATCAAGAGTTTGACCCCAATGACGATATCTTGGTTCTCGATAGGACCCTTCCCCCCCCAGGCCTTCCTATATCCCTTCTCTCCCTAGTGTTTTTTCCCCTTCCCTCCTGTCTTATAATGATAATAGCTGTTTACATAGAGGTCAGACAGGTCTTTTTGTTTTTATATGGTAGTCTTGCCAGACTAGCCATGTTGTGACTATTGAAATGTACAATGTTTGCATAAGATACCCCCTTCCCCTTTTTTCGTTTCTGTACCCCTACTAAAAATTCATGAAAAACGTAATAAAAATATTGTGAAAAATAACGCAATTCATGCAGTTTGGCGGCTAAAACTCCGGATGAATGTGCTGGTGCGTTATCGTGGTGAAACAGCACCTTCTTTTCCGCCAAATGCATCTCCTTAAATTTTTTGTCAAAGCGGTCCAATAACTCACAGTAGTATTGTCCAGTGATCATTCTTCCTTTTTCTTAAAGATCCATGAGGATGACGCCGTTCGCATCCCAAAAAATCATCGCCATGACCTTTCCGGCCAATGGGACCATCTTCGCCTTTTTTTGGAGCAGATTCACTGGGAGAAATCCATTGTTTTGATTGTTGCTTAGCTCCTGGTGTGTAATGAGGAATCCAGGTTTCATCAACGGTGACAACCCGATGCAAAAACACCTTCAAATCTCGCTTACAATGCTCCAAACACTGCTTCGAAGTTAACAGCCGCATCCGCTTGTGGTCCACTGTGAGCAATCGCAGCACCAAACGGGCCGACAATTTTTTCATCGCCAACTTATCATGTAATATATTAATTGCCATTCCGGTCGACACACCCACGGCCTCTGTACTTCGCGCACTTTCGTTCGTCAGCAACTATCATGTCGTGGACTTCTTAAATGATTTCCAGGCGTCTTGTTAGCCCCTCATCAAAAATGGATGTTCGCCCACGTTTAAATTAGTTGAACCAATATCTAACTGTGGTCATAGATGTTGAAGTGTCCCCATAAACAGCATCCAACTTTGCTTTTATCTCCTCACATTTTTTCCCATCCAAAAACAAAAAGTGAATTACCAAACGGCTCTTTTTCCATCTTAGCGATAATCATGAAACACATCTTACTCAGATGGCTGCCAAATCCAAACTAACCTATTAATCAGTCTGCAATTTGTTTTGCCGTCGTTCGATAGATGGCAGCACACAATGATAACACCAACTTCCCTCAGGAACGCCCTCTGTCGTCAAACACAGGTAATTACTGAACCACCCTCGTAGACGTCCATCTGAACGAGCCCTTATTAGTTTTGCTGTTTGTTGAGGTTTTGCTATTATGCTTTATCTTGTGGGGATAACAATAACCCCTTTTAAAGTAAAGAAATACGAGCAGAAATTAATATGTCACTGTCATTTGGAAACAACATTTGTGTTTATAATATTCTTTCCACATTTTCATTTAATGAAATAAAATTACATTGGTAGCATAAAGCTTAGTTTGTTTCTTCTTTATATTTTTCTGTTTTTCTTTCAGGACATAAGGATTATCTCTCCCATGGAGAAGGGAGGATGCTTGACTAGGTTCCTCTATGCTCCTACGGACAGCCTCCTCCACTACCCTTTACCCAGCTCCTTATAACTGCTCACAGATGTTGAGAAACTCAGTACAACAAAAATCTGAAGTGCTATAATAAAATAAAAATTATTTCCAATTTTCTGCTTCTTCTTTATATTGTATACATTATGTATGGATTAATTTCTCAACCCGATATTGCAGTAGCCGCCCCTAGTTTCAGTACTCAAACAACTACAAGATGAATGTGATTATGTTTCATTCACAGTGTCAAGTGACAGACTTGTCATTAATAGGCAGACAGGAATTGAAAGTGACCGGAGAGATGGGGTTAGCTTTGACGTATTATCAGTGACCCTTTGCCTTTCCTCTTAGATACAGATGAATTATGTAAACATGAATCTTTCCATTTTCAATTTTGTATCTAATACATAAACAAACAAAATGAATGATGAATCAAGAAAGGCACGTGTGTGTTTACACGGATGGATTGGGTGGCACATATAATCATATGGATGTCATCGTTTTCATAATGTTTTATTGAAGATGGCATTACACACAAAGGTGTGAATATTTTGGTATGCATAAAAATTGTGGTATTGGATTTAGTGGTAGTAGTAATTTACCTCCATCTAAATTACTAAATGAACATAAATTTAAAAAGTTATATCCACTTTCAACAATCTTCTTTTGTCGTACTGGAAACCTCTGGGGGAACCAGTCATCAGTAGTGGATTATAAGATAGGCGGTTTGGGCAGTAGCGCGGGGCCCATGGCCACCAAAACCACCACCAAATTTTGTACTGAGAAGGACCTTTACCCATGAAATCCTTGTACATCTGTCCCTGCTCTCAATTCACATGTGCACAAGAACCATTTCAGGACCATTAAAGGTCCTCCAAAGGTCTTGAAATCAAAGATTGTAAGCAGACAGAAGCCACACATCCTCCATTCCCCAAGAAGCGTGATTCTTGTACACTATGAAGGAAGTGACTCCAGACTTTAACCCCTTAACGCCGAAGCCACTTTTCACCTTCCTGACACGGCCCATTTTTTTCAAATCTGCCCTGTGTCACTATAAGTGGTTATAACTTTGGAACGCTTCAACATATCCAAGTGATTTTGAAATTGTTTTCTCGTGACACATTGTACTTCATGTTAGTTAAAAAATTTTGCTGGTATATTTTGCATTTATTTATGAGAAAATCAGATATTTGGTGAAAATTTAGAAAAATTAGCAATTTTCGAAATTCAAAATGTTCTACTTTTTCATAACACCAAAAAACATAATAACTAACATTCACCGAATGTCTACTTTATGCCTCCGTGGTTTTTTATATATACTATCATTTTTGTAAGATGTTATGGGGCTTTGAACGTTAGGTGCAATTTTTCACATTTCATTAAAAATGGAAAATCCTGCTATTGAGGGACCTGCTCAGGTTTGAAGTCACTTTGAGAGGCCTAAATAAAAGTAAAACCCCATAAATTACCTCATTATAGAAACTACACCCCTCAACCTACGTAAAACAACTTTTATGAAGTTTGTTAACCCTTTCATTGGTTTACAGGGGTTAAAACAAAATCAGATGCAATTTCGAAATGAAATTTTTTAGGGCTAAATGAATGGGTTTTTCATAAAATGTACAAATTCTCAGTGAATAAAAAAACAAAATTTGATACCCAATCTCTCCCGTGTATAACAATACCCCATATGTGGTGGTAAGCTGCTGTATGGGCACACGCCAGGGCATTGAGGGGGGAGCTGCGCCGTTCAGAGCAGATTATGCATTGTCACTTTATAATGGCTATACAATCTTTATTTTTTTGGCATTTTGGACATATAGGGGCACATTTACTTACCCGGCCCATTCGCGATCCAGCGGCGCGTTCTCTGCACAGGATTCGGGTCCGGCTGGGATTTAAGATGGTAGTTCCTCCGCCGTCCACCAGGTGGCGCTGCAGCGCCGAAAATAATCTTAACGCCCCGGAATGCACCATCCCATAGAAGGTGAAGGTGAGCGCTCCCCAAGCGACACATTTTCGGTTTTTAAATGCGGCGGTTTTTCCGAATACGTCGGGTTTTCGTTCGGCCACGCCCCCCCGATTTCTGTCGCGCGCATGCCGGCCCCGATGCGCCACAATCCGATCGCGTGCGCCAAAAACCCGGGGCAATTCATGTACAAGCGGCGCAAATCGGAAATATTCGGGTAACGCGTCGGGAAAACGCGAATCGGGCCCTTAGTAAATGACCCCCATAAGGTTTTATTTTTTGCGACATGAGATGCACTTTACAAATACTTCATTTTAGTGGGTCTGTAGCTTTTTGATGAGATTTTATTAACTCTTTAATGTATGGAGGAAAACAAAATTGTCAATTTTGGGTTTCTTTTTTTTTTGTATAATTTGGGGCTCGGACACCATACACTAAACATACTATTATATTTTTATTCTATAGATCACTACGATTACGGTGATACCTCATTTATATAGTTTTTTATATATTTTACAATTTTACAGGAAAAAACGAATATAAAGAAAATCTCATTTGTTTTTGAATCGCCATCTTTTCGGAGATATAACTTTAATATTTTTTTGTTGACAAAGCTGGTTTAAGGCTTATTTTTTACGTGTTGAGTTGACGTTTTCAGTGGTACCATTTTGGTGCACATAACTTTTTTTGATCACTTTTTGGAACATTTTTGTGAAGGGATTTTCTGAAAATTTTAATTTTTGGCGAGTTTTTCAGGTTTTGTTTTTACGCCTTTTACCGTACGGGTCCAATAATGTTTCTGACTTATTGTACAGATGGTTACGGACGCGGCAATACCAAATATGTGGGGGGGTTAGGTGATTTTCAGGTTTTTTTTACTTTATTAGATGTGTATAGGGAATGTTTGTGTTTAGGGGACTTTAACTTTATTTAATTAATTATTTTTATTAAAAAGTGTGTTGATTTAGTGCTTTTAAAAATGTTTTCTTTACTTTTACAGGTTAGCTTGAACAAGCGATCCACTGATCACTTGTACAAGCTGTTCTTCACCTAATACAGTGTAATACAGAGGCTCAGTGTGTCACAGCCGGGTCCTGCCAGAAGGACCCCCAGGTAACCCTGTGTTAGGGGTTAACACCCGCGATCGGAGAAATCTCCAATCGCGGGTGTTAGAGGAGGGTGTCGGCTATAATATATAGCTGACAACCGCAGCTTCTGGCGCGGGCTCCGTTCAGGAGCCTGCGCCAGAAGCTTGACGTACTATTACTGCATTTTGCTGGAACGAACCCGCCATGCACTAATAGTACGTCAAATGTCGGGAAGGGGTTAAGGTGCTATAATATTCATACAGCCCAGGGCCCATGGCAATGATAATCCGCCCCTGCCAGTGATAAGTGTTGAAGTTCCCTCCAGCGTTACCAGAAAACATAAACTGAGAAAAAGGCTTTTTGCAAGCACTCTCCCCTATGCCTCATCGCTAAGGGCCTAAAACAAGAGACTATGCTCGGAATGGGAATGTAGGGTAAAGTATTCTTGTTTAGTAGTAGGCTTGACTTACTGTCAACCTAGGGTGGAGGCCTGCCTATTAGTAAGGCTTACTTATTTAGTAAGAGCTTTGTCATATAACACAAAGAAGGCTGCCCTGCTGTTTGATTTCCATGTGTGTGTATGCGGGAAGAGGTCACATTTTTAACTGGGCAATTGGCTAATCTGGGGGCATCTCTGTGACTGCTGGCTACTCTTGGGGGCACCCCTGTTACTGCTGGCTACTCTGGGAGGCATTCCTGTGACTGCTGGCTACTCTACGGCGCTATGGGTGGGCAAAGTAGGCAAATCTCTTCTTTCAAATGAATCTTGAATTTTGTTCCTAGGTGCTATGGATCCAGAGATATTCAAGTTTAAACTGAGAATATCAGGTGCCATTTTTATATATAAAAATCACTCCCGACGGCAGTTTAACAGTTAATATCTCAGTTTTCCTGACACTTAGGAAAACACATTTAGATTCATATAAAAGAGGAGACTCTTAGTTTCTATGTGTCACAGAGCCAGAGATACAGCCCCCTGAAATGTAATCCCCCCTCCAGATTAGCCATCATGGAGAACTTGCTGGACATCGGAGCTGCTGCACCTCACAGATAATGGAAATATTCACTTTATATGTTACTACATTTTGAGAAGGAATAATATCAACTAATATTTATGTTCTTAACCCTTCTCTATGCAGAACTATCTAAGAACACACTTTCTCTCTTATTGCCTTTTATTTTGTGATATTTTTTGTGAAAATTGACTGATACTGTGGCTATTATATATTAACACCGCGACACCAGAACATGTCCATAAAGCTATATGTAACACCAAAAACACACATACATGTTCTGGAATAAAGTTTTTATTTCACACCATCCTCCATCATTTACACCAGTGTTATAACATTCTCACTCAAATTCTTATGAAGCGGAAGGTTCCGTTATTGTGCGGCTAATACAATGGTGCAAATCTAAAAGTGACTTTTATTATCTCATTACTTCTTTTATAGATATCTAGTTATTTATTTGGGGTACTATTGTGTATGGAGCATACAATGATAGATCTGTGTGAAGCTCAGTGCAATTTTCTGCAAAAATTGTCTGGTGCCCCTGTGTATTTAACATTCCCTTTGCTGCATATTTTGGTGAATACACACATGTGGGGTCTGTATGATCTCCTCACATCTTACTGTTTTAGGAAAGTATATTTTCTTTATATAAGTATTCTGGATTTGTACATATTTTAGAGGAAATTTTAAATGTTAATTGCCAAATGGCGCCTTTACTTTTTATTCTGTTTTATTTCTATATTTTGCAGGTTGTGTCTTAAAATTTCTAGCTTAAGAGCAGATATCTAGTTATTACAGTTTTAGTGATATTATGTGGATTTATTTATGTGAACATATCAAAATGGGACATTTGTAAACTCTACATATGTCCATCTATTACATTTAGGAGCTAAGGTAAATATTTTCTGTTTGGAGCACATTTTTTGCCATCAAAGTCAAATTTTAGGTATTTTTTTATAAAATTGCATGAAGGTGCCTATGTCTATAAACTCTTTAATGCAATTTTGAAAATGGGGCAAGTTTCTGCTTTCAGAAATTATGTGGTTTGGGTTTGGGTTTTTCTTTTAATTCTTTTTGCTGTAATTTCAATTTTATTTTTAAGCGTCAAAATGGAAAAAATTGCTCTGGTCAATAATGCGGCAAAATATCCAGAAATGCCAGGCGGTGAAAGGTTTAATACCCCTTGGTTGAATTCCTGGGTGAAGATGCTTATTATCATCTATCTCCTGTCCATATATCTATCATCTATCTGTCTAGTTATCATCTCCTATAAGCTGACTATTTATATATCTCACTTTTTCTCTATTTATTAATCAATCACCTTTCTCTTCATCTTTCATATTTATTTTCTTTCATAATATTTATAATTAATAATTCTTTATTTATATAGCGCACACAGATTACACAGCACTGCAGCACAGAGAGATGTTGACCAGCGCTGCAAAACTGTAGTGCTAACCACTGAGTAGCCGTGCTGCCCATCAATCTCCCTATCATCTATCTACCTCCAATAAAATTCTCCCATATTACAGTTTGTTTTACCATACTTAAGGGAGCCTCTTACTGACTGTGACTGGTCATAAAATAGTTTTATTTTGGGGCCCCACTTTTAGTTTTGCCCAGGTCCCCACTTTGTCTAGAACCGGCCCTGCCGGTGATTGCATGCTACTCTGAGGGGTGCATCCCTGTGACTGCTGGCTACTCTGGGGGCCCATCCCTGTGACTGCTGGCTACTCTGGGGCTGCATCCCTGTGACTTCTCGCTACTCTATGGGGCATCCTTGTGACTGCCGACTACTCTGTGGGGAATTCCCTGTGACTGCTGGCTACTCTCTATGGCATCCCCTTGACTACTGGCTATTCTGAGGTGCATCTCTGTGACTGCTGGTTACTCTGCAGGGAATCCCTGTGACTGCTGGTTACTCTGGAGGGCATCTCTGTAACTGTTGGCTACTCTGGGGGCATCTCTGTAACTGCTGGCTACTGTGGGGGGCATCTCTGTGTCTACTGGCTACTCTGCAGGGCATCCTTGTGACTACTGGCTACACTGAGGGGGCATCTCAATGACTGCTGGCTATTCTGGGGGGAATCTTTATGACTGCAGGCTGATCTGTGGGTCGTCCCGATGATGGCTGGCGCTAGCTACTCTGTGGGACATCTCTGTGACTGCTGGCTACCCTGTGGGGAATCTCTGTGACTGCTGGCTACCCTGTGGGGAATCTGTGACTGCTGACTACTCTGCGGGGAATCTCTGGGACTGCTGGCTCCTCTCAGTGGAAATTTCTACATGTCTTAAAACATTGCACCCAGGGGAATCAAGTCATCCTTTACAGATCACACCATATTTACCCGAGAATATGAATTCCTCATGGATGAATGCTCTAAGGCATTTTTACTGCAATAACCTTAAGTGTCTTAAATAAAAAAATTTATGCACTAAAGAGTTTTCATCGACAGCTATGGGAGAATCCTTTGAAATCAAAACATTTATGAAATATGCTTGTGAGCCTGTGGTCACACTGATAGCACATTGTAATGAATGAGGAGAAAAATCCCCAAATACTGCCATACTGTAGTATGGCAGTATATGATAGGATCGATCAGACAACCTAGGGTTAAAGTACCCTAGGGAGTCTGAAAAATAGTATAAATAAAAATAAAAAAAAGTTAAAAAAAAAAAATTATAATAAAAAAAACTAAAATTTCAAATCACCCCCCTTTTCCTAGAACTGAAATAAATATAAATAAACAGTAAAAATCATAAACACATCAGGTATCGACGCTTCCGAAAATGCCCGATCTATCAAAATATGATAACAGTTTTTCAATGCGTTTAACCCCGTAACGGAAAATAGCGCCCAAAGTCGAAAATGGCACTTTTTTGCCATTTTGAAAAATATAAAAAAATCTATAAAAAGTGATCAAAAGGCATACAGTCCTCAAAATGGTAGCATTAAAAATGTCATGAAAAGTCAGAAAAAATGGCACCACCCACAGCTCCGTACACTAAAATATGAAAACGTTATTAGTGCCAGAACATGGCAAAATAAAGATTTTTTTTTTGTACAGGAGGTTTTAATTGTTGTAAATGTATGAAGACATTATAAATATTGAAAATATTATCAAATTTCGCAAAAAATGACACCACCCACAGCTCCGTACACCGAAGTATAAAAAAGTTATTAGCGCCAGAAGTTGGCAAAATCAAAAAAATAATTCTTGTACAGGAGGTTTTCATTTTTGTAAATGTATGAAAACATTATAAAACCTATACAAATTTGGTATCCCCTTAATCGTACCGACCCAAAGAATAAAGTAGACCTGTCATTTGGGGCGCTCAGTGAAAGACGTAATATCCAAGCCCACAAGAAAATGGCGCAAATGCGTTTTTTCACCATTTTCATTGCATTTGGAATTTTTCTGAGTACATGGCATGGAATATTTAAAAAATAAAAATTTAAGGTACAGTATGGTAACATTTACAGTAAAATGGACGATGGTAATGTTGTTGTTGTATGCCTTATGTTTATGAGCGACAGTTTTCATGCTATATACCTGCATGTCATAAGAATTTAAATTAAAAAAAGGACCATGTTAAATTAAAAAAATTTTTGCAGTGTTTTGTATGCGTTGGAAAAGGGGTAGTCTTATACGGCGAATATATCTTAAACTCTATATTTTAAACAGGAAAGTAGGGGAGTCGTCTTATACACTAGGTCGTCTTATACACCGGAATATACGGTATGTTATACAGCAGCCCATATCTGGGTCTTTATCCAGCTTCTCTCTCAAACCAACCATTTGCATTTCTATATAGCACTCTCTTGAACAGTAAGGAGAATAGATATTTCACTCATTTATTAATATAGTCCCTGCCAGTCTCACCATTTGCGTACAAATCTATGGTGTAGTACAGTGCTGGCAAACTGATGGCACAGGTGCCAGAGGTGGCACTCGGAGCCCTCTCTGTGGGCACCCAGGCCATTACCCAGCCTTTCAGGACTCAAGACTGCAATCACAGGCAGCCCATGAGGTGCCACGTTAAGCACTATTTTAAAGTAACTTGAAGTGCAAGAGGAGCAAGGAGGTGTGGACAGAGCCAGATCATTGTAGCCCGATCTCCGGGCCTTTGATTCATGCTGTTAAGTGGACCTTAAAGGGAAGAGATAATGATAATCCAAAGTGTGTGGCTAACTGGTGCGGCCTTAGGCACGTGGTGGTCACCTGCCTGGTCTTCAGCCTGGCAGGTCTCCAGCAGGTGGTATGTGCCAGAAAATGGAGGGAGAGGCTAAATGAAGAAGGTTCTCCCTGCAAGTTCACTCTGGGACCCAAAAGTCTTCAGTTTCAATTCTTTTATTTTCTAAAATTCCAAATATTACATAATAAAAGCAGTCATCCAATATAGCATCATTACGTATTTTTCGTAGGATACAGGCCTACGCGTTTCGAGTGTAGCATACATCCTTAATCATAGCACAAAGAACAAGTTTTGGCTTGATATGCTGGTTACTTGGTGATGTAAAACACGTATATCTGGTAACAGTTTAGTCACAATTAACCCTAAAAACATCATTGTATTAAAATGTGATACAATACAGTTTGAAAACAGAAAAGAAAAATATCCACAATGTGTGTCTCAGTTAAACCGTAGTAGGACAAAATACAAGACAAGATAGAGAACACTCATGAGGCGGATATAGTATTTTTAAACACTAACCAAAACTGCATATTAAGATACCAATACACTAATTTACATGCTGTTTCTCCATTCTATGGTCACATTACGTACATTTAACATTTCGACATAACCAGATGTTATCTACGGGTGAGTATATAGGTTCAATGTAGCTAACATGTTATATATAAATGACAAAGCAGAACTAAATGTGTACAACATTTTAACCCACTGGGGCTTTATTTGTATTGATGGCTGCAATTATTTGTGGCTACGATATTTAAACAATAACAAATGAATGTACACTCACCGGCCACTTTATTAGGTACACCTGTCCAACTGCTCGTTCACACTTAATTTCTAATCAGCCAATCACATGGCGGCAACTCAGTGCATTTAGGCATGTAGACATGGTCAAGACAATCTCCTGCAGTTCAAACCGAGCATCAGTATGGGGAAGAAAGGTGATTTGAGTGCCTTTGAACGTGGCATGGTTGCAGTGGCGTAACTAGGAGAGACAGGGCCCCCTAGCAGGCTACTGCATGGGGCCCCCCTTCCCACTTATAAAATATACATATTAGTATACTCACACATGCAAGTTACAATCACATACAATACAGTCATGTGCACAAACAGCACATACACACACATACAGTGTATACAGACACCATATACACATCACAGATACTGCATATATACATCACAGTATATGTTATGTACATATTATGCTGGACATGTGCAGTACAATATAGATATAATGGTGCACATCCTCCATTCTTTATTGTGTCAGGTCGGATGACGGGGCCCCTAACACTGTGGGCCCCATAGCGGCTGCTATGGCTGCTACCGCTGTAGTTACGCCCATGCATGGTTGTTGGAGCCAGAAGGGCTGGTCTGAGTACTTCAGAAACTGCTGATCTACTGGGATTTTCACGCACAACCATCTCTAGGGTTTACAGAGAATGGTCAGAAAAAGAAAAAACATCCAGTGAGCGGCAGTTCTGTGGGCGGAAATGCCTTGTTGATGCCAGAGGTCAGAGGAGAATGGGCAGACTGGTTCGAGCTGATAGAAAGGCAACAGTGACTCAAATCGCCACCCGTTGCAACCAAGGTAGGCAGAAGAGCATCTCTGAACACACAGTACATCGAACTTTGAGGCAGATGGGCTACAGCAGCAGAAGACCACACCGGGTGCCACTCCTTTCAGCTAAGAACAGGAAACTGAGGCTACAATTTGCACAAGCTCATCGAAATTGGACAGTAGAAGATTGGAAAAACGTTGCCTGGTCTGATGAGTCTCGATTTCTGCTGCGACATTCAGATGGAAGGGTCAGAATTTGTGGTCAACAACATGAAAGCATGGATCCATCCTGCCTTGTATCAACGGTTCAGGCTGGTGGTGGTGGTGTCATGGTGTGGGGAATATTTTCTTGGCACTCTTTGGGCCCCTTGGTACCAATTGAGCATCGTTGCAACGCCACAGCCTACCTGAGTATTGTTGCTGACCATGTCCATCCCTTTATGACCACAATGTACCCAACATCTGATGGCTACTTTCAGCAGGATAATGCGTCATGTCAAAAAGCTGGAATCATCTCAGACTGGTTTCTTGAACATGACAATGAGTTCACTGTATAAAATATTCAAAGAGAAAAAGAGGTGTGCCAATAGACAAAATTATGTAAAAAAGTGATAAATCTTTATTTCAACAATAAAAAAACTCCATCAAGGCATGAAGGACAAGTTAAAAACAATTAAAAAACATACATGAGTCAAAATGTTTGGCACAACCAGGTAAGGTTCACCAAACAAACACCTCCTCCATACAGTGGAACCTGGCTCCTAGTATGATACAAGTACAATAGATGAATAAGGCCCAAGCTGTCTAATGACCCTGAACAGATGAAGATAAATCTGCCATAACAATCATAGTGCGGCTATAGGATAAATGGGTAAGTATACATTACGAGTCAGTGGTCAGCAGGCAGGCATCAGTACAATAAGTCAACAGGGTGGCTCAGCAGTAGTGGAGGATGTGGAGGACTCCCCACGCGTTCCGTCTCCCAAGTGGAGACTTCCTCAGGGGTGACTTTCACTGCGTGAATCCACTGGACCACAGCTGGAGATGGTACTAGCCGACACCTAGGACCGTAGTCTAAGTGGCACCTGGTTTTCACCAGAGCCCGCCGCAAAGCGGGATGGACTTGCAGCGGCAGGGTACCACTAGGTCGTTCCACAGGTGCGACTAGCCCTAGGTACACTAGCGGAAGACAGTCTCGTGGTTAGGTCCAGGCACAGGGTCAGGGCAGGCGGCAGAGATGCAATGTCAAATCCAATCCGGGGTAAGCAGTGGGGGGTCCAGGCAGATGGGAACAGAAACAAAGGCACACGGAACACAGGAACACAGCAACTGACAAACACAGCAACACGGAGGAACTCTAGTAACACAGGAACACGGCAACACAGGACTCAGGAGCAGGAACACATGGGAGCAGGATACACAGGAACCACAGGGGCTAGGGGCTTGTGAGGCTTAAAGAACCGGCAGGGGACACAGGAAGGGGCTGGGAATTTATCTCGGAAAGCAGCAGGCCAGCGCCAATTATTGGCGCACTGGCCCTTCAAATATTTTTATTAATTAAATTTTTCTAATGAATTTTTTTCTAATGAAATAAAAATTTATATTTGTAGTTAAGGCCTTTGGGCACTCTTATGTTTAGATGGAAAATCCGAAATGTTTCCCTATTGCGAAATACACTTTGTCTAACCCCTCCTCTATTGTTTCTATGAATCTGTTCTATAGCATAAGTTTCAAAACTGGATACATTGCCATGGTGGACTTCTACAAAATGTTTTACAGCTAAAAGATTTACGGCTAACAAATGTTTTACATAGGCTCTAACCCCTGCCTATGGTCTTCAGTGGCTGAGAAAGCCTTCTCAAGGTTGAAATCCACCTTTGCCTTAGCCCCAGTTATCACTAGCCCTGATACAGAAAAGCCTTTTCATCTGGAAGTTGATGCGTCCTCCGTGGGTGCAGGGGCAGTGCTCACCCAGAAACGGCCGAAAGGCTGAACTCTCACTTGCGGCTTTTTCTCTAAGACTTTTTCCGCCACAGAGAGGAATTACTCCATAAGAGATAGAGAACTTCTGGCCATCAAACTTGCCCTGGAAGAATGGCAATATCTTCTGGAGGGAGCTCACCATGTGGTCTGCATATATACAAAGCATAAAAATCTCCTGTATCTCCAGACAGCCCAACGTCTCAACCCTAGGCAAGCCCATTGGTCTTTCTTCTTCTCACGCTTCAACCTCCTGATCCACTTCCGTTCTGCTGAGAAGAATATTAAGGCTGGTGCCCTTTCCCGTGCCTCTGATGTCATAGGAGAGGAACCAGATTCTTGGCACATTATTTCTCCTGAACAGCTGGTTGTTGCTGCTCCGGTGGAACTTCGTCAACTACCTCCTGGAAAGACCTCTCGCAGACCAGCCTGTACAGAAGAAAAGACTTGGGGACATTGCTCACATGTGGCTGGGCAGCCTTGGTTGCAGCGCTCTCTCGCCCTTGTGTCCCAATTCTACTGTGGCCAGATCAAGGAT
Organism: Engystomops pustulosus; assembly: GCF_040894005.1. Taxonomy (NCBI): domain Eukaryota; kingdom Metazoa; phylum Chordata; class Amphibia; order Anura; family Leptodactylidae; genus Engystomops; species Engystomops pustulosus. Next base: position 149,897,400 of record NC_092411.1, on the reverse strand, counting down.
ATTTGGGACCTTGTGGCTTCCTGTGCTTCCTGTGCCCGGAATAAGCGGTCGCATCTCAAGCCTGCTGGTCTCCTTCTGCCGTTGACAATACCCAGCTGCCTGTGGTCTCACTTGACTATGGACTTCATCACGTACCTTCCGCCTTCCTCAGACAATACCGTCATCTGTGTGGTAACAGACCGTTTTTCCAATATGTCCCATTTTGTCCCTCTTCCAGGTCTGCCATCTTCTCCACGTCTTGCCAGGCTCTTCTTCCATCACATCTTCCGGCTCCATGGACTTCCCCAGCACATTGTTTCTGATCAAGGGGTTCAATTCGTCTCCTAATTCTGGCGTTCTCTGTGTAACTAGCTACAAGTAAAGTTGGACTTCTCCTCTGCCTATCACACACAGTATAATGGTCAGGTGGAAAGAGTCAACCAGACTCTAGGCTGCTATCTTTGCCATTTTGTTTCGGCCCATCAGGACAACTGGTCCACTCTGTTGCCATGGGTGGAGTTTTCCTATAACTCCCTAGACTCTGCTTCTGCCAGCTCAGCACCTTACTTCATCAACTATGGACTGCATCCACATCCTCCTCTTCCCCTACCTGTGTCCTCAGACATCCCTGCGGTTGAAGAATTGGTACAGGATGATCTAAAGTCCATTTGGGAGTAGGCTCGCCTTTCCCTGCTAAAGGCTTCTGCTCGGACCAAGCTCCAGGCGGATAAGAAATGCAGGTCTCTTCCTGTCTTCTCTCCAAGTGACAAAGTCTGGTTGTCCTCCATGTATGTCCGACTAAAGATCCCTGGCTATAAACTTGGTCCTTGTTTCCTGGGTCCCTTTGAGATGCTCACTCGCATCAATCAAGTGGCCTGCAAGTTGTTCCTTCCTCCCACAATGCGCATCCCGAACTTCATCCATGTCTCTTTACTCAAGCCTGTCATCCTGAATCACTTCTCCTGGCAAGTACCTCCTCCTGCTCCTGAGGCTGACTCCACTGACATCTTCGAGGTAAGGGAGGTCCTAGATATGAAGACGGTGAAAGGTAAGCGATTCTTCTTGGTTGACTGGAAGGGGTTTGGGCCTGAGGAGAGATCCTGGGAATCTGAGGATAACATTCTGGACCGCAGTCTACTGCAGAGGTTCCTCCATCCAAAGAAGAGGGGGAGGGCGAAGGGGGAGGGTACTGTCACGGGTGCTCACGCGAACCCACATCTTGCAGGCTTACCCAAGATCCTTGGTGTGCCCCAGCTCCCCTCCGCTCTGTCTTACCTCTCCTCGTTCCTGATTCCCGTTTGGCTGTCATGCACGCTTGTGCCGGCTTCAGAAGATTTAAAGGGCCAGCAGTGCTAATTGGTTCTGGCCCTTTTCAGGAAATGGATAAAGCCCGGCATCTCCCAGCATTCCCTGCCTGATCTTTGTGCTATATGCCATTGAGAAAGCTTTGTCCTGTGCCTGGTGCTTGTGATTTGATTCCCCGCTGTCACCCCGGACCTGTTCCCGTTTACGCTCCTCCGCGGCCTGCTCCTGCTCCTTCCCAGACCCTGCCACCAGCCTTGACCATCTGCCTGTTCCTGACCACGAGATTGCCAGACGAATTTGTACCACGACCTTGCCACCGCAGAGAAGTCCGAACCCGTGGAACGACCTGGTGGTACCACGCCGCAGCAAGACCAACCTGCTTTGCATGTTGAGGAAGCTACGGCGAAACATACGTCGGGGTGCTGTGGCAGTGGTTGGGGCTTATTTACTGTTTGTAAGGTACTTGGCACTTCTGGTAATACCTGGTTGGATTGAAATTATATTTGTACATTTTGCGCAGCCCTATCCTGTATTTACTTATATGGTCACATTGTTATATGCTTGGATGTACGGTGTTATATACCATGGATTGACCACCACTATTTTGTCTGTTTTCGTGGATTTTAATGCTTGTTTTTCATGTCCTTTGATTTCCCTTGTGTGTATTAATAAAGATTTGTATTTTATTATTTTTCATATATGGGTTATACGATTTGTGAGTACTTTTTTGGTCCTTTATACTTACGTTGGTAATTATTGTTTGATCAATATAGGGATCATACACAGTAGAAGTGGGTACGGCTATTGGTATGCTTTCTTTTAGAATGCGTTTCTTTAAAATTGATCTTAGTCCCATGTGGTCGTATGTTCTAGTGCGATCTTTCCAATCATATATCTTATTATTTCTATAGTCGATAACATCCCTTTGAAATTTTTTCTTTTTAGTTTCTATTATTGTATTTTCTAACTCCCCAAGCTTAATTTTGATTTCTAATATAGTATTGTCCATATCCATGGTGGGTTTTCACATCCTCTATATGTGCATCAATATCCTTAAGCAAATCATACTGTACTATAAGATTCATTAGCTTTTCTGAACATTCACTAAGTAAGTCATTCCACTCACCCATGAACTTGTCACTATAGATAGTTGTGGGAATCTTCTTAATCCGCAATCCGCGGGAATCATCTTTCTTTCTATATACGATTTTAGCATCTCTGCATCCCACCAGATGCGTAGTTCCCGTTCATGATGTTTGTATAGTTGTTCTTTATAAAGCAGTGCAGTCTTTGGTCCATGTGCACACTGTTGTGTCTTCATTAAATATAGCCGCTGCTTTATTGCAGCGTTCAGAAATTGTAAGTCCATTTGGCTGACTGGATGCCAGTGTGTCCATCTTTAGCTGTTGTGAGAAAGTAAGAGGTATTGTGTGGGAAAACCGCTATCTGTCCTACAGGCAGATGAAATGCTGGTGGTAAAAGCCCTGGGTTTGTCTGCAGTAACCCAAGGGTTAATGCAGACATGATAAGCAGGAATAGTCTGTTTTGTCTGTGTTGGCCTAGCTAACACAGACACATTTGTAATGTCCGTACTGGGCCTGCTTATTATGGAGTAGGGGTAGGCTGGTAGTGGGACTCCTACTCCACCCGGGCTTCGGTCCTGGGCTTTTGTATAGCCCACAGGTGCAGGTCTCAGGCCTCGTTAGGGCCTGATTTAGTCTGCAGGCCAGAAGCAGTAGGAGAGGCCCTACCTGGAGAGCTGAAAGCGAGATTGCATTCTGACAGCAGAGGTAACTGAGGGTCTCCTGTCTTGCTGCTGGCCAAGAGCGTGTGCCAGGCAGCCTGGTACCCGGATAGCTAGGGTCCTCAAAATGTATTAGACAGCGCCTAGCCGGGCAGGAATTACTTTTGTAATGTTTTTGCATGTGCCTAAGCCAAGGCTGAATTTGTGTTCTGTTTTGCAAGTGTGAATAAACACTTAAGTTGGACTTTTAAACCGGCTTGTGTCCCTGCTTTCTGCACTGCTACCTGTCAACTACCAGAGCAATTCCCCACATATGGTGGAGGATGCGGGCAAAGTGCAGTGAAGTATACACTAGTGCATGTCCTGGAAGTTGACAGCACTGAAGCTGCAAGCCACAGCCATGGAGGAGTTAATCAAGCAGCTTGTCCAGTCCAACGTGCAGCAGCAAGAGACAAACAGATTGCTGCTCCAGCAGATAACAGCCCTGACCGCTGCTCAGCAAAGGACTGTCCCAGCAATGACGGTGAAGGATGCCAGGAAAGAGGTCCGCAAAGCTATGACCAAGATGACCGCCGAGGATGATGTGGAGGCCTATCTGACAGGCTTTGAGAGGGTGGCCACCCGAGAGAGGTTGCCACAGCAACACTGGGCAGAGGTGTTGGCCCCCTTCCTCGTCGCTGATCCCCAGCAGGCATACTACGACCTGAGCGAGGAGGATGCCCGGGACTACTCCAAGGTAAAGGCAGAGATCTTGGCCCGACTAGGAGTGGATCAGCATCTACGCGCTCAAAGAGTGAATAGCTGGAGATACCAGGAGGCGCTACCACCGAGGGGGCAAATGCACCATCTTGTTCACTTTGTCCGCAAGTGGCTTCAGCCGGAGACATCCACCCCAGCCCAGATGGTCGAGAAGGTTGTTTTGGACCGTTTCCTGAGGGCCTTGCCGGGTGAGATCCAACAATGGGTGGGACACGGGGACCCGTCTGATGCCGAGGCGCTGGTGGGGTTGGTGGAGAGGTTTTATGCCACTCAGGCCCTAACAAAGAAAGCCCCTTATACCCAGGCGGGCCCTAAGGCACGGAAGGTCGTGTCACCCACAAATTCCCGGGGCAAGACAACTCCCAATGTCCGGGATGTACCCCAGGGGAGGAGGAGGGGGGAGGCTCCCACCTGTTGGACCTGCCATGAGCCAGGTCATATTGCAGCCCATTGCCCCAATTCCTCAGAGCCCATGGACTGCAGTTCCGCCAGAAGGGTTTCTCTCTATGCTGCCCCTGTCTACACAGCTACTAGCCCCGACTCTGCTGATGAGCGCCACCTGTGCCGGGTGACTGTGGCAGGGCATCCAGCGTTGGCCCTGCTGGACTCAGGCAGTCGGGTGACCTTGATTAATGGGTCCCTCACAGACCCCAAGGCAGTCACAGGGCGCACAATTGGAGTCCTGTGCATCCATGGGGACGTAAAGGACTACCCCACCACAGTTATTAACTTCCAGACCTCTTGTGGAGAGACACTACATGAGGCAGCGGTTGTCAAGAACTTGCCCCATGACCTTATCTTGGGACGGGACTTCCCCATGTTCTGGACTCTATGGCGGGGAAACCAAGAGTTGGGGGGTTGTTCTCCTGTGTTGTCTGGTCAGATCTCTGAAGCCGAGCCTGATGACCCAGACTCTGGAGTTCCTGCCGTAGGGGTGACCGCCACAGAAGATGGAAGTGTAATGTTTCCCCTAGATGTTATGGCAGGCGAAACTGAGGAGGTAGTGACAGGACCGCAGTTGTCGGATTTGGAGGTATCCCGTGACAACTTTGGTACTGCACAACTCCAGGACCCCACTCTGGTCCGCGCCAGAGAAAATGTGGTAGAAATTAATGGCGTACCTCAGCACCCAGGTGCGGATAAGTTGTTCCCTCGTGTGGTGGTAAATCAGGAGTTGTTGTACCGCATTGATAAGGTCCACGGTGAAACCCGGGAGCAGTTAATGGTGCCTCAGCCATATCGTCAGATGGTGTTAGACCTTGCACATAAGCATGTGATGGGAGGGCACCTAGGTACCACAAAAACTCTGGAACGCATCTTGCAGCGTTTCTACTGGCCAGGAGTATATGATAGGGTAAAAAGGTATTGTGAAACTTGCCCTGATTGTCAATTGCATGCTCCCATGGTACACTTTCGAAGTCCGTTGGTACCTCTGCCCATTATTGAGGTACCCTTTGAAAGGGTCGCCATGGATTTGGTCGGTCCTTTAGTTAAATCTGCTCGGGGGCATCAGCATATCCTGGTAGTCATGGACTATGCTACCCGATATCCTGAGGCCATCCCACTGCGGCACACCTCTGCGAAACTAATTGCTAAAGAGTTGTTTGCCATGTTCTGTCGGGTGGGACTTCCCAAGGAGATCCTCACAGATCAGGGGACTCCTTTTATGTCAAAAGTCACCAAGGAGCTATGTCGGCTCTTTAATATTAAACAGTTACGCACCTCTGTGTACCATCCTCAGACGGATGGATTGGTAGAACGGTTCAACAAAACTTTAAAGAGTATGCTAAAAAAGGTGGTAAACAAGGATGGGAAGGACTGGGATGTACTATTGCCATATTTAATGTTCGCCATCCGAGAGGTCCCACAAGCCTCTACTGGGTTCTCACCGTTTGAGTTAGTGTATGGCAGACATCCCAGGGGTCTCCTGGACATAGCCAAGGAGACATGGGAACAAGAGCCCACCCCCCACAAAAGTGTAATAGACCATATCGCAGATATGCAGGACAGGGTGGCAGCCGTCATGCCCATTGTCAAAGAGCATATGGAGGAGGCACAAAGAACTCAAAGCCGGGTTTATAACAGGTCAGCAAAAGTAAGGAGCTTTAGTCCCGGTGATCGTGTGTTGGTGCTAGTCCCCACTGTAGAAAGTAAGTTTCTCGCTAAATGGCAAGGACCGTATGAGGTCATAGAGAAAATAGGAGAGGTGAACTACAGGATACGTCAGCCCGGACGGAGAAAACCCGAGCAGACTTATCATGTAAATCTGTTGAAGGCCTGGAAAGACAGAGAGAGTCTGCATACAGAGATGGTCCTGGCCAGTCCACCTCCTGCGCTACCCTCACAGGCTGCAGATAAGCCTGTGCCGGAGGCAGAAGTGCGAATAGCCGATACCCTTACCAAAGAGCAACAGCGAGAGGCTCGAGAGTTTGTAGCAAGAAATACAGATGTGTTCTCAGAGTTGCCTGGCTACACATCTGTAATTAAACATGATATTGTCACTGAGCCAGGGGTAAAGGTAAGATTAAGGCCGTACCGAGTCCCCGAAGCTCGTAGACAAGCCATATCAGAAGAAGTTCAGAAGATGCTGAAGCTAGGGGTTATTGAGGAGTCCAAAAGTGAGTGGGCCAGTCCAATTGTTCTAATTCCCAAACCGGATGGGACGTTGCGATTTTGCAACGATTTTAGAAAATTGAATGAGGTGTCTAAGTTTGATGCCTATCCCATGCCCCGGGTGGACGAGCTTATTGAGAGACTAGGGGGTGCTCGGTACTTCACCACCCTGGATCTAACTAAAGGATATTGGCAGGTACCCCTGACAGATAGGGCTAAAGAAAAGACAGCCTTTATCACCCCTGAGGGCCTTTTTCACTATGTTGTATTACCGTTTGGGCTTCATGGGGCCCCCGCTACCTTTCAACGGTTAATGGACATAGTGTTAAAGCCACATAGGAGATACGCCTCCGCCTATCTAGATGACATTATCATCTACAGCCAAGACTGGGCGAGTCACTTGGCCAAGGTACAGGCCGTAGTGAACTCTCTAAGGACAGCGGGCCTGACTGCAAACCCCAAGAAGTGTGCGCTGGGAATGGAGGAGACACACTATTTGGGGTATGTGATCGGTCGAGGTATAATTAAACCTCAGATCAACAAGATTGACGCTATACAGGGTTGGCCTCAACCAGTGAGCACAAAGCAAGTCAGGGCATTCCTGGGCATTGTCGGGTACTACAGACGGTTTATACCAAACTTTGCCACCGTGTCCGCTCCCCTGACAGACCTGCTGAAGGGTAAAAGGCCTGTCATGGTGCGGTGGAATGAACAAGCAGAAGGTGCTTTTCAGGCATTGAAGTCTGCGTTGTGTGGATCTCCCGTCCTCATTGCGCCAAACTTCAAGAGAGAGTTTATTGTGCAGACGGATGCGTCAGATGTAGGACTGGGAGCTGTCCTGTCTCAGGAGGTGAATGGCGAGGAACACCCCATTACTTACCTGAGCAGGAAGCTCACGCCAGCTGAAAAAAATTACAGTATCGTAGAGAAGGAATGTCTGGCGATAAAGTGGGCATTAGAGTCCCTACGGTACTACTTGCTGGGACGACAGTTCCGTCTCATAACTGACCACTCTCCTCTCACGTGGATGAGTAGAACTAAGGAGAAGAATGCCAGGGTCACTAGGTGGTTCTTGTCCCTCCAAAATTTCAGTTTCATGGTGGAGCACAGAGCCGGGAAGCTACAGGGCAATGCGGATGCCTTGTCCCGAACGCATTGCTTAATGTCAGGAGTTCGCCCCGGTGGGTCTGAACTGAGGGGGAGGGTATGTGAGAAAGTAAGAGGTATTGTGTGGGAAAACCGCTATCTGTCCTACAGGCAGATGAAATGCTGGTGGTAAAAGCCCTGGGTTTGTCTGCAGTAACCCAAGGGTTAATGCAGACATGATAAGCAGGAATAGTCTGTTTTGTCTGTGTTGGCCTAGCTAACACAGACACATTTGTAATGTCCGTACTGGGCCTGCTTATTATGGAGTAGGGGTAGGCTGGTAGTGGGACTCCTACTCCACCCGGGCTTCGGTCCTGGGCTTTTGTATAGCCCACAGGTGCAGGTCTCAGGCCTCGTTAGGGCCTGATTTAGTCTGCAGGCCAGAAGCAGTAGGAGAGGCCCTACCTGGAGAGCTGAAAGCGAGATTGCATTCTGACAGCAGAGGTAACTGAGGGTCTCCTGTCTTGCTGCTGGCCAAGAGCGTGTGCCAGGCAGCCTGGTACCCGGATAGCTAGGGTCCTCAAAATGTATTAGACAGCGCCTAGCCGGGCAGGAATTACTTTTGTAATGTTTTTGCATGTGCCTAAGCCAAGGCTGAATTTGTGTTCTGTTTTGCAAGTGTGAATAAACACTTAAGTTGGACTTTTAAACCGGCTTGTGTCCCTGCTTTCTGCACTGCTACCTGTCAACTACCAGAGCAATTCCCCACACTGTCTAAACCCGGAGTATTAGCTGTATACATTGTAGACATCTTTAAACAGGTGGTGAAGGGGCTCGATCCTTGCCTCTTTTCGGTTGCTTATGGAACCTTAACATTGATAAGACATGGATAACCAGTGCTTGGACAACCAGAGCTTCTCATAGGCTGAATGAGCCCCAAGTCATTCAGCTGCATCCACTATAGTTGGCAGACTTTAACCCCTCATCACCGAAGCCACTATTTACCTTCCTGACACAGCCCATTTTTTTCAAATCTGCCCTGTGTCAGTATAAGTGGTTAGTTTGTGCTTCATGTTAGTTGAAAAATGTTTGTGGTATGTTTTGGAAAACCCCTGTAACGACCATGCCTTTTTTCTTTTTGTGTTTTCATTTTTCACTCCTCACATTCAAAAATCCATACATTTTTTATATTTCCATGTAAAGAGCTATGGATTGCACATTATAGTGACTGTATTTAATATTTCAAGTGGGATGCAGAAAAACAATTCCAAATGCAGGGAAATTGATGGAAAAATGCATTTGGGCCTTTTTGTTGCGCAGGGATACCAAAGTTATATAGGTTTTATAATGTTTTCATACATTGACAAAAATGTAAACGTCCTGTAGAAAAAAAAAATCTTCATTTTGCCATGTTCTGGCGCTAATAACTTTTTCATACTCCAGTGTATGGTGTAATTTTTTGTAACTTTTGATGACATTTTTAATGCTACCATTTTGAGAACTGTACAGCCTTTTGATCACTTTTATAGAATTTTTTTATATTTTGTGAAATGGCAAAAAAGTGTCACTTTAGACTTTTAAGTACTATTTTCCGTTACAGGGTTAAACGCCAGGAATAATCGTTATTATATTTTGATAGATTGGACATTTTGGGACACAGCGATACTGAATATGTTTATAATTCTTGCTGTTTATTTACTTTTATATGTGATCTAGGGAAAGGGGTGGCGATTCAAACTTTGTTTTTTTTTTACAATTTTTTCATATTTTTAAAATAGATTTTTTTCATTTTCCTTTGCAATTATTTCAGACCTTCCACGGTACAATAACCCTTCAGGGTCTGATTGATAATACTATATACTGAAATACTACTGTATTGCAGTATACAGCAATTTTACAGATGATCTCAAATAGCCTGCCATCTGCTGGCTATTACAGATCATTACACATTGCAAGCCTACAAGTCTCAATGAGACAGTAGGCTGCCATGGCAAACGATCTCCACCCAACGATGACATCACGGGGGGTGGCGATTGGCCATCCAAGATGGTGGTGCCCATGTAATGGCAGGCGGGCGTCAGCTGTATTATACAGCCGACACCCGCTGTGTATGAAGCGATCTCATCTCGTGAGCTCTCTCCATATCTCCATACACCCCTCGCAGCATATATAGTTCGTCCTGGTGCGTGATGTGTTAATGGCTATACAATCTTTATTTTTTTGGAAATTTGGACACGTAAGGGCTTAATTTCTGCGATATTAGATGCACTTTACAAATACTTCATTTTAGTTGGTCTTTAGCTTATTGATGAGATTTTATTAGCTCTTGAATGATGAAATCATCAAATTTGGTTTCCTTTCTTTTTGTAATATTTTGGGGCTGTACATGAAACCATATAAATAATATATTATCATTATTTTATAGACTATTACAATTACAGTGATAACTCATTTATATAGTTTATATATATATTTACAATATTACTGAAGAAAAACTAATACAGGCGGTCCCCTACTTAAGAACACCTGACTTACAGACGACCCATAGTTACAAACGGACCTCTGGATTTTGGTAATTTACTGTACTTTAGTCCCTGGCTACAATAAACAGCTTTAACAGTTATCAATGGTGCCTTTTATAATGATTTATTGTTAATCCTGGTTCTTATGACAATGCAACATTTTTAAAATCCAATTGTCACAGAGACCAAAAAATTTTTGACTGGGGTTACAATAATAAAGTATAAGGTTCCGACTTACATACAAACTCAACTTAAGAACAAACCTACAGAACCTATCTTGTATGTGACCCGGGGACTGCCTGTATAGAGAAAATCTTATTTATTTTTGTACCGTCATCTTTTTGGAGACATAACGTTAATATTTTTTGGTTGACGGAGCTGATTTAGGGCCTATTGTCTACGAGTTGACCTTTTCAGTGCTACCATTTTGACGCACATAACCTTTTTTGATCACTTTTTGGAACATTTTTGTAAAGGGATTTTATAAAAAATTTACATTTTTGGCAAGTTTTTGTTTTTTTGTTTTTAGGGAGTTCACCAAGTGGGTCCAATAATGTTACTGATTTATTGTACAGATTGTTACAGACGCGGTAATACCAAACATACAGACATACTGGTGTGTGCCCCCTCTGATAGGATCTGCTCTTTTTTAGCTTCTTATGCTCTTGATTTTAAGAAAAGGGGGCTTTACAAATTATGCAAATGAGCTTGTAAAAGCTTTTTTTTGTAAAAAACAGGACATAAGAGTCTAAAAGAAGAGCAGATCCTGCCAGAGGGGGCGTACACCAGTATGTCAGTGAGCTTGGCTTACAACCCTTGATCTGGTGATAGATCTCCTTTAAGCTCACACCTCACTACTTATGCACTTGAGCCACATACATTGCACAGCATCTCCAACCAAAACTCTGTGCTTATTCCAATTCCAACCTACCTCTTTAACCTTTTGCTCAAGATTGGCACTGCCCCTTTTCATCTTTGAAAAAACATACAAACATGACACCGATCCCAAAGAAGCAAACCTTTGCTTCTAAACTCTTTTTCTCTGCCTTTGACACCACTGACCATTCTTTCCAGCTACAAACTCTATCATCTTTTGGCATCACTGAACTCCCCCTTTCATGGATCTTCTTACACACATCCACTTTGCTTCATATTCTCTCTGTTGAGTCCTGCAAAGCCCTATCCTAATATCTTCACTTTTCCATCTATTTCTCTGGTCTAGGATAGTGTCAGGATCATTGGTAGTGGACCTCAGAATCACTGCGAGCATTGACTTAAGCCAACACCTGGGAGTGGAATCTAAGTAGCACCCGGTTTTCACCAGAGCCCGCTGCAAAGCGGGTTGGACTTGCTGTGGTGGGATACCACCAGGTCGCATCACAGACATGACTTCACTCGCGGTGGTGGCCATGGCGGGGTACAGAATTTTAAGGTTGAGACAGCGTCGTGCACAGGCTAGAGGTCAGGACAGGCGGCACAGCATCAGAGTCAGGAACAAGGCAGAAGGTCATGGCTGGCAGCTGAGGAGTGAAATCAGGAACGGAATCGAGGTCACAATGGGAGATCACTATAAATGCACAGGGTAACAGAAGACAAGCTTACACAATGGCAGAAGGTGCAAAGATCCGGCAGGGTACACTGGAAGGGGTCAGCAATTTAACAGGGAAGGTGGCCGACCAAGAACAATTATCAGGGTGTTGGCCCTTTAAATCTTAGAGAGTCTGCACAAATGCGCCCTAGGAGGCAGGGATGTGTAGGGACCGCCGCTGGAGCTAGCGAAGGTAAGTGAGGCTGCAGCCGTCTCCAAGGGCACAGGGAGGCACACGGGTGCACCTGTGACCCGGAAGATTGGTTGCAGGAGCACCCATGACAGACAGCTCATTATTTATATCTGTGGTCCAGATTTCACTCTGCTAGGCAAAAGCTCCTGATTGACCATCGGTAGAGATGGGCGAATCGATTCTAATGATTCTAATTTCGGTTAGAATTGCAGGAAAAATTCGATTCGTCACGAAGCCGAAGTTTATGCTGATTCGCGGGAACGAAGTTGTTTTTTTCCCCTCATGTTTCTGCTAATTGGGTGTGAGAACAACGTGTTACATGGGGCAGAGAACTCCGGGAAGGAGAAAGGAACACCCCCAATGACATCTGCAGACCTGTAAGCCATCAGGCAGGTCACTCACCGGTCTCTCACTACTGTAACCGCCAAGATTGCTCCATCCACGGCCACCAGGGATGCCCCTTCTGTCTGCAGCCACCTCCCGACCCGCGTCTCCTGGACCCCCGACCCACCTCTCCAGTCCGCGTCCCGCCTCTCCCATCCGTGGCCCGCCTCTCTACCGTCCGCGCCCGGCCCGCCTCTGCATTCCGCGGCCCACCTCTCCCATCCGCAACCGGCCCGCCTCTCCCGGACCCCCGGCCCGCCTCTCCAGTCTTCAATCCGCGGCCTGCCTCTCCCGGCCACAGCCGTATCTCCCGGCCGCCCGCCTCACCCGTCCGGGACCCGCCTCACCGGTCAAGGTAAGTATGTACCCATTATATCTTAAGATGCATATAAATATACATGTGTGTGTATATATATATATATGTTTATATGCATCTCTGTATTCATGTACATACTGTACAGTGAGTATGTGTATGTATGATATATGACTGCATATAAGTGTGTTTATACTGTATGTGTGTGGTAAGTATGTGTATATATGCTGTAAATATGTGTACATGCTGTATGAGTGTATATATATATATTGGCATGCTGTATGTATTGTATGGTATATGGCGGCACGCTGTATTTAATATAAAATACACACAGCGTGCCGCCATATAGTATATAATTCATACAGAATACCGCCAAATAGTATATTTTGTAGGGCAGCATGCTGTATGTATTGTATGGTATATGGCGTCACACTGTATGTATTATATGATATATGGCGTCACACTGTATGTATTATATGGTATATGGCGGCACGCTGTATGTATTGTATGGTGTATGGTGGCACACTGTATGTATTATATGGTATATGGCGGCACGCTGTATGTATTATATGGTATATGGCGGCACACTGTATGTATTTTATGGTATATGGCGGCACTCTGTATGCATTATATGGTATATGGCGGAACACTGTATGTATTATATGGTATATGGCGGCACGCTGTATGTATTGTATGGTATATGGCGGCACGCTGTATGTATTGTATGGTATATGGCGGCACGCTGTATGTATTATATGGTATATGGTGGCACTCTGTATGTATTATATGGTATATGGGGGCACGCTGTATGTATTATATGGTATATGGTGGCACTCTGTATGTATTATATGGTATATGGTGGCACGCTGTATGTATTATATGATATATGGCGTCACACTGTATGAATTATATGGTGTATGGCAGCACATTGTATGTATTATATGGTATACGGTGGCACACTGGATCTATTATATATTACATGGAGGATGCCGGATGTATTTTATAATATATGGTGGCATGATGTATTGATTTTATATTATATGGCGGTAGTGTTCCTCACTGTATTGCGGTAGTCTCCCTCACTGTATTGCGGTAGTGTTTCTCACTGTATGGGGGTAGTGTTCCTCACTGTATGGCGGTACTGTTCCTCACTGTATGGGGGTAGTGTTCCTCACTGTATGGCGGTACTGTTCCTCACTGTATGGGAGTAGTGTTCCTCACTGTATGGCGGTAGTGTTCCTCACTGTATGGTGGTAGTGTTCCTCACTGTATGGCGGTAGTGTTCCTCACTGTATGGCGGTAGTGTTCCTCACTGTATGGGGGTAGTGTTCCTCACTGTATGGCGGTAGTGTTCCTCACTGTAGGGGGGTAGAGTTCCTCACTGTATGGGGGTAGTGTTTCTCACTGTATGGGGGTAGTGTTTCTCACTGTGTGGCTGTATTCTTCACTGTATGGGGGTAGTGTTCCTCACTGTATGGCCGTAGTGTTCCTCACTGTATGTCCGTAGTGTTCCTCACTGTAAGGGGGTAGTGTTCCTCACTGTATGGGGGTATTGTTCCTCACTGTATGGCGGTAGTGTTCCACACTGTATGGCGGTAGTGTTCCTCACTGTATAGCGGTAGTCTCCCTCACTTGCGAAAAAGACGCAAGTCCATCAAGTCCAACCTTTAAGAATCAAATAAATGTTTTACCCCCATAACCCGTGATATTTTTTCTCTCCAGAAAGGCATCCAGGCCTCTCTTGAACATGTACATAGAGTCCGCCATAACAACCTCCTGCGGCAGAGAGTTCCATAGTCTCACTGGTCTTACAGTAAAGAACCTTTGTCTATGGCTATGATAGAATCGCCTCTCCTGTAGGCGTAGAGGATGCCCCCTTGTCCTAGTCACAGGCCTAGGTATAAAAAGATCTTTGTAGAGATCCTTGTACTGTCCGTTCAGGTATTTGTACATTGTAATGAGGTCTCCCCTCAGTCGTCTTTTTTCTAAACTGAATAATCCCAAACTTTGTAATCTGTCATTGTATTCTAATCCCCCCATTCCCCTAATAATCCTGGTTGCTCTCCTCTGCACCCGTTCCAGCTCTACTATATCCTTTTTATACACTGGTGCCCAAAACTGTACACAATATTCCATGTGTGGTCTGACCAGGGATTTGTATAAGGGCAAAACTATGTCTTTATCATGAGAATCTATTCCTCTCTTGATACATCCCATAATTTTATTTGGTTTAGCAGCAGCTGCCTGGCTCTGGTCACTAAAATTAAGTTTACCATCTACCAATACCCCCAAGTCCTTTTCAGCTCCAGTTTTACCAAGTAATTGACAGTTTAGAACATAATTATACTTTTTGTTTCCATGGCCCAAGTGCATAACTTTACATTTATCTACATTAAACCTCATCAACCATTTCTCTGCCCACTCCTCAAGCTTCCACAAATCCCTCTGTAATGCTAAACTATCGACCTCAGTATTTATTACTTTACACAGCTTAGTATCATCTGCAAATATTGAAACTTGACTGTGTAAACCTACTACAAAGTCGTTAATAAAAATATTAAAAAGAAGTGGCCTCAATACTGACCCCTGTGGCCATTAATGTGCTATTAATGACGACCCTCTGTTTTCTATCACTAAGTCAATTACTAACCCAAATACACAGATTTTCCCCTATTCCCAGCAGTCTCATTTTATATACCGGCAATACCAAAAGAGGCATATAGGACAACAATCTATCCCAACACAAACAAAGGACTATTTGTTGGGAATCAAATAACAACCATTATTATTGTAAATTATTTACAGCAATCAAGACACATAATATTAAAAACATATAAAATATTCCACAAGACACAAAAGAGCGTGGTGGTGGTCCAAAAGGTCAATCAATATAAATGCATCTCCACCACCACCACAGCACCCCACAGGTCAAGCCTCTCTCCTGTAGCTTTTCATCATGTCACGCCCGGGTGGGTAATTTGAATTTATTGATACTTTGGCATATACATTTGGGCCATTATAGTGGAGATGCATTTATATTGATTGACCTTTTGGACCACCACCACGCTCTTTTGTGTCTTGTGGAATATTTTATATGTTTTTAATATTATGTGTCTTGATTGCTGTAAATAATTTACAATAAAGATGGTTGTTATTTGATTCCCAACAAATAGTCCTTTGTTTGTGTTGGGATAGATTGTTGTCCTATATGCCTCTTTTGGTATTGCCGTTGTGGTTTCGGTGTTAGGATCTATACAGGAATAGGGTTATCTGATTGGTACTCATTTTATATACCAACCTTTTATGTGGCATGGTGTCAAATGCCTTTGAAAAGTCCAGATATACAACATCCACAGCGTCCCCCAGATCCAGTCTTGAACTTACCTCCTCGTAGAAACCAATCAGATTAGTCTGACAGGATCGATCTCTCATAAACCCATGCTGACGCTGGGTTATAAGGTTGTGCACAGTGAGATACTCCAGGATAGCATCTCTAATAAACCCCTCAAATATTTTCCCCACCACAGAAGTTAGACTCACGGGTCTGTAGTTTCCAGGATCGCTATTTGATCCTTTTTGTATATTGGTACCACATTTGCTATGCACCAGTTCTGTGGAACATAACCAGTCCTCAGTGAATCTTCAAATATTAAAAATAACGGTCTGTCTATCACGGTACATAGTTCATGCAGAACCCGGGGGTGTATGCCATCTGGCATCAGTGATTTATATATCTTAGTGGTTGTGAGGCGGCGCCGTACCTCTTACTGGGTTAAACTGTTGACATTCCAAAAATAATTTACATTATTCCTCATTGTGTCTTCCACCAGGGGATTTTCCTGGGTAAAGACAGTTGAGAAGGCGACATTCAGTAGATTGACACTTTATATGGTTTTCCCTGTCCGTATTCCTTTTGTTCTTATTCCCCAATCTCATTCCAGCCCACCTTCCTCCCCCATGGACTATGACTCTTCCCAGCTCTCTATCTACACTGTCTATTTGCCCTGCACAAGTGTCGTTGCCCTCCCCCAGGTCTCTAGTTTAAACACTCCTCCAACCTTCTAACCATTTATTACCCCAAAACAGCTGCACCCTCCCCATTGAGGTGCAGCCCATCCCTACTGTAGAGCCTGTAGCCGACAGAAAGTCAACCCAGTTCTCCATGAACCTAAAACCCTCCTTCCTACACCAACTTTTGAGCCACTTATTTACCTCCCTGATCTCCCGCTGCCTTTCTGGTGTGGCACGTGGTACAGGTAGTATTTCGGAGAAAACTACCTTTGAGGTCCTTGCCCTGAGCTTATGGCCTAAATCCCTGAAATCATTTTTAAGGACCTTCCACCTACCTCTTACTTTGTCATTAGTGCCAATGTGGACCATGACTGCTGGTTCCTCACCAGCCCCTCCCAGTAATCTGTCAACCCGATCCGCAACATGCCGAACCCGAGCACCCAGCAAACAACACACTGTTCGGTATGCACGGTCTTTGTGACAGATTGCCCTGTGTGTTCCCCTAATAATCGAATCTCCCACTACCAGCACCTGTCTGACCTTGCCTGTGCTCCCATTACCCTTCTTACTGGAGCAGACAGTCCCCTGGTTGCTAGAGGCCATGTCTTGCTGCAGTATTGCTACCCCAGAGCTGATATCCCCCTCATCCGCCAGCCTGGCAAACTTATTGGGGTGCACCAGATCAGGACTAGACTACCTACAACTCTTCCCTCTACCCTGCCTTCTACATGTTACCCAACTAGCTGCCCCCTCACTCTGCACCTCCATACTTCCCTCCCCAGTCGCACTGGGTGAGGTCAGCAAGCTCAGAATTGAGCAGCCAGTTTCCAAACAGAGGATCCTGACATCATATATGTACACATATAATTGATATTACATATATTTATTGCAACCACAACAGTATTTGTTTTAATAAATAACCTGTGTTCACACATATCCAGAAGGGCAACATGCCATCCGTAATCTTATTATACAATTCTTACAAAACCTTCCCTTTCTTAATCCATTAAAATTCCCCTGGGTATGACTGTATTGCTTCATATTTGATAACAAACATTTAAAACATTCTCTGTTTAAGTCAATGGGTTAATAGGAAAATATGAGCTTTGGGAAGAGAGGTCATACATCTCTAACCAATAAACATCCGGCCACAGAAGAGATTTGTCAGACGTTGTTTTAATATTGACCGTGGAACGATGAGGTATAAATGTGGGAATCAGCACCATAGACAGCTCAGGGAAGATAAATCCGCTGGACTTGCACCATGTTCATCTGTCGGTTACCACTGGTCTATGTTTCCCTGTCCTTATTAATGATGCTGGTATGCAGTGAGGAGACAGTTGGAGTCAGATCAACAGAAATCTCTGACAACAATAGTCAGGAAGAAAAGGAGCTGGTAAGATATCAGATATCATCTTTCTCGATATTGTACTCAAGTAGCTTGTAAGGAATTTATCCCTCCTGTCTTTGAGTCCAGCTTAGTGAGCTGCAATGAAGTATCGCTGAAATATAATATCCACATATTTATGATATTTGTGCTTCACAACTATAGAGGATAGGTTGTCAGGGTGTGCAGGTGGATATCATGGTAGCCAATTAACACATTTCATAAGCGTACATTGTACTTTTTTTCCCCTTTCCTGTTGTTTCATGTTCGAAATTGTAATAATTTGCATTTAAAACTTATTGATACAGCCAAGTAAATTGCTTTAAGAAATAGTCTTCTCAAAATATTTCACTGGCATCACCACTCCAGTGACAGGAGACCTGATACTAGTTATAAAGCATTTATTGGCTTCATTGGTAGCATTCTGTCCATCCGTGCCACATAGCTCTCTGAAGGTGGTAGTCATGATGCCAGTAATAAGGCTGCGGTGGTCACATATTATATGCACGCATACAGGAAGCACAGGTTTCCTTTGTTTTTGTTTTTAAGTTAACCTGTTACCAGGAATGTCAATTTTAGCTGGTGAAAGGTCCCAATATTCTGGTTCTAAAAATGCCTTTGTCTGCATTCTGAATAATTTCATTACTTTATAATTTAGTTTAATTTACATATCCTGGCTCCCTGCCGGCAGAATGCGGTGAGTCCCGGGGGAGGGATAGCTGCAGCCTGTGTCTCCTCATGCATTCTTCCACTGTTTCACACCCCCCTCCCCTGATGCAGCTCCCTGGGGAGGGGTGAAGGAGCTGCATGAGTATGGAGGAGAGGAGACTGACACAGGCACACACAGGCTGCAACTGCAGCTGCCTCTCCCCCGGGACTCACCACATGCTGCTGGCAGGTAACAAGGTGATGTGAATTAAACTTCTATAAACTACTGAAATGCTTCAGTGCTAACAAAGACTAATTTTAAATTAATATGGCATAGGCTGTTGAAACCTGTCACAAACTAAAAAATACACTTTAAAACTTTAAAATATATATTTTTAAATATTGAAACTTTTTAGAAAATTATCTTTATTTATCTCTATTTGTGATGTTAAGAAATATGTAGAAATATAAAAGGGATGGGATTAAATTGCCTCTTTGTTTTGCATAAAATCCACTAAAATAATGAATTTAGGGAAAACACAACTATGCAATCAATTTTAAAGGGGTTTTAAGGTTTAAGAGAAAGGCAGTGCATCACTAGGATAAGTTTCTATTTGCAGATTGTGGGTTTGCATTAACACTGGGTTCCCAAACACAGATTACTAGAATGAAGGAGCTGCTACGCTCTGTACAACATGGATGCTCCTGCTTTTTTCTGTGTGCATTACCACATCTATAAGACACTGTACAAACACTGCATCGCATCTCTTTTCACTTGAATTATTTTCAACCATGTTTGGCCAGCAAGTCGCTTCATATCTTAGTCTTATACAGTTGTTTGTAATAATGATGAAAATCTCTTTAAATATCAATCACATCCTTTTTTCAGATAGAAGCTCTACAGGAAGTTCTGGAGAAACTCAAAAGCAAAAGGATTCTTCCTCTGGATAAGAAGTTAGGATGGGTGCCTTCGGTATGTAATACACCTTTACACTATAAAACTGATAAGTTGCTTGTGATTAAATGATTAAAAATATGATCTCCTTCATCTTTAGACGCTTGTCAGACTGCTGCTATGGCTACTGGTCTGTAATTATATGCCATTTGCAGCAACAATATATGATTTATGGAATATATTATCATTCATTCCCATAGTCTTTGATTATTATTTATTTATGATATGCATCTTTGGCGTACATATAAAATGTGATGTATTTTACTTATATTACTTTGTGAACATTTTAGTTTTCTACCCTGTGGTTCACCTTACTTGAGAGTTCCCTAATTATTATCTTTCCTTTAGGGGTAAAAGTCTGTAAGGCCTCAGTTTGAATTTTATCTTTTGTCTCTACGATCCCATTGTGGAAAAAAAGACCATGTTGGACTTGTGTATAGGGCAATGTTTGACGTGAATAAGTTACTGGATTGTACGGTGGCATGGTTATCCACTGGTTTCATTGGATGTGTTTAGTAAATGTGTGATTCTCAAATAATACTATTCCATCAACAGACTTACTATTTGCCATGTTTGTTTACTCATGGGATATGATATATTTAATGTATTGCTTTTCTCATTTTGGTTTGGCAAGCATTGCATTTTCTTCTTCAGACCTGTGATGTCATGTTCATAGGTTATAAAGCCTTTCTGCAGCTAAGTCCCACTTAAGTGAATAGGATTAAACGGCATTACCCAGCACTGATAAACAATGTATGACACTGTGCCCGTAACACAATCAAAAGGATCTAGAGCTCACACAGAGTTCTGGTCTTATTAAATAGCTGAATGGAAGTTGTGGGAGTGCTTGGAGACGTAGCTCAACTACTCGAAGGTTTTCTATTTTGGCATGAATACAATAATATTAATGGAATTTTAGTAGGAGATGGTAAAATAATTGCTAATTAATATTTACAGCAGATATTTGATCAAGTTGAGTAAAATATGGCTCAAGGCAAATAATGGGTTATATATGTACAGTACACCACTGTAAAAAATATAGTTTTGTGCTTATTTGCTAAAGATAGGATTACAACAGGGCTGATTCTAGACATTTTGCTGTCCAATGCAAAAATTGCAGTGCTGCCCCCTACCCCAATCATAAACAAGAAATCCTAGAATCTCCTATTCCATAAAAATACATTTTCTTGAATTTTTCTATTTACAGAAAATACCCAGAGAGCAAGTATGCTCACTGATTGTTATAGGTAAGGGAGGCTTAATAACATAAACATATAATACTTCATAATAGCAGTTCATAATACTGCAATACAGTAGTAGTGCACTGTTATGTAAGATTGATAATTCCCTAAACAAAAAAAGGAAAAAAATAAAAGTTCTAATTAACCCCCCCTTTACAAAGAATTAAAATAGAAATAAACTAAAATAATCATAAACATGTTAGGTATCAATAAATGATCTTTCAAAATGAGTAGTATCATATACAGTGAACGAGGTAATTAAAAAAAAAAGTCTGAATCACCACTTTTCTGCCACTAATACAAATTTAAATAAATGGTGATCATTAGGTCATACAGTCCCCAAAATGGTATACTATTAAATGTTGACAATGGAATGTATAATTTGTCCCACAAATAACAGGTCATCATAGAGCTATGTAAACAAATTTTTCTCATACATCCGTCCTTTAAAGAAAACTACCATCAAAATCAAGCATGATAAACCAGGGACATTTACTCATAGATCCAGACACTGTGACTTTGGTAATACCTTTATATGTATTACTCATGGGGGGTCATTTACTAAGGGCCCGATTCGCGTTTTCCCGACGTGTTACCCGAATATTTCCGATTTGCGCCGCTTGTACATGAATTGCCCCGGGTTTTTGGCGCACGCGATCGGATTGTGGCGCATCGGGGCCGGCATGCGCGCGACAGAAATCGGGGGGGCGTGGCCGAACGAAAACCCGACGTATTCGGAAAAACCGCCGCATTTAAAAACCGAAAATGTGTCGCTTGGGGAGCGCTCACCTTCACCTTCTATGGGATGGTGCATTCCGGGGCGTTAAGATTATTTTCGGCGCTGCAGCGCCACCTGGTGGACGGCGGAGGAACTACCATCTTAAATCCCAGCCGGACCCGAATCCTGTGCAGAGAACGCGCCGCTGGATCGCGAATGGGCCGGGTAAGTAAATGTGCCCCATGGAGTCCTGAGGGCACGGTCACACAGTACTGGGGCAGATTTATCAAGCAGTCTGAAAGTCAGAATATTTCCAATTGCCCATGGCAACCAATCACAGCTCCCCTTTAAAATATTCATGAGCACTGGTGAAATGAAAGCTGAGCTGTGATTGGTTGCCATGGGCAATTGGAAATATTCTGACTTTCAGACTGCTTGATAAATCTGCCCCAGTGTGTGTTTTGGTTGCGTTTTCATTGCATTTTGAAACGCATTACAACAGCTGATATTAGGTGAATTGCCTAATTATATTACTGTTAACATTTGTGTTTACAAAACGCAGTGTAAACGCGATGTTAGCGTGTGTTTTGTTAACACACACATTAATATCGGGTTTACACTGCATTTTGTAAATACAAATGTTAATATTAATGTAATTAGGCAAATCACCTAATTTCAGCTGTTGCAATGCGTTTCAAAATGCAATGAAAAATCACCGTGTGACCGCGTCCTGAGGGTGAGTCCACACGTTCAGTTTTCCAGATGCAGTTTTTAAAGCCAAAAGCAGATGTGGATCATAATGAGTGAGGACATTAAGAAGTGCTACTCCTCCTCTGTTTTCACTCCACTCCTGGTTTGAACATCAAAAACTGCATCTGAAAAGTTGAACGAGTGGAAGCACCCTTAGAATCGACTTTTAAACTTATGCTAATGAAACTGCGTGGCTAACTCGCCTACTCTGTGATCTGGCTTACCCTTCCTCCGGGGCCCTCACCGGCTTAAGTCTCTCCATACACAGCGGCTGTTGGCTGTATAATACAGCTGACTCTTGCCTGTTATCTATAATCTATAAAAAGTGATCAAAAGGTCGTACAGTCTTAAAAATGATATCATTGAAAATATTATCAAAATTCACAAAAAATTACACCACCCACAGCTCCGTACACCAAAGTATAAAAAAGTTATTAGCGCCAGAAGTTGGCAAAATCAAAAAAATAATTTTTGTACAGGAGGTTTTAATTTTTGTAAATGTATGAAAACATTATAAAACCTATACAAATTTTGTATCCCCTTAATCGTACCGACCCAAAGAATAAAGTAGACATGTCATTTGGGGCGCTCAGTGAAAGACGTAATATCCAAGCCCACATGAAAATGGTGCAAATGCGTTTTTTCACCATTTTCACTGCATTTGGAATTTTTTTCCCGCTTCCGAGTACATGGCATGGAATATTTAATACCATCACTATGAAGTGTAATTTGTTACGCAAAAAACAAGCTGTCACACAGCTCTTTACGTGTAAAAATAAAAAAGTTATAGATTTTTGAAGGTGGAGAGTGAAAAATAGAGATTAAAAAACAGGAAAGGGCTCGGTCCTTAACCGGTTAAAGACCATTACCGTATATACTCGAGTATAAGCCGACCCGAGTATAAGCCGAGACCCCTAATTTTACCACCAAAAACTGGGAAAACCTATTGACTCGAGTATAAGCCGAGGGTGGGAAATGCATTGGTCACAGACCCAGCCAAGTATATAGCCAGCCAGCCCCCTATAATATACAGCTTGCCCCCAGTAGTATACAGCCTGCCCCCAGTAGTATACAGCCTGCCCCCAGTAGTATACAGTCTGACCCAGCCTGCCCCCAGTAGTATACAGCCTGCCCCCAGTAGTAAACAGCCTGCCCCCAGTAGTATACAGCCTGCCCCCAGTAGTATACAGCCACCCCAGCCTGCCCCCGGTAGTATACAGCCACTTCAGCCTGCCCCCAGTAGTATACAGCCACCCCAGCCTGCCCCCAGTTGTATACAGCCACCCCAGCCTGCCCCCAGTAGTATACAGCCACCCCAGCCTGTCCCCAGTAGTATACAGCCACCCCAGCCTGTACCCAGTAGTATACAGCCACCCCAGCCTGCCCCCAGTAGTATACAGCCACCCCAGCCTGCCCCCAGTAGTATACAGCCACCCCAGCCAGCCCCCAGTAGTATACAGCATGCCCCCAGTAGTATACAGCCACCCCAGCCTGCCCCTCAGTAATATACAGCATGCCCCCAGTAGTATACAGTCAGCCCAGAATTAAAAAAAAAATAAACTATTTACTCACCCTCCGGTGGTCCCGATGCGCAGTGCTGCTCCCCCGATGTCATCGTGGCTGCTCTTCTGGCTTCCCGGCTCCTCTTCTTGCTTCCGCGCCGTCTTCTGTCTTCTTTAACATCACGTTGGGCGCCGCAACTGTTCTCTCCCGTGCGGCGCCTAGTATGACGCGCTGCTGCTGACGTGTCTTAATAACTGCATTCATGTTACCTAAAAGATGCAATTTTATGATAATATATATATATATATATATATATATATATATATATATATATGTATATATACGTCAAAGAAAAACGGCAGCACTCCAAACTTGTGAAAAACTAGGTGTTTATTCCACCTCCCGCAACGTTTCGGCTGTGTTCAGCCTTTGTCAAGCTTGACAAAGGCTGAACACAGCCGAAACGTTGCGGGAGGTGGAATAAACACCTAGTTTTTCACAAGTTTGGAGTGCTGCCGTTTTTCTTTGACGTATATCTATTGGACTCTGACTGGTGAGAGTTAAGGATAGCACCCATTACCTACATTTCTCACGAGGACTGTGCTGCTGTTTTCCCAAATTTTGTATATATATATATATATATATATATATATATATATATAGCAAGAAAAAGATTAGTAGGGAGCAGCACAATGAAAAACGAAACCTGGGTAACCAGAATTCAAAACAGGGAAGCAGCACTCCGTGAAAAAATCTGTGTTTTATTTCGCCAGTAGGCAGATGCAACGTTTCAGCTGTCTCAATGCAGCCATTTTCAAGCATAATTAGTGATAGTACAAGGCGGGTTTTTATCCGCCACAGGATGTGACATCATTGGTCAGGTTACATTAAACAAAGTAGTAAAAAGGCATAAATACATATCGAACAGTGGTAAGATAGTGATACCATGTTGTAATTAGAGTGAGTACATAATTAGTGTATTTACAATGTTGCCAACAGACAGTTAGCCCAGGGATCCGTCATGCCTACATAAATAATCAAAAGCGCATGTCTTAAAGGTTGCCTAGGTAACGATTCCTCAAGGTCTGCCATAAACATATTCACCGGCCATACACTCACCGGCCACTTTATTAGGTACACCATGATAGTAACGGGTTGGACCCCCTTTTGCCTTCAGAACTACCTCAATTCTTCGTGGCATAGATTCAACAAGGTGCTGGAAGCATTCTCAGAGATTTTGGTCCATATTGACATGATGGCATCACATGGTTGCCGCAGATTTGTCGGCTGCACATCCATGATGCGAATCTCCCGTTCCACCACATCCCAAAGATGCTCTATTGGATTGAGATCTGGTGACTGTGGAGGCCATTTGAGTACAGTGAACTCATTGTCATGTTCAAGAAACCAGTCTGAGATGATTCCAGCTTTATGACATGGCGCATTATCCTGCTGAAAGTAGCCATCAGGTGTTGGGTACATTGTGCTCATAAAGGGATGGACATGGTCAGCAACAATACTCAGGTAGGCTGTGGCATTGCAACGATGCTCAAATTGGTACCAAGGGGCCCAAAGAGTGCCAAGAAAATATTCCCCACACCATGACACCACCACCACCAGCCTGAACCGTTGATACAAGGCAGGATGGATCCATGCTTTCATGTTGTTGACGCCAATCTGACCCTACCATCTGAATGTCGCAGCAAAAATCGAGACTCATCAGACCAGGCAACGTTTTTCCAATCTGGTGGCGATTTGAGTCACTGTTGCCTTTCTATCAGCTCGAACCAGTCTGCCCATTCTCCTCTGGCATCAACTAGGCATTTCCGCCCAGAGAACTGCCGCTCACTGGATGTTTTTTCTTTTTCGGACCATTCTCTGTAAACCCTAGAGATGGTTGTGCGTGAAAATCCCAGTAGATCAGCAGTTTCTGAAATACTCAGACCAGCCCTTCTGGCACCAACATCCATGCCACGTTCAAAGGCACTCAAATTACCATACTGATGCTCGGTTTGAACTGCAGGAGATTGTCTTGACCATGTCTACATGCCTAAATGCACTGAGTTGCCGCCATGTGATTGGCTGATTAGGAATTAAGTGTTAACAAGCAGTTGGACAGGTGTACCTAATAAAGTGGCCGGTGAGTGTGTGTATATATATATATATATATATATATATATATATATATATATATATACAGGCAGTCCCGGGTTCGTTACAAGATAGGGTCTGTAGGTTTGTTCTTAAGTTGAATTTGTATGTAAGTCGGAACTGTATATTTTATCATTGTAATCCCAGCCAGAACTTTTTTGGTCTCTGTGACAATTGGATTTTAAAAATGTTGGGTTGTCATAAGAATCAGGATGAACAATAAAGCTTCATTACAGACACCTGTGATAACTGTTATAGCTGATTATTGTAGCCTTGGACTAAAGTACAATAAATTACCAATATCCAGTGGTCCGTTTGTAACTAGGGGTCGTATGTAAGTCGAGTGTTCTTAAGTAGGGGACCGCCTGAATATATATTATGATGTCTTTTGAGTCGGATATATTAACTTGAATGTTGAGCTAAATGTTGTATAGCATTTTCTGTACCATAAGAATGGTTCAAAATGTTTAAATATTGTCACTATGAAGTTCAATTTGTTACGTAGAAAACAAGTCTTCACACAGCTCTTTACATGGAAATATAAAAAATTTATGGATTTTCGAATGTTAGGAGTGAAAAATGAAAACACAGGAAAAAGGGCTTGGTCGTTAATGGGTTAAAATGTTTTGCTATCTCACAAAACAGACTGATTAAATATACTTTAAACTTTTCCTTTACTACGAATATACATTATATATATATGGTTATTGGTTTATGCCTTTTCAGCCTTGCATTATAATGCATTGAGGCTCAGGGTAAAGCTATATGACTGCTTTTACCAGCCTGTGGGTTTAGGATTAGCCGTTAAGCTTGCCACACATGGTTTTTAACTCATTGTAGTTTGTTCACTGCTTTCCTTTATTGTATATATAATGTATATTCCTAATAAAGAATCAATTTGATGTACATTTATCCTTTTTGAGTGTTATATCACTTATGTTCAAACTGTTGGCTTTGTTTTCCTGCCCGATTAGGGCTACTTTCTCTGCCCATATCTATCGGGTCTACTATTTTGGTGTATACTTTAAACTTTGACATTAACGGCTTTTATTACATTTCCTATTTTTATCTTTTGGTTTCTAGTGTGATGCAGGAGAGCAATGTGCAGTAAGAAAAGGACCACGAATTGGGAAGCTGTGTAATTGTCCAAGGGGAACATCTTGTAATTTCTATATTCTCAAATGTTTGTAAGTGGTCTCAAAACTGATCTATAGAGCAGGACACTTGATGAAAGCAGGAAATGTTTCATGTAAACTATCATCCTTTTAATGTTTTCTGACAATACTTCAAACTCTAATGGATAGACGTAAGAGACTTGTTCTCAGAGTACATGTTGTTGTATTGTTCCTTTCTACGTGATCTCAATAAGGTATGGGTCTGGCTATATGTCATGGTTTTACTCTGAATCATTTTTAAAATAAATGTACTGTATACCATTTGGTGGTGAGTTTGTATCTTTGAACTGTTCTTGTATTGTGTCTAAATCTGTGCAAAGCTCATTGTACTTAAAAAAGGGTGATAACTAGTGATGAGCGAGTATACTCGTCCGAGCTTAATGCTCGGTCGAGTATTAGCATACTCGGACCGGCTCGTTGCTCGGGCGAGTATTTGCCCTGCTCGATAACGAGCATTTAATTTTAAAAAAAAAAAGTAAAGAACAGTAAAAAAATACAATTTAATCATTTAATTTAATCATTTAATTGAAGAACACAGTGAAAGAACACTGTGCAGAATAGATTGCAGATGTTCGCGAACATCTGCGATCTGCTCCGGAGACACGCGTGCAGAACGGTGTTCTCCGCAATAGTATTCGAAGAACAATATGTGTAGAGAACAACTTGCAGATGTTTGACAACATCTGCAAGTTGTTCTCTACACATATTGTTCTTCGAATACTATTGCGGAGAACACCGTGTCTCCGGAGCAGATCGCAGATGTCCCGGAGACACGCTTGCAGAACGGTGTTCTCCGCAACAGTATTTGAAGAACAATATGTGTGAAGAACAACTTGCAGATGTTTCCAAACATCTGCAAGTTGTTCTTCACACATATTGTTCTTCAAATACTATTGCAGAGAACATCGTTCTGCACGCGTGTCTCCGGAACAGATCGCAGATGTTCGCGAACATCTGCAATCTGTTCTGCACTTTGTTCTTTCACTGTGCTCGTTCAGTTTTTAATTTTACTAAAAAATGCTCGGGTCTCCCATTGATTTCAATGGGGCTCGTTACTCGAAACGAGCACTCGAGCATCAGGAAATGTTCGGCTCGAGTAACGAGTACCCGAGCATTTTAATGCTCGCTCATCTCTAGTGATAACTAATGAAATTACTGTTATATTCAAACTTTGCTTTTCAAGGTTCATGTTTGTTGAAAGAGTTTATAAAAGATTCTTGTTAGGGTTAGGTAACACTGAAGAAGGGGATAGTGTGCCCTGAGCTTGCCCCAAACTCTGTCCCTTCCTATAGCCCCCCCCCCCCCCCACCCACCAGCTAAACCGTGAGGCGACTACTTGAAGACTCGAAATACACTGGATAAGTGTGGGAAGGGAAACACGAACAGACTGACAAACATAAAACACAAAAGAGTGGTAAACTAGCCGGAGTCACAACTAGAGGGTACGTCAAAAGCAAAATCAGTAAGCAAAAGGGTCAACGTCAAAAAACTAGCCGAGATCGCAACAATTCAGACACAGAGCAAGTCAAACCTAATGCAGCGAGCAAGTGAAGAATGGGATTTCAAACACTGGCACAGGTGACTAGTGAAGCTGCAATTTATGCAGCCAGAACCCCACCTTCAGAACCTGATAGGAGCTGGACAACTTCTGAGAATTAACCCCTCATGGTGCAGAATAACCAAGCACCATGCAGAGGTACCACAAGTCCCAGCAGTTCAGAACACAACTCCTAGACAGCGCAAGGTCTTAGCAGCCGCTGCCCGGGGTGCACGCCAGAGACCGCTGGTAGCAGAGGAGAGGTGGAGTTTGCGCGGATAAGCGCCGGAGGTCGGAGAACGCTGCTAGCACCACCAGAAGAACTAGAAGTCCCAGCATTCTCCCCAGCAAACCTGACAAGTCTAAAGGAAAAAATTGTCTCATTGTCCGTATTAACCAATCACAATGCTGCATTTTGTTTCTTATAGCGCTCTAGGGAATTACAGCTGTGCAGCAATTTGGTTGCTAGGGGCAACAAATACAGTTTTTCTTTTAGGTAGTTGATTAATCTCCACTGTGTTATGTCTACTGCATATGATGTCTCAATATGTGATGTTTGGTTGCTGTTTCTTCTGGGAAGAAGGGACTCCTTGCATCATATATCACTATGGTAGGGAGATGCAAGAGCAACCATCTGTCATTTAAGGATTCTAGACTAGACCCAAATGAGACTATACTGCTGAGTGGGCTTCTATTGCATTATACCAAGTGGTGACCAGGTGAGCACTCTCCTATACACCTGTTAAGATATCACAGTTTTTAACTGATCAAAAATAAATTAGTACTTAAGACAAAAATGAACCCTTCTGATTCCATATTGTGGCTAACGTTTTTTGCTGTTCTTTGGAGGAATCCATTTTTTACTGATACAGGCATGAGGCATAAAATGAGGCATAAACCCTATTTAGTTAAAAACATAACGTGAAATCCTGAAGCTTCAAGAAAAAATGTGAACAGAGTGCCTTACTGCATTGTATAAACAATACAGAAGTCGGAAATGTTAACTTTGTTGCAACATGCAATAGTTACATTTATCTGCTTAATTCCAGTTCAGCAACTTATCCTGCATCTGCATTTGCATCAGTAAAGCACATCGGGTCTTTGAGACACTTTGGTGTGTAAGCCAGGAATGCTAAACGTGTCCATAAACCATACTGGCAGACAGAGGCATCTTTTTAGCGAATTGCTAAAACAGTCAATAGAATGGAAAAGAAAAGGAAAGACGTGCACTGTAAGCCATAATACCATGAGACAAACTCAGCTGTCCCGACCTACTTACCTCCTACCTTCTAGCCAACAGGAGACAGAAGATTGTAGTAAAAATCAATTAAGACAGCCAGTGAAGTAAGGCAGAGTAATGCGGAACAGATTACAAACCAAGTACAAAATCACAT
Organism: Engystomops pustulosus; assembly: GCF_040894005.1. Taxonomy (NCBI): domain Eukaryota; kingdom Metazoa; phylum Chordata; class Amphibia; order Anura; family Leptodactylidae; genus Engystomops; species Engystomops pustulosus. Next base: position 149,867,444 of record NC_092411.1, on the reverse strand, counting down.
TTGAGCATCTTCTGTTATACTTTATGGAGGTTGACATTGAAGATCGAATGGGCACAAATGTTACAGTACCCCCAAAAAAGTAATCTTTTGAACCCCAAACAATTGGTTTTGATAAAACCTCAATAGTACATGTAATTGTCATGTTCAATATGTGTGGTCTTGAGAACAAATGAGAATATTATCTAGATAAAAAGACAGTGAAAAAGGTCAATTGCAGGGGCTTGACACTTGGGACATGCTGTTAGAAACTTCAGACAGATAAGAGCTAAAATTAAAACACAGCAACTTCTAAACAATAGTGACATTAGCTGTGAGCAGGTCAGCCCCCCTGGCTAAAACTAAAATGTCCGCTTTGTCTAAGATGGCTGCTGTTTGGTTTTCTTGGTCCAAAATGGCCACTGTAGAGGAGTATTTCATTAACACATTCCACTATGGTGTCTTTGATCAATATCACCCTCTTAACGGAGGCCAATAGCTTACCCAGAGGTACATGTAGAAGAGTCTGTAAATCCCATGGGGAGCAAAAAGATGATTCCAGTGTAAAATCAGAGAAGCTGCCGGAGCCCTTGAGCCAATCAGTCACATGCCTGAAGAGACATGCCAGAATGTAATATCGTACAACTGGGAAATTTATTCCGCACTTATCCTTCACTGTCATCAGGTTACCCCTCCAGAGAAAATGTGAAATGGTTTTATTTAGGGACATTGCATCCTTGAGCTTTAAGAGGAGTGTTAGCATCAGCATCAGATATAGCAGTTTCTAGACACTCATCATTTTGATGAGTTGATTATGTCCCAACAATGAGAATGCCGCAACTAATGGGAGATCTTTTGGAATAATGGAGAATAATTCAGCCGATATTACAACTTCAAAGTTCTGTCTATTTTGATGCTCAGGTATCTCACCCAATTGTGGCATTGCGGCATACGGGTATGTCAGAGACACTAGCAGGTTCCCACTCACTACCACTCCTGGGGCCCAAGAAAAGAATCTTGCAATTTGACTTATTCACCTGGAATCTGGAGAACTCACTGAAACGTTCAAAGAGGGATAAAACTTCTGGCAGGTGACTCACCAGGTCCTTCATGAATAAAATGAGATCATCTGCGAATAAGGCTTAAGTGTAAGGCCTTTCCGCCAATTGTTATTCCTTCAAATTCTGGAGTATGTGCCAGTGCATGCACCAGGGGTTCCACTGCCAAGTTAAACAGTAAAGGTGACAAAAGACACCCCTGCTGTATACCGTGCTGCAGCAGAAATCTCCTTGAGAGAAATCCCAGAGTACTTATCCTAGCACTAGGGTTTCCATACATGGAGGTCAGATATTTAGAAAAAGGACCTTCAAATCCCATATGCTGTAGTACCTACCCTAGCCAATCTCAACGAACATTGTCAAATGCTTTCAAAGCATCTATGGTGACTGGGGCAGACACCAGAGCCCCAGGTACATGGTAGGCCACCACGTCCAGAGAGACGAGAGCCCTTCTCACTTTGGTCACTGCCGAGCATCTAATTGTATACCCACCTGCAGGGGGGAGATCAGCGATAATTACAGCTTAAATCAGCAAAATCCAAACAATACTCCTTTTGTTCTGTGTCTTACTGGGTTCCTATACAGCAATTTTTGATAGCGCAGCATCCTAAATATTCCCCCTTATGTAATTTATCTGTCCAGGAATAGTTCTTTTGGCAAACAGAATAGCACAGAAGGGAAGGGGACAGTTTATGAAATACATTTTTTGATGGGTTCGTTTTTTCCACTTTTGCAGAAACTCTAAAGTTGCCAGTATAGACAGTCCACGGATTACATACAAGATAGCTTCTGTAGGTTTGTTCTTAACTGCAATCCTGCTCACTGCACAGGCGGTGAGGAAGTAGGGGGAATGCCTAGAGAGTGTAACAGTCTGTAAAGCCAGTTTACAAAGGGGCTAGGGCAGGCCCGTTTCTGTTCAGGGCGCACTCACTGCCCCAGCACATAAAAAAAATAAACTCAGTATTCACCTTCCAGTGCTCAAATCAGCTCCTTTTCTCTCCAGGATTCCTTAGCAGTAGTGCGGGCAGATCCATGTCCTTAGCCTATATACTGGGGGATGTATGCTGGATACTTATATTATGGGGGGATGTGTGCTGGGCTAATTATTCACTGGGGGGCAGTTTGCTGAATACCAATACACTGGGGGCTGTGTGCTGGATACCTATATACTGGGGGCAGTGTGTTGGTTACCCATATTATGGGGGGCTGTGTGCTGGGCTAATTATTCACTGGGGGGCAGTTTGCTGAATACCAATATACTGGGGGCAGTATGCTGGATACCTGTATACAGGGGACAATGTGCACTGTTCTGCCTATACACTGGGGGGGTGTGCGCTAGATACCTATATACTGGGAGGCAGTGTGCTGGATACTTATATACTGGGGGGCTAGTGTGCTGGATACATATATACTTGGGGTAGAGTGCTGGATACCTGTGTCCTAAGAATAGACATTGTACTCATGAGAAACGCATGAGATCGGCTTAACAATCGCATGCGTTTCCCTGGAAACGCATGTGCGTTCGGGCCGAGGACCTCCCCCTGTGCGCTAGCGTCGCGTTATGACGGACACCCAGGGGTGTACCAAGCCTGTCTGCTGCCTGAGGCGAGCCAAAGAGAGACGCCCCCCCCCCACCCATATATGTAATATTTCAGGGAGTTTCAGGACCAGATCCATAATATTGGTTTGGTGTGAAAATAAAGCAATGCAAAATGCATACAGCGTACCGCCATGTAGTATAAAATGCATACAGCCTACCGCCATGTAGTATAAAATGCATACAGCATGCCGCCATGTAGTATTAAATGAATACAGCTTGCCACCATGTAGTATAAACTGCATACAGCATATTGCCATGTGGTATAAAATGTATACGGTGTGCCACCATGTAGTATTAAATGCATACAGCATGCCGCCATGTAGTATAAAATGCATGCAGCATACTGCCATGTAGTATTAAATGCATACAGCATACTGCCATGTAGTATTAAATGCATACAGCATACCCCCATGTAGTATAAAATACATACAGCGTCCCCCCATGTAGTATAAAATACATACAGCGTCTCCCCATGTAGTATAAAATACATACAGCATATCGCCATGTAGTATAAAATGCATACAGCTTCCCCGCGCATGTAGTATAAAATGCATACAGCGTCCCGCCATGCAGTATAAAATACATACAGCGTCCCCCCATGTAGAATAAAATACATACAGCGTCCCCCATGTAGTATAAAATACATACAGCATATCGCCATGTAGTATAAAATGCATACAGCTTCTCCTCCCATGTAGTATAAAATGCATACAGCATCCCCCCCAAGTAGTATAAAATGCATACAGCATATTGCCATGTAGTAAAAAATACATACAGCATATCGCCATGTAGTATAAAATGCATACAGCGTCCCCCCATGTAGCATAAAATGCATACAGAATATCGCCATGTAGTATATAATACATACAGCATATCGCCTGTAGTATAAAATGCATACATAATATCGCCATGTAGTATAAAATGAATACAGCATCCCCCCATGTTGTATAAAATGCATACAGAATATCGCCATGTAGTATATAATGCATACAGCATATCGCCATGTAGTATAAAATGCATGTAGTGTACCGCCATGTAGAATAAAACACATACAGCGCACCACCATGTAGTATAAAATGCATACGGAATACATATATACACATATAAACATACACATCACATACATATACACATTACATACACACATCACATACATGTGCACATACACATACATATACACATTACATACACACATCACATACATGTGCACATACACATACATATACACATTACATACACACATCACATGCATATATACAGATATATACACATACATACACACATCACATACATATACACATATATATACACATACATACACACATCAGATCACAAGCGGAGCGGAGTGGAGGGGGGGGAGCGGAGCGGAGTGGAGGAGAGGGGGGGGGACGGAGCGAAGGAGGGGGGGAACGGAGCATAGCGGAGGAAGTGGAGGGAGCGGAAAATAACAGGACAATTAACTCCGAGCGGAGTAGAGCGGAGATGAACGAGACAGAGGGAACGGAGCAGAGTGGAGGAGGGGGGAGCGGAGATGAACGGGACAGAGGGAGCGGAGCAGAGTGGAGGAGGGGGGAGCGGAGATGAACGGGACAGAGGGAGCGGAGCAGAGTGGAGGAGGGGGGAGCGGAGATGAACGGGACAGAGGGAGCGGAGCAGAGTGGAGGAGGGGGGAGCGGAGATGAACGGGACAGAGGGAGCGGAGCAGAGTGGAGGAGGGGGGAGCGGAGATGAACGGGACAGAGGGAGCGGAGTGGAGGAGGGGGGAGCGGAGATGAACGGGACAGAGGGAGCGGAGCAGAGTGGAGGAGGGGGGAGCGGAGATGAACGGGACAGAGGGAGCGGAGCAGAGTGGAGGAGGGGGGAGCGGAGATGAACGGGACAGAGGGAGCGGAGCAGAGTGGAGGAGGGGGGAGCGGAGATGAACGGGACAGAGGGAGCGGAGCAGAGTGGAGGAGGGGGGAGCGGAGATGAACGGGACAGAGGGAGCGGAGCAGACAGGTGCTCAGGAAGATGTGGCGGCCAGCGGGTAAAAGGATGTGCCGGCTGGCAGGAAAGAGGATGTGCCAGCCGGCATGCAGGGGGGGGTTGTGTGTCAGCTTGGGCGGGCGGTCAGGCGGTCAGCAGGACAGGCCAGCGGGCGGCAGCACGGTCCGGTGGGCGGCAGCACGGGTGGGGGTTCCAGCGGCAGCATAGGCAGACTGGCAGCATGGACGGGCGGGCGCACAATGCCGCTCCCTCGTCCAGCAGGTGGCGTGCCGCCTGAGGTGAGATTCTCAACTCGCCTCATGGCAGGTGCGCCCCTGCGGACACCTAGCGGTACATGTGACCGCGGCCTTAGTTAGACACTTTCCCCTTAGTTGCTTAAGTTTCATCATCAGTTTTAACACGAGCTGAGCTCTCTCCATACACAGCGGGTAACGGCTGTATAATACAGCCAACACCCGCCTGTCGCTGCTGCAGTTAACCTGTTAAGTGCCGTGGTCGAACCCGACCGTGGCACCTAACTTACCGTTAAATGCCGGCCGCCATCATGGATGGCCGATCGCCGCCCCCTGGAATGTCATCGGAGGGCGGCGATCGGTTGCTATGGCAGCCTAGAGTCTCATTGAGGCTCGTAGGCTTGCCAGGTGCAATGATTTCTAATAGCCAGCAGAGGGCAGGCTATTAAAAATCATAGTAAAATTGGTATATACTGCAATACAGTAGTATTGCAGTATATAGTATTAGCAATCAGACCCTGCAGGGTTAAATTACCCTGGAGGATCTAAAATAATGGTAAAAAAAAATTTTCAAAAATTTAAAAAATATGTGAAAAATAGTAAAAAAAGTTCAAGTTTAAATCACCCCCCTTTCCCTAGAACTGATATAAATAAACAATAAAAACAATTAAACAGATGAGGTATCATCGCATCCTAAAATGAAAATATATTAGCGATTTTTCCCAGCGTTTAACCCCGTAACAGAAATTGGCGCCCAGAGTCGAAAATGCCCCTTTTTTGCCATTTTGAAAAATATAAAAAATTCTATAAAAAGTGACCAAAAGCCCATACAGTCCTCAAAATGAAAGCATTAAAAACATCATCAAAAGTCGCAAAAAATTACACCACCCACAGCTCCGCGCACTGAAGTATGAAAAAGTTATTAGTGCCAGAAGATGGCAAAATGAAGAATTTTTTTTTGTACACAAGGTTTTAATTTTTTTAAATGTATGAAAACATTATAAAACCTGTACAAATTTGGTACCCTCGTGATCGTACCGAGCCAAAGAATAAAACAGACATGTGATTTGGGGGGTTTTCATCATTTTCACTGCATTCTGAATTTTTTTCCCACTTACCAGTACACGGCATGGAATAATAAATACCATCACTATGAAGTTCAATTTGTTTCGCAGACCACAAGCCCAAACAGAGCTCTTTACATGGAAAAATAAAAGTTACAGATTTTTGAAGGTGGGGAGTGAAAAATTAAAATGCAAAAACGAAAAAAGGGCCACATCCCTAAGGGGTTAAGAGAGCACTAATATGACAATATGTGTACTGTTCTGTGTACTGTTATGTTTAGCCTATAAGGAGCAGTGCCGGGATTTCCACTATAAAGTAACCAGGATGCTCTTACAGAAGTAGAGCAGAAAGACATCACACAACACCTGTATCTCTGTTTCTCTCCCTGTCTCTCTAATCACTCTGTCTCTCTGTTTAGTGTCAATTTCACACCCACTAACAACTGGTAAAATCCCTTCTAAAGACACCATCCTCTCTTACTCATCAAACAGCGTGGGTGGGAGCAATATTTTACCCTTCAAGGGTGCATTCACATGTTGTACTTATTAACTCACTGTAAACACAATTCAATTACATTTAGAATTAAGGAACTTGGCCCACACTTATTAAAGCCCCTGTGCCAGTTTTTTGTCTGACTTTGTACATTCTTTTTATTGCAAACATGCACTATACCCTACATAAGTGATTTTCAACCAGTGTGCCGCGGCACACTAGTGTGCCGCGACACATGGTTGAGTGTGCCGCGGGGAGCCCCTGTGTAGCGCTGCCGCCGCACCCCCGTGTTTTGGCCCCCATGCTTACCAACAAGCCCCGCGTCGGCGATCCGTCCATCTTCTGTAGCTCCTGCACCGCGCGGCCCATGTCACGTGACTGACGCGACCTGACGTCAGGTCGCGTAAGTCACGTGACATGGGCCGCGCGGTGCAGGAGCTACAGAAGATGGGCGGATCGCCATTAGGAGAGAAGTTACGCGGAAGAAGACATCAAGGGTAAGTATATAATGTTATTATTTGTATAATGAAGGAAGCTAGGGTCTTTTTTTTATTAGTAAAGGGAGGCTGGGGCTTTTTATTACTTAAGGGGGGCCTCTAGGGCCTTTTAATTGGTAAAGGGAGGCCTTTAGGGCCTTTTAATTAGTAAAGGGTGGCCTCTAGGGCCTTTTAATTAGTAAAGGGGGGCCTCTAGGGCCTTTTAATTAGTAAAGGGGGGCCTCTAGGGCCTTTTAATTAGTAAAGGGGGCCTCTAGGGCCTTTTAATTAGTAAAGGGGGCCTCTAGGGCCTTTTAATTAGAAAAGGGAGGCCTCCAGGGCCTTTTAATTAGTAAAGGGAGGCCTCTAGGGCCTTTTAATTAGTAAAGGGCGGCCTATAGGGCCTTTTAATTAGTAAAGGGAGGCCGCTAGGGGCTCTTAATTAGTAAAGGGAGGCCGCTAGGGGCTCTTAATTAGTAAAGGGAGGCCGCTAGGGTCTTTTAATTAGTAAAGGGAGGCCGCTAGGGGCTCTTAATTAGTAAAGGGAGGCCGCTAGGGTCTTTTAATTAGTAAAGGGAGGCCGCTAGGGTCTTTTAATTAGTAAAGGGAGGCCGCTAGGAGCTCTTAATTAGTAAAGGGAGGCCGCTTGGGTCTTTTAATTAGTAAAGGGAGGGCGCTAGGGGCTCTTAATTAGTAAAGGGAGGCCGCTAGGGGCTCTTAATTAGTAAAGGGAGGCCGCTAGGGGCTTTTAATTAGTAAAGGGAGGCCGCTAGGGTCTTTTAATTAGTAAAGGGAGGCCGCTAGGGGCTTTTGATTAGTAAAAGGAGGCCGCTAGGGGCTCTTAATTAGTAAAGGGAGGCCGCTAGGGGCTCTTAATTAGTAAAGGGAGGTCGCTAGGGGCTCTTGATTAGTAAAGGGAGGCCGCTATGGGCTTTTGATTAGTAAAGGGAGGCCGCTAGAGGTTTTTATTAGTAAAGGGAGGGCGCTAGGGGTTTTTTATTAGTAAAGGTTAGGCCTTTTATGACTGTTTTAGTGTCATTTTGTGCTATTTTGGTTGGTGGTGTGCCCCAGGATTTTCTAAGTATAAAGAGTGTGCCGCGGCTCAAAAAAGGTTGAAAATCACTGCCCTACATGACATAAAATTCTGCACTGAAAGGGGCGTTCCGGTGTACAGTCAAACTGTGTAATTATTACAGTGTAAGTATTACACTGTAATACATTTAGTAGTCAAGTAGTGTCTGACAGAAATGTGCTGCACACTCTATGTTAAAGGTACACCAAATAAAGAGCCGGCTCTTGTTTGTGAACGACCTCAGCCGGCTCCGGTCAGTGAGCCGATGGCTCACTAAACCCGGCCCCTAAACGGCTCACCACACCCCCTTTAGCCCGATAAATTCGGGTTAAAAGTGGTGTAGTGTCCAATGACTCACTGGCCTGAGACTCCCTATTATATATTTAATAGGGAGTCGTTCAGGAGCCAGAAGAGCCGGCTCTTCTTAGTGAGCTGAGCCTAATGAGCCAGCTCACTAAGAAGAGACGGAATTCCCATCACTAGTGTACACTAGGTGCAGCTTGCCTGCGAAGTGTGCAGAGTGCACCAGATTCATGAATAGTGGCGTGCATTCTTCAGGAATCTGGCTCCCCCTGCCCACATTCTTTTTTTTTGGTGTACCTTTAACATAGAGTGTGCGGCACATTTCTGTCGGACACTACTCTGCTCCAACAGAGTGCACCAACTTTTTTGGTGCACCTTTAACATAGGGTGTGCAACATAATTCTATGGGACACTGCATAATAAATGTGGCACACGGTTCCCTGTACACAGGAGCATGTGCCCATTACAATGTATGGCACAAAACGTGATGTGAACCCAGCCTGTGAACCCAGCCTTACTGGTGCAAATAATGACAGAATTCTGTTTCGAAAAGGATGCTTAATCTGCCCAATTGTTCCCTTTATTGTCAAACTATGTTCAGTGTGTGATTACTGTGTCCTAACATTTCCACAGAACATATTTCTAACGAGGGATGTTCTCATTCACATTTAATTTAATTCATCTGTCAAACATTTATTCAATTTTATTTTATTTTTAAAAAAGTTCCTGTGTGAAGGTAATTTCCCACAAATGTGGCTGTTCCTGGACATGACCATCACCGCACTCTGGCAGCACTGATCAGACATGCACTAATGAGCCCTGCCAGCACACTTGATTAAGCGTTCTGTACCACCGGACGGCTGTGGGATGTACAGTATTTTATATGTAGAAACTATTTGTGCAATCACTCGTATCCAAGGGCTACAATCTCATTTCTAAGGGAAATGCTGGGGTTGCTGAGGTGACTGAGGAAGGCTCCTTCCTCTGAAACATCTTAAACCTCTTAGATGTCTACAATTATGAGAAATTATCCACACAATGGTAAAATGTTTTTTTTTAAATAACATCCAACTTAACCCCTAGGCGCACCAGGACGTTATAGTACGTCCCCGGGGCTAGATGCTTAGCGCACGGGGACGTTCTATAACGTCCTGCTTCTGGCACCGGCTCACGAACGGAGCCGGTACCAGAAGCAGCGGCTGTCAGCTGTCTAGTACAGCTGACAGCCTGCGCTAACACCCACGATCGGAGCCGGCTCCGATCGCGGGTGTTAACCCCTTACACGCCGCGGTCAAACATGACCGCGGCGTGTAAGGGTGTTTGCGCTGTGGATCGGATCCCCCGTGCCGCTTACCGGGGGATCCGATCCACTTCTGGGCAGCTCCGAGGACTGGCATGTGCCCCGGAGCTGCCCGGTCTCCATGGCAGCCAGACCCCTTCCGGGTCTGGCTGTAAACTGTCTGAGCATGCGCAAGCTTGCTCAGACAGTTTACACTGCTCTACAATAAAATAGTATTGTAGAGCAGTGTATTGAACTTAAACCAGTGATCAGAGCATCACTGGTTTAAGTTCAAGTATGTATAAGTAAAAATATGCAAAAACACTTAACACTACACATTATAATAAATAAAAAATAAATACATAAAAATATAAGCCCCTAAAATGTCACTTTCCCATAAAAACACTTAATAAAGTATAAAAAACACAAAAACACAAAAAACCCCGCATATTTGGTATTGCCGCGTCCGTAACAATCTGTATAATAAAACAGAATCGTTACTGGACCCGCACGGTACACGCCGTAGAAAAAAAACCGCAAAAACGTTCCGAAAAAAGATAATTTTTAATTATACCCTATCAAAAAATGCTCTAAAAAGTAATTTAAAAAATGTTATGCACTCCAAAATAAGCCCACTAAAAAGAACAACTCTTCTCGCAAAAAATAAGCCCCTAACCAGATTTGTCAGCCGAAAAATAAAAAAGTTATGCATATGAAAAGATGATGATGCTAAAATGAACAAGATTTTCTCCAAATTGGTTTTTATTCAGTACAATTGAATAAAATACACAAAACCCCCACATATTTGGTATCCCTGCGTCCGTAACAATCTGCATAATAAAACAGAAGATCCGCAAAGTGAACCCCGTAAAAAACAAAACAAAAAAAAGCTCCAGAAAAAAGATCATTTTCACCCTATATTTAATACCCTATAAAAATGCTCTAAAAAGGGATTTAAAAAATGTTATGCACTCTAAAATAAGACCACTAAAAAGAACAATCCTTCTCGCAAAAAATAAGCCCTTAAACAGATTTGTGAGGCAAAAAATAAAAAAGTTATGCATATGAAAGACGGTGATGCTAAAATTAACAACATTTTTGCCAAATTACTTTTTATGCAGTAAAAATGGGAAAAAAAATAAAAAATCTATATAAATGAGGTCTTTTTGTAATCGTGGCGACCCATAGAATAAAAATAATATAGAATAATATAATATACTATACGGGCAAAAAAAAAACCCCATAAAAATCTTCCTGAAAAGTGATGATTTTCATTTCCTCCACCAACAAAGAGTTAATAAAATCTCACCAATTAGCCTATAGATTCCCCCAAATTACGTACCAGAAAAGTGCATCTCATGTGGCAAAAGAAATAAGCCCCTATAGGTCCACATTAAAAAAAAGAAAAAAATTATAGCCTGTACAATGTGACATAGCAAATCTGATCTGGATGGCGCCTCCTTCCCTTCTATGCCCGGCCGTGCGCCCATACAGCAGGTTACCACCACATATAGAGTATCTGTGTACTCGGGAGAGATTGGGTAACAAACTTTGTGGAGCCTTTATTCATTTAATCCATTGTAAATGTTTAATTTTCCACCCAAAATGGGTGTATTGTGAAAAAATATTACAATTTGCAGACTGCACCTCCATTTTGTTTTAACCCCTATAAAACACGTAAAGCGTTAACAAACTTCTTAAAAGTTGTTTTTCATACGTTGAGGTGTGTAGTTTCCACAATGGGGTAATTTACGAGTCTCACTATTATTTAGGCCTCTCAGTGTCAATTAGAAGTTGAGCAGGTCCATCTAAATGCGGGTTTTGGTGATTTTACAAAAAATGTGAAAAATGATACCTAAATTCTGAGCCTCATAACATTCTAGTAAAATATGTGGAATCTTAAAAAACCATGCCAACATAAAGCAGACATTTGGGAAATGTAAGTTATGAATTTATTTGGGAGCTATGACTATCTGCATCAAAAGTAGAGAATTTAGAACGTTGAAAATAAAGAATTTTTCCAAAGTTTTTCCAAATTTTGTTTTTTTTCATAACTAAACACAAAAGATATCATCCAAATTTTTAAACTAATTTGAAGTACAATGTGTCACGAGAAAACAATCTCAAAATCCCCTGGATATCTCATAGCGTTCCAAAACTATAACCACTTATAGTGACACAGGTCAGATTTGAAGAATGGGGCCGCGTCCTTAAAGGAAACCTACCACTTGTAGTGGCAGGTTTCCGATGGCAATACCGGGCACCAGCTCAAGGTGAGCTGGTGCCCGAGCTTATTTTAGTTAGTGTTTTAAACCGCGGTATCGCGGTTTAAAACACTTTTTAAACGTTATAGCCGGTGCAGGCAGGTACACACTCGGCGCTTACCATGCGCGCGGCTCTCCTTCACTTGCTATGTAGCCGCGTGCACGGTAAGCGCCGAGCGCGTACCTGCCTGCGCCGGCTATAACGTTTAAAAAGTGTTTTAAACCGCGATACCGCGGTTTAAAACACTAACTAAAATAAGCTTGGGCACCAGCTCACCTTGAGCTGGTGCCCGGTATTGCCATCGGAAACCTGCCACTACAAGTGGTAGGTTTCCTTTAAGGCCAAAATAGGCTGTGTCCCCTAGGGGTTAAGAAATGTATGTATAGGGCAGATGAAACTACCCCTTTAGGAGGGTGCAGAAGCTGAGGTCTCACCTGGAAACAGAAGCCTTAGGAGGCCCTTGCCTCTTTCCCATATGTCCATAGTACCATAAATTATAAATAATTCACTTTATAATTGATTACTATCCTAAACTGATTATTAGGATAATTATGCTAAATTAATAATTATCCTAAATTTCGTTTCAAAACCAAAGAAGTGATTTGATTGGTCGTAAAAGTAAACAGCCAAGTGCGGTATGTGTGCGTCTGCCTCCAGTCACACGCTTCCGAGTGATCCATCATGTTGTAGGATGTAATGAGCTATAAAACATCACAAGCCGCCAACCTCAGCAGCCACAGACTCAAGGGAAGGCGCTGGCGATCCCTTTCCTCTATGACCGCCCTTAAAAGGCGGGTCCAAGAGGCTGAGGGTCGTGTGTGTCGGCCTGCACTGGGCGTAACGGGGCCTTAGTGGGCGTGTCCTGGTCTCCGGCAGCCGCTGACTTCATTCTCAGTCCAGCTTTGCGTGTTGATGTCACATGCAAGATGGCGGCTACTCGGGCGGGTCCTGGGCATCAGTGCTGCTCCTGTCTGGTACTGTGTGGGGACATGTGTCGTGGACCCGGCTTGGTGAAGCGGGCAGTGAGTGAGCTGAAGAGAGGTGAGATCCCGGGGTGGAGCCGGGTGTGGCCGGCCCGGTCTCGTCTGCAGCCAGCACACGTATTCTCGCCTTTCTGCTCCTTCCCTATATAGTAGTGTGAGGGTATGGGCGCTATTCTCCAGGGTCTGCCGGGTGGGGTGCACCCTCCTGCACCCTGCATTACTCCTGCATTCCTCCCTACTGTGGAGAGGCAGCTGCTGACTGTGTACTGAGGGAGTGAATGTGTTTATGCAGGTGTCAGGGTGACTTGTACCGTAGTACAAACACACTATGCACCTGGTCATCACCCAAGTGTGTAATAATGGTAGCCCCCTCTAATCCCTAGGGGTGCTATGGCCATCACTTGTCACTTGACATCCTTCTCAGTCTTCTAAGCTTTAACCCTTTACTAAACCCCTTGGGGGATTTTTTTTTTTTTGCAAAACACAATGAAGTTTCACATATCCTCTTGCATTACAAGTAACACTTTCTATACAGTGTGTATATATAACTATCTATTCTGCCATTGTTTTTACTAATAAAGTTGCTGCATGTACAATGCAATGTTCTAAAGGTAACTTTTTATTCCATGTCACTATGAATACAGCAATACCAAATTCATAGGGTTGTCTTTGGGTAACACTTTTGATACATAAGGGGACACTGACTTGTATAATACAGTGCATTTTTTTGTTTTTGTTTTTTTATGGACCAGAATTCCTATTTGTTAATTGAAACATGGTATAGGAAGACCTAGGGCAGTGATGGCGAACCTTTGGCACTGGTGCCAGAGGTGGCACTCAGAGCCCTTTCTGTGGGCACTCAGGCCTTCAGCCTAGGACAGAGTTCACCAAACAGGACGAAATGCATTAAATCTTCCTGCAGTCTTGGCAACTTATGAGATGCTGCGCTCAGCACGATTTTACAGCGACACTTTATTGACTGTTTGGAACTGCTTGAAAAGTGAGAAGGTGTTAAAAGAAGTGCATTATCTTTGGAGGTCCTCCTGCTGGACCCATCATTCTTCCTAAACAGAGAGACACTGGAGAGAAGCTACAATGATAGTCTGAATTTGCCCACCTTCTTTCAACTGAATTGGTGGCATCAGGCGGCCGATACAATTAAAGAAGTGGAAGAACAGGTAGCAATAAGTTACTGCTTAAAATGGCACATTGGCACATCAGGGTAAATAAGTAGGTTTTGGATGTAGTTTGGGCACTCGGTCTCTAAAAGGTTCGCCATCACTGACATAGGGCCTTTCAATGGACCCAAAGTTGCTGCCTGATTCAATTATGTCCCCATGATCACTGTTGGGGTTGCTTATGGTGACAGACGAAGGCTCCTCCCTCTGAAACATCTTAAACCCCTTAGATGCTGTGGTCAAACATGGGTCACTGTGTCTAACCCTCAGGATTGGCGCTTTTCTGATGCTGGGTGTGGGTGCTTAGCTGTGATAACACAGCTGAGCATCTTGCAATCTTCTGGTGTGTGACCATTCTATGACAATACTTCAGAAGAACATGAACATGCTTTTTCGTGGATCCGAGAGCAGGCTGTAGAAATCTCAGCAGGTCCTATTCTTGCCGTCTATGAAAATGTGAAAAAATTGGATGCCACCGTTGCTTTTTAAGACAATCATGTGAGTCTTCAGTGGGATAAATCAAGGTAATGACATCATTTGCCAGCCATCATTTTTTTTTTTTTTGCGGATCTGCAAATATGGATGACATACAGACGCCAGTTTTGGCAGACAAACTGCTCAGAAAATGATCTCATACTGCTGACTACAAAAAGAGGACCATGCACCAGTAGTTTGCGGCCTGGGGACCGCACACGTTCATGTGCATACAGCCCAAGGGTATATTCACACGACCGCATGGTCTTTTCTGTTCTGCATATATGGCTGTATTTTGTCCGTAAATACGGGACGATTTGCACCATATCCGTATAAAATATGGCGGGCTGCCAAATGATGGATAGCTGGCTGACAGAATGCACCTCCCAGTGGTACTGGTTACTGCATGTATATAAACGGCAGCATACGGTGAAGAGCCATATACAGCCTGTATTTTCTACGTTACCGCTGACTTCTATGGGCCGTACAGAACATAAATATGGTGGATATGCTCTATATTTTTATAAGTCCTTCTCATGTATTAGCCGTATTGCCCATTGGAATACATGGGGCCGTATGCTGGCCATTTTAATACATTCTTTACACGTTTGTGTGCATGGTACCCAAAAGAACTATCCTGCCAACTCTAGGGAACCCCAGAAATGACTATTTTCTACTGCCTGTCGTGTTACAATCAACTGAACAGAGCCAGAGGAATTCCTCTATGCTCTGTGTATCGCAAAGGCCAGGTAAATTCGGCTTCGCCATTATTCAAGTAAGACTGTGTTCACAGCACCTTTTGTGTCATGCGTTGTAAGGACAGGTCGGGAGGATTCTGCGTGTCCTTACAACTTGGGACACACACATGTATGCCTATACAGTGGGATAGGTGCCCCCCACAGTGATGTCGCTGTCCTAATATGGACGATGACATCACCAGGTCCTGCGAAGCATCGTATGCATAAGTTGCTCAGGTGGAGGCTGCAGGATAAGACGTAGCTTGTTACTTCAGTCCGCCAAAAAAAAGCAGGTTGGAAAGAACATTTAGTGGCCAGATGAATGCAACAACTATGCCTCTGTGCTTTCCCAACGTATATATGCTTAGTGTTTACAAAAAAACGTGATGTAAACCCAGCATCAATGGGAACGGAGTTGAGTGATACTTGCTCAGGAATCGGTGGATTGGAGGACTGTTGGTCAACAATATGCTGGAAAACTTCTTTTGGGTGCATTCACGTTGTGTGGTTGACCTACACCTTGGTCACTGCCATATATTTTGTGTACATTTGTTATTTTAAATTATTTTGAATATGTATAATATATATAAAGTTATGATTGTTTGTGACTTGTACTGATGAGCCGCTTCTTTTTTTCTTCTTTTGGATTCATATGCATATCAGTGCATGGGTTTTTCTTTTTTCTGTATTGGGCTGTGCTAACCTGTATTATTGTGGTGCCAGCTTTCCAGTACATTGCATCGAATGTTAAATGGCGCCACTAAAAAGAACAATTTGTGCCGCAGATAACAAGCCATCTCTGTAAAAATAAAAAAGTTGGAATGAGCATAGTAAAAAAAAAAAAAATTGAAAAAGACTTAAGGAAACTTTAGTCTTCATGTTCATAGAAATTACTGAATTTGTACATGTTCTATTTTGGAGACCTGGGTTTTATCATCCTCACAACAGATAGGACACCAGAAGTGGCGTAACAGTCGTAGCGGTTGCTACGGGGCACGTGCTGCTAGGTGACCAGGGATGGATGTGAACGCAAAATTTAGTGCTGTTCTCCCCTCCCCTGCCTGTGAACCCCAGTAACGCCTCCTGTGCTAAACATGGAGCCGCCCCCCTCTGACAGGTCTTCCTATCCGCCCGCCCCGTCTTCCTACTTCAAGGAGACGCTCCACCCCTCCCAAAAGCACTGCCCGCCAGGACCATAAACTAAGTTAATAATTTTATCTGCGCATGTTTGTGTACGAATATATATGTGTATTTTCTGTATGAATGTGTATTTATGCTGTATGTATACACAGTATGGGGGTATTTATCAGGACTTTTTCACCCTAATGCGCCAATCCACTACCTTCATGCCAGTGGGGTGTGGAGGGGCACGTCCGGGTGGCGGGGAGTGGGCCGGCACAGGGCGTTGCTGTCCCTGCGTCTGTGCACTTTCTGCTGCTGGCGAACTTTCATATGTGAAAATTCGCTGGCTGCGTTTATTTCTATGTCAGGCCGTGCGTATAACAGTATACGAGTATATAAAAGTGAATGAATTTAGAGCTTTATCTGTGTGTGTGTGTGTGTGTGTATATAATATAAATGTGTGTAAATACTGTATTTTCCGGGCCATTAGGCGCACCGGAATATAAGGTGCATCAGTCCGATGCGCCTTATATATGGAATAATTCCATATATAAGGCGCATTGGACTATAAGGCGCAGGGTCCGAGGGCGTGGCGGAGGTCCGGGGGCGGAGCGGATACCCGACGAGAAGAGACGCGACCCAAAGACGAGACGCGACGCGGGGAAGGTGGAGGAGGGCAGCGGACCATACTTACAAAGGTCCCGCTGGAGATCTGCTGTCTCCGGTAGCGGGGACCTATGTAAGTATGGTCCGCTGCCCTCATATAGGGCGCACCGGACTATAAGGCGCACTTTGGATTTCCAAGGAAATCCAAGGCTTTTATGTGCGCCTTATAGTCCGGAAAATACGGTATGTTCAATCGTATAAATTTTTTTTTTGGGGAAGGGGGGAAATCTATGGGGCCCAAGCTCTCCTAGTTATGCCCCTGGACACCAGCAAGTGCCCCAGTTTTCCATGGCATGCAATCATGTATTAAGACATGTAAAAACCTCTTGGCTCAACTTTTCTTTTCTGCTGTATAATTTGAGTGCATCCAGTCTTCATAAAGTGAAGGACATTGACAATGTGATTAGGAGAGTCCTTTGATCACAAGGACAGGGTTATTTATGCTGGTGCGTGGCTAATAAAGGCTAGAAAGTGGTGTATCCATATACACTATGTAAGGTCCTGTGCTGATGTGGTGGCTCTGTTACTTATTTGGACAGTAAATTGTATCCGTTTTCTAAAACTCAGTTCACATATTGCAGATCTTACACCTACAATAGTGACAATGGGAAACCAAAGTTAAGTAATACAGATGGTGTGGTTTTTTTTTTTTTTTGTAGCTGAGTGTTTGAGCTTGAGAATGAATCTAGGAGAATGAAGCATCTTAAACTGTACATTAGTAATGGATTACCAAAAGTTTCCACCATCTGTCACACTACGTGTCTGCTCTGCACAGTGAGCTTTTTCTATTTGGCATGTTGCCTGGAAGCTGCTGGTTTGTCCATTTTTACAGGCTTCTGATTTTGGTTACTTGTGGAAAAATTACTTTGTTTTTATTTTATAATGCTATGTGTAAAGTACCGTATATAGTCGAGCATAAGCAAGTTTTTCCGCACATGGAATCTAGTGTGCGCTCACTGCAAAATGCATTGCATGTTAAGCAGCAATCCTCATTGGTGGTTTGTTGTGTTGTGGTTTGTTTTTTTTTTTTGGCCCAGTCCACTATGCTGCCTTTTGTATTACACAAAAGAAATGACCGACAATCCCTTTATGCGTCCAGTTAGAGTACAGGCAGTAAAGTTCTTAAGTTGGATTTGTATGTAAGTTGGAACTATATATTTTTTTTTGATTGTAACCCCAGACAAATTTTTTTTTTTTTTTTTAAAGTCCCAGTGACAATTGTATTTCTACAATTGTATTTATTTATTTTTTGCTGTAATGGGACCAAGGAGTGCAAGTTCACCCTCGGGAACCCTGTCAGGGACACCAAATTCTAAACTGGTAGAAGTAAGTTGGATGTATAAAGTCAGGGAGGCGGAGAGTATAACACTAAAGTTTAGCTCTCACTGCCTATGAACACCTCCTGTTATGTGACTGATGACATGTGCCCCACCGTCAATGATGTCCCTGGATGCAGGACCATCAATTAGGGCATTTCAGGCAGTGTTAAACTATCCACCTCCTTGACTTCACTAAAACAATTTGTAAAGTAAATTTTCTGGATGATGCTACTACACTGGACCATGATCTGGAAGGTGTTCAGCTGATTAACATGCTGGTAGTGCTTTATTGGGTCTATTTGTGCTGATGGGTTCCCTTTTAATACAATTTGTTTAGTATAATGTAGAAACATAGTGAGCCTTGTTAGAACACTGTCCTGTCTGGCATATAGTGGTTTTATACAAACACTAATGTTCTCTGTTCTGAGCAGTCATGCCTCATTATGTTGGAGAATTGCCATGGTATTCCAATCACAGGATGACTGGTCACAGCAAATGGCACAATTGGTACTTGGAAAGAGTGGAACATATTTTAAATAGAGGATCTTTCATTTTGTAGTTCTTAAGAACTCATCAGCCTATATGTAATGGAAAAAAATAATTTACCACAGAGAACTGTTTTTTAAATTTGAAAAAAAATGTAAATATCAGGTTTTTTTTTTTTTTTTTTTTTTTTTGTATAGTTTGAATTTAGAATATTTTTCCTCCGTCTAGTGCCACTGTCCCAATCATTTTAATCTGAAGGAGCTGTGTCCATGTGCCTGTCTAGGAGTGGGGCTGAAAAGGTGAAGGCGATCCCCAGTGTGTTATTGAAGTGTCCCTTATCATTTTTTTTTTTTTTTTTAACTTTAAACATTATATTGAAATAAAAAAAAAAACCTCTATTCTATTTAACCCCTTAAGTTTCAAAATATTTGCATTTCAGGCAGGTAGATTTACCACCTAAATAAGTTGCTGAATAACCTTTCCCATGTCTACCTTACATTTTTCATAATTTTTTAAATATCTGGATAATTTATTTTGCTGTCATGCGGCTTACAAATCGAATAACAATTTTCAGAGCATCGCTTGTTCAAGCCAACCTGTAAAAAAAAAAGTTATAACCGCTAAGTAAAGTTATTTAAAAAAAAAAGTCCCCTCAACCTGTTAACGCTCAGTGTCCGATATATCAGATCGGACAGTGTATATATCTGACGCTGAGCCGATGCCGGTTCAGCTCAAGATCTGAGCCAAACCAGCATCGGGAAACACGGGGTCCGGGTGTAACACCCGTGATCAGAGTGAGCTCTGATCGCGGGTGCTTAACCCGTTAAATGCCGCGGTCAGCGCGACCGCGGCATTTAACATGCCTTTGGGGGTCTTGCCCCCCCGAACCGCTTTTGGGGACGCTGATCGTTGCTGTGGCATCATTGGGGTCCGGTTGGGACCCCAGAGATGCCTGAAGGCAGTGCCTGAAAGATGGCGTCTGTGACGTCATTTTTCAGGCACAGTGTCAGCCTATGCATCAGTATTGCAAAGTATTATCATGAACAATCAGATGATTGCTTGTTCATGTCCCATGGTGGAAGTAGTAAAAAAAGTTTTTCAATAAAAAATAAAGTAATAAATCAATAAAAATGCCAAGAAGCCCCATAACATATAAAGAGACATATAACGCTAAAAAGTCTAAATCATAACACAAACCCCACATATATAGTATCACCACGTCCGTAACAACCCGTAGAATAAACCGAAATAATTATTGAACCCGTACAATGAACGCTGTTAAAAACCCGCCAAATTATTTTTACCTATTGAATCCCACAAAAAATGCAATAAAAAGTGTTCAAAAAAACATATGTACTCCAGAATGATACTGTTGCAAAGTACAACATGTCCCGCAAAAAACAAGCCATCAACCAACTCCGTAGCCAAAAACGTAAAAATGTTATGCCACTTGGAAGACTGCAATGCAAAACTGATAGCTTTTTCCCACATTAGGGTTTTATTTGCTAAAACATAAGAAAAAATATTCGTCTGGTTTTCCTGTAATCGTATCGACCTATAGAATAAAGAAAACATGATTACTAGGCTAAACGGTGAACACGAAAAAAAAGGAAAAAATCCAGTACAGAATTGATTATTATTTTTTTTTTTTACCCCTGCCCTCCAAAATTGGGCCAATAAAAAAAAAAAAAAGGGGCCAATAAAGAAACTAAAATCCTGTCAGCTGCAGGGCGCTCCTTCCCTTCTGCGCCTCGCTGTGCACCCATAAAACAGCCACATGTTGGGGGTCTCTGCACTTGGGAGAAATTGCAGAACAAATTGTATGGTGGGTTTTATCTTTTGGAAATGTGTAAATTTTAGGGCTAAATGAACGTATAACCGACAAAATTTGACCATTCTAAATGTCACCTCCATTTTGATTTAATTGCTATAAAGATCTCAAAGGGTTAACAATCTTCCTAAAAGCTGTTTCTGATAGCTTGAGGGGTGCACATTTGAAAATGGGTTGATACATAGGGGGGTTTTGATGCTAAATATGTAAAATTTAATTCAAAACGGGATTTATCCCCAAAATGGTCCATTCTGAAAAAACAGAAAATCGATGTTTGATTTGTAAGCTGCGCAACATCAAAATAAATTATCCAGACATTTCAAAAATTATGAAAATGTAAAGTAGACATATAGGAAATGTTTTTCAGCTACTTATTTAGGTGGTAAATCTATCTGCCATAAATTCATCATTTTTTCTTGTGTGTTTTGTTGTTTTTTTTTTGTTTGTTTTTTTTTTAAAAAATAAACGCAAAACTTATCACCCGTCATTTACCACTAAAATGAAGCACAGCATGTGAGGAAAAAGCAATCTCAGAATCGCTTTGATAAGTAAGTGTTCAAAAGTTATAACCATTTAAAGCGACACAAGTCAGAACCCAAAAAATCGGGCTGAGCCTTAAAGGGGTTGTGTCACCATAGCAAATGGCTGTAATTGGGTCCAATGCATTGTGACAAGTACTTTCACCATTTACACTTATTACAAAATCTGCAGCCTTACTGAGATAACTCCTCTTGTTATGGTTACTGGCGCCCTCTAGTGGTAGCTGTGTCCCGTCCTGAGCAACAGCTGATCTGGCCTAGTCTGCCACAGGGATTCCCCCAGCTGCTCTGCACTACAGATCACTCCAAGGGCTCACAGCTCCTCTCCACACTGAGACATCAGCTGACACACTGCAGCCAATAGGAGGTGAGAGAGGAGGAGGGGCAGAGATTGGGCTGTGATGGCCACTGCTTACCAGCTCCACAGGAGCTTCCAGCAACAGATACAAGGTAACTGCAGCCAGACATGACCATCTGCTGCACAGAGGAGTCCTCCCCTAACATGGATCATAGCAGTGTAGCAGCCCTTCCTCCCTCCACCATTAGTCAGGTCACACAGGAGGCTGCAGAGATAGCACAAGTAACAGGCTGAGCTCTGACCTCTCCTGATGCAGTCCTCCTCCTGTACTCTCCACCATGCACTGTCCCTCCATGTTACCCTGCAGTCCTCCACCTGTACTCTCCACCATACACTGTCTCTCCATGCTACACTGCTCTCCTGCAAAGGGGCCCCTGTCCCTGACTAGCAGGGAAGTAGCTAAAGATCAGCAACAAGTGAGAAGCTGTCACCTATTTATCTATCCAAGTCCTATTATCTATCAATTGTCCTCTATCTATCCTTCTATGTATCTATCACCTGTCATCTATCTATCTCATATCTATCTTTCCATCACCTGTCATCTATCTTCTATCTATCATCTATCTCTCCTATATCTATCTATCTCTCATATCTATCTATCTTTCATATCTATCTCATGTCTATCTATTTATCTATCTATCTCTTTCACAGAAATAGATGCAATTAACGGCCCCAAAGTAACATACACAAATACAAAAGTTTATAAGTAAAAGTCATAAAAACAACAACTAAAAAGGTCCATGTTCATGCACCTAATTTTGTACAATCAATGCATACAAGTAGAGCAAAACAAGGTCGGTCAGGCGGACAGTAAAGTGTAAATATGTCAGAGGTCTAGAAAAATGCAGGGACAGCAACTCCAGGCGTATACTCACTTTGGAGTGACGATACACGTGGGGTTTGCCTCCCCTGCACCCACCTAGACTTCCGTCATGCATGTCAGCCTGACCGACCATGATGCTGTGAGAATACATAGATGCACATTTACTAAAAACAGTGCAGTGTGTACTATGTGCAGTGTCCTGTGTGTAATGCAGGGGGCGCCAGGTTCAGGATTTTTGTTGCATGTTCTTCATGAATCTGGTGCCCCCTGCACTGCCCCGACAGAGTGCACCAACTTTTTTTGCACTTTTAACATGGGGCGTACGACACATTTCTATTGAACTTTGCATGTTAAATCTGGCGCACGGTCAGACAGAGCTCCGGAATGCCCCCTAATTTGTCATGTATTTTCTTATTCAAGTATATATTGACAATGATTAACCCCTTATCACCGACACTAGTTTTCAGCTCAATGACCAGACTCGATTTTTCAAATCTGACAAGTCTCACGATAATTGGTTATAACTTCGGAACGCTTTAACATATCCCGGTGATTTTGAGAATGTTTTCTCGTGATACATTGTACTTCATGTTAGTTATAAAATTTAAGTGATAAGTTTTGCATTTCGTTCTGAAAAAAAGTGAAAATCTGGCAAAAGTTTGTAAAAATTCTTCATTTTCCAAGTTTGAAATGTTCTGGTTTCCAGACAAGATGTAAAACTACCCAAAAAGTTTGATAATTAACATTTACGGAATATCTGCTTTATGTTGGGATGATATTTTATGCTTCCGGTCATTTTTTCAGGATGTTATGAGGTGCAGAACTTTAGGTGCGATTCTTCTTATTATCATGAAAATTGCCAAAACTCACATTTTGAGGGACAACTCAGCTTTCAAGTGACTTTGAGAGGCCTAAATAATAGTAAAACCCCATAAATTACCCCACTATAGAAACTTCACCCCTCAACGTATGTAAAACAACTTCTATTAAGTCTATTAACCCTTTAAGTGTTTCACATGGGTTAAAAAATATGGACCTGTGATTTAGAAACTATTGAATTTTTTTGGAAAATACATTCATTTAGGCCAAAACTGAAATTTTCAGAATTATATTATAAAAAGTTTTATTTTTTTTTTTTTTTACTTTTTTACATTTTCTACTTCTTGGCTTGAATAAGCGATCATCCGATCGCTTATTCAAGCCTTTACACTGCAATACACTTGTATTGCAGTGTATAGTGTAAGTAACTGAGCATGCTCAGTTACTTACAGCCGGGTCCTGCCAGGAAGGCAGGACCCGACGAGAAGAGGAGCCGACAGCCTCGGGTCACTCGTCGGGACCCGGGGCAGCGGCAGGAGGGATCGGATCCCCCGGTAAGCACACCGGGGGGGTCCGATCCACGGGGGACACACTTGACCGCGGCGTGTAAGCGGTTAAACACCCGGGATCGGAGTTTTTCCGATCCCGGGTGTTAGTGCCGGGTCTGGGCTGTGATATCACAGCCCGACACCGGCACTATACTGACCCGATGTCCCGAAATCTTCTTCTGACGCGGCGCCGTAGAAAGGCGTCGCGTCAGAAGAAGTACCCTTAATGACCGCCGTAGAATCCCGATAGGGCGGTCATTAAGGGGTTAAAAGGAGAGGAAGCAGTGTGAGGGCTTTGGTAGGTGACACACAGCACCAATAGCAGATTCCTGCTGTGCTTGGGATCAGTAAATGCAGGGACTATTTGAGCACAGCAGGTGGAAGAGGCTGATCGCTAGGCCCCTCCCACATCTGCTTCTGTGTGGAGCAGAATAGAGGCTGAACAAGTATCATACAAACAAATAGAAAGGTATTTTTACTTCCAGGTAACCATTAAAAATAGATTTTTGAAATATTTTAACCTCTTTGACAGATTTTTGTAGTAAATAGTTTCGTGGCATAACCCCTTTAACTCCTTAAAGGGGTATTCTCGGCTGGGCATTCACATTCAGTTTGATAAATTTGCCATATATAAACATTTCTTCAATTTAGATGTTATTTAAAAAAAATGTTCCTGTGTGAAGATAATTTCTCAGAAAAGTAGTCATTTTGTCCCTTAGAAACGAGATCAGCTTCCTCAGATACGGCCACGTCTGCTGGAGGGATTGCACAAAGAAACAAATTGTTTTTGTATATGAAATGTCTGGGACTTACTACATGTCCCACAGGCGTCCTGTGGTAATGATCGCTGAATCCAGGAGGTCAGACAGGACTCAATAGCTCATGTCTGGCCACCGCTGCCAGAGTGTGACGTGGTCGTAACCGAGGAAGCCATCTGGTTTCTAAGGGACAGAATGACTACGTTTATGAGAAATTATCTTCACACAGGAAATTTTTTTTTTAATAACATCCAATTGAAGAAATGTTTATAAATGGAAGATTAGTGAAACTGAATGTGAATGCCCAGACGAGAATACCCCTTTAAGGACGCAGCCATTTTGTAGCTTAACAAACGCCTTCCCTATACACATCTTATAAAGTAGAAAAACCCTCAAAACTTGCCAAAAATCTGTTCACAAAAATATTTAAAAAATGTTATGGGTTTCTGATGGGTCTTTTTTTTTTTTGCCTTATAGCAGTATGATTACTCTCTGCAATGCTGTTTACTTGGTTCTTTTATTGTCAACCAAAAAAAGGAAGCTAATGTATAATCTTCACTAGAAATCGCAAATTAAGGGGTATTCCCATGAAGACAAGATTCTTAAATATACTCGGTATAGCAAAATAACACATTCTCTAATTCACTGTTATTAACGAAAATACAGCATTTCAAAGATATACTGTATAAGCCGACCCAAGTAATAGCCGAGGCCCCTAATTTTACCACAAAAACCTGTTAAAAATTTTTTACTCGAGTATAAGCTGAGTTTGGGTTTTC
Source organism: Engystomops pustulosus (assembly GCF_040894005.1). NCBI lineage: Eukaryota > Metazoa > Chordata > Amphibia > Anura > Leptodactylidae > Engystomops > Engystomops pustulosus. Next base: position 149,842,219 of record NC_092411.1, on the reverse strand, counting down.
AGCACTTTTTTTTTTTACTGAAAATCTAGGCTTATACTCGGGTATATATGGTAATTCCAAAGTGTCTCCATCAGTCCTAGTGTACACAATTTCTGTTGCCCGAGGATCCAACCGTTAATCTTCTTACTCTAAGGTAGGACAGGACAGATTTTTCTTGTGAATAGATTCAGACAGTCTTGTATTCCTGGCAGCAAACGGCGCGAGGAGAGGAAATTTTTAAGCAGCACCCGTGATAACAGCTGATAGTGTTTGTTATTGCTATATAGATGTAGTAGAGTTGAAGAGTGTCATTGGGGTAGATTTATCAAGAGTCTGAAAGTCAGAATATTTCTAGTTGCCCATGGCAACCAATCACAGCTAAGCTTCCATTTTACCAGTGCTGTGATTGGTTGCCATGGGGCAACTAGAAATATTCTGACTTTCAAGCATTTGATAAATCTGCCCCATTGTGTTTTTCATGGATCTGATCTCTTTCTATGTGTCAGATACTAGTGCAATGTTCAGAAGCTAAATAAGTGTAAATAAACCTGGACCCTCGGCGCACATATTCTGACAGAACTAGAGAAATCATGAAGTGTGTGCTAAGAGAGTCCCTGCCATCACATCACAATTTTACTGTTTTATTTTTTGTTTTGGCTCATATAACTTGATGATGGTAAAATGGTAAATGTTACTAGGGCGCTAAAAATTGCGAATTTTCTTTCATGGGCAAACCCCTTTGATGTCCTTTGTAGATTTTATTAAACACTTCATGAGATCACACAACCCCCTTTTAGGCTTGATAAATGTGGCAAGCCATTACAAACCAAAACCTAAGTATAACCTATATAACTCTGATCACCTTGATTGATATGTTATACCCAAAAATAACAACTGCATGTTGGCAGTAAAGGCAGATCAAAGATCAGAAGGGTCTTGTTTCGTTTAGCTTTGTCAAAAGGGTTTCGGAACTATTGATGTGACCTTCAATTGTTTCAGTACAATGTATCTGATGTTCCTTTTTTTTTTTTTTTTTTTTTTTATGTAGGTTTCTGTTCCTGGGGCGTTGATCCATCGATCTGTAACTTGGACGATCAGCTAAAATTATTTGTCTCCCGTCACTCAGCCATTTTCTCTGAAGAGGTTAAAGGTATAGTTATCTCCCATGACTTTTTATTCCTTTTATTTACAACTGAATAGGGTACATTTTTCAGTGCCTTGAAATAAGGCCCCTAGCACACTTTTTTTTTTTTTTTTTTTATTTTACGGCCGTGTACTTCCCATTGTAATACGGGAGGCACATTAATGGACAATAGTCATCTATTTGGATAACTGTATTTCCCACCATACCACTAAAGAGCCCAGCTTCAGATGTAGATGGGAGAGGTGAGGTGCTCACTCCTCCCTCCTGCACTTGGCCATATGGTACATCCATGTACGGTGTATGACTTTTTTTTATTTAAAGGGACACACACCAGTATGTCGGTGTGCTTGGTTTACAATTCTTGATCCTGGTGGTGGATGTCCTTTAATGTATCAGAAGTGGACATGTCTTATTGGAAGAGTGTTGGATATACTATTAAGTAGAAATTTGTACCTCCAACTAGTTGGTTTAGTTTTATGCCAGAATTCTGCACCAAAATTCTACTGTATTTTTATAGAATTGTTGGTGCATGCCCATTTTGTCCTAGTGCTAAGTGTCTGAACATGCCTTAAACCTTTGATAAATGTAGTATAAGGCTTAATTAGTTTTATGCAGATTATGACAGGATCTTGTTAAACTGGCTGACAAATCTGACATGGCAGCGTTAATGTGAAAAGTGAACTTTCAATCCAGGTTTTTCTCTGGACAGGACTTTATTGCAAAGAGCAGGTTAAATCTGTTCCACATCGCGTCCCCCACCCTCTGCTCTGAGTGCTGTATGTAACTAACCAAAATCCACTTGTAGTAGAAGGGAGAGGCTATGAAGCAGCACAGGGCAGAAAGCTTCTCAGTTTGAAAGACCCACACCGAGCTGGATTATTACTTCACTTTTCACAGTCCTATAATTTCTTTAAAACATACACTGCTTTCCAGGACAGCTACCTAACATGGTCTTTGGCTTTGTATGGTCAAAACTGCTGACAAATTCCCTTAAACTGCAAATACTGCAGTTCTTGTCATGCACTTCTGAAAGTTGCTGGGCAGGTTTGTAGTGTGTATGGTTTAGGTGAACAAACCTTGGGTATCTAGCATCTGTCTCTTCACAAAGAAATGAAAGAACGTCCTAGCACCCACAGTAGCTCTACCCCCAACAAGCACAGTCCCAATCTAGCCTTTGAATAATGGTATGAGCCCCACACTGACCCCACTCCTATAGTCCCACAGGGGCCTCCATTTATTTCTTTGTGTGCAGACAGATGCTACATGTCCATGGTTGGTTCGCCTGCATGCACCACAATCCTTTCTGGTGACATTCAGTATCTTGTGGTAAGATCTATCCATGTTGGGCTACATTCGCTTGATGTGTGCCCGCTGTACCGCCCCTCTCCACAGTGATATATGGTGCATGGGGCTGTATTCCAGGGAAAGATAGGAAATGTCCTATCTTTCTCCCGGCTATGGAACGGTACCGCACTGCTCACTTATGGCGCCATGCGCCCATCGCCGTCTGTGGGGGACGTATATACAGCGTATATACGTCCCTCATACGGCAATGTGAATGTAGCCTTGGTTTGGAAGGGCATCCAAAGTCATAATATATCCATGAATCCAGAATAGTGTGAGATAAATGCATATATTGTATTTTCGTATTTTTGTGCTGGCTTAAAAGTTAAAGCAAAACTAGAACAAGCGGGAAAGAGCGGGAGGTCATGTGACGGAGTTCTGTTTGTGTATAGCAGAGCTGAATGTGTTCAGTTGATACAGATGTCTCCTACACATAATAGTTAGGTTCAAGATCTCCCCTGTTCATCATCAGTCCCTCCATGCCAGTCTGATTCTACAGCACTTTCTCTATTCCTCATGCTGCCCACCCCCCTCCCACCTTGTACTTGGCATAGTACAGATAAATTATTAATCTTAGTGTTCACACAGCACAGACTATACACTTCAGGTAACTGTTTTACTTCTGATTTCTACCACTTATTACATGGTCCATGTGATGAAAGCAGACGGTCTAGTCACCATATACATCCTGTATGTACACTATGCATAGTTAAGTGGGTTTACTTGTAGGAATGTTACTGGATTTGCTGGGGGGGCGTGGCCTGATGCCGGACTGAGAGGACGTGCGCCGCGGAGCTCCCGGGACCCGACACCCCATCTCCCTCCTAAGGCAGCCATCCCTCACCTGCGCCCGTTCCCCTCCGCCCCGGGGTGCCCCACACACCTGCCGCTGTCCTCCGGTGCCGTTTTGGAGGCGGCTACGGACTCCGCGCCGCTCTTCCGTGCTTCCCCGCGGCCGGCCACGTGACCCGCGCGGCGGCCCGCTCCTAGCCGCCCGGTGCTGCTACACCGATCGCCGGGGAGATCCTCCTGCCTCTTGCTGCCTGGGACGCCGCTCCCACCGCCGAGGGCACTGTGGCAGCGCTCCAGCCAGCCCTTCATCCTGCTGGAGGCGCCATCCTGTGGACTCCCCTGCGCTGCCTGAGGCCTAGGCGCGCAGGGTTAACCCTGACACTGCCGGACTGAGCCAGGACCAGGTAGGGAAGTAATTCCCCTGCTGCTGCCCACCTCTGCCCTGGGGACCCCAAGCTATACAGCCCAGCACTGAGTCCTCCATACTCCCAGTGATCCCCTACTCCTGGGTTCTGTTTTATATTAACCCTTGCAGTCCTGCTGCAATACTCCACGTGGGTTTGTACTGTATCTCTGCTAACTACTGGACGCTAGGCTTCCTGATTGTTTATCACTGGCCCCCCCTGCCCAGACGCCATGGGTAATCGGAGGAAGACGGCTAAAATGCTCAAAGCAGCGTCCGGGGTGTCTGCGCCTCCATCGGATGATGAATCCGTCCATGAAGATCCTCCATTCCAGTCCCTGGAACCCCTGGATGCGCAGGAATGCTCCACATCCCAAGCGGTTCTGGAACAGATACAGTCAAACGCTGCCAAAAAGTTAGGGAGATTCTCCCGCACACAGCCTTGCTCTCCTCAGGGGTCCCCAAACTCCTCTCCCTCCCTCTTTGAAGGCTCCCAGAGCCCGCCACAGCTTGTAAGCTATGAAGAGGGTGCTGATCCGTCTGACGCGGCCACGGAGTTGGATCGGAAATTTGCAGAGGTGCTGGCGGCCATTAACGGATGCCAATCCAAACTGGTCACCAAGGTGGATGAGCTGCGACAGGACTTTGTTCTATTACGACATGATGTACACAAAGCTAAAGAGCGAATTACTGAAACTGAACGCAGAATATCTGAGGTGGAGGACGTCCAGAGGCCTATGCCGGCACAGATCAGAGAGCTCCAACGCCAAATGTCTGCATCCATCGACAGAGCTGATGACCTCGAAAACCGCCTGCGACGGAACAACGTCAGAGTGGTCGGCCTCCCCGAAAAAGTGGAAGGGTCTGACCCTGTATCCTTTTTTGAAAATTGGCTCAAAAATATGCTGCCTGCAGATACCTTCTCCCCGTTCTTCACAGTGGAAAGGGCCCATCGTGTGCCATCCCGCCCTGGCCCTCCAGGGGGCAATCCAAGACCCTTCCTGGCCCGGCTGCTGCACTTTAGGGACAGGGACTCTATCCTCAGGGCTGTCCGTACCAAGGGAGAAATTCTCTATGCCAACAGCAGAGTGTCCTTCTACCCTGATTTCTCTGCATCCGTCAGGAAACCGCGCGCACAATTCACCGAGGTCCGTGCCCGTCTCCGTGACAAGGGGTATAAATACTCCATGATGTACCCTTCCAAGCTCCGAATTGTGGACGGCCAGAAGACTCGTTTCTTCACCTGCCCAACCGAAGCACTTCACTGGGCTGATGCAGCCCCTCGGGCACCTGCTGGAAGGCCCGCACCTCCTGAGTGACTGGACTCACATATCCTTTTATCTGATGTGCTATGACAATGCTGGACTTAGTCCTGAATAGTTATCTAGGGGTCCCAAATCACTGTTACAGTTTTCTAATATTTGTTTACACATTACGTGCCTCACAAATGTACCCTGTGATTGATTGTGTTCTCTGTTTGGTCATATCGACCAGTGCGCCACATATGGCACTTCATTCTTTCCCTATTCTCCCCCTCCTCCTCTCCCCTCCCCCTTCCCCCTCCCTGTTACCATTACCTCCCTGCGTCCCCCTCCTTTCCCCCCCCCATCCCCTATCTCCTCTTTGGTTCTCTCTAAATATGGCTGCCTAATAACCTCCTGATCATATATACATTAAGGGTTGAAGGTCCCGGGACAAATGGTGTAGGTTTGTCTTGAGTTAGGGACCACTGTTCTACTATTTGACTGTTAGTGGGTCTAGGTCTACACTACTGCTGTTAGGGTGTTAGACAGGGGGTTTGTATTCTTGGGATTGTTAGTACAGTTCTGGTTATATTTGTTATGCTCACTGTTGTCTGTCTGTCTATGTCTCTGTGGTATGAAAGGATGAATGCTTGGTTGCTCACGTCTCCTTCCCCACACCCCTTTCCCTTCCGCTAAGATGTCTTCACTTAAGGTAATGAGTTGGAATGTGAGGAGACTTAATTCTAAATTCAAGAGAGCCCTGATGTTAGATGTTATTAAGCGTCAGGCCCCCCATATTGTATGTATCCAAGAGACACACCTTACGGGTCAGAAGGTCCTCTCTCTGAAGCGGGCCTGGGTGGCTAGAGGTTATCATTCCTCCTACTCTGTCTACGCCAGGGGATTATCCATACTCATATCCAAAGCGCTTCCCATAGAGGTCACACAGGTAGCACCGGATCACTTTGGCCGTTTTGTGATCGTACATTGCGCCTTGTGGGGCTTTACCTTTACTATAGCGTCTATTTATGTCCCCCCTCCCTTTGATCCAGCTGTATTGCACTTAACCCCTACGGGACACAGCATCTTTTGGCCTAAAGGACGCGGCCCCATTTTTCAAATCTGGCCTGTGTCACTATAAGTGGTTATAGCGTGGGAACGCTATGAGATATCCAGGGGATTTTGAGATTGTTTTCTCGTGACACATTGTACTTCAAATTAGTTTAAAAATTTGGATGAAATCTTTTGCGTTTAGTTATGAAAAAAAACTAAATTTGGCAAAAATTTTGAAAAATTCTTTATTTTCAACGTTCTAAAATCTCTACTTTTGATTCAGAAAGTCATAGCACCCAAATAAATTCATAACTTACATTTCCCAAATGTCTGCTTTATGTTGGCATGGTTTTTTCAGATTCCACATATTTTACTAGAATGTTATGAGGCTCAGAATTTGGGTGCCATTTTTCACATTTTTTGTAAAATCGCCAAAACCTGTATTTAGATGGATCTGCTCAACTTCTAATTGACACTGAGAGGCCTAAATAATAGCGAGACTCGTAAATTACCCCATTGTGGAAACTACACCCCTCAACGTATGAAAAACCACTTTTAAGAAGTTTGTTAACCCTTTACGTGTTTTATAGGGGTTAAAACAAAATGGAGGTGGCGTCTGCAAATTGTAATATTTTTTCACAATACACTCATTTTGGGTGGAAAATTAAACATTTGTAATGGATAAAATGAAAAAAGGCTCCACAAAGTTTGATACGCAATTTCTCCCGAGTACACCGATACCCTATATGTGGTGGTAACCTGCTGTATGGGCGCACGGCCGGGCAGAGAAGGGAAGGAGGCACCATGCAGATCAGATTTGCTATGTCACATTGTACAGGCTATAATTTTTTTCTTTTTTTTATTGAGGACATATAGGGGCTTATTTCTTTTGCCACATGAGATGCACTTTTCTAATACATAATTTTGGGGCATCTATAGCTAATTGGTGAGATTTAATTAACTCTTTGTTGGTGGAGGAAATGAAAATCATCAATTTTTAGGAAAATTTTTATGTGTTTTTTTTTTTTTTTGGCCGTTAACCATACCATGAAAATAGTATATTATTTTTATTCTATGGGTCGCCACGTTTATGAAAATACTTCATTTATATATATTTTTTTATTTTTTTCCCATTTTTACTGAATAAAAAGTAATTTGGCAAAATTGTTGTTAATTTTAGCATCACCGTCTTTCATATGCATAACTTTTTTATTTTTCACCTCACAAATCTGTTTAAGGGCTTATTTTTTGCAAGAATGATAGCTCTTTTTAGTGGTCTTATTTTAAATTGCGTAACTTTTTAAAATCACTTTTTTAGAGCATTTTTAAAGGGCATTAATAAAAAATCATCTTTATCAGAGAGAGTTTTTTAGGTTGTTTTTTACGGGGTTCACTTTGCGGATCTAATAACGATTCTGTTTTATTATACAGATTGTTACGGGCGCAGGGATACCAAATATGTGGGGGTTTTGTGTATTTTATTCAATTGTACTGAATAAAAACTAATTTGGAGAAAATCTTATTCATTTTAGCATCACCATCTTTTTATATGCATAACTTTTTTATTTTTTGGCAGATAAATCTTGTTAGGGGCTTATTTTTTGCGAGAACAGTTGTTCTTTTTAGTGGGCTTATTTTGGAGTGCATAACATTTTTTAAATCACTTTTTAGAGCATTTTTTTATAGGGTATTAATTAAAAATTATCTTTTTTCGGAATGTTTTTGCGTTTTTTTCCTCCGGCGTTTACCGTGCGGGTCCAGTAACAATTCTGTTTTATTATGCAGATTGTTACGGACGCGGCAATACCAAATATGCGGGGTTATTTTGTGTTTTTATGTTTTTTTATACTTTATTAAGTTTTTTTATGGGAAAGTGACATTTTAGGGGCTTATATTTTTATGTATTTATTTTTTATTTATTATAATGTGTAGTGTTAAGTGTTTTTGCATATTTTCACTTATACATACTTGAACTTGAACCAGTGATGCTCTGATCACTGGTTTAAGTTCAATACACTGCTCTACAATACTATTTTATTGTAGAGCAGTGTAAACTGTCTGAGCAAGCTTGCGCATGCTCAGACAGTTTACAGCCAGACCCGGAAGGGGTCTGGCTGCCATGGAGATCGGGCAGCTCCAGGGCACATGCCAGTCCTCGGAGCTGCCCAGAAGTGGATCGGATCCCCCGGTAAGCGGCACGGGGGATCCGATCCACAGCGCAAACACCCTTACACGCCGCGATCATGCTTGACCGCGGCGTGTAAGGGGTTAACACCCGCGATCGGAGTCGGCTCCGATCGCGGGTGTTAGCGCAGGCTGTCAGCTGTACTAGACAGCTGACAGCCGCTGCTTCTGGTACCGGCTCCGTTCGTGAGCCGGTGCCAGAAGCAGGACGTTATAGAACGTCCCCGTGCGCTAAGCATCTAGCCCCGGGGACGTACTATAACGTCCTGGTGCGCCTAGGGGTTAATCTCCAGTAAACTTGCTGCTATGCCTCCAAGCCCGTTACTCTGCATTGGTGACTTCAATGCAGTCCCTAATCCCTCCTTAGATCGCACAAGCGGCCTAGACACAGGCTCGGTCCGTCTGAACGAGTGGCTCACTTCTCTAGACCTCGCCGATGTTTGGCGTAGTAAACACCCTCAAGAGAGAGAATATTCATTCTATTCCTCTGTGCACAAGAGCTTCTCTCGGATTGATCTGGCCTTTGTCTCCCCTGATATGTTGCCGCACGTTGACCAGGTATCCTATTGCCCACGCAGTGCGTCAGACCACTCCGCCTTGCTCATTAGTCTCCTTATAGGCCCCCCCAGCGACTCCCGCTTATGGCGCCTACACCCGGCCTGGCTTCTATCCCCAGCGGTCCAGAGTACTGTTAGGGCAGCGCACAGCGAGTTCTGGGATGTACACTCAACCCATCCTGATCCTCTTCTAGTCTGGGACTCGTACAAGTCCTTGGTGCGGGGAGCATTCATGTCGGGGGTAGCTGGCCATAGAAAGTCTCTAAATGCGCAGGAGGAGAGGCTGACCGCTGCACTGGTGAATGCAGAAAAGGAGTATCTAGAGAAACCTACTCCGGGGAATAAAAAGACTTGGGCTCAGGCGCAGAGGAACCATCTAGCTGTAGTGAAGGAGCGCACCAGTAAGCGCCTGCTAGCCAGGGAAGCGTCCATCTTTGAATTCGGAGATAAAAATGGGAAGCTGCTTGCGTATTTATCGCGGGCTGAACGTCCTTGTGCTTCCGTTCCCTCTATCCTTAACAGTAGTGGAGCCCTGATCACAGAACCCCGGGCCATAAACATGGTATTTCATGAATTCTATTCCTCTCTTTACAGCTCCAGATTGTCCGCCTCTTCCGTCGAGATTTCCAGATTCCTTGACAGTCTTCCACTTTGGAGGCTCACACAGGCACAGTCATCGGAGCTTGATGCTCCGCTCTCGGCGGAGGAGGTGGAACTGGCCATCCAATCGTTGCCCCCCGGTAAGACACCTGGACTTGACGGGCTGGGTGGTGAGTGGTATAGGGATAACTGTGAGACCCTGGTCCCTCATCTACTTAGCCTGTACTCCGATGCGCTCGACAGTGGTTCCCTCCCTGACTCCATGCGAGAGGCCCTTATTGTAGTTCTTCCTAAGCCTGGCAAGGATCCCCTGCTTCCCGACTCGTACCGCCCAATTTCCCTCCTAAACTCAGATGTTAAAATCCTAGCAAAAATTCTGGCAACAAGGCTTAATAAAGTAATATTATCCTTGGTTCACCCGGACCAGACGGGCTTTATGCCTGGGAGGGGAACTGACATAAATATACAAAGACTACACCTGAATATAGCAGAGGCAGAGCGGTCTCCAGACCCTGGGTTTATATTATCCTTAGACAATTGTAAGGCGTTTGACTCTGTGGAATGGACATATCTGTGGACCCTTTTGCCTAGAATGGGTTTTGGCCCTCGATTTACAGCATTAGTTAAACTACTGTATAACGATCCCAAGGCTAGGGTACGGACTAATCTTAATATCTCACCTACTCTCTCTATGGCCAGGGGCACTAGGCAGGGCTGCCCGCTATCTCCCCTCCTCTTTGCACTTGCCATTGAGCCCCTTGCTGTGGCGATCCGTCACTCTGATAGCATTAAGGGTATTACTAGAGGTCCTATCATTGAAAAGGTATCTCTCTATGCTGATGATACACTTGTATATCTTGGGGATGTGGGCCCCTCTCTAGAATCCCTCCTGTCCCTGATAGAACGCTACGGGGGGTTCTCAGGTCTCCGGGTTAACTGGGACAAATCGGCCCTTTTTCCCTTATCTGATGTAGGGGTACACTCCCTCCCCGTCCCAGTCCAGGTGGTGTCCACCTTTAAATATCTGGGAGTTCAGGTGTCACGCAGGGTCCAGGCATATACGGAGTTAAACATTACACCCTTGATAACTGCAACGGAATCGCGCCTAAAAGCCTGGTCCACTCTCCCCCTGTCTTTGTACGGGCGTATTAACATATTTAAAATTATTTTTCTCCCAAAATTTCTATACCTTTTCCATGCTTGTCCTATACTGCTTCCTAAGAGCCTATTTAAACGCCTGGACGGCATTCTCAGGTCCTTCTACTGGCAGAGTAGTGCCCCACGATTCAGTTTAGCGCTGCTTCAGGCTCCCAAGTCTAGGGGTGGACTGGCTGCCCCGGATCTGTATCTTTATTACCTGGCTTCCCAGCTAGTATATGCCCAGTGGTGGATAGATATAGACATGGGTAATGCAGCTACTGCACTGGCTGGTGCCCTGGTAGGTTCCTACGAGGCCCTTACAAACCTGCTGTACAGGTATAAGTCCCCATCTGATACCCCACTTCCCCTACGTACGGTAGCGGTGTGCTGGCGTAGGGCACAATCCCTGGTAGAACCGAGCAGCTCTCCCCCTCTCTCGCCTAGGACTCCATTGTGGCTCAATCCGTGGCTTTCTCACTTCCTCTCCCTCCCAGGCTGGACAATGTGGGGGGCAGCGGGGGTGAAATTTGTAGGCCAGCTCTTATCCCCGGAAGCAGAATTACTCAGCTTTAACGAGATAAGGGAGAGACATACTGTACCCAATACGGCCAGCTTCCATTACACGCAACTGCGACACGCATTCAAAGCTCAATTCGGCTCCTTCAGCCTGACAGTGAAATTCTCCAAACTAGAGACTCTGATGAGTACCCCGGACCTCCCTAAGCCACTCACTCAGTGCTATGCTCTCCTACAAGAGCAAAAGTCCAGACCGTTTGATAGAGCCTGTGAACGCTGGAGACAGGATATCCCTGACCTGTCAGATGATGACTGGAGGGAGGTCGAACTGTCCTACTTCACATCTGTAGTGAGTGCGAGGGACTTCCTGATCCAATCTAAATTCCTCCATCGAGTATATTTCACCCCTGCTAGATTATTCCGCATGGGAGCAATGCCCAATGACCTTTGCTTTCGCTGTCAGGCTGAAGTCGGATCCTTCCTGCATTGTGTCTGGTCCTGCCCTAGGGTTCATGTCTTCTGGTCCGAAGTGCTGGAATTCCTAAATCTACACTTTGATTTCCCTCGATTACTGTCTCCCTCTGTGTGTCTCCTCGGCATCATAAATGAAGTTGTCAATGGCCACTATGACAAAATTTTCTTTAGGTTTGTATTATACTACGCCCGAAAAGTGGTGGTGATGACCTGGAAGGACCAGGAGCCCCCTCCATTAAAAAGATGGATACTACTTATTAACAGCGTCATTCCCCACTACCGGTCCCTGTATGTCAACAGGAAGTGTCCCCAGAAGTTTGATCGCATCTGGTCCAGATGGTGCGCGACTCCCCATACAGCCTTATAATCACATGTGATATACACTCCTCTCCATGATGAAGGAGACTGAGCGTGCTGGTATGTGTGTGTGTGTGACTGATTGATTGTCTATGTGTCAATAGTTATTTGTGTTGTATCAAGATGTCTGGCTGCATTATCCTGCTGTTATCTACTGTGTAATATCCCTCAGGTAGTTTTGAAACACAGCAAGAACCTGACTGTTACCATGGCTGTTGTATAATAATCCTGTAATGGGGAGAAGGAAATATGTGACAGACAATCTTGTTTTCTGGTTTTGTTTATTATAATTGTATAAAATTTCAAAAATTGCAAAAATAAATACTTTTAAAAAGGAATGTTACTGGATTTGCTGCAAAATTACTGAATGAGAGAACACAAGGTATGGCAACTGTGGGCAGAGTGAATTGGACTTTGCTTCAGGGCAGATACAGGAAGAGGTTAGTCTCTGCCCACTTTACCACTGGTCAGAGAGACTTTCAGAACAAAAAAATGCCATAACTTTGAAAAGAAAAAGATGAGTAGCACTGTGTTGGCATCTGTTTGTTTGTCATATACGATTCCCTCTATAAGCACAACTCCAAAGTTATGATTTTGATAAATTGTTTTTATTTTGGTAACATCTGCGTGCTTGATTGTCATTATTTTGATTGTGACAGCTATATTTTGTTGTTCATCCCCCATCGTTATTACAATTGTTCTTATGCTTTTTTTTTGCCACCACAGGAATTATGCAGCCATTTTACAAGAATCAGAATCCAGCTGAAATCTGCTGTTTTCTGGTGCATTTTATGCAGTCATTCTATGGTGGCAGGACAGGGGGTGTCAACCTTTGCATTGCACTGAATTCCGCAGCAAAAAAGACATTCTGTGGAAACGTTTTAATATAATTTTTACTGAAATGTATGTACCCACAAGCCATACTACACTGCTAATGTATTACCCTGTAGATTTCTGCACCTAGAATCTGTGTGTAAAAAGTACATTTGTGGGTGCCCTAAAGAAACACACATGTATTATTGTCTTACAGGTGTATTACTAAGATTTTACTGCATTATCTGATTGTAGTCCTTTAATAGACCTGTTTTTTATTCATTCTGATGTAGGTGTGGCCGTGAGAACTGGACTCTGGTATAAAGTCTAGTTCATATAAAGTCTTTTTATATCCTATTTATAACCTTTTCTGTTCATATATTTTATTTTGTGAAGTGAATTATTATTTTTTTTTTCAGTACCGTATTGCTTATGTTTAGAGCTAGGCACACCACAAGCGCCCATTAATATAAAGCACAGGCAATATGTCAGAAATATATGTCAGGCAATATGACAAAATATATTTGTAAATTTTTTATTTATTTCTTTTTTTGAAGTATGCTTAGAAAATGTAACCTTTTTAGGACATAGGCAGTTTGTACATTTACCAGGGTCTATTCTTGCGTGGTGATAACTTTTTCAACACCAACTTATCTAAGTCATTTTAAGATTTTCTCCTGACACCTTGTAGTATAATTTAGTGATTGTTTTTTATGGGGTAAAAAGTTACAATTTTCTACCTTTTTAGACACTCATTTTTTTTTGGTAGAAAACCTCTGCCATTTGCCCTTTTTCTCTTCTTAATAGTGTGTTTTGTTTTTGTTTTTTTGTTTTTTTTATATACAGATGTTAGAAGGTTAGCAAGTTTTCAGATTTTCAAGACATTTGAATAAAGCTATATTTTTGGTAGTGTGGTGACAGGTTTGCTTATACAAATACACACACGCAGCCCCCCCTACCATTCCCTCCACTCCCCAGACGAGCACCAATGTCCATATCTTGAGGTTGAAGAACAAAAAACATTGATCAATGGTACCATTGATCTCTTAAATAGTTTTAGTAAACTAGGTGGCTTTCTAATTGACCAGCAATTTTCCAAAGTTTCAAGAAACTGTAAGATTAAATTATTTTGAGGCCATTTCATATTTAAAAATGGGATAATTTTAAAACTGCACCCCTCCAACTAATCAGAACAGCCTTTGGTAGGTTTAACCCTTTGAACTTTCCATCTGGTTTTAATTTGTATGAGACGCTTACATTTTTCACATTTTGACAATAAAGTTATTTAGTCCAAAAATATATACGCCACTTTCCAAATTATTATGCAAACGATATTTATCACTGATTTTCCTAAATGATCAATGCAAATGAGTCAGTATAATAAAAGTAATCACCGTTTAGGGAGGTTTGGTCAATAAATAACCTGTTCTATGACAACAGTCTATTCTTCAAAAATAACCCATACTCGCACAAGGACTTTCTAGTACATCCCTGCGGGAAGATACATCTCGCATGGAGATGTTCTACAATATCCTTCTTCTGGCTCACGAACGGAGCCGGCACCAGAAGCAGCGGCTGTCGGCTGTATGTTGCAGCTGACATTGTATATTACAGCTGACACCACCCTCTAATGCTCGCTGGCTACAATCATGAGTGTTAACCCCTTACATGCTGCTGCTTCCCGGGAGGTTCCGATCCTCTTATGGGCAGCCCCGAGGTCTGCCGAGTGCCCGATGTTCCAGGCAGTCAGACCCCTTCCTGGTCTGACTGTAAACTACATGCCAGATAGTCGACACTGCCCTACAATGAATTAGTATTGTAGAGCAGTGTATTGGACTTGAACCAGCGATCAGAGCATATCTGGTTCAAGTTTGTATGAGTAAAAAAAGTATTGTTTAAACAGAATAAATGAATATATATATATATATATATTATATATATATATATATATATATATATATATATATATATATATATATATATATATATATATATATATATATTTTTTTTTTTTTTTTTTTAAATTATTTATATCTATCTCAAAGTATAAAATACCCCATCTGTAGCAATCTCTATAATAAAATAGAAACATTACTGGACCCGCGCGGAAAACACAGGGGGGGGGGGGCGTATGGGACCCCGCAAAAAAACATCTCTAAAAAAGATTATTTTTAAATTTTAAAAAAAAAATACTCAAAATGCACAGTTAAATCCAAATTATGCACAGCACAGTTTCAAAACACTTAATAGGTTGTAAAGAACTCAAAATGGTAATTTGCTGAATTTGCAGCATTAGGTCACATTCACTGAAATGTATTTCAATCCAAAACATCCTAACAGGCAAAGTTACATGTAACATAGAAACATTCTTTGCATCTATTGAACTTTTTTGTAGTTTTGGAGTGTTTCTGCTTGAATTTCTTTGCATAATGTCAAAATAGCCTCCCAGAGCTGATGTGAACTGCCTACCACCCTCATAGATCTTTTGCTTTGTGATACTCCAAAGGTTCTCTATAGGGTTGAGGTCAGGGGAAGATAGTGGCCTATCAGCTCACTCCCCATATTCTAGCCCAAAACATGCCACCCCCTTGCTGATGTCGGAGCCTTATTAGAACATGGTGGCCATCCATCTGGACCCTCCAGGGTTGCACGACACTCATCGGTTAACAAGCCTGTTTGAAAATTATGTCTGGACCCACTGCAACTGTTTCTGCTTGTGATCACTGGTTAGGGGTGGCCGAATAGTGGGTTTATGCACCAAGTTTTTGAAGGATCCTACACCTTAAGGTTTGCGAGATTCCAGAGGCACCAGCAGCTTCAAATATCTGTTTGCTGGTTTGTGAACTTGCCTGGCAGAAACCTTCCTCATTCTACCTTTTATCTGCACAAACCTGTCTGTTCTGAATCAGCAACAAATCTCTTCACAGTACGATGATCACACTTGTTTTTCAATGAAACAGTAGAAGTTTTTGTGAAATATAAGTGTAATCTTTGATCTCCCAGTAATATTTTAGCAAGTCTGGCACTACTAACCCACCTCTATCCCAGGGCAATGTCCATATCTATTGAGTCTGTGCACCCTGAAACTGTAACGGCAAACCCTTAAATACCCACAGTGCTCTCTAAGGGATTGGGAGTCAAAATTGTAGTCCTAATAGACGTAATCCAACCAAAGAAAAAGATCGGGAGGTTTGCTCAGTAATTGTCATCTTGTAGACCGATAAACTTCCTAACCTTCATAGATTACTGGATATTTACAGAAGAGTGGGGTGGTGGCGACTAGACCTTGGGTGATTAAAGCAAAACAGATGCCATGAGTAAATCTTACAGCCAGCCTTTTCAAATATACTGACTATACCATGAGAACAGAATGGGGAGGTTTACTATATACGTACCTTGTCTGCCTGTTTACTACAGGACAAGGCATGCAATAATCCCTTTTTCTGACATTTTTGTCAGCATTCCATCCCAAACACCACTTTGGACATGATGGGGCAGGGAACTGTATTTATCCATCATGCGCACTATAGTCATTATAACTGAACTCTCCACCAAACCAGACCTGGTCTAAACAGGCCTTGACTGTTGAATATCTAGCCTAGAGCCCCCTAGTTGATCCAGGATGCCCTGTGTTGGTGGTTCAAACTTCAGTCTTCATAAATTCCCATCAATGATTTGAGAAATGGAGTTATTCCCTCTCAACAGACCAGTAAAATTCAATAATAGTTTCTCTGTAAACTACTGGCACTAAATGTTTTATTGTGCTCATTGGGCATGCTGCATGTAAGCCTGTTTCTGTGTGAGTTTGCCTATAGAATGTGTAGACCGAACAGGTAATGGGTTCTTGTGCCAAAATAACAAATATTTGAAGTTAAAACGAATGAATGATAATTTGATGCATACACCAAAGCTGTTACACAGTGGGGGGTGGGGGTGCTCCTGCAGTAGAACACCCCAGGATCCCTTCTGGCTCATTGGTTGAATTTTACATGATGGAAGGAGGCCATCAATAATAAATATAAGGAGATTGTACCAGGTTTATCATGATCTTATGTTTGCTCCATATCTCCAAACACTGTAAACTGCCTTGTTTTATCGACCTCCAAATACTCATTCAGTGCACTCCTAACAATAGGACTGTGCTGATGGCACACTGTTTGGACTCCTTAAAATTGAAATTTTACTAAAAGTTGCCGTCTGTGCAAACTGGGGTTTCGCCAGTACCATATTTTTATATACCTTGTGTCTGGGGAAGCTCTGGTAAAACATGTGTTTTATATGGACAGTTCATGTAAGTTCCCTGATGACGTTGTCTGCCACGTGGCCAACTCCTCTAATTATTCAAAGGATTCCCTGGCCAACCTCTCCTCTAAGGATTCCCCTGCAGACAGCTACTAAAAGTCTGTAGAACTGCAAAAGTTATTCAGTACCAATAATGACAGAACAGTTCAGTGGGTTACTAAGTATGAATGTACAAGACACCTGATTTGCAGACAGACCTCTCTGCCCAGTTTGACCTCTGGTGAAGCTCCCTGAATGCATTTCTTTACTTCCAGGCTGCAATGATCAAATGTAAGCTTGAAATGAAGCTTTTATTGATGATCCTTGTTCACATGTCAGCAAATAACTTTGAAAATTCAATTGTAGCTACAACTTAAGAAGAAACCTAAAGAACTAAATCTTGTATGTAACCCGGGGACTCCATGTACATGCATTTTTTTTTTTTTATTTTTTTTTTTTCTTCTTAGTTGAGCATATACACTCTGTTCTCCACTTCTTTGTGTTCTGTCTGACAGTGTCTGTCAGTGTTGTGTCTGTCAGTTTGTGTTTAAAAACCTGCGACACATGAAGCATTTTGAATGCTTTGAAAAAGTGATGTACAATTTTGTACAACCAGTTGCACAAGTCAAACGGGAAGACAAAAATAGACAGTTATCAAATTTTCTATGAAGGTGAACTAAAATGTTATTGATTATAATATTTTTCTTTGATTCCAGGGCAGAGAAGTCTTCATCATGCCAGTGACTCTTTAGAAACCTTGGTTCTGCTTAACCCTTCAAAGATATCCATATGTGATGAGGTATGCTGAGGTTTTTGTAACTACAGTAATCTGCCTTAACTTAAGAGGACCACGCATACAATCCATTTTTTATTACATTTAGGGATGAAGCTAGCCTCTCTGCTACAGAGACACCCTGATATATTACATATATGTAGTGTCAGGACCAGGCCCATTATATTGGTTTGGTGTAAAATTAAAGCTTTGTAAAATGAATACAGCCATACATATACTTGCTCATCACCCCCGGCACCCAGGGAAGCCATGTGCATCCTACTACAGGGGAGTTGTGTGAGGAGAAAGCGCAGACAAACTCACAGCTCACCTCACATGTGGTTGTCTAGCTCCGTACTGTGCCCTTTCTCTGACAGAGAGGAGCGTCGGGAAGGTGCACAACTGCCGACAGTAGGGTCAGATATCCCTGCTCCACTCATTTTCAGATGCTGCCAGAAAGCAAACCGTTAACCGGCAGAAGCTCAAAGTGCAGCCCCCTCCTCTGCACAGACCTTTCCTCCTGCAGCCAGCACTATTTTAAAACATCATCATGTCCTGGCTGCCTTCAGTAAGGTTTCAAATACCCAGCAGGGGGTGCCGCCCAAGGCGGTTGGCTCAACCTGCCTCATGTAAGTTGCGCACCTGATTCCTGAAGCTGCCCATATCTAGTCTGTTGTCTAAAATACAGATTTTTGTACACTTTTTTTTTTTTTTTTTTTTTTTTTTTTTTACCTTTGCCTGTTTGCAGATTTTATGTAGCACCCTTATAGAACAAAAAAAAAAATGCTGGGAAAACTATAAACTAAAAGAATTATTTGTATTTACCATTTTTCACCAAAAAGTTGTAATTTAATTGTTGCTACGGAGATTTTTTCTTACATATTATTATTTATTTTTCTTCCTTAGATCCACAAATTAATATGCCACTCCTCACAGCACAAGCTGTTGATATTTACAGGCCCATTTCTGGAAGGCACTGGAGAAATGCTTCTGCAAGGTGGAGGAGGTTTCTCAATTGAAGACTTTATACATATTTTTACAGACAAAGAGGTAATTCCTGTTAATGATGCAAAATGTAAACATAAAATTGATATATTTGCTAAAATCTTACACAAGTATTTTTCTTTTCTCAGATTGGTGAGACTTTAGGCTCCTCTGACCCAACGGCTCGTGTGTGTTTAACAGTTTCTTGCCCAGAAAATTGGGATTTAACACAGATAGACAAATGTAGTCTACAAGATTTTATTGAATTGAGGTTCAACAAAGAGCAAATCTTTCCTGAAACTGAGGGATTGCAAGAGCTGGCAGAGTACCTCTCTGAGTCCTTAGAGCCTCCTTCTCCATTTGAACTGTTAGAATCCCCCACAACTGTTGGTTTCCTTAAGTTATCTAAACCATGCTGCTATGTTTTCCCTGGGGGCAGGGGTGATTCTGCCTTTTTTGCTGTAAATGGATTTAACATGTTAGTAAATGGTGGCTCTGATGCAAGATCTCCCTTTTGGAAATTAATACGCCATTTGGATAGAGTAGACTCAATCCTTCTAACTCACATGGGGCTGGACAATCTTCCTGGCATCAATAGCTTGCTTCAAAGGAAGATAGCGGAGTCAGAAGAGGATATTTCTCAAGCATCACAACATAACAATGAATGGTTAAAGAATCTTTTATCGCCAGAGCTAGGAGTTGTTTTTATGAACACTGCAGAGAAGCTGAGTGCTGAAGAAAATTCTATTATGGTTGGGGTTAGAGAAGAGGCGTTGTTAACTGTGCAGTGTTTGCAGAAACTAGGCATTCATCCAGAACCACTGTACAGAACTGGAAATTCTGTGGAGCCAACTATACTGTTCCAGAAGATGGGTGTTGGAAGATTGGAAATGTACACCCTGAACCCTGTAAAAGGCAGCAAAGATCTTGAAGCCTTCAAAAAGTGGCTAGGCAATGAAGAACGTGGTACTTCTGATTTATCTGTAGCCTGTACGACTTCTGCCTGTGCATTGCTTGTCTGGCACCCTTCTGCACCTTCTGAGAGGATTGTAAGGGTACTATTCCCTGGTTGCACACCTCAGAAAAAAATTTTTGAAGGTCTTGAAAAATTGAAACACTTAGACTTTTTGAGAGACCCAATTATGACTAGGAAAGATATAGACTTTATGGGTTCCGGTCATCCAGAAAGGATTGGTGCAAAGCCAAGCCGTACTGAAAGCAAAGAGAGCCTGGGATCTGGATCAGGACGACTAAGCGTTGAACCAAAACTTAGAGCAGGAAAAGAGACGCCCCTTAAAGTGCAAAAGAAAGAATTTCATCCAAATGGAAAAGACAAGTCTAAACTACTTGTGGAAATCGGCAAGGAGCCTGGAACAGAGGGTGGGAAACAAAAGGAAGGCAGAGGTAAAACCGAAACTGCGTCAGAAAAAACAAAACTTGATTCAAGACTGAGAACTGTTAAAGAAAAGCCTTTGGTAAAAAAAGAGCAGATAAATTACGAAAAGAAGTCTTTGAAAAAAGATGATCTTAAGTTGGATAAGAAAAAGGAAGTAGCAAAATTGGAAGCCAAGAAAGACTTTCGTCCTTCTCTTAATGATGCCAAAACAGAAACTCCAAGGAGAGTGATTAAAGAAGGCAAATTAGAGGAAGGAAAGATTGTGCGTCTAGGGGTAAAAGATGTAAAGAAAGTATCAGTTACAACTGTTGATTCCAAGAGACCCATGTCTAAAATGGGATCACTGAAAAATGATTCTGGGGGAATTAAGAAGGAGATGGTTGCAGGAGCCAAGAATGTAATAAAAGGCAAACCTCCAAAGAAAGATCAAGTTAAGGAACTGAAAAGTCAGCCTACTCAAAGGGAAGTAGCTGCAATAACTATCAATCCAGTTTCTTGTGAAGTAGTTACTGGTTCTCAAGATACTAGTAAAATTGAGTCTGCATGTTCTGAGGTTGGCAACAATGTCCACCCTGTCAATGGACTTTGTGTAAATACAGAAGGTGGTCTAGGTACAACTGAACCAGAGAGCCCAAATGGATTCCGTTACATGGAGACCAGTCCCCTCAAGTGCCTAGCACCTGTTTCTCCATTAGCGAAAACCCCCAGAAGTGAAATTAGTGTGAATTTTGACCTTACTCCTACAAACTTTGAGAACCAAGAAAAACTTAAAAGTGGGCATCATGGGCAAGACTGGCTTGATGATCCATGTGGAAGTTCTGAAGAAAAGACTCTGGAAATGGCCTCACCTGTTAGTTCAGAGCATCATCCACCATCCTTGGCACAATATAGTAGTGGGCAAGCACTTTCTTCAGGGGATGGAAAAAATCTCAATTCTTTTAAGGTTTCAAAATCTTCTCAAGAGAATTCAAATTCCTCACAAGGCAAACAAGCCAGTTGCTTGTCTTTAAGTCCATTCCATGAAGACCTGCCGGATGTATCTCCAACGATCACCACCCCTTCTTTGCCTGCTGAAGTTGGTTCTCCCCATTCCACAGAAGTAGATGAATCTTTATCCATTTCTTCCTTCGAGCAGACACTCCCTCCAGTTAGTGAATCTCCTAGAGATGACTCGCCAGATATTCATGCTGCAAGTCGGGTAGGCCTGAGCTTACCCGTGCGCCCTTCACACTCCAGTGAACCTGAAGGACAGTCTGAAAGGTCAGCTTCTCCCCATGATGTTGATTTGTGCTTGGTTTCACCATGTGAGTTTGAACATCCCAAATCGGAAGCAATAGCAAGTCCTCGAGACAGTGACAGTGATCCTTCCCAGGAACTACCTAAGCCTCCAGGTTCCACTGGAAAAAAATTAGCAAATGGGCCTGAAACTCCTCCTACTTCAGTAAGTGAATCGCTGCCAACAATCTCTGATTCTGGGCCTGAGGAGGGTTCTTCAATTGCTATTGATGGAGCATCTGATTCTGAGGGGGACAATACAACGAGACTTTTAGATCCAATTCCTCCACCCTTAAAAGATCAACATCCCACACCACCCCAACCTGGAACCTGCATGGTTGATCCTGAGGCCCTGTCTGTTGACCCTAGTAACAAGAAAAGTCAAAACCATGTATCCCCTTCTAACATTCGCAAAAGTGCCAGCAAACTATCAGGCCCACCTGGAAAAGTCAGGGGAACTGGAGATGAAGCTAGCAAGACTATATGCAGGGCTGAAACTTCAGAGCGGTCCCGCACAGGGGTTGAATCTAAACCATCTGTTTTAAGACGCAGTGTTGGGAGCACGTTGAGGTCAACCTCTGCAGGAAGTCGATTAACGTCAGCAGGTAGGTGATGTTAGGAAAGCAAAATGTACACCACTAGAATGGCATTTACATTGTTTTCTGGCATGTTGGGGTGGGGTTGGGGGCACAAATTCTTAGTCTTTTGTTTTTACAGCGTCTCCCTCTATTCTGTAAGCTAAAAAATACACTTTAAAAAGAGTGAAACCCCCCAAAAATTCTGTGTACTGGTTAGAATGTAGTGAGACTGCTTTCTTTGTATTCTTATTCCATTTTAATCCTATGGGATGCGCATGGACACGTATAACAAAATATTTGGTACATTATTGTAATTGGCAAATTTTTATTTTGTCAATTTAAAAACTGATGCACAGTCTATTAAATGTGACTAAAATTCTAACAATGCTGTTTCAATCAGAAGTGCAGATTGTAGCCAACCTTGGAAATATAATTTATTAAAGACTAATGCCCCTTCAGCCTTTCTTCCTTATTTAACATGTAACCATCATTTCAAAAAACTTTTGATATGTTGTAGGGCAGGTAATTTTAAGCACTTTTGCAATTGGATTAGTTACCCGAATCTTGCTCCTTTCTCTTGTATTCTGCAGACTTCTCCTAGTTGTCAGCAATCTCACATATGTCTGTTGCTAAACTCATCCTGTCTTCAGAAAGAAGCTAAGACTATGGAGGGAATGATGCGCCCCCATCTCTCTCCCTACAAGCTGATTACCTCAGGTCTCGCTGCTCACAGCTGATTACCTCATGTCTCGCTGCCCCAGCACTCAGTCATGTGCAGGGAGAAGCCCTCACTTATGTAGTAACTAAGCACCTAAACTCTTATCTCTCCTCATCTTTCCCTACACTTGTGTATACACAAATAATCAACACTGACAGAAACTGCAGGTCCCCCTCCCCCCATCACCTCACACAAGGAAGTGGCAGGACACACTCTACAAGTCTTCGTGCTGTCCCTCATGTGCTGTGCCCAGGGGCGTAACTACAGTGGTAGCAGCCGCTATGGGGCCCACAGTGTCAAGGGGCCCCGTCATCCTACCTGACATACTAAAGAGTGGAGGATGTGCACCATTATATAGCACATTGTATAGCATAACATGTATATAACATCTATGTGATGTATATATGCTCTATATGTGTGTATAAAAGTGTGATTGTAACTTGCATGTGAGAGTATACAAATATGTATATTTCTTAAGTGAGAAGGGGGACCTAATGCAGAAGCCTGCTATGGGGCCATGCTTCTCCTAGTTACGCCACTGGCTGTGCCCTCATGGGCTGTGCCCTCATGGGCTGTGCCCTGGATACATAGATGATAGATAGGAGATGTAAGATGGCTCTGCTGTCATTGGTCAGCAGAAGACGCTTGTGATGAGGTGACAGGGGGCAGGCTCCGCCTCTCCATCTTGCTGATTGTAGGTTTTTTGAGAGCTGGAAACTATGGTTGCTATGGGCCAAAAAAGGTACTAAATGAGGACTGAGAGGCAAAATACTTTTAGGAATAATTCCCAGGGACATCTGGAGCAGAATTATGTATTTTAGTTTTTTTTTTTCGCTCAGAATGACGGTTACACTTTAACCCCTTAACTCTCTGCTCCGTAGCTCTACGGCGTATAAGGAATGTATGAAGAGTGCTCACGGGCTGAGTCCTCTTCATACAAAGGTGGGGGTTTTTGCATTTTGCATAAAACCCCCACCGCTAATAACCGCGGTCGGTGCTTGCACCGATCGCGGCTATTAACCATGTGACCGCCGCCGGCAAAAAAAACCAGCGGTGCGGGGGGGCGGCGATTGGTTGCCGTGGTAGCCTCGGGTCTTCTTTTGACACGAGGCTACATGGCTTCTGCAGGTTCGTTACAATGAGCCAGTGGCTCATTGTAATGTGCTGCAAAAATGCCATATATTGCAATACAGAAGTATTGCAGTATATGGTAGGAGCGATCTGACCATCTAGGGTTAATGTAACCTAGATGGTCTAAAAAATAGTGAAAAAAAAAGTTTAAAAAATAAAAAAATTAATAAAATATTAAAAATTCAAATCACCCCCCTTTCCCTAGAACGGATATAAAACATAATAAACAGTAAAAATCACAAACATATTAGGTATCGCCGCGTCCCAAAATGCCGGATCTATCAAAATATAAAAACGGTTACGGGCGGCGGTGACCTCCGAGGCGGGAAATGGCTCCCAAATGTCTGAAATGCGACTTTTACACCTTTTTACATAAAAAATGATCAAAATGTTGCACAGACCTCAAAATGGTAGCAATGAAAATGTCGCCTCATTTCGCAAAAAATGACCCCTCACACATCTCCGTGCGCCAAAGTATGAAAAAGTTATTAGCGTCAGAAGAAAAAAATTTTTTTTTTTCTTTTTTGTACACATTCGTTTAGTTTTTGAAAATGTATTAAAACACAATAAAACCTATATAAATTTGGTTTTACCGCGATCGCACCGAACCAAAGAATAAAGTAGGCGTGTTATTTGGAGCGAAGAGTGAAAGTCGTAAAAACTGAGCCCACAAGAATGTGCGTTTTTTTTTTTTTCAATTTTTCCACATTTGGAATTTGTTTTTCAGCTTCGCAGTACACGGCATGTTAAAATAAATAACATTACCGGAAAGTAAAATTTGTTACGCACAAAATAAGCCCCAACACAGGTCTGTACACATAAAAATGAAAAAGTTATGGATTTTTGAAGTTGGAGAGCGAAAAATGAGCCGAAAAACCCTGCGTCCTTAAGGGGTTGAGCGCTGCTGATGTCAATAATAAACTACTGCACGGGCTACAATACAGGTAGGAATAGGACCTGCCCTATCTTTTGGGATGTGGAATCCACTTGTGCATAAGCCTATAGAGGTGAATTGAGACGTATGCTGGCTGTAGAAAATCTGGCTAGCACAGTTATCTGCATGGTAAGCTAGGACTTCTAGGCATACAACCGTGGTTAGTATATAAAACCTACAAACTAGGGCTACCTTTAAGTTTTAATTGATGGTGGAAACAATCCCAAATCATATAAAAATCTCAATTTGTGCTAAATAAAAATTAATTACTTAATTGTAATATTTGACAGACTTGCATAGAGTAGCAAGCAGGGGCCACGCTATAGAAAAGCCCACTCCTATAAAAAAGTTTTTTTTTTTTTTTTTTTTTTGTGGGTTAACATATATTCTTTTTCTCCTCTTAAGCTTTAAGCCGAACTCCACAGTCAGTTTCACCTTCACCTCCTGCATTACCAGTTTATGTAGACCTTGCTTACCTTCCTGGTGGACCTGCTGCTCAGACTGTAGATGAAGAGTTTTTCAAGCGGCTTCGTTCTTCTTGTTATGTTATCAGTGGAGATGACCCTGTGAAGGAAAAATTTACCCGTAAGATTCTAGACTCTCTCCTTGCTGGAAAAAGTCATTGGCTTCAAGAGACGCAGGTACTGTATTCCTCAATGTCATATATGTTCTGAGAACACCTGTAGTCTTTATGGTGTCTTCCTGAAAGTATATTATTATTTGATTTTAAGCGGCATGGGAAACAGCTGTAACTTAAAATAAGGCCAACTCTCAATTTAAAAAAAAAATAAATCCTAGAATAAGCCGTACTTAAAAGTAACCTGTTGCCAGGAATGATCTTTTTTTAGCTGGTGTCCAGTTCCGTTAGCCTATGCTTGTTAAAACTTTAACATTTATTTCACATTATCTGACACTATGCCAGCAGCATGTGGTGAGTCCTGGAAAGGGGCAGCTGCAGCAGCCCCTGTCTGTGTCTCCTCATGCATTCTTGCTCTTATCCTCAACTTCCCCTTCCCCTGCCTGCTCCCTGGACATGAGGAAGTGGGTAGGGAGATGGATGATTGTGAAGAGAAAACCGACAGGCTGCTAAAGCTTCCCCCCCCCACCTCAGGACTCTCCACATGCTGCTGGCAGGGAACCAAGTAATGTAAAATAAAGTTTTATAAAGTACTGAAATTATTCAGAATCCTGACAAAGGCTTTTTTAAAATGTGCATAGCATAGGCTATTAGAACCTGTAGAATCTAATGCCTCAGCTCTGTTATGCTTTTCTGTTTTTTTTACTCCCCACCTTCTAAACACCAGTCCCTTTTTTTTTTTTTTTTTTTTACAGGTTATACGAGAGCTTTTTTAAAATATCATATGAGGGGGTTGTCCGGGAAGTGTTGTGTGAGAACTGTTTGTTCTCAGAAGCCGGCGGTGAAGTGCGTCTATAGCCACATGTTTGCTACTGCAGGAGCTTGGCTGTAGACTTGTGGGACCTCCAGTCTTTATAAATTAAAAAATAACTATTCCCACAGAATTCCTTTTAACCCTTTCCCTACTAGACATTTCTGGAAATGTCACATTTATTGGATTTTTAAAGTTTTTGAGCTGTATAAATTTGAAATGACAACATAAAGAATTGTAGTGACACCATAAAACCTTATGCTCTATGTACTCGAGTATAAGCCGAGTTTTTCAGCACAAAGAAAGCGCTGAAAAACTCACTCTCCTTATACAAGAGTCAAGAAGAAAAATAGTAAAAACCCACTGTTCCAGCGCCCCCCTGCAGGTCGTCTCCTCCATCGGCAGCGGCAGGTCGACGGTGGAAGAGAAGACCTGTGGGGGGCGTCTGAAAGGCAAGCTTACTTTTTAAGTGCTACCTGGGGCCGGAGGAAGGCTATATACTGGGGGGAAGAAGGTTGTATAGCTATATACTGAAGGGCATGGGCTGGCACCAATGCATTTGCTACCCTAGGCTTATACTTGAGTCAATAGGTTTTCCCAGCTTTTTGTGGTTAAGTTGGGTACATCTGCTTATATTCAGGTCTGCTTATACTTGAGTATATATGGTATATCACAATACATGACATGAACATAAATTTACACTCCCAAAAATGCAAAAAGAAAAGCTATGTATTATTTGGTTACATTACACAAATGTATTTAAAAAAAAAAAAAAGAGAGAAATGATCAGTGTTTTTGTGTCACATAGTTGACACGTAATTAACCCGTCCCTTGGGTCAGAGAATGGAGCAATTAAGCTGTAGTATTTACCCTGTAATGGTTTTAATAAAATATATGACTTGTCCTGCAAAAACAAACTCATAGTAGTCAGGTGACCAATCGCAGTAAAGTTTTATAAAACACAAGCCTGGTTTGACATTTGGTCTGTAAAATTTTTTGCCAATTGTATGGAGGGCATTTTAATCATTTTCTCTCTCGGTTTACAGGTTACATTGATTCCTACATTTGAGTCCTCAACAGTTCATGCGTGGTATGAGGAGACTCACGCGCTTCAACAGTCCCTTGGTATCATTGTGGTAGGCAACAATAGCAGCGTATCGATGCAGGGGGAAACATTCCCTGCTTGCAAAGTAGAGTTCTAATTGTTTCACATCCTGCTATTTACTTGCACATATAGGACATTGTGATTTAGGGGTACATTATGGATTTTGGAGGCTTTCCCCATCTCCATTGCACACACATTTATATAAGCAAATGCATTGCTTCACACTGGAGTGAAGACGTCTGCATTCCTACTCACAAAAGACTTTTAAAAATAAAAATGGAGAACCTTTGCACAGTTGACACACACTCAATGGCATGAATTAAACTTCCTTACTTTTCAATTTTTTTGGCATGGAATTTTGTGGCCAAAAACAGTAGAAGACTTGCTAACATTTTAAAATTCAGATGTTTACAGTTGAATTATAGTAAAAGTTGTAGGTAGTGGCAACTTGTATAAGTTCAATCATCTTAAATTTATGTATGTTGGTTAAATACCTCACTTGTACTGCAGTGAAAAATATTTCTCCCTGTTAATGTGATGGGTATAACGTAACAGACTCGAGTCAGGTGCAGTTATGTGCACCTTAAAGTCTAGTGGAGTCCTGCATGTTGCCCTATAATTATATGCTATTATATACACCATATCAAGTCACCAAAACATGTTGTCCTCGGTAAAGCAGGGTACTGTCCTGAGAAGACCACACTATGTTATCTGCATTTGCTTACAGGTGCCAACATTTTCTCTGTACACTTCAGTAGTAAATTATGTACAATGTCTACCCTAGATGTTTCTTGAATTTCTGCCTCTGTCCTATACCATTTGCCAGCATTGTTATGAAAGATGTATAATGGTTAAAAAAAGGCTCATTTCACTAAAGTTAAGATTGTGGCACGCAATTTCCAGTACAATAGAGAATTGCAGTTTTACAGTTTTAGAATTGTTATCGACTTTCAGAACAATGTTTTGTAGAAATAGTTTGCCTTTACATCATGATGACGTAGAAAATTTTTGACCACCACAGTTTATGGCCATTTTCAGATGGGTATGCTTTTTTATCTCATTGTGATACTATATTACTATAAAAGGGCAAGGATGGTATCCTAGGAAGAATTTGTCAAAATAAAAATAGCCCTTCAATATTAAGCCCCTGCTTAAAGGAAAACTGTAAACTCTTGATTACTTATCAGAAAGAAAAATCTTTTTTTCTTATGTTGTTATTTATTGTAAATTTTTCAAAATACTTGTAGAAAGAGAAATTATCCCGACAAATCAGTTTAGCTATCTTTTGTCACCTGTATTTTCAGCATTTCTGTAGAATGTATCCTGTTCAAACACTAAACACACAATTTCCTTCCTGTTATACAAGGTTCTGCTAGGTAGTATGTGTTGTGTGTGTGTGTGTGTTTTTTTTTTTTTGTTTGTTTTCTTTTTATTGTATCATAGTATGCTGTAGTAAATGAAGGAGTATTACCACCTGTTCCACCAAAGAATGTGGTGGTCGGTTACTTAGACATGCCAACATGTTCCCAGTCAGTCCCAACGAGGAGCATAAACTGGGCTTTAAACACCCTGTGACCGTCAGAGAGAATTTGTGTGTCCACCCTCACCATGAAGGGGTAGGTGGCATATATCATGTACCACTTTAACCATAGTATCCAGCAAAATTTGTATTGTGAATTCACATAGCTTTGATTAGACAAGTGAATTAAAATCTGAATTAAACAAGTGTTTGGCTATTTTTGTCCTTACAAATATTCTTGGTGGAGTGGGGGAATTTATGAAACTAAGATTTTCAGTGCACAAAAACATGCAGTCCATTGGAATTTATCAGGACTGGGAGCTCACCTCCGTTCACCTTGCCGGTAAATGACACGCTACCCTGTTTCGCCTAAAATAAGACATCCCCTGAAAATAAGACCTAGTACAATTTTGTTCAGGCTTAGAAATATAAGGCCTCCCCTGAAAATAAGACCTAGCGGCCGCCATTGCAGCAGGTCCCCCTCCGCCATACATTAGTATCAGGAAATCAGATGCTGAAGAAGGTTGTGACATGGGGAAGAATTCATGGAATTAAATCACTGGCTGTTGTGCTGCAAATGTAATACCAGCAACTACCAGGATAAGAAGGGTCATTTATGGAAAGTACTTTTACTAAACGTTAGATATTGGGGCCAATGATTCTAATAGAAATGGAGTCAAGAAATTCTGCATGAAATTCAGAGTTTGGAGAGTCATAAGGAGGTTAGAGAAGTTGATTTTTTTGTTAAATGTAAATTCTTGTTCATGGAAAAATAATACATCTCCTGAAAATAAGACCTAGTGCCTCTTTAGGAGCAAAAATTAATATAAGACACTGTCTTATTTTCGGGGAAACAGGGTAGGTATACAAAGAGGCTAACATAGTCTTGTGCCAAGCCATAACATAACCTCCATGATTATACAAGTGATGCTTAATAAAGTTTGAACAAAAGGATCCTGGGGAGTTGATACATTCATCTTCAAGCACCAGGTGAGAAAGAGACCATGTACCAACCATCTGTTCCATGCTCTCTGTTCCACTGTCAAGCGCATATGCACCCTGGCCCATTGAAGACCATGATACCTATGCTTGGTGTGGATCAACAGGCATTTCTTTTCCAGCTTTTTCTTTCACCTGATCTGACATATCAAGAAAACATTTGTTATGTATCTACATCATAATTTGAGTTTGTTGCAGATTTTCACAAGCCCATGGACTTCAATGTGTTTAAAAAAAAAAAAAAAAAAGCCCTACACATATATACGCCATGTAATTAACTTTGATGAGTCATATCTTCTGAATTGTGGCACCTACAAACACAAACCTGATATTGGGTTTCTAGGTGAAGAAGAACCAGAGATATACACTGTTAGGCTACAGTAAAAAAAAAAAAAAAAAAAAGATTTAAATACAGATCTCAGTATTATACCCCAAACCACGTTACCAAGCTTTAGGAACCCAAATTCAACCAAAAAACCAACATATATGGAATTTACATTAATTGACTGCGCTCAAGAGGAATGTTTATGTGGAAAGTCCCATATAAACCATAATTAAATTACCATCAATTAAAGTATATGTGAAAAGTCTCTGCTGTCATGTCCATAGTACAGCAACCTAAACAGGTAATCCAGTACCTCTCATTCCATGCTTCTAAAACCTGGAGTAGAGATAACAGTATAATGAATGTCGGTTCACTCCTGAACACTTTCTTCCTGTATGCACAGTTGTAGCTTCTGGTTGAGGTCCCCAGGAACATGCACTCGGCATCACATGTTCTTCCCATGGTTAAATCTCGTTCCATATTGAAAGTGCCGAGAATAGTGTAACAGTTTCAACTTTCAGGTAAATGTTAAAGTAAAGTTAAGTCACCTATTCTGAAAGGCATGCTGCAGTGCTGGCCCATTCTATAAACGGCTTCACAACCTATTAAAGCAGCCAGATATAGTACTATAGGGTTCCAGGAGGTGACAGGGCCCCCCCCCTTTTTTTTTTTTTTTAAATTTATTTATTTGGCATATTTATTATACTCCCTTAACATGTAATTAACAAGGCCTTCCAAAAATTACAAAGGCCCATATTTTATTAAAGTGTTTGCAGCAGTTTTTTTGTCTTACAGTTATTTTAAGTGCTGTGTTGGACCGTGCGCCAGATTTATCATGCAATGTCGGACAAGGCCTATGTTAGTAAGGTGAGTACCTTGGTGCAATCTGTTGAAGCAGAGAGCACCAGATTCATGAAGAAAGTGCACCAGAAATCCTGAATCTGGCGCACCCTGCACACTACACAGGCAAACTGCATAGTACAGTTTGCACTGTTTTTAATAAATGTGGGCCAAAGACTTCTCACTGCACGACTTGAGTTTCACCTGATCAGCGTCTCCTGGATCACTTAACGATCACCTCTATATAGGGTTGCATAATGCATCAAAATCACGGTACTTATATGATACTTTCAAAGCCAGAACAGTTCAATACCAGGTTTCTGTTACGTGGGGTACTGAGTGACTTCCACAGACTCCTTGTATCTGGCTGCAGAGCAGACATTGGGCAGGGAATCCTTGTGAAAGATGTTGGGTTGGCTGCATAGCAGGGACAACACCATCTGTCGATATATGGTTTGGACACCTCCCAGGGCTTCCCAGACACAAGGTCTCTATTTAATTCAATTAAATACATTTTTGCCCAGCCCCGGATCTGAGCCCACAGCCTCCACATTCCACCTGCAATAGAGAGACAGGACAGAGCCTCTATCCACTAGGCCAGTGATGGCGAACCTTTAAGAGGCCGAGTGCCCAAACTGCAACCCAAACCCCCCCTTATTTATTGCGAGGTGCCAACCAAAAATTAAAGCAGTAACTTATTGCTCCCTCTTCCTTAACAATGTTCGATCATATTGGCTTTCAAACCACTTAAGTTTGTTAACCCTTTATGTGTTTTATAGGGGTTAAAACAAAATGGAGGTGCAGTCTACAAATTGTAATATTTTTTCACAATACACTCATTTTGGGTGGAAAATTAAACATTTACAATGGATTAAATGAAAAAAGGCTCCACAAAGTTTGATTCCCAATTTCTCTCGAGTACATTGATACCCCATATGTGGTGGTAACCCGCTGTATGGGCGCACGGACGGGCATAGAAGGGAAGGAGGCGCCATCCAGATCAGATTTGCTATGTCACATTGTACAGGCTATAATTTTTTTTTTCTTTTTTTAATGTGGACCTATAGGGGCTTATTTCTTTTGCCACATGAGATGCACTTTTCTGGTACATAATTTTGGGGCATCTATAGCTAATTGGTAAGATTTTATTAACTCTCTGTTGGTGGAGGAAATGAAAATCCTCAATTTTTAGGAACATTTTTTATGTTTTTTTTTTGTCCGTTAACCATAATATACTGTTTTTATGGTATTTTTATTCTATGGGTGGCCACAATTACGAAAATACCTCATTTATATAGATTTTTTCTTTTTTCCCATTTTTACTGAATAAAAAGTAATTTGGCAAAAATGTTGTTAATTTTAGCATCACCGTCATTTATATGCATAACTTTTTTTATTTTTCGCCTCACAAATCTGTTTAATGGCTTATTTTATTGCGAGAAGGATTGTTCTTTTTAGTGGTCTTATTTTAGATTGCACAGCATTTTTTTATAGGGTATTAATTAAAAATGATCTTTTGTAGCTTATTTATTTATTTTTTTATTTTATGGGGTTCACTTTGCGGATCTAATAAAGATTCTGTTTTATTATGCAGATTGTTACGGATGCAGGGATAATAAATATGTGGGGGTTTTGTGTATTTTATTCAATTGTGCTGAATAAAAACTAATTTGGAGAAAATCTTGTTCATTTTAGCATCACCATCTTTTCATATGCATAACTTTTTTTTAATTTTTTGTCTGACATCAAGATGGTTAGGGGTATTTTTTGCAAGAAGAGTTTTTCTTTTTAGTGGGCTTATTTTAAAGTGCATAACATTTTTTAAATCCCTTTTTAGAGCATTTTTTTTATAGGGTATTAATTCAAAATTATCTTTTTTCGGAACGTTTCTTTGCGTTTTTTTTTTCCCTCTGGCGTTTACCATGCGGGTCCAGCAATGATTCTGCTTTATTATACAGATTGTTACGGACGCGGCAATACCAAATATGCAGGGTTTTTTTGTGTTTTTTATACTTAAGTGTTTTTATGGGAAAGTGACATTTTAGGGGCTTATATTTTTATGTATTTATTTTTTATTTATTCTAATGTGTAGTGTTAAGTGTTTTTACATTTTCTTACTTTTCCAAACTTGAACCAGAGATGCTCTGATACACTGCTCTACAATACTTTTTCATTGTAGAGCAGTGTAAACTGTCTGAGCATGCAGAGCACCCCCGGAAGGGGTCTGACTGCCAGGGAGAGCGGGCAGCTCCGGGGCACATGGCAGTCCTCGGGGCTACCCAGAAGTGGATCGGATCCATAGCGGAAACACCCTCCGATCGCGGGTGTTAGCGCAGGCTGTCAGCTGTGATAGACAGCTGACAGCCTCTGCTTCTGGTGCCGGCTCCGTTTGTGAGCCAGTGCCAGAAGCAGGATGTTATAGCACGTCCCTGTGCGCTTAGAATCTAGCCGCGGGGATGTACTATAACGTCCCGGTGCGCCTAGGGGTTAAGGAATCATTTCCAGGGACACCTGGAGCAGAATAAGTTGTTTCAGAAAAAACCAACCAACGAACCAACCTTATTTTCAGGAGCCAAACGCCGCCCGTGCCAGAAGCTGCGGATTCCTCTAATTGTGGACATTGACCCCTTACACACCGAAGTGGTGCAAGGGTCTTCTCTACTAGATCGGACACCTCCCCACACCCCTGGTGGCGCTCACAGGGAGGGTCAGTGGTTCTGATGGGAGCCCTGAGATCTGCCGGTGCCCTGGGGCTGCGCAATCCTGTCCAGGACCCGGCTGCAACATAGTGTAATACATCTGTTTTACACTGCATTATAGGAATAAGGATCAGAGCATCGCATGTTCAAGCCAACCTGTAAAAGTTAGAGAAAAAAAAAGTACTTTATAAAAACATTTTTTAATAAAAAGAATTAATGAAATACCCCTAAACACCAACATGCCCTTTACATATCGTATATACTCGAGTATAAGCCGAGACCCCTAATTGCACCACCAAAAACTGGGGTGGGAAATGCATTGGTCACAGCCCTCCCCCCAGTATATAGCTGCCAGCTCCCAGTAGTATATATACAGCCAGCCCCCCTGTAGTATACAGCCAGCCTTCCCCCATGTAGTATACAGCCATGCTCACCGTGGCTCCCCGATGTCAGCTCGGCTTGTCTTCTTCCACGCGGCTCCTCTTCTGTCTTCTTTAACTGCCGGCATGGACACTTCCATGTTTTCTTCCAGCAGGCGCATACTATGACGCGGCCGCTGAGCTGGCTGGCCGGAAGATAACATGGCCGCGTCCATGCCGGCAGTTAATGAAAACAGAAGAAAGAAGACAAGCCATGCCGACATCGGGGAGCCGCGTAGAGTATTGAGACGCTGGAGGATGAGTATATATGTTTATTTTTTTTTATAGAATCGTGTATAAGCCGAGTTGACGTTTTTCAACACATTTTTTTTTGCTGAAAAGCTTGGCTTATACACGAGTATATACGGTACCTAATAAAGTACCAAAAACACAAAATCAAGAAAACCCCCCCACATATTTGGTATCGCTGCATCTGCAACGATCTTAACAAAAATAATGGACCTTTTCGGTTAACGCTGTAAAAACAAAACCCCAAAAACTTGCCAAAAATGTAGATTTTTCATAAAATCCATTAAAAACATGTTCCAAAAAGTGACCAAACGTAACAACTCAACACGTAAAAAATAAGCCCCAAACCAGCTCTGTCAACCAAAAAATATAAGTTATGTCTCCGAAAAGATGGCAATATGAAAATAAATGAGGATTTCTCTATATTAAGTTTTTCTTCAGTAAAATTGTAAAAATATATGAATAAAAACTATATAAATGAGGTATCACCGTAATCGTAGTGATCCATAGAATAAAGATAATGTTATTTTTATGGTATGTACGGCTCGCTAAAAATACAAGCAGAAAGAAAACCAGAATTGACTTTTTTCTTTCTATACATACAATTAAGAGTTAATAAAAATCTCATTAATAAGACAATAACCAACTAAAATGAAGCATGTGTAAAGTGCATCTCATGTCGCAGAAAATAAGCCCTTATTTGTCCAAATTGCCAAAAAAATAAAGATTGTACAGCCATTAAAAAGGGATGATGCAAAATCTGCTCTGAATGCCGCAACTTCCCTTCAATGCCCTGGCGTGTGCCCATACAGCAGGTTACCACCACATATGGGGTATTGGCATACTTGGGAGAAATTGGGTATCAAACTTTGTGTAGCGTTTTGGTACTTTATCCACGGAGAATGTGTACATTTTTTTTTTAAAAAAAGTCATTTAGCCAAAAAAATTAAAATTTTGGAATTGCACATGATTTTGTTGTATCCCCTGTAAAACAATTAAAGGGTTAACAAACTTCATGAAAGTTGTTTTACATACATTAAAGGCTGTAGTTTCTATCATGTAATTTAAGGGGTTTTACTTTTATTTAGGCCTTTTAAAGTGACCAGAAATCTGAGCAGGTCCCTCAATAGCAGGATTTTGTGTTTTTTAGGAAAATGTGAAATCGTACCTACAGTTCAAAGCCCCATAACATACTACTAAAATGAGAGGATGCATAAAAAACCATGTCAACAAAAACTAGACATTCGGTTTATGTTAGTTATCAAGTTGAACATTTTGAATTAAAAAAAAATCGAGAACGCAAAACATACCACCAAAATTTCCAAACTAACATGAATTACAAAGTGTCATGAGAAAACAATTTCAAAAACTTGGATATGTTAAAGGACACCTGTCATCAGGTCTGTGTCACTTGTCCTGTCACCTCTACCTGTTGGAGCAGCTCACAAGGATCCCATCCCAACCTTTATCTAGTTATTTCATACATTATTCATTGTAAAATCATCTATTTTTTATCATGTAAATGAGGCTGGTCACATGGTCAGAGGCAGTGATGTCACTCCTGTTACCCCTCCCCTCTCCTCCCCCTGCTCATGTCTGTGTGTAATGTATAGTAAAGCATTGCTAGTGTGTGTATGTCATCTGCTGACATGCTGCATCCTCCTAATATACAGGTAAGAGACACAGACATCAGCTACACATGAATCTGACATGTTCTGCTGTAACATGGCTGCATCCTGGAGCTGCTGTATCTCTCCTAAACACACACACTTGCACACACAGGCTGCAGGGGGCGTGGCCATCAGCACCAGGAAGCACATCATTATACAGCCTCGCATCATTATACAGGCTGTCAGTCAAGCACTGGGGGTGTGGCTGTGCCTCCCACTCATGAATAGAGTGGACAGCTTGAATATGCTAATGCTTCATTGGACATTTCACAGGTCATTTGCATACAGCTTTAGGACCTCATTGCTTAGGTTTACAGGCATGTAGAGGGACAATGAAGGGATAGAGGCAATGCTCTCTAATGGCAGTTTATGAAAATATATTTAGTTTAGGGGGGTTATTTTGCATGACGGGTTCTCTTTAAAGCGTTCCAAAGTTATAACCACTTATAGTGACACAGGGCAGATTTGAAAACATGGGCCGTGTCAGGAAGGTGAAAGTGGCTTCTGTGTTAAGGGGTTAATCTATTCATTTACCTATTTAATGTCCCTTCTAATTATTCTTATACTAAAGAATGTGTAATATAACAATCTACTTTTCATACACAGTACAGGAAGTCCCCTGGTTACATACAAGATAGGTTCCATAGGTTTGTACTTAAGTTGAATTTGTATGCAAGTCGAAACTGTGTATTTTAGTTCCAGACAACATTTTTTTTGCCCGTGACAATTGAAGTTTCAAAATTTTTTCTTGTGATGGGACCAAGGATTATCAATAAAGCTTCATTACTGACACTTTACAGCTGATCACTGCAGTCTGGGACTATGGTAAAGCATTTAGAGAGCTTCACCAAAGGTCACACTGGGCAGAGGACTTTATACAAAATGTACTAATACATTTTTACACTGTCCTAATTATTATTTCACATAAAATCCCCTCCAAATTATTAATGTATATAACATCCCTTCAATTATACATTTACACAACATGCCTCCTATTTATTAATTCACACATAGTATTCACATATTTGATTCTATTATTATAGAATATTAAGACTCCAAATTATGAAAGGGATCTTGTTTACCCCAATAACTAGCAGCAGTGCCTTGTGCAGCATGTAATCTGCTTTCCTTATACCCACTTGCTACAGTTAAAGTGGATGTCCAAGAGCTAAAAAAAAAAAAATTATGTGGCCGGAGGGGGCTGCTTAAAAAAAAAAAAAATTTCCTTACCTCCATGGTCCCTTCTAGTGTCCCGCGCGGACGTCTCTCCGGTCCACAATACAGCGTTGGGGATACGGACAGATGGGCACTGACCAGAGAGACGGCGGTGTGGATTATCAGTTGGGACCACAGAGGTAAGTGTTTATTTTTTTTTTTTTTAAGCAGACCACTCTCAGCCAAATAAAATGTTTTTTTAGCTCTCTAGCAACCCCTTTAAGTTTAGCTTCACCCTTCTTTGTGATCAATGTCTCTATTTCTAAACTGTCCTGCATTTCTGTAGTGTTGAAAGCTGCCCTGATTTCCTGATGATTGAGACAGGGAACGTGAGTGGTGGATGCCACTGCATGTTATACGTTCTGGTTGCAGTGTGCAAACCGTGCATGTGCAGCAATCAAGGTTATATAATACATGCACAAAGAGAAAAAAAAATATGCTAAAAGAATCTTCGTAGTTTATTTCGACCTACGCATTTCGGACATTGTAAATGCTGTTCTTACTCATGGTCTACAGAATATGCACAAACACACCATTTAAAAAAGAGGAAGTGACAGGTATAAGGGAACAAGGTAATTGGCGCATGCGTGCACTAAACACAGGCTGAATATCCATTACATGCAACACTGATATAATATTATATAAAAGTATAATATAATAGGCACATTAATTAAGCAGCATAAATCATCATCTCAATAAAGATACATAGTGTCTGTTTTATTATTTAGACCCCCCAGGTATACGAGTGTCCGACTGAAGTATCCACAACATCTCCCAATTGCGGAGCTTGTGGGTTCTGTCTCCACATCTGCTTGGAGCCGTGACTCTTTCAATACCGGTCACTTTGCGATGACATAGATCACCTGCGTTTATGCAAAAATGTTTAAACAGGGAGGAAATATTTTTTTTCTGATAGTTTACTAACATCTGCAATATGTTCTGCTATTCTTTTCTTTAATGGGCAAATGGTTCTCCCTACATAATAAAGTGTACATTCTTCACACTCCGCCACATAAACTATGTATTTGGAGTTGCAATTTATGAAGGATTTAATGTTCCATGTTTTGTTTGTGGCATTATTAGAATAGTGAGTAGTATTTTTCATATGGCTACAGATGTTACTCCCCCAGATGTAGCCCCCCACATTTATAGGAACCTTTTGTACTCAACAAATGTCTGATCAAGTAAAAATATGGTGGGATTATACAACGTTTGCAGTCGTATTTAGAAAGAGCCATGATACCAAAGGGTTTGAGGATAAAAAATTGCCAACGATAGTGTATAATGAGGATTTCACTAAGCAATGGAACCAAATTCTTTCAGAATGCTCCCTCAATTTGATGAAACTCATTATAGCAATGGAAAAAGAAAAACTGGATGCCATAGAAGGTGATATTGGCAAAATTCGGGAATCCTTGAAACCGCACATTGAGAAGCCAGAGTTTAAAGATTTAGATACTAAACTTAAAACACATATTGCAGACATGGAAGACGCAATTACACAAATCAAGCAAAACAAATTCAATAGAGATTTACGTGATTATGAGAAAGATTGCGTCTATACCTGGCATCTCAATAGAAGGCATAATAGGGCTATGTCCTCTATCCTGAAGGAAATCGGAGGAAAAATGTTCATAATACCAATAAAGTAGGCTTCACATGATCTGAACAAGAGTCCATGGATGTAGTTTCAGAAGACTCGGATAGCGAAGGTGCAGCTGCCGTCAATTTTACCTGACAAACTCACAAAGCCAATCAGGCAAAAAACTCAACGTCAACATCAGAAAAATCCCAGAAATCTCCATCAAAAAAATGCACAAGACGGGCAGGAAAGAAACATAAACATTCAGTACAATACCAGGGCTACGTGCTCCAACAACAGAAAACAGAAGAACTGACAGTTATTAACTTATCCGCATGTATACTCGCGTCAGAGCAATTACAAGTCTTGAATTATGTACCTACTGCCAATTTTGACCTATATCGCACTCTTCTAGATGTCAATAAATTTGTGCACCTTTTGACATTGAAAAGACATTTCTTTTCTGAAGATTTTACACAGGATTCAAACTTGGAGAAGTTATTTCCAATGAGTATGATCATTACACTTTCCAAGACCAATGTGTGATATGGGATTTACAACATTTATCGGAAACTAACAAAACGAGACAACGGGATGTTCCACAGCTGTCTACAAAAAATACAAAATTCTACCCTATTAATTCTAGATCAACGGAAATGGATTTGTTTCAGACTTTGGGGGAATGTGATTTACAAGATCTGAATAGAAACAAGACAATTCAAATATAATCGCCCGCATGGTGGACAAAGGCGGATCCATTGTTATCCTGGACAGTGGTATTTATGAAAAATGTATTATGCAAATATTGAGTGACTCCAGAGTATACAAAATACTCAAAAGTGATCCAACAAATTATGTCAAACAGACATTGACCCATACCATCAGATGGAGGTTGTCCCTGGGTTTGCATATGGAGAAAGAAGCAGATTTTTTAATTCCCGGCTTTCCACATTGTCCTATTTTTGATGCTTTTTCCGAAAACTCACAAAAATATTTTTTCCCCACCTCTACGCCCTATCATCTAGGGGGTGAACTCTATTCTAGAGCGCTTAAGTGGGTGGTTAGATTCGTTCTTACAGCCTATGGTTAAAATGCTACCAGGTTCTCTTCAAGATACGAAGCAAGTATTAAAAATCATTAGCAATTTACAGTGGGAGGATCATTTTCTGTGAAACGTAAGAAAAGAGGAATGAAACTCCTCAACTGTGTCAATTAAAATCTTGTCTTCTTCTGAAGAGCCTTTATTTTAAATATAGTACAATAAAACATGGCAAGGATATCCCTCACATGTGCAAAAAAAAGCCTACGTGTTTCTGGTGCACGATGCACCCTTAGCCATGACCAGCACAGGTGCGGATCTCCACGATGAACGATGAGCTGTACATCTATTTTCTCTTTTTTATCATTTTCTGGGGATAACATGCGACATTGTATCATTATATACAAATATACCCCATGACAAAGCTCTAATAGCACTGGAACAACATATGAGGCTCTTCACAGATTACACATATGATTTACAGCAATATATTTTGTCACTAACTCACATTTTGTTTACAAATAACTTTTTCTTTTAACAAGGTATTCTATGTGCAGACCCATGGATGCCCGATATTTATGTTGCCTGGTGGGAGCGTAATTATCTGTACAGTGCATCTAACTCATTTAGAATGAGTATATACAGGTATGGTAGATACATCAATGACGCCCTGCTCATTTGGAGTGGCTATGAGCAGGGCGTCATCAATTTTATACAGAATCTCTGATCACGGGTGTTAACCCCTAACACGCTGCGGTCGCGCTGACTGCGGCGTGCAAGGGGCATTTAACAAGTACCTGTACCCCCGCGGTGCTTACCGTGGGGAGGGGGTTGCTGCTCCGATCGCAGCCCCGGGACTGCCAGTGTCCCAGGGTTGCGCGATCTTCTTCCAGAAGCCGGAGTCCTGCCTTCTGGCAGGACCCGGCTGTAACGCACTGGGCATGCTCAGTGTGTTACATTACACGGTGTAATACATCTGTATCAGTGGATCGCTTGTTCAAGCCAACCTATAAAAGTAAATAAAAAAAAGTTAAAACCATTGAATAAAAACATTTTTTAATAAAAAGAATTAAATAAATAAAGTTAAAGTCCCCTAAACATAAACATTCCCTATACACATGTAATAAAGTAACAAAAACCCACAAAATCGCCCAAAAAACCCCACATATTTGGTATCGCCGCATCTGTAACAATCCGTACAATAACTCAGAAACATTATTGGGCCCGCTCGGTGAACGCTGTAAAAACAAAACCCGAAAAACTTGCCAAAAATGTACATTTTTCATAAAATCTCTTCAGAAAAATGTTCTAAAAAGTAATCAGTAATCAAAAGTTATGTGTGCAAAAATGGTACCACTGAAAGGACAACTCAACTTGTAAAAAATAAGTCCTGAACTAGCTCTGTCAACTAAAAAATATTAAAGTTACGTCACTGAAAAGATGGTGAGGCAAAAACAAATGAGATTTCCTCTATATTAGTTTTTTTCCAGTAAAATTGTAAAAATAAATGAAAAACTATGTAAATGAGGTATCACCGTAATCGTAGTGATCTATAGAATAAAGATACCGTACAACCCCCAAAAAGTA
Source organism: Engystomops pustulosus (assembly GCF_040894005.1). Taxonomy (NCBI): domain Eukaryota; kingdom Metazoa; phylum Chordata; class Amphibia; order Anura; family Leptodactylidae; genus Engystomops; species Engystomops pustulosus. Next base: position 149,800,914 of record NC_092411.1, on the reverse strand, counting down.
CAAAAAGAAAGGAAACCAAAACTGCCAATTTTCTTTTCACCCATACATTCAAGAGTTAATAAAATCTCATCAATAAGCTAATGACCCACTAAAATGAAATATTTGTAAAGTGCATCTCATGTCGCAAAAAATAAGCTCTTATATGTCCAAATTGCCAAAAAATAAAGATTGTATAGGCAATAAAAAGTGACAATGTATAATCTGCTCTGAATGGCGCAGCTTCCCTTCGATGCCCTGGCGTGTGCCCATACAGCAGGTTACTACCACATATGGGGTATTATTATACACGGGAGAGATTGGGTATCAAATTTTGTGGAGCGTTTTGGTATTTTATCCACTGAGAATTTGTACATTTTATGAAAAACACATTAATTTAGCCCAAAAATGTTTTACTTCCATCCGATTTTGTTAAAGAGTTAACAAACTTCATAAAAGTTGTTTTACGTATGTTGAGGGGTATGGTTTCTATAATGGGGTAATTTATGGGCTTTTACTTTTATTTAGGCCTCTCAAAGTAACTTGAAACCTGACCAGGTCCCTCAATAGCAGGATTTTGCGTTTTTTATGAAAATGTGAAAAATCGCACCTAACGTTCAAAGCCCCATAACATCTTACAAAAGTGAGAGTATGCATGAAAAACCATGTCCACAGTAGACATTTAGTGAATGTTAATTATTAAGTATTTTTGCGGTTATAACTATGTGTGGAAAAAGTCGAGAATTTTTCCAAATTTTCACCAAATATCTGACTTTCTCATAAATAAATGCAAAACATACCACCAAAATTTTTCAACTAACATGAAGTACAAAGTGTCACGAGAAAACAATTCTAAAATCACTTCGATATGTTAAAGCGTTTAAAAGTTAGAACTATTTATAGTGACACAGGGCAGTTTTGAAAAAATGGGCCGTGTCAGGAAGGTGAAAAGTGGCTTTGGCGTTAAGCCGTTAAGACCCTTTCTACACTTGCAAGTGTGATGTACACTCAGATCCAATTTTATTTTTTTTCAACGCTGCAACAGGAAAAGTGGATCACACTGGTTACCGGAAAACTTACACATTCCCTCTACATATAAATAGTTTTATTTCTGTACACTGCATCCTAATATCTTATATGGTGTCACCTGTATGCATTTTCCAAACTAGGTACGATCATGAAACAACGATGAAATGTTTTTATTTTAAAATAAAACCTATGTTCGGCTTTAATTAAAAAAATAGAGCTCATATTTCTCAGTGTCCGTGTTAATACCACGAAACTTCTCCAGAGCAAACACTCCTAAACCAAATGGAACATCAGCAAATGTATATCAGTATTCCAGTTTGTCATCAACACTGAATAACATTCCTCAAGCCTGTATTTCCCAATGGTCAGCAGAGGGAGCAGTCGGTATATGGTATGGTAGCTACTTAATGCTACAATTAGACTGCCAATACTTAAATGCCACTAGCAGTTCCGAAGTAATGATATTTCTAGTGCACTGATTAGTCTTGCATCAATTTCTCTCATATATTGCCCTAAACTTGTTTCTCCCCATAACTAACAGGGTCATCCGGAGAGTTGTTACATTATATTTAACTTGTGAGAGAAAATAATAAAAGACTTCAGGCGTCCTGATGGTGGATGCCAGCCACTGATTGATAGCAAACAAACACACGCTGGGTTTAAATTCACGAGTCTCTGTCTTCTCCCACCGCTAGAGTGACATCACCATACAACCCTATTGGTACAGGTCAGTCAGCCAATCGTGCATTGAGAGAGAAGGGGACAGTCTCGGAGCTTGCATCAAGAGGAGTATGTCGCTCCATAAAAACTAGTCAATGAAGTATTAACACTGAACATCACCCTTTATTGTTGGTATACACGGGGTGTGCTTCTCATGGACGCGGCCATGTTTTCTTCCTGCCCGCGCATACTATGACGTCAGCAGCGTCCGCGTCATAGATGCACCTGCTAGAAGAAAGAGCCGCGGAGAAGAAAGAAGACGGGACGCGCTGACATTGGGTAGCCGCGCTGACATTGCAGGGGGAGTATATAAGTTTATTTTTTTTAAGTGCTGTGGGGGCTGGCAGGCTGTATACTACATGGGGGCTGGCAGGCTGTATACTACATGGGGGCAGGCTGGCTGTATTCTACTGGGGTCTGGATAGCTGTATACTACAGGGGGCTGGTGGCTGTATACTACTGGGAGCTGGCTGACTATATACTACTGGGGGGCTTGCTGGCTATATACTGGGGCGGGTCTGTGACCAATGCATTTCCCACCCTTGGCTTATACTCGAGTCAATAGTTTTTCCCAGTTTTTGGTGGTAAAATTAGGGGTCTCGGCTTATACTCGGGTTGGCTTATACTCCAGTATATACGGTAACTGCTTTATATATGTGTTTAAGTGACTGTTTATATTTTGTAAAAATAATAAAAATAAAAACTTAAACAAAAAAAAAAACACTGAACATCATCCCTTATTGTTGGTATTCACGGCTTCAGTATCAAATAGGGCCATAGACTGATTCAGTATAAAATATAGAATACTACTTCATCAGTTCTTGCAGGCCATTACTCTGATATGATGAACGTACAATACCAAATCAAATGATGATGATATATCTGCATTACAGCCACCTCATAAAGGTGGTAAATTTCTGTAGCCACTGCATAAAGAAGAGACACTGGACTCCAACTGCATTGTTTTTTTTTTTAACTTGAACATTTTTTATTTTATTTTCAATTAACACAAAGTATACATAGAATTAACCTTGCCATTTCAATACAACTTGACTTTGCAGAGTCAGTAACACATATATCGATATTTATAGGTACATCTTTTAACATTTCACTCTGAAACATGACATCACGCGTGGTTACAATCCAGCCCCTGCTGCTTTTGATACCCCGCCAGTCAAGAAATATAAGCTTATATGAAAATCAGTCCCTCCCCTTCCCTTCCCCTGTGCCTGGGGGGTTAGCGTTTTTTAACCGTGATCTTGTTCAGCCTGCGATAGTCTATGCAGGGACGTAAGGAGCCGTCCTTCTTGGTGACAAAGAAGAAACCTGTGCCAGCCAGAGAGGAGGACTTGCGTATGAAACCCTTTTGCAAGTTGTCCTTGATGTACTCGGACATGGCAGCCATCTCGGGAACAGAAAGAGGATAGACACGACCTCTGGGAAGAGTGGCCCCAACGCAGGATCTCACCAGTCTTCCAATGGAGGACCGGAGCATGGAGTTGAAGCCAAGGAAGACCCAGAAGAAGAGATGATGGTGAACAAGGCAGGACATAGAAGGCCAGTCTTTCTTGTTGTAGGACTCCAACTTGAAGATGGATAGGTTCCGTGTGATACCAGACCGGATCAGAAATAAACTGTCCGCTTACTGAGGAAATAACTAGGGGTGACTTGAGCGGAACTAGCGGAATGTGATGCTGGGAGACCAGAGCAGCATCCACAAAGTTCCCTGCGGAACCATACTATTCGGAGTCCACGATTGCTGAAACTTGCGGGAGCGCCGGTACCGACACTGAGGAGCACTGGAACAGTCAGGCGGGGAGAAGCTGAATTCACATCTAAGGACGCTTCTTCCAGATGCCCTAGGTGCTGGCATTTCCCGGACGTTGAGGACGGATTGGACAAGTCCCAATGAGGTGCTTGGAACTGGCACAGTACAGACAGAGGTTTTCTTGAAAACATCTGGAATGTTCCCCAGGCATGAGTCGGGCTCTGTCTACCTGCATCGGTTCTACTGCAGACTGTGCGACTGGAGGCTTTTTTTAAATGTCGCAGATGAGGCCAGGTTGTTCCAGGAGAGCTCAGACACCAAGGTGCGGAACTTGACAGCATATTCACCCACAGATGAGTCTCCTTGGCGTAGGTTCAGTAGTGCTGTTTCTGCTGAGGAGGCTCATGCGGGTTCCTCAGACAGGGAGCGGAATGCAGCCAGGAAATTAGTATGGGTTGCAGTGACTGGATCGTCTCGGTCCCACAGAGGAGTAACCCAGGGCAGGGCTTACCTGAAGAGGAGGCTGTGGACGAATGCCACCGTTCGGTGACAAACTGAGATGGCATCAACTCTATATGCAGCAAGCACTGAGTAATGAAACCTCTGCACAGTTTGGGATCGCCATCTTATTTATCAGGCATAGAAAGTCTCAGCCTAGGTTCTGGTGCCAGTGGACAAGCTGAGATAACAGGAGAAGTAGCAGGGGTATTCACTGGAGCTGCTGCAAGAGTAGTCACAAGAACCTGATGCTGAGACTGAGAGTCAAGCAGCTGTTGAAGGGCGGCAGCAACTTGACCTAGTAGTTGTCCTTGGGAAGCGATCTGTTGAGACTGCCGAGCGACAACACTGGAAAGTTCAGCCAGTAACTGACAAGGCTCCTTGGCGGGGTCCATGGCCGGATTACTGTCAGGATTCAGAGTCCCTCTGGACCACCGAGGGAGATGGTACTAGCCGACACCAGGGACCGGAGTCTAAGTGGCACCTGGTCTTCACCAGAGCCCGCCGCAAAACGGTGCCCGCGGTGGCAGCAAAGGTAGCAATGCAGGAGACAGTCCGAACCTGGGGTGACAGCGGGAGAACAGCACAGGAATGAAACCCCGGAACACACCGGAGACACAGGAAGGCTTTCTCTTTACAGGAACGGGTTGAAGATGCATGGGAATGATGAGAACCACCGGATTAAATGCAAAACTGTGGCCAGCACCAATCACCTGTGCGCTTGCCCTTGAAATCTCTGAGCACCGTCGCGACAGAGCCGGGCCTAGTCCGGAGGTGAGCAGGAATGTGGAGCGTTAAGTCCAGGATCGGGGCCAGCGCGAGGGGCACGAGTGCACCTGGAATCCGGGACAAGGATCGTGCGGGTGCCCGTGACAGGTATGATTAGATATAGGCTTGTCTCTCGTGTTCATAGGTCAGGTTCTCCTTACGGAGACTGCCAATTAAGGCTGCTGTGTAGGCGTACAGTCTTATAGCCATTGATGCTCCACTCTGAGGATTCTGGGAAAATATGCAGAATTTTCAGGATGAGTTTAGGAAAACCACACCTCTTGTAAAGCAGCTCCTTTGACATTAAGTATGAACTTCAAGAGGCCTTATCACATGATGCAGGATTAAAACCAAACCAGTATATCTTTTTCAAAAGGAACAGATTCCCAACTATAGACAGCACTGTTTCGACCTGGTTGTGTCTCTTCAGTACAGCGTTTGGGAACTGGTTTGGCTCGGTGAGAGGCTTGTGACTAGTGACGGGAAGTAAACCACATATCCAAGAATTCCTGTGTTAAATTCTCTGAATGTCTTACCTACATAGTTCATAGGACAAGGACAGGTTATCAGATATATCACTTCTGTCGTCTGGCAATTGACAAATTGTCTATTGTCATAGGTAGTGCCTGTTCTTAAACTCCTTAAAGGGGTATTCCAGGAATCAGCATAATTCATATACAAGTGGGCACTCAAAATATAAGCTAATGTGTAATTAGTTGTAATTAAAAATGTTGCTCCCCTTAGCAGAAAAAATGCTGATGACATGCACTGTAATGAAGAATTAAAATGCTACTGGCCCTTTAATCAGTCCGTTAATTTCCTCCGCGCGGTCCGTTGCAGGACAGAAAATGGCTGCTGGTCAAATGTCCACATCACATGTCCTGCACCTGCCTGGGCAGGGTCATGTGATCACCACTACGTTTGGCTGTTGTTGGTTGCAGTGCATCCAGTATGGTCACTGTTGTGGTGATGGCAGTTACACATCATTACTATGGTCACAGAGCAAGAAAACCTGTTGGATCATCACTGGGAGCAGAGCATAAGTGGTAGGAGGAGTTACTGAGAACTAAAGGATCATGGAACTTGTAGTTTCCATCTTAGTGATAACTCCACCTACTTTAGAGAGGCCATAAATTTTGTAAATCATAAAATCAAATTATTTAAGCTCCGTTTTGTGACTAATGACATTGAGTATTGTTGTATTCATTTATTTATGGGTTTTTGTGTCAGACGTTCATATTCCCGGAATACCCCTTTAAGTTCTTACTCTGGTAGACATATTTACACGCCTTACATCTGCCACATGTAAAAGTTCCTTTAAGGCGATGTCTGTGTAACCACACACTCTCCAATGTGGCTGGGGTAAGGTGGCTAAGGACAAGTCGATCTCTCAGATTTCATTCCCTTCTACAAGTAATAGTCGGGTGAGATTCAAGTCTGTTTTTGCATTTAGAATGTTTATCACTACAGAAGCCTTATTGTCAAAAGTGGTGATTTGGTGTATCATACCCTCTGTCTTCTCTTTTTGTTTAGGGAGAAGTAATCCTGTTTTTTCTATCTCCTTGGCGATCTTTTTTTTACAGAATTGATAACTGAGGATAACTTTTATCCTTCAAGCTTAACTCCAAATAATTTCATTTAGTGTCAACCTCAGCCCCAGAGGAACAATTCCTGTGCACCCTCAGTAATTGTCCCTTTGGAATACCACGTTTAAGTGGTGGAGGATGGTAACTCTGCCAAAGTAGCAGGTTATTAGACACCATAGGTAACGTATGGACGTCTGGAACGTGACCCTTTCCCCAATTACTATCTCCAAATCCAAGAAAGAAATCTTGTTCTTGTGGATTTTGGATGTAAAAGTTAGGCCCAACAAATTCTTCAAAGGCAGCCACCTTATCAGACCATAGAATCAGCACATCATCTATAAATCTAAGCCAAAGACCTATCCTAGATGTTTATCTCTCCATATTGTTCGCAAAGACCAAATGCTCCTCCCACCAGAAATAAATTAACATACATGGGGGCCATTGGGGTCCCCATTGCTGTGCCTCTAAACAGGTAGAAGAAGCGCTCGTCAAACAGAAAATAACTGTGCTCCAAAATGAAGAGTGTCAGGTCCACAATTATTTGGTTTTGGTTTTGCCTACACAAATGTATCTACATACATAAAAGGAGCTTACTCCTTGTGTCAAGCTATTAATGTCTGACACAATGTGGCGGCCTTTTAGGGGGGATACCCCTTATGAACCTCCGGAATCCAATAGAAGGTTGCTATTGTCAGATATTTAGGCATCAACACCTTTTGTTCTGGTTCTCCAACAAGGCCCCACTCCACTGCCTCCCTAATGATGTTATTCTGTAGCACTTCTGATCCAGCAGAATAGTCAAACACATCTTCTTATAGTCACAAAATTCCTCCCCTTGTCAGAAGGTTTAATAATTGTTTGCTCATCTTTTTCTAGTGATAAAAGGGCCTGGATCTGTTCAATTCTCAAACCTGTTGGAGATGTGGTGAACATGAGAGACAAGCCTATATCTAATCATAGCCATCATACCCATGGAGATGGGTCAGGTCATCCCCCAGAAGAGGTAATTAGGACAACCAAATCTAGAGAAAGTAAGCACAGTGGATTTTTCCTATTAGATGTGTTAAACCAGAAGGTTTGAATGATGCAATCCTTTATTCCATTTATTACATGATGAAATCCTCCTTCCTGGATTATGTGAGATAGAGCGGTGGGCTGAATTACTTTAATAAAATTACCAACTACAGGCAGTCCCCGGGTTACATACAAGATAGTGTGCGTAAGTTTGTTCTTAAGTTGAATTTGTATGTAAGTCGGAACTGTATATTTTATAATGGTAGATCCAGACAAAAAATTTTTTTGCCCCAGTGACAATTGGTGTTTCAAATTTTTATGCTGTAATTGGACCAAGGATTATCAATAAAGTTTTATTACAGACAGCTTACAGCTGATTATTGCAGTCTGGGACTAAAGTAAAGCATGCAGAGAGCTTCACCAGAGGTCACAGTGGGCAGAGGGGTCCGTCTTTAACTCTGTGTCGTCTGTAAGATGGGTGCCCTTAAGTAGGGGACCGGCTGTATATGTCAAATCTGCTTCATCAGAAAAGACATCAGAAAAAATGGAGTACAGGCGCTCCCCTACTTAAGAACGCTCGACTTACATAAGACCCATAGTTACAAACGGACCTCTGGATAATGGTAATTTATTGTACTTTAGTCCTAGGCTTCAATAATCAACTGAAACACCTATCAAATGTGTCTGTAATGAAGCTTTAGTGTTACTCCTGATTCTTATGACAACCCAACATTTTTAAAATCCAATTGTCACAGAGACCAAAAAAGTTCTGGCTGGGATTACAATGATAAAATATAGAGTTCCGACTTACATACAAACTCAACTTAAGAACAAACCTACAGACCCTATCTTGTATGTAACCCGGGGGCTGCCTGTGTATAGATTGGCTACTGCCTCAGATTCAGACTGGTCTAGTCTATATCTCTATGTGGTATATATCAAAACTGTGACAAATGGGAGCAATCAAGATCATAGTGGTTCTTTCAGGTTGCTGTGGTGCTCTATTCCTTATTGCAACAGAATTAGTATTTACAGGCATGTAGTAGATAAAAGAAATTGCACTCACAACCTTAAAGGGGTTGTCCGAGTTTAAAAAATATATATATATATATATGTGGCCGGGAGCAGGCTGCCTAAAATAATAAAGCTGTACTTACCTCCGGTATCCAGCGCTGCTGTCGCTCCGGTCCGGGCGCCATGTAAGCAAACATGGCCGCCGGAGCAGCGCTGGACTCAGCTTCCAGCCGGCCGTGGCCGGGTACGCCTATCCGTCCCTATACACAGCATTGTGTATGGGGGCCGGAAGGTTGTCGGGTCCGGCCGGAAGCTGAATGCAGCGCTGCTCCGGCGGCCATGTTTGTTTACATGGCGCCCGGACCGGAGCGACAGCAGCGCTGGATACGGGAGGGCACCGGAAGGTAAGTACAGCTTTATTGTTTTAGTCAGCCCGCTCCCGGCCACATATAGTTTTTTTTGAAAACTCGGACAACCCCTTTAAGATCTTCCTTAGGCGTTTATTTTTATATACTCACAAAAGCATTGCGACATGCCATTCAAGCAAAGGGGAGAGGAGGACAAAAAGGTGCAGGACCTCACAAAAAGCTGCTTATTTCACACATAAGCCTCATGATTTTTTGATAGGGCCCCCTCACCTTACGCACTACCCCTCCCCTCCATCCTCTCTATTGCCAAAAGAAAATAAAAAGGGAAAAAAAACTTTTTTTTTAACCTTGTCCTGTTTCCACCTGATGAGAAGGGATAAGAGTGGCCACACTTCTATGGTCAGAGTGTGACGTGCGCTGCTGACTGCTTCCACTATAGTTACACCCCTGGGACACATGACAGATTGGAAAATAGGCCGTGGCATAACTAGAAGCTAATGGGCCCCAGTGCAGTCTGTGCCAGGCCTCTGACCATAATGTATAGTTTATAGTAATAGTCTTCTCATATGGGAAAGTAACACGATAAGGGCCCCCTAAACCTCTTGGGCCCAGGTGCGATCGCAACCTCTGCACCCCCTCAAGTTATGCACCTGAAAATAGGGCTTGTTCTGCAAGGCACAAATGCAGTTTGCGTACAGTATGGTACATTTCTAGAAAGAATCTTTTGTTACTACTGTAATTCTCATGCTATTCGTTCTACCTAAAGTACGGACAACACGGTGACAAGAAGCTGCACATTCCAGCGCTGCGCGCCATGCACACTATGGTACATTAGTCCCTCTTCCATAGCCAATCAGAAGCAAAGTCATCACTTACATCCGCCTTTGGACCTTCAAACACACTGACGGGCTCATAAGCCAATGAGCATTTAGTAAGGCGTGGCTTCGTTTATCAGGCATATGCAAGTAACGAGACTTGAGCGTTATTGGCGACGACTGATAGGGGGCGGAGCGAACAAAGAATGCTGACAAATGAGAGCGGCGCGCTGGAATAGCGGCTCGGGTGGTTGCCCTGGGAGAGGGGAGGGGTGATGCGGCACCTGAGGGGGCAGCGAGAGACGAGAGGCCTGTACTTGTCGCCAGGTGAGGTGTCGGTTTGTCATGCTGCCCATTGGCTAGTCTTCCATATCAGCTTGGGGATGCCATTGGAGGACAGGTGAAGGAATGCTTGAGCTTGTGGTGTTTGTGCACACCAGACTAGTAGTGGATGGATGATAGTGCAGTACTGCATTGCTGTTGTATGCCCAGCTAGTAATGGCTTCGTGGGTAGTGTCAGCTTTCATGCGATGTACCTGGCATGTTCTGTAATGATATGTACTTAGCCATGTGACTAACTCCCGCAGCAGTCACAGTGTAGGCAGCCTCCCCCTCACAGACGAGCACAGAGGGCTGCACATCCATGTTGTTTGCTTTCACCTTCCCTCCAGGTGAGTGTCTGGACGGATATGGTTTTGGTCGTAGCACAGATGGAATTTGGGGTGTTCCTGATGGTGGTGCCAGCGCATGGTACATTTTGTTCTGTCACAATTTCTAGAACCAAATGTTGATGTGAAAAACATGAGCGCCAGGCACCTGTTACCTCAGTAAAATTTGATGTAGTCAATACCCCTCACACAGTTGTGTGAAAATCTTTGGGGAGTTACAGGGTAGAAGGTGGTTGCCACAGACAACGCCGAGGTGCTAGTTTTGGTTCTGTGAAGTGCGTGTACGTCTTGTGTGCTTCCGTATTCTAAAGAGCTATTGGAGGCCTGAGAGTTTGTGCTATGTTAAGATAGGAGATAATGAGCCCCATTAAGGAATACGACTCGATTATCTGTACTGTCTTGTATTGAGGCCGTGGTTATTTAACTGTCAAATAGCAGTAACTAGATAAATTTCAGTTTTCACAATTCTCTGTTCTTTTATATGATAAATGGGACCTTTGCCAAATGTCAAGGTCTCTTCCTCGTAGAGATAAGGATATCCTCTTTGCTATTGCTCCCACAAAACCAACTGTCCATTGTTGTCTGAAGTAGTTGAAAAAACTGGTGCCACCTCCGTATATCTGCACTTTTGGAATTTGCACAATAGACTCTTTGGGGGACATTTATAATTAGGCTCCTTGGCCCAGTTCTGACAGGAGCTATGCTAGTAAATAAATCTGTCAGCAGCATCTGCAACTTTTTTTTTCTTAAAATGGAAAATGATAAAAATATATAGTGCATAAACCAGGAGAGGAATAGAGTGACAATGTGATTTAAAGAAAAAAAAAATCGAAAGTAATAAATCCTGGCTTTATATGGTGTTGCATTAGCAATTGGTTCAAATGCTGTTTCTCTTCTCAATGGAGCCGACGGAACTTTCTAAGCTCTGCACTTGGCAATCTCCGTCAGCTCCATAGCTTTCCCGGAGGTCCAAGAGGTCCAACTGAGGTAACTGGGAACAATCGGACTCCTTCTTTTTGTTATCTGTGGGGGTCTCATCACAGACTTTGATTAGTGGGAAAACCTCTTTATTGTCAGAGGAGAAGCACCAAGCCCCAGCACAGAAGCGACAGTTTCATTATCATGATTTTCTTTAAGTATAGCTAAATGTACATATGAAACGATGAAACAGGCAGCACAAAAATTCTGAGTGAACAAACGGTGGTTTAATCCATAAAACACGACGTTTCGGCTGGTAAGCCTTTCTCAAGTCTGGTAAGCCTTTTTCTTGAGAAAGGCTTACCAGCCGAAACGTCGTGTTTTATGGATTAAACCACCGTTTGTTCACTCAGAATTTTTGTGCTGCCTGTTTCATCGTTTTGTATTGGAGGGTCCTTTCCCTGGCCAGGACCTAGTACGGCTTTGCACACAATTTGTTTTTCATTTTTTGCTGATTTTTCCTGCTATGCTGCTTGAACTTTCTTTTTCTCTAAATGTACATATGGATACATTGTACAGGAGTGTCTATCATTTGCAGTGGTGTGTGTGTGTGTATACAATATATAATTTAGTTTTAAAATTTCGGCTCATGAAAACCAAGTTTTCAACTGGGCTGCAAAGTGGTTGTTTTTTATTTTAAGTAGCTGCCAATGAGTTAAATCTAAGTCTTTGGTGTCTTCTTGCAGTGGTAATTTATCCTTTCCAGTCAGTAGAGGATGTTGAGGGGGGAAATCTGGACATGGTAAGTACTAATACTGTACCTTGAGACTAGAGGGTGGTAACCACTCTGGTCCTCACATCGTTATCTTAACATCCTTTGTTTCAGTTCTCTATGTATTTCCTGTTTCCCTCTAAGGTGATTTCCACTCTTTTTTTCTGTAAGTACGAGCTACTACTTTGGTAAGCACTAGCAAAGTGTCTTTGTGAAATAACTCGGCCACATTTAGCTGTCAAGTGAGACAAGAATATACTCTTATCTGCCCTTTTGTAAATAATATAGAAGACAAAGTAACTAAGCACCCTAAAATAGTTGTCCACTTTTTATGTTTAATCTGAGAATAGGCATATAGGTTTCTTATATTTATACTGCTAATATATGAATCTAGATAAATATATAAAGAGAAACAAAGTGTTCCTTTACTTCCATAGTGATATGCTCACTGACATAAAGTACCTTATATACTCGAGTATAAGCCTAGTTTTTCAGCACAAAATTTTTGCTCAAAAACCCTAACTCGGCTTACACTCGAGTCAACTAAAAACATAAAGACAAAACTCATCTTTCTGACGTCACCCATAGGTCCTCTTCTGTCTGAGACCGTCTGAGACAGAAGAGGACCTATGGGGGACGTTGGAAAGATGAGTACAGTGTTATTTTTTTTCTTACTACAGGGGCTGGGCAGGCTGTATGCTACAGGGGCTGGGCAGGCTGTATGCTACAGGGGCTGGGCAGGCTGTATGCTACAGGGGCTGGGCAGGCTGTATGCTACAGGGGCTGGGCAGGCTGTATGCTACAGGGGCTGGCAGACTATATACTGGGAGGCTGTAACCAATGCATTTCCCACCCTCGGCTTATACTCGAGTCAATAGGTTTTCCCAGTTTTTTGTGTTGAAATTAGGGGTCACGGCTTATACTCGGGTCGGCTTATACTCGAGTATATACGGTACCACTTTTTCATCTTTTTTTGGATGAAGTGCTGGAATGATGTTGTTTTGTTTTTTTTAATGATTTTGGAGGACCTTAACCCCGGCCATAATTGACGTGCACTCAATTCTTTGGTTATACTGTTGTGTGGCTTTCTTTCCATATATATGTGTGAATAGTAGTTTATAAAGGAACAGAATATGTGTAGTATTAGTACTGCATCTCCTCCTGTCTATGGCAAAGCAGCCCTCTCATCCTTCTCCTTGTCTCATCACTCTGTCACTTTTTTTCTTTTCTATATATCTAAACCTTTATTAACAAGTTTACAACATCACCTACAAACAGGTGTGTGTCATACTTAACTTCACTCTTTATTAAAAAAAATTACAAAATTATAACTGTGACACCCAATAGGAGTCATATGAGGAGGGTTTGTGTGCTACATTAACAACATCATGTTAATGGTATTTAGTTACTTAATGACTTAATGGACGCATCACACAGGACTGACTGGCCTATGGGCTGTATCATTTTACATCACCAGGTTGGGCTGCATTCACATCTCGTTTTTGTATATCATGAGCGTATACATTGACATAATCTGGGAGACGGAGGCATAGTTGTTGCCTCTGTCTGACCACTATATATATGTTACATCCGCTGAAAAAGGCAGGATGGAAAGACGTAGCAAGCTATGTCTTTCCATCCTGCTGAACGACATAATACTGTGAGCAGAGACAATAGTAGTCTATGGGGAGCAGGTGCAGCATATTGTATCTCTTCTCTAGCCAGGTGATGTCATTGTCCATATAAGCTTTCAGTGTAAGCATACAGTCAGATGCATCTGTTCCATGCATTGTAAGGGTGAATTCACACCGCTGTATATACGCCTCCTACAGGATGGCAATGGGCGCACAGCGCGGTATGGTGCATCACCCATGTGGCACCATACCGTGTCCTAACTTTTCCGTATTACAGCACCATATATCTTTATGAATAAAACTTCAATACAGATGCCTTTACAGCTAATTATTTCAGCCTGGGACTAAAGTAAAGCATCAAGAAAGCTTCACTAGAGGTCATAGTGGCCAGAGGTCTGTCTGAAACTAGGGGTCATCTTTACAGAGACCACCTGTATAAGTCAACCAAAATATAAGCTGAGGCACCTTATTCGTTCACACAAAATTGGGGAAAATTACTTACTCAAGTGTAAGCCTAGGGTAGAAAATACAGCAGCTACTGGTAAATTTCAAAAATAATAATGGATACCAATATAATTACATTAATTGAGGCATCAGTAAGCAGCATCCTCCCCTCGCTCATAAAAGCAGGCTCTCCTCATTTAAAAAAAAAAAAACAAAAAAAAACACCTTGGCTCCCTGCAGCTCCTCTTCTCTCTCCTGGTCCTGTGTAGCAGTGCGGGCAGAGCGCATGGACCTGTTCATACCTGTGCTTCTACAAATGACCTGGATAGAGAAGAGGATCTGCGGGAAATGCTGGTGATAAGTAATTTTTTTTTTTTCTTGTAATAGATACAAGTATAATTGTTAAAGGAAAGTTCTATGGGGCTGCTGCAGGATTTCCTATTATAAATACATACAATCTTCTTTTTTTTTTTTAATTTTATTTATCCCCTGTGGTTGGTCCTAAATTCAGATTTTAGTAGTTCACATTAGATTAACTTATTTGTAACTTGTGTACCAATTACCCCAGAGTGCACAATTTTCAAGTGTTAGACCTATCAGTGTATTTCTATACCCATGGTGGAAGGAAAGTATTGCACTGTGTGATGGCAGCTGCTCTCATAGCAATTTGGGATTAATTCATGTATCTTACAGGTGACATGTATTCTGCAGCAGGCCCTGTCTGTCGTAAAATTGTGCTGCAGCCTGCGGACTTTTCTTATAAAAGTTTGCTGGATGAATAGAGTGCGCAGGTGCGTGACCGGAAAGCCCCACGCCAGCCCACTCTGCTGCCAGCCATACCCCCTCCATACCTACTTGATGTGGAGGTGGTGTAAAGTAGAAAATTATTACTATTGCTGGCTGTGCAGAAAGAGGCACAGAGGGGAACAAGTGTTAGGCCCCTTTCTCACTACGTATATATGGCAGCCGTATAAATGGCAGCTTGCTATAAGTGAATTGAGCGTGGCACCGTACAGTGAGCACACAAGTGTGTGACCGCACCGTGCTGTTGCCGGAAAAATGATCGACCTTGCTCTATCTTTCGCTTTAAATACGGCCTGGCAGCATGGCTCCCTATGGAGACGAGAGGGTTGAGGAGCACTATCCTCTCCAGCCGAACGTTCCCCAATGGATGAACTCCACTCCAATTGTGTCCGTTCACACCTCTCCAGAGGACATGCCCTGGGCATAGAATCAGAGGGAAGAACCTGGTTGTAACTTAATTCCTGCCAGAAGTGTAACAATGGGAACAAAAGGAACTACATATTTATCATGGAACAGACTGTCTATAATTATTTTCTTGCATAAATATTCATCTATTAACCCCTTATTGCGGGTGCATGGAGAGTGCTCTCGGGATGAGCCCTCTTCATAAAAGGTGGGCATCGGTAACACCTGCAGTCTTCCAAGTGGCATAACCTTTTTACTTTTTTTAGCTATGGAGCTGGATGTGACTTGTTTTTTTCTGTTTAGATTTTTTTATTTTTTGCAGCATTCATCGTGCAGGTTCAATAATGATTTACTTTTATTCTACGGGTTGTTTCGGACGCAGTGATACTATACATGTGGGGTTTGTTATGATTTAGACTTTTATGTCTCTTTATATGTTATAGGGCTTATGGGCATTTTTATTGTTCATGATAATACTCTGCAATACTAATGTATTGCAGAGTATTAGCAGTGCTGACACAGCCTATGCAAAGGCTAACACTGGTCCTTTTAAGATGACCTCATCAACGCCATCTTTCAGGCACTGCCAGCAGGCAGCCCTGATCGGACCCCAGGGCTGCCATAGAAACGATCAGCGCCCCTGCAAAGACGGCACACGGGGGGAAAGACCCCCAAAAGGCAGATTGAATTTAACTGGTTTAACACCCGTGATCGGAGCCCACTGCGATCGCGAGTGTTACACTGGGGTGTTGGCTGTTAGCTGGCACCCCGTGCATCCTGTTGCTGGTTTGGCTGAGATCCGGAGCTGAGCTGGCATCAGCTTGGCGGTGGATATATCCGCTGCAGAGAGGGAAGGGGTTAAGACTTCCTAAAAGTTGTTTTGCGTTTTTTAGGGTTGAGTCCTTTAACCCCTTGCCACAAACCCATGTAATAGTAAATTGAGGTGTGGCAAGGAGTGCATGCTCGCGAGCCCTCTCCATACAGACATTGTGTTTGCTGCATATTGCAGCAAACACCCAGCTTTAACACCCGCGATCTGTGCTGGTGGTAGCATGTTGGAACAGATCATTTGCAAGAACTCTAAATACTGCTATTCTGTTCTACGGAAGCATATGGTTAATCTAAAAAAAAATCAAATTTCAAATCCTCCCCTTTTTCCCTAGAACTGTTATAAAAATAAACAATGAAACATATTTGGTATAGAGGTTTCCCAAAAGTCCGGATCTATCAATGTATAAAAACGTTTCTTCCCGGCGCTGAACCCCGTAACAGAAAATGGCACCCAAACGCCACGTTTTTGTCATTTTGCAACTCATAAAAATTTAAAAGGACATACCACCCCAGAATTGGTAATAATGTCAACTTCCTCATGTCCTGCAGAAAATGACACCTTATACATTCCATACGTCAAAGTATGAAATGCACAGTGAAAACTGTCAAAAAAGAATCCACAAGAAAATATATCCACAAGAAAATGGACAATTATAGTATATCATTTTTTATTGTGTGTATATGTGTATATGTATATATGTGTGTATATATATCTCTGAAGCAGCTTCGGCACACCAATCGCTTGGTGCGCCGAAGCTGCTTCAGATATAAAGATTAAAAAGTGTTTAAACCGCGATACAGCGGTTTAGGGCACATCCCCTGCCCGGCTAACACAATATTGGTCTGATGAAGGGTTATCCCGAAACGCGTCACTACCTATGAACTCAAATATTGTCTATCACTTCTAATAAAGACGAACCGAGCTTTTACCAAATTTCGCTTTGGTTACTTATTCCTGGTTACAAGCGCACCCATCCGCAAAACCAAATTCTTTCTTCCGCCTTACCCATACTCTTACGGTTCCATTGGATACCGGTTATTGGAGCGTTTGGGAGCTGCTGAATTAACTGTAAGGAGAAGTTCCCATCAAGGGTAATCGACACCCCCTCAATTGTTCTTTGCAAGTTGCGTCCAGGTGAGCACCTCCACTACTTACCTGACAACCAACTTATGTTACGTTATCACACGAGGCGCCGTCCTCTCTCGTTGTCTTTTTTGTTTTCTTTTTCTTTTACCCTGCAAATATATAGCCTGCTAGCCCCTGCAGTATAAAGCCTGCCAGTGCCCCTTGTAGGGTGGGAGAGTTCCAAAGCTATTACCACAGTTGTCACATTCTGCTGGAGGTTTTTCACAAGGGTGAAGACTGGTCAAGTTGTTAAAGGACATCTACCACCAGCATCAAGGATTGAACACCAAGCCCTTTGACATACTGTTGTGTACCCCCTCTGGCTACTCTTCTTTTAACCCCTACGGGACTCGCCCTCTTTTGGCCTTAAGGATGGGGCCACATTTTTCAAATCTGGCCTGTGTTACTATAAGTGGTTATAGCTTTGGAACGCTATGAGATTGTTTTCTCGTGACATATTGTACTTCAAATTAGTTTAAAAATTTGGATGATATCTTTTGCGTTTAGTTATGAAAAAAAAACTAAATTTGGAAAAAATTTCTTAATTCCCTAGTTTTGATGCAGATAGTCATAGCACCCAAATAGATTCATAACTTACATTTTACCAAGTGTCTGCTTTATGTTGGCATGGTTTTTTAAGATTCCACATATTTTACTAGAATGTTATGAGGCTCAGAATTTAGGTGCCATTTTTCTAATTTTTGGGAAAATCACCAAGACTAATATTTAGATGGACCTGCTCAACTTTTAATTGACCGTGAGAGGCCTAAATAATAGCTAGACTCATAAATTACCCGCATTATGGAAACTACACACCTCAACGTATGAAAAAGCATTTTTAAGAAGTTTGTTAACCCTTTAGGTGTTTTATAGGGTTTAAAACAAAATGGAGGTGTGGTCTACAAATTGTAATATTTTTTGACAATACATTCATTTCGGGTGGAAAATTAAACATTTGTAATTGATAAAATGAAAAAAGGCTCCAAAAAGTTTGATACCCAATTTCTACCGAGTACAGTGATACCCCATATGTGGTGGTAAATGCTGTATGGGCGCACGGCCGGCATGGAAGAGAAGGAGGCGCCATGCAGATCAGATTTGCTATGTCACATTGTACAGGCTATAAATTTTTTTTTTTTTTTTTTTTTATTGTGGACTTATAGGGGCTTATTTTTTGCCACATGAGATGCACTTTTCTGGTACATAATTTTGGGGCATCTATAGCTAATTGGTGAGATTTTATTAACTCTTTGTTGGTGGAGGAAATGAAAATCATCAATTTTTAGGAACTTTTTTTTTTTTTTTTTTTTGGCCGTTTACCATACCGTAGAAATAGTATATTATTTTTATTTTATGGGTCTCCACGATTACGAAAAGACCTTATTTATATAGGATTTTTAAAAAAACATTTCCCATTTTACTGAATAAGAAGTAATTAGGCAAAAATTTAAATTTTAGCATCACTGACTTTCATATGCATAACTTTTTTATTTTTCAGTTTACAAATCTGGTAAGGGTTTTTTTTTTTTTTGCGAGAATATTTGTTATTTTTAGTGGTCTCATTTTAGAGTGCGTAACTTTTTTTTTTTTTTTAACTGTAAATTTTTATTGAAAGATTATTATTATTTTTTTTTTGTAATAACATAGAATAAAACACAGTATAAAACAGCGGGTAATGCATGCATTGCTTGATAAGTCATACATTTTTCTGCATTTACAGTGTACAAAGCAGTAAATAAGAGGTATATGCACATTCAAGTAAAAGAGCTTTCGGGTGGAAGACATGCTTATAGTGCGATACAATGTAAATCTGCCTTTACCCCTTAAACTAAATAAAGCTGTAGCCTTATACCAATAATGCCAATATGCCTCCAATATTCCCTTAATTGCAATAAGCGTAACTTTTTTAAATCGCTTTTTAGAGCATTTTTTAAAGGGTATTAATTGAAAATTATCTTTTTTTTGCAGCGTTTTTGAGGTTTTTTTTTTTACGGGGTTCATTTTGCAGGTCCAATAACAATTTTGTTTTATTATGCAGACTGTTACGGACGTAGCGATACCAAATATGTGGGGGTTTTGTGTATTTTATTCAATTTTACTGTATAAAAACTAATTTGGAGAAAATTTTGTTCCTTTTAGCATCACCATCTTTTCATATGCATAACTTTTTTATTTTTCGGCTGACAAATCTGGTTAGGGGCTTATTTTTTGCGGGAAGAGTTGTTCTTTTCAGTGGTCTTATTTTAGAGTGGGTAACATTTTTTAAATCACTTTTTAGATAATTTTTAATTAATACCTTTAAAAATAATTATTTTTTGCGTTGGCACATGGCAGACTTCGGGGCTGCCCAGAAGAGGATCGGATCCCTTGGTAAGCGGCATGGGGGATCCGATCCACAGCAGGAACACCCTTACAAGGTAAGGGGTTAACACCCGCGATTGGAGTCGGCTCCGATCGCGGGTGTTACAGCGCGGTGTCAGCTGTGATAGACGGCTGACAGCCGCTGCTTCTGGTACCGGCTACATTCGTGCGCCGGTCCCAGAAGCTGGACGTTATACTACGTCCCGGTGTGCTAAGCATCTAGCCCCGGGGACGTAGTTTAACGTCGTGGTGCGCCTAGGGGTTAACTTCCTATGCCCTTGTATATAAAAATTATGCAAATGAGCCCAAAGGGCCCCAGGCTTGATTAAAACCTGTGAAGCACATTTGCATAATTTTAAAAAGCTTTTTCTCTGAGGCTACCCCAATTTCTCTGAGGCTACCCCAATTAATTTGCATAAAGAAAGTTTATTTGAGAAATGGCTCAAAGAGGGGTAATCTACATTGAAGTTCTTCAGAAAGCAAATTCCCAATGGTAGATTTCCTTTAATATGACAGAAGCATGTTTCTATTTCTGTAGAGCCGGAGATGGGGACTTCTTAATTGACACTCCCCCTGAAACTACTAAATTTGACTCATCTCATCTGTATATGGGGCGAGAAGAATCATATTTGGCTTACTTTGGAAGAGATTTTTGTGATGAGTAATATTAAATAGCTTGGGGGGGCGTGGTCTCGGCATGAGAGCGGACTAGACGCACCTGCCTGAGCTCATCCGCAACGGGCGACGAACCGTGACAATGGCAGCCCACAGGACACCACTTTTGCCCCACTGACCGTGCCATGTCAAAGGGGAAGACGCAGAAGGCGATACAGAAATCGGGAACGCCGGCAACAACTCCCCTGGCACGATTTCTGCAACCGCGCCAAGCAGCTGAAGCCGCGACTCCCAAAATGGCCGCCGTCACTCCAGCTCCGCAGCATGGCGCCGCGCCGAAGAGACAGGCGGGCGCACAGAACAGCAGCAGGACCAGCGCGGCTCACTGGACTTACCTGGCTGCACCGGAGAAGGTAGGGGGTCCCAGCGCTAAAGAATGGCAGGAGGCCGTGACACAGGCGCAGATCCATCAGGCACCAGGCACATGATGATCTTGAGAACAGGGGATGCAGGAATAACGTCGGGGTGAGAGGCCTGCCGGAACAGTCTGAGGGAGAAGACATTAATAACATCTTAGGCGATCTGCCTGAATCTCCTCTTAAACTCGACCGTGAACATAGGGCCTTGGGCCCGAAGTCAGCAGACCCTAATACCCCCAGAGACGTGGTGTGCAGGATTCACCATTACATCACTAAAGAGACACTGATGCGTAAGGTGCGAGAGAGAGGCTCAATCAGACACAAAGTCCACTCCCTGCAGATCCTACCAGATCTCACTACCCGCACATTACAGATGAGAAGAGCTATGAAACCTTTACTTGACAAGATAAGAGAAGCTGAAGCAACGTACATCTGGGGCTTCCCCTTTCATCTCATTGTACGCAAAGGAGGTCGCTCCCAGGCGGTCTACGAACCAAGTGATCTACCGGCTTTGTTTGCATTCTTGGGAACCCAGCCCTGTGAGGTTCCGGACTGGCTGCAGGCAGCGATCATCCCCCGGTCAGTAAGAAGAGGACGTGAACGTCCCAGAGACCAGCGCCCACCGAGAGCTCAACGTCCTAATTTCAATGAAGACCCCTGAACATAGAACCCCTCTGACCTTACAAAGTCATACGGCGAACTGCTTTTGGATAATATTTGCAGCATGTGTCTGGGACTCTGGGGTACTTGGACCATGGGAAGGGAAAGGGGGAATGGGTAGGAGGCACAATGTCACTGCTATCTGTGTACTCTTTTTCTCCAGATCTCCCTTCCTACTCACTTTTGTGTCTTTTGACTAACTCGCACTCCCCTCCCTTCAGTATTAGTTGGTGGGGGCTGACGTGGTTACCCCCCTATACATTACGTCCTTGGAGAAGGTTCCAAGGGGCTGCTAGCTATTTGTACACCCTGTTCCTCTTACTCCTTTCTCCTGCAAGACTGCTCTTGGAGCCCGCACACCTTCGCTAGGCCAAAGTGACACCACAGATTTGCTTCTTAACATAAGGCCCGGAAGGAGAGCTCTGATCCCTTGACTGCCCAACCACTCCCCTCCAGGTGTATTCCTGACAGACGGACATACCCTGGTGTAGTAATTAGACTACGTTCATTAGTAATTGTGTTTAGAGAGCCGGCCCACCTGGCCACTTTCCCCCCCGTCGGGTCTGATCTTATACACCCCCCCCCCCCCCTTATTTATTTTCCCATCTCTCATTTCTCTTCTCTTTTCTTCCCCTTCTCCTCTACTTTTCCGCCCCTCTACTTGCCCCCCCCTTTTTTTTGTTTTTTTTGTTTTGTTTTCTTCTCTCCTTTCCCCTACCTCCCCCAGCAAAGCCGTAGACCTAAAAAACTCCAGAAATGGAACCTAACGTTAAGATTATTTCTTTTAATGTTAGAGGACTTCGTACTCCAGAGAAGCGACAGATGCTTCTGAGAGACCTATGGTGCCTGAGAGCACAGGTGGCATTCCTCCAAGAAACGCACTTTTGCAAGGACAAGATCCAGAGGCTCTCCAGCCGCCGCATCCCGTACTGTTACCACGGCTGCTCAGAGGATTCCCGATCTAAGGGTGTGAGTATTATTCTCTCACAGACACTCCCCTGGGTCTTTTCGGAGTCAAGTTCGGATCCAGAGGGGCACTTTGTGTTTGTCAAGGGAACCATACATGCTGTCACCCTCGGGAACCTTTACCTACCAAACTCAGGCCAACCTTCCGCCTTGTCTAAATATCTACAGGAGATATCCTCGTTTCAGGAGGGAATCCTTAATGTAGGGGGAGACTTAAACTTTGCCCTGTCCCCTGACCTGGACACCTCGAGAGGGGTATCCCATGTCCCACGAACACAACTGACCCGTGCAAGAGACCTCCTACACTCTCATAGGGTAATAAATACCTTATCTTCATGTTGCTGAAGTTAGGGACTCGGCACGTAGCCTGTCATATTCAGAATCTATAACTACTCCACCATAATTAGTTTACTACCACAAAAAACGGAGTTACAATGTTCTTATAAAATCAATACATATACACCTTTGTTTTAAATACAAGACAACACAGAATTGTATTATCATATATTGATAAAATAATGTAATTAGTGTTTTTTTATACAGAGGAAATCCAACATGAAAGGTCCGATGAGACAAAAAATCATATGACTGCATAACAGGGTATATTGCTCAATTCTATCAATCACACATCAGTATTAAGTAACAGACAAATGTCCTACCCATTATACGCCGTCTATGGCTGCCTCCCGGACTCCCCAATGCGCATTTCGCCCACGTACCCCCTGAAGAAGCGTGGGCAAAACCCGTGTTGGGGAGTCCTGGAGCCTCCCCAATTCTGTGTTGTCTTGTATTTAAAATAAAGTTTTGTATATGTATTGATTTAATAAGAACGTTGTAACTCCGTTTTTTGTGGTAATATACTCTCATAGGGTAGTGGATGTCTGGAGGACTATGTACCCGAGCTCCCGGGATTACACGTGCTATTCCTCCACCCACGACTCATACTCGAGAATAGATTATTTTCTCATTGACCACTTCCACCTAGATAGGGTGCTGGACACCACCATTCACACCTCCCCAGTGTCTGACCATGCCCCTATCTCTGACACTGAACTTGGGTCCCCCTTCACACTCGATGGGTAGGTGGATTCTCAACAACTCTCTTGACAAACCCAGAACACGTTCAGGAAGTTAATAGAGAACTAGAACACTACTTTTCTTCACACGCCGACTCTGTTTCCAACCCCCTGGTGTTCTGGGAAGCCCATAAATGCTACATCAGAGACGTGTTTATGAGAATAGGGGGAAGAGTGAAATGGGAACAATACGCTCGAGCGACAGACTCGCTGGCCCAGATAAAAGAGACAGAGGATTGACATAAACGGACCCAGAATCCTTCAGACAGGAGCCTGATACAATCCCTAAGAGACAAACTTCGATACCGCGGTTTAAAACACTAACGAAAATAAGCTCCGGCACCAGCTCACCCTGAGCTGGTGCCCGGTATTTCCATCAGAAACCTGCCACTACAAGTGGTAGGTTTCCTTTAAGCTAGACTTGAAAAGGTGGACCGCGGGCTACCTGTCGTGGTTTGGTAGGATTGGAGCAATCAAAATTAATGCTCTTCCTCGTCTACTATACATTTTTCAAGCGCTACCCATCAGGATACCAACTAGCTACCGTATTGAGACCTAACGACTGTTTGCATCCATTGTCTGGGACAATAAACCCGCCAGTTTAAAGAGAGGTCTATACTGCATATGGCAAAAAGGGATGGTGGACTGGCCCTGCCAGATGTCACCTGATATTACCAGGCATCACATTTGGGTAGAATCATTGATTGGTTGAACCATCAGAGCTCCAAAGCATGGGTTCCACTGGAGTAGTTCGCCACTCAGGTTCCCCTGGCCTGCCTCCCGTGGATACGGAGGAGGTGGTGGAAGGACCTTGCCCGTCACCCCACAATCTACGCTACCCTGACAGTGTTTGATAGGTGCAGGCAGGCCTGGGATATCTCTCCGGGAGACTCACCCCTCACGCCTACACTGGGTGACCCTGATTTCCTCCTGGGGCTCTCGTCACTGATCTTTAAGCAGTGGGTGGCCTCTGGCCGTTTTGGGGCATGCCACTTTATTGTAGAGGGTGAATGGTGCAGGGGGGAGACTTTACCGGCCCCAGCAGACTTACCTCGGGCATCTGTGGCAGGGCATCCAACTGACTCACTACCAGAACTCTCTACCAGTCCCCTCACTATTCGCGAGACAGTGGACTTGGTTTGAGGGGTTTTGCACTCGAAAGGGCCAGATTAGTGGAGCTCTCTCATCCTCTTACAAGTTACTATCTGCCCCTCCACAGGATCGCATCCCACCCTACATCCTAAAATGGGAGAGGGACTTGGACATTAGCTTAACGGAAGAACAGCGTGAGAAAGTGATCCTTATGGCCCACAAAACAACTATAAGCTCACTCTACCAAGAAACCAACTATAAGATTCTCACGAGATGGTATAGAGTCTTACACGTCTTGCAAAAAATTTATCCAGAGGCCCCCTCGTGTTGCTGGCGATGTGGGGGGGGGGGGGGAGGGAACACTCCTACATATTTTCTGGGAGTGTCCTAGGATCTCCTCTTATTGGGGTCCCATCCTTGAGGTGGTTCGCGAGGTGACAGGTAAAACATTACAAAACAACCCCGCCTGGGTCTTGTTACATCATAACGAGGTCTCCCTTGCCACATATAGGCGTTCGCTGATTCGACATTTATTGAACGCGGCTAAATCATGTATACCAGCCTGCTGGTTGTCTACTGAACCACCTACAGTCTTCCAGTGGTTGGGGAGGGTGGAGGAGATCAGTCGGATGGAGAGTCTGCTGAACTCAGATCCTAAGAGCGCGACCCGGTACCAGAAGACTTGGCAACACTGGTTTGTCTTTAACCCCTTAACGCTCTGCGCCGTAGCTCTACGGCGCAGAGGTATAAGGGATGTATGAAGAGGGCTCACGGGCTGAGTCCTCTTCATACAAAGGTGGGGGTTTTTGCATAATGCATAAAACCCCCACCGCTAGCACCGATCGCGGCTATTAACCCCCCCGTTGCCGCCGGCAAAGTCGCCGGCTGCATTTAAAAGACGGCGGCGCGCGGGCACCGCCATCTTTTTTTTCGATCGCCACGCCCCCGAACATCATTGGGGGGCGGCGATCGGTTGCCATGGTAGCCTCGTGTCTTCTTTTGACACGAGGCTATCTGGCATCTGCAGATTCGTTACAATGAGCCAGTGGCTCATTGTAATGAATGTGCTGCAAAAATGCCATATATTGCAATACAGAAGTATTGCAGTATATGGTAGCAGCGATCTGACCATCTAGGGTTAATGTACCCTAGATGGTCTAAAAGATAGTGGGAAAAAAAAGAAAAAAAAAAGTTTAAAAAATAAAAAAAATTAATAAAATATTAAATGTTCAAATCACCCCCCTTTCCTTAGAACGGATATAAAACATAATAAACAGTAAAAATCACAAACATATTAGGTATGGCCGCGTCCCAAAATGCCCGATCTATCAAAATATAAAAACGGTTACAGGCGGCGGTGACCTCCATAACATAAAAAATGAAATAAAAAATGATCAAAATGTCGCACAGACCTCAAAATGGTAGCAATGAAAACTTCGCCTCATTTTGCAAAAAATGACCCCTCACACATCTCCGTGCGCCAAAGTATGAAAAAGTTATTAGCGTCAGAAGATGGCAAAAAATTTTTTTTCTTTTTTGTACACATTTGTTTAATTTTTGAAAATGTATTAAAACACAATAAAACCAATATAAATTTGGTATCACCGCGATCGCACCGAACCAAAGAATAAAGTAGGCATGTTATTTGGAGCGAAGAGTGAAAGTCGTAAAAACTGAGCCCACAAGAATGTGACGCACGTGCGGTTTTTTTTTCAATTTTTTCCACATTTGGAATTTTTTTTTCAGCTTCGCAGTACACGGCATGTTAAAATAAATAACATTACGGGAAAGTAAAATTTGTTACGCACAAAATAAGCCTGTACACGTAAAAATGAAAAAGTTATGGATTTTTGAAGTTGGAGAGCGAGAAATGAGCCGAAAAACCCTGCGTCCTTAAGGGGTTAAATCCTCATCTGCCTACAATGCCCTGATGCGTGGTGCCCCGGAGGTGTCTCAGGAGATCTGATCGTAAAAGGTTGCGGAGCTGGGGAGAATGGGGAGACCTAGCCTTCCCCTCCCCCTTCTGACCCATGCCTCTCTTTTCTTTCTTTACTCTTACCTAACCCTCTTCCCTCTCTCTATGTCCCCCCACCTCCCCTTTTTTTTTTTTTTTTTTTTTTTGTTTCTTCTCTCTCCCTCTTCTCGCACAATCTTCTTAAACCGATTGTTACGTGTGCGCCTTACCCTTTAGTTGTGGGATAGCCAAGACCTTGTTATTCCTGTTAAATATCTGATACTGGGTTTCGACTCAGTAGTAACTGTTAGATTATTTTTGTTTTCTAGATGCTCCTGTAGAGCGCGGTTTGTAAAAATTTTATTTGAAAACTAAATAAAAATTTAACCCCTTAATGACCGCCGTATCGGCTTTTTACGGCGGTCATTAAGGGTACTTCTTCTGACGCGTACGCCTTTCTACGGCGGCGTGTCAGAAGAAGATTGCGGGACACAGAGTCTCACTGGTGCCGGTGTCGGGCTGTGATATCACAGCCCAGACCCGGCACTAACGCCCGGGATCGGAAAAACTCCGATCCCGGGTGTTTAACCCCTTACATGCCGCGGTCAAGCATGACCGCAGCTTGCAAGTGTGTCCGCCGTGGATCGGACCCCCCCGGTGAGCTTACCGGGGGATCCGATCCCTTCTGCCTCAGCCCCGGGTTCCGACGAGTGACCCGGGGCTGTCGGCTCCTCTCTGTGCCGGGTTCCGCCTCCTGGCAGGACCCGACTGTGTGTAACAGTCCAGCATGCTAACAGTGCCCAGCATGCTCAGTTACTTGCACTATACACTGCAATACAAGTGTATTGCAGTGTAAAGGCTTGAATAAGCGATCGGATGAACGCTTATTCAAGCCAAGAAGTAGAAAATGTAAAAAAAAGTAAAAAAAAAATTTTAATCTTTTTAGAATATAATTAAATAAATAAAATAAAAGTCCCATAATCTCCCCAGTAACACATAAAATGCAAATAAAGTAAATAAAACACAAAAACACGTACATATTTGGTATCACCGCGTCCGTATTAATCTGTACAATAAATCTAAATCAATATTGAACCCGCTCGGTGAACTACGTAAAAAAAAACCTTGAAAAACTTCCCATAATATACGATTTTCCATCAAACACCATCACAAAAAATGTTCTAAAAAGTGATCAAAAAAAGTTACGTTCCCTAATATGATACGACTGAAAAGAACAACTGTTCTCGCAAAAAATAAGCCCTCAACCAGATCTGACAACAGAAAAATACAGAAGTTATGGCCCTGAAAAGTTGTCAATAGTAAAAACAATGCGATTTTCTCCAATATTGGTTTTGCTCAGGAAAATTGAGCAAAAATAAGAAAAACTATATAAATGAGGTAACACCGCAATCGTAGTGAACCAGAGAATAAAGATAAAATATTTTTACGTTACGGTGAGCGGGGGAAAAAAAAAATGCTAACAATCCAAAATAAAAATTGATGATTTTGTTTGTGTCCCCCTTGAAATAGTCAATAAAATCTCAAGAATAAGCTTTAGACTCCCAAAATAAATTATCTATACACTGTATCTCATCCCGTACATAATAAGCCCTCACAAGTTCGCATTACCAAAAAAAAAAATTTTATAGGTCGTACAATGTGACAATACAAATCTGCTGTGAATGGCGCCTCCATTCATTCTATACTCGGCCGTGCGCCCGTACAGCAGTTTACCACCACATATGGGGTATCCGTACACTCGGGAGGAATTGGGCATCAAGTGTTGCAGTGCGTTTCATCATTTAATTTATTCTGAAAATGTCAGTTTGGCCTAAATGAATGTATGTTCCCAAAAAATTCTATAGTTTCTAAATCGCAGGTCCATATTTTTTAACCCATGTGAAACACTTAAAGGGTTAATAGACTTAATAGAAGTTGTTTTACATATGTTGAGGGGTGAACTTTCTATAGTGGGGTAATTTATGGGGTTTTACTATTATTTAGGCCTCTCAAAGTCACTTGAAAGCTGAGTTGTCCCTCAAAATGTGAGTTTTGGCAATTTTCATGAAAATAAGAAAAATCGCACCTAAAGTTCTGCGCCTCATAACATCCTAGAAAAATGACCGGAAGCATAAATTATCATCTCAACATAAAGCAGATATTCTGTAAATGTTAATTATCAAACTTTTTGGGTAGTTTTACATCTTGTCTGGAAACCAGAACATTTCAAACTTGGAAAATGAAGAATTTTTACAAACTTTTGCCAAATTTTCACTTTTTTTCAGAACGAAACGCAAAACTTATCACTTAAATTTTATAACTTACATGAAGTACAATGTGTCACGAGAAAACATTCTCAAAATCACCGGGATATGTTAAAGCGTTACGAAGTTATAACCAATTATCGTGAAACATGTCAGATTTGAAAAATCGAGTCTGGTCATTGAGCTGAAAACTAGTGTCGGTGATAAGGGGTTAATACACAAAAAAAAAATTGCTTGCATAAAAGGGGGAATTCTAGACAGGATTCTAGTACTTTAAATTTGGTGACAGGTTCAGTTTAGGAAATGGATATGCACTTTATTTTCAATACTAGGCAACTCCTGCTTCCCTTTTTTTCCTTTTTTGTTTTTTGACATTTCCTATTCTGGAGATCAGGTCTATATTAGTGGTATTTTGTTTGTATGTTGATCTCTTAATCTCCTGTTTCTTTCCTGACTACTAATAGATTAAAGCTACTATGCATAGTTGCATTTCTTCCTATGGTAGTTACATGCAGTGTTCTGTAATTTACTAAACCACATCCTGTTGTCTGCTAATGCTCTGCTAATGCTCTTCCCTACCCTGGTGATCTCTGGGCATCAGAAGATTTCTAATAAAAGTGGTACATACAGGAGATTGGCTGTGAAAATCATATAACAATTATACTGCACATCCCATAATGTGCCAGCCACATTAACTTCTTCCTTGGGGAAAATGAGGCGGGAATGTAAAGAAAAAACTTTAAAGGAAACCTACCACTTGAAGTGGCAGGTTTCTGATGGAAAATCTCGGCGTACCTGCCTGCGCCGGCTATAAAGTTTAAAAAGTGTTTTAAACCGCGATACCGCGGTTTAAAACACTGACGAAAATAAGCTCCGGCACCAGCTCACCCTGAGCTGGTGCCCGGTATTTCCATCTGAAACCTGCCACTTCAAGTGGTAGGTTTCCTTTAACTAAAGAGAGCCTGCGATTACCTAACAATCTGATCTGCAGCCATACACCTAAGGAACAGGAGTAGCTGCTAATATACATTTTTGTAGAATAGGATTACTATTTAGTAATTTTGTCCATCTGTGATTGTCAGCCATATTTCTATACATACTCGGTATTGGGCAGTGCTGGGTTTTGTACATCACTGCCCCCATGGTGGTGTGTATGGTGGTGGCTGTAATCCCTGTCCCGGCACTCAACACACCTGATTCACTAAGAGGTACTCGTGTGTCAGAATGAAATATATGCAAGATCATGTCTGGATATAGGAACTGTGGTGGTTCATGGTGGCCACTTATAGCAATTGCCTGGCTTTGTCATGAATTGCAATTTTTTTTTTTTTTTTTTAAATATGTTTGTCATTTGTAAAATCACACCTCTACATCATCTGTGGATGCTTGTGGGTGTTATTCTCTTAGATGTCAGGGGCTTGTTTGTAAGTGCAACACCCTCGCCGATGCAATGGCGAGGGAGTGTTTGCGAATACGTCCCACCTGCATGTATCCACATTACACTACATGGTCCTTATAGGACATAGGGGATATTGCAGTGGTGAATCCTGCCTGCCAAGGCAGAAGTTAAGTATTTTGTATGATGCAAGATGCTATTGTCCAATGATCTGTGTTACATCCTGTCCTTTGTAAGCTGAGATGTGATTGGAGGAGCAGCCACCACCTGACCAAAGGGAGGTAATAAAACCCCTGGCCAGGAATGTTCTGGAGATCTTCTAGAAGAGAGATTCCAGTGTAGGAGAATCCTAGAGATCAGGGAGTGAGTGAGCAATCTCTGTCTAGCCCATACCAGAGCAGGAAGAGCCTAGCCCCTGCCTCTGAAGAGTGGAGTCTAAGACTAGAGTTAGTGTAGTGAGGAAAAGGGGTATCATCTTACCTTTAAAGGTGATACCTGAAGCCCTACAGGACAAGCTGAAGCTTCCTATCAGGACACAGCTGCCTCCCAGCCTGCCCTATCCATCCAGGCTGGTGAACTATCTCCTGAGGCTCCCTCCAACTTACATCTCAGCACTCCATCTACCTGTTAAAGGCACGTTGCCGCGGTTCCTGCCGGTTCAAATAAAGAACTGTAAGTTGTTTTCTTCAACTTCTGTCTCCGTCTGGTCCCTGCTAATACGGCTGCCTTCATCACCGGCACCCTGTCCATCACCCAGAGACTCACACTCGGGACATTAAGGGGTTGCCCCAGGGAGATCCGCTATAGCAGCCTCTCCCTCATCATTTCTTGCCAACACCACCCTGCTGGAGACCTGCCAGGCTGTAGGACAGCCCTCCGGTTCCCCCCGTACCAAGCACCGTGACAATAGCGTGCTTAGGCCGCAACCGCCAGCCACTCCGGTACCGCGGGCCCTGGCTGTCTCCAGGCCTCACCCCTAAAGGCTAGGCCCTGGTGGGGGATGTTGCATAAGCAACATCTTAGAGGGAGATATGGGCAAACAGTAGTAATCCTTTGTAAGGCTGTGTTCACATCTTGTTTTTAACACTTCTGTGCCAGAAATGTTCACAACTTAAATGCTGAATGTGTCTATAGACCTACAGGGGACATAAATCCTTAGTCCGGCTACTTGGGACAGTTCTGTGACTGTCTTATGAGCTCTGCTGCCCGCTTATTAGATTTATTATATTAGCTTTGTCCCTTACCGACCAGTAACAACTGTGGTTGCTGCTGGCACCGGACGTTAACAATGTAAATGCCTTCCATTAAAGCCTCCAGAGGCATTTAAAGGAAACCTACCACTTCGGATAGGGCTTATAAGCAGGACATGCCGTGCACCAGCTCAGGGTGAGCTGGTACCGACGCTTATCTTCGTTATGTATTTAAACTGTTTTAAAGCATTTAATCACTTTATTAATGTTTATATCGGAACTAGCTTCCCTGCACCGGGGTCAGCGCTCGGCGCACCATGCGCACGACCATGTGTGCGCCTGAATAGGAAGTGGTAGCGCGCATGGTGCGCTGAGCGCGGATCCCGGTGCGGGGAAGCTAGTTCCGATATAAACATTAATAAAGTGATTAAATGTTTTAAAACAGTTTAAAAACATAACGAAGATAAGCGTCGGCACCAGCTCACCCTGAGCTGGTGCACGGCATGTCCTGCTTATAAGCCCTATCCGAAGTGGTAGGTTTTCTTTAAATCCTGGCCGCGCCATCACCCCCCTTTCTTCCTAGAACTTAAATAAATATAAATAAACAGTAAAAATCATATAAATGTTGGGTATCGCTCTGTCCCAAAATGTCCGATCTATCTAAACATAACTGTTTTTCTCTGTTTAACCCAGTAACCCAAAATAGTGCCCAAAGTAGAAAATGCCACTTTTTTGCCATTTTGCAAATTATAAAAAAATTCTATAAAAAGTGATCAAAAGGCCAAACAGTCCGTAAAATACAGTAGAGGCTTGATAGCTGGAACCAGGAGTTAAAAGTTTTAGAGGAGCCACTGACCAGGTAAAACTCCCAAATAAGCCTAAAGTCTACACAGTCAAATGTCAGTTCTCTACTCCTTATTAATAACAATCGATGATCAATCTCACCACCCCTTCTTAAGGTTAAAATAGAAGATTTTTCTCCGTTCCTCGCATCTCCTTCCGTTGTGCTCCACAATGTCTCGGAGTGGACCCCGTTTTACTTCCGTGTCCGTGGTTCAATGCTGATCCTGTTATGGGAGCAATCGGAAGATGGTGCAGATCACCAAGATAAAAGGAAAATGTTTTTATTGTTTGTACTCACAAAATCGCAGTAAAAATGCGCGTGTCACACCACACTGAACACTGAGCTCTGAACACTGAAGTATGACATAGTTTTCAGTGCCAGAAGATGGCAAAATAGATATATGTTTGGTATCCCTGTGATCGTACCGACCCAAAGAATGAAGTAGACATATAATTTGGGGTGCACAGTGAAAATCCAAGCCCACAAGAAAATGGTGCAACTTAATTTTTTTTTTTCACCTCCCTGCATTTGGAATTTGTTTTCCCCCCTTCCCATTACACAGCATGGAATATTAAATACCGTTTTACTACGAAGTGGAATTTGTAGTAGCAAGCTCTTGCACAGCTCTCTACATGGAAAAATAAAAAAGTCATGGATTTTTGAAGGTGGGGCATGAAAAATGAAAACGCATAAACAAAAAGAGCCGGGTTGTTAAAGAGTTAACGGGAAGCACAGAATTCTGTAGACTTTTCCGCCTGAAATGCCG
The DNA here is from genome assembly GCF_040894005.1 of Engystomops pustulosus. Lineage (NCBI taxonomy): Eukaryota > Metazoa > Chordata > Amphibia > Anura > Leptodactylidae > Engystomops > Engystomops pustulosus. Next base: position 149,768,153 of record NC_092411.1, on the reverse strand, counting down.
CGCGCCACATTTAATTAGGGTTGTGTTCCATTTTCGTCCCTTTTCTGACTTCTTGTTAGGGGGCATTGCCTAACTTGGGAGCCTGAAAATTCAGATGTAAACTAAATTAACTAATGGCTGGTCTAAAGTTTAACTCCTCAGTTCTAAACTACTCCAGACACCTCATCCAGAATGATTTATCTGGTGCAGATAAATTGGACTTCACTGGTTTCATCGCCCACGCTTTTTATACATTCCCCCCCCCCCAGTGTCTAAATAAAGCTCTTCTCTTCTAATGGCCCTTTAAAGGCATCCATTGGGATCAAGTGGTCCTTGGTGTAATGGAGTTTGAACACTTAAGCATTATTCATTTTGTTTTTAAGATCAGCATTTGACAGGTTGCAAACTGTAGACTGTAGTAGAATCCTTTCCCTTGTCCTCCTACACCCTCCCCACTACACTTCAGATTGCCAGCTATGAGTCATTAGTGTTCTTGTGTATTAAAATCACTGAATTTGCTTCTGCGCCTATGCAGACATAAATATGTTCTTGTATTATCCAAATTAAGAAAAAAAATAAGGAAAAATTGTAATGCAACATGCTATAGGAGCCTAAAAATGTCACCAAGACGTCTGGTGAGAAGCTGCTGAAGTACCTGCGCTGTTGAAGTACTAACGGGAATGCTTGACTAAGGTCTTATGTTACTTAAATGCTTGTGTGAGCTGGGACAAAGAAAAGACAGTGCTATCGAAATGTGTGTGGTGGTAATGAGCTGTTGTTTTTCTGCTGCAGGTTTTAATATGGAAGCAATATCCTGCAACAGCAATTGCTGTTTACAAATTTTTTTTTCTCCCTTTACCTTTCCGAGATCTGCCAGCTTATTGCTTGTTCCACTCACCACCGATTATCTCCTTTAATACTTTTCCTCTTCCTGTATTCCCTCCCTTTCTCTTGTGTATGATACAGTTGTCACTTATTCATTCTCATGTCATTCCAGCTCGGTGACTTCTGACTGACCTGCTCTTACCACGAAGGCTGCTTGCTCACCCCGGTTACTTGCTACCAAGATGTCATATTTCGGAGACCATTTTTGGGTATGGAATGATGCAGAATATTTGTTCTATCTCTCCTCTCGTTTCTTGTTTATAATCTGATTTCTTTATCTATTAAAATATTATCATTCATATTGTCAAAGATGTACACCATCTCCATATGGTGCATACATTGTGTGGCATATATTTTTTGCTGGGAAGCCCATGAGTAGTGTAGTATTTTGTTGTTTTATGTGATAGCTATATAAATAATTTTCTTCCACATGCTTGCTCAGAGATGTATGTATGTATGTTATTTATATACCTTTTCTTAGACGCCTTGGTAATCTCTTATCAAGTGTTTCAAGTTGTGGGGGCGAGCCATGCGAGGGTGTTGGCAGCAAGCTGTTTCTTTGTGCTGTTTAGCAGTTTGGTTAAAACATATTGAAAATGAGAAACCAGAAATTTAATATAATGAAGCTCAGATTTTTTTTCCACAATTTATTGAATTGAAATGGAAGATGAACTTATTCTCCAAGGTGTGGAATCACGTGATAAATATGCAGTTTAATTAGTGTTCATCTGAAAAAAATATTCTCTATAAAACTTGGTTCACATGTGATTCTATGGTTAAGTTTCTTTCTGCACCACAACCACAGAATAGGCTGTAAGCAGGGACCTCTGTGATCAGATTTTTGTAAAATATTTGTAAATCCAGTTTGTATTGCAGGTACACATTAGGTTTTATTTTTAGGCTATTTATTATTATTTGGCTGCAAATCAAACTGGGGACATCTTTAGATAGCTACAAGAGATTCCATTAACCAAAGTGTGTACATAAAATATGTATACATATTATAACTCTTTAGGCTAGAGGCACATGACAGTGATGGATCTGTGCACTGACCAAATTTCAGCCACAGAGCCATAGGACTCCATACCTCATAGTCCATGATTCGGAGTCCCTTCTGCCTTGCAGAATAATAGTAGCAACTTAACCTAATCATGGTCTGGGATTTATGGCCTGACCATGATTGTCTGTCTCTGGCGTTTATTGTACAGAATATAGCAAGCAGGGATACTGCATATAGGTATACTCTAACCCATAATTAACCAACTGAAATTGAGAGGATGGTTTTAAACTTATGGGTATACTATGAATTATGTAAGGGGTCACAATACTTTTTTGCACATAAAGGTTGTCCAAATCGTCTAAAAAGACTTTACTGGTCAACTGGTCACATGCTTCAGGTCATCCAATGTCAATACTGCAGTTTGGATGGAAGTCTCTTCATACTGCTCCAGGACAAGGTATGTAGTAGTGCTGGCTGTGTGCTGCATTCATGCACATGGTAGGGCTGGATAGAAACTATGGGGCAAATCTACACAAATGTATAATGCAGGGTGCAGCAGATTCATGATTTCTGGTGCCCGTTCTTCATGAATCTGGTACTCCCTGCACAGCCCGACAGAGTTCAGCAAATTTTTTTGTGGTGCACCTTTAACATAGTATGTACGACAGACAAATCTGGTGCATGGTCCAACTTGGCACTGAAATTGCCCCTTAATTTGTGTTGCATAATGCCTAGTACATAAAATGGTTTGCAATTGTGGTGCAGACAATTCTTAAATGTCTGTGCAAGTAGTTTGCACCTAAAAGAATGTGCAAAGTCAACCAGAAATCTGATGCACAGTCTTTAGTGTGCCCCTAATTGTCCAGACTAGCTGAGCTGCTTGTGGATGTTCATGTGAATACCCTCAGTGCTCTTCGCTGATGTTACAACCAGGAAGTCCCATTTACCTCAGGAGAAGGTGAGGTTTTACAGATAGAGCGGATGGATATTAGACTGGATCTCCGGTTAGAAGTATGATATGTTTTATAGTTGGAATTGTTGTCAAAGGTACTCGCCAGCTGTGGTAAAACTATGTTGAGTAACTTTACAGTTGCACTTAAAAGTGGTAGTTCCAAGACATAGATACATGGCACCAGCTCAGGGTGAGCTGGTGCCGGAGCATATTTTCATTAGTACAATAAAATCCCTATCGCCGATTTATAAGTTATATTAAAATTTGTCTCAGCGCACCGCAGTAGGGCACGGCGCACCATGTGCGCGCCCGTGCAGCGGATTCTGAAGTGCCAGAGAGCCGGTGACGTCACTTTGCATGGGGAAACAGGCCGTGAGTGTGCAGGAGTGCATGGTGCGCCGTGCCCTACTGCGGTGCACAGAGACAAATTTTAATATAACTTCTAAATCGGTGATAGGGGTTTTATTGTACTAATGAAAATTTGCTCCGGCACCAGCTCACCCTGAGCTGGTGCCATTTATCTGTGTCTTAGAACTACCACTTTTAAGTGGTAGGTTTCCTTTAATCTCCACATATGGCATAACCTTTCTTGGAGTGAAACAACCCCTATCAGTTGATGCTTAAGGTTTGGCTTCAGCTGGGATTGCTGGGTGTGATGTATAAAGCCACCCATTCAGATAGGCTGTGAGGGAACTCAAGCTTTGTTCTGATTTCTGTATGATTATGTATATTGATGTTGTCTTCAAAGAAAGAGTTCCATGTCTTGCACGCAGCTGCAAACAGTAAGTTATCAAAGCTGTAAACCAAGGAATCAAAAATGCAGAAATGGCTATAAAAGTTGTCACCCAAATAATCTATCTAGAAGCTGCTTATTATCCCTACCCAAGTTGTAGCAGTGTTAAATTGCTAGCTTTATCAGAACCTTCCGTCACCACACTATGTAGCCCTCAGAACTCATTAGGGGGGGTCTGAGGGTTCCTCGGAACGCCCCTCCCATACCATTAGCTGGCGGTGACTGCCAGGTTTCATGCGTCAGTCACCGCCTCCTCGCTACATAGTGCTTCGTTTGCTAGCTTTATCAGAAGGTTCCGATAAAGCTAGTGATTTAACACTGCTTCACCTGGGGTAGGGCTAGGGAGCTGCTTACTAAAGTAAACCGCTCCTATGTAGATTAATCGGGTGGCAGGTCTTTTTTAAGTAAACAATTGTTATTTAACCCATCTGTATGAGCCACACTGCAACAATCCTATTACAAACATTAATTGTTTTTAGACCACTTCACACTGCATTCTTCTAGATTATTTTTGCGTCAGTATTTGTAGGCCAAACCAGGAATGAGGGGGAAATATAATCCACATTTTCCATAGTAATAAATTCATGATTTGCGGTAAGTGTTGTGTTGTCGTTTATTTGCCTTCTGTGCTGATGCACTTCCGTCACAACCATTTCTTCTCATAACATGCCAGACCCCTGCTAATGTGATTTTCTGCTTCCTGCACATGAAGTTGTCTGTGGGAACTTAATGATATTCCAGGATCCATCCATGACCATTATTTAATTGTATTCGGAAACGTTAACCCTGCTGGATGAAAGCAGAGGCTTTTTAACGAATGATCTATGGTGATGCAGGAAGGCTAAGGAGTTTGTCATGAAATTAAGGTATACACACTTGGCTAATATCATAGTTTATACGGTTAAAAAAATACAGGTCCATAAAGTTCACCAAGGAAGGTATTGGATGAGGGATGGATTTTGGGGAAACCATTCTATATAACAGAAACATCAATGTTATTTAGGTGTAAAAATGCTTCTAGACCCTTCTTGAAGCTCTCTGCTGTCCCTGCTGTGACCTGCGCCTGAGGCAGGCTATTCCACAGATTGACAGTTCTCATAGTAAAAAAAAGCCCTGTCACCTCTGGGGATAAAACCTTGATTTCTACAGACTGAGACCGTGCCCCCTCATCTTTTGATTTAATTTAATCTGGAACAACTTACCACCATATTTTTTTGTATGGACCATTCATATATTTATATAAATTAATCATGGTCCTTCGTAGTCTTCTCTTTTCCAGACTAAATAAATCTAGGTGTTTTAATATTTCCTCATAACTCAGACCCTTCATACCCCTTATCATTTTTGTGGCTCTACGTTGTACCCTCTCCAGCTCCAGGGCATCCTTTTTCCGTATCGGCCGCGTTGAGCACTATTCAGTGGCAGGCAGGAGCTTCCTGTCTGGACGGACAGAGGCTCCTGCCTGACTGCCGCGACCTGCCGGGGGCCTCAGCAGGAGCCGCTGGCGCTCCAAGGGGCCGTAGTTTGGGGACCACTGGTTTAATTGTTCTCAATATATTCCAAATTTTTTGACGTGTTCTTGAGCTTTAGAGTTACTGGCAAAAGTTTCGTATATTGGAGTTAGTCGCCCATAACTGGTGACCATTCCGAGTAGGAATCATTGACCACAACTCTCTGGAAATGATCCTTCAGCCAGTTTTCAATCCAATTGCAAATGATTTCTGCCAAACCATTAGACCTTATTTTACCCATGAGGCGTCTGAGGGGCAGTGTCAAATGCCTTTGCAAGAACACAATATCCACAGCAGATCCTCTGTCCAGGCATCTGCTCACCTCTTTATAGAAGCAGATCAGGTTAGTCTGACAACTTCTATCCTTAGTAAACCCATGCTGGCTGTCACGTCACTCATTATACTATTTGATGTCACATACTCCAGTATGTAGTTTTTTACTAACCCTTCCAATATTTTCCCTACAATGGAAGTTAAGCTTACAGGCCTGTATTTGCTTGGCAAAGTTCTAGAGCCTTTTTTAAATATTAGCACAAAATTTGCCGTGCGCCAGTTACTTGGCGCCGTACTAGACAGTTAGAGAATCCCTGAAGATTTTAGGCCGCGGTACAACAATAACATATATACGGTAAGCTCTTCTCTAATTTACAATCGTTCGCTATCTGCAGACGTTTGCCAGCTAACAGGGGTTTTACCTTGCCCCCCTGGCTGCTGTCTCACTTTTTTTTTTTTTTTAAATAATTGTATTTTTATTTTCATTTTCAAAACAGTATAACAAATAATTTGCACGTATTTCACATTAAAATTTTCCAATAATGGCACAAACAAAAAAACAAGCGTTGTCTCCAAAGATAATGACAGCTCAGATTCTCTATTAACATAATGGGGTGCAAAATTTAACAGTGTAATATTATCCTAATGATAAACCAATTACCAAGGACCGCTGAAGCCTCATGCCCAGTTGGTCCAGAAAAGTTGGGGGGGAAACTGACAGAAGACATTCAGACAGACTCACCACGACAACAATTAACATCCGGGTAGAAACAATAGGGGTGACCATTTCATTCTCCTCCTCCTGTCCGCTCTTCTATCCAGTATCGATCCCAACGTTCCCAGGTTTTGTCGAACAATGGGAGACGATTGTTCAGGGAGGCAGTCAAGTATTCCATACTTCGAGTCTCCCTTATCCTAGCGAGCAAGTCCATTCGGGAGGGGGGGGCCTGTCTTTTCCAAAACTGCGCTATCAAGCATCTTGCAGCTGTTAGTATGTACAGGCTCAATTTTGTGGCCGTCTTAGCCATGGGCTGGGGGGAGACGTTTAGTAAGTAATATAGTGGGGAGAGTGGAATGTCCACTGCAACAACCTCCCGGAGGAGAGTCTTTACCTCCTGCCAGAACGGCTGCACCAATGGGCACGTCCAGAAGATGTGTTGAAGAGTTCCCCCGGGCGAGCCACATCGCCAGCAGGTGTCCGGTGTGTCTGGAAATAATCTGTGCAATAAGGATGGGGTATGATACCACTGCAACATCAGCTTGTACTGATTCTCCTTATGTGTAGCGCACAGAGAGGTTTTAGCTGCTCTATTCCAAATCATCCGCCACGTATCTTGGGATATTGGACCCCCCACTATACTTTCCCACTTGGCCATGTATGGATGTGCTATGGGTTCATCTGATCTTGGGTGTAATAGTATCATATAGATGTCTGATATAAGACCAGAGGTGTGGGTAGCGGTTTTGCAAATGTGCTCAAACGCAGTGGGCATCGAGACCATCTCAGTATTGCTTAGGGATTGCAGGAAGTGTCTAATACGAATGTAGTGGAAGTTGGCTGTGTGTGCTGTCTCACTTTTGTTTATATTTGTTGCCATGGAAATCCGTATTTTTACTATGCAGAGGAGGTTGGGTGGATCTTGTTGGCCGGACTACTAGGAGACTGTAGCTGGGTGCAGGAGAATATCTGTCCTCATTATTGTCTGCAGCATGTAAAATATGCCAGGACCTTAAATGACGTCCCAAGCATGTGACTCTGATCACTTACTTCGGGTTATCCAATTACAACGAGGAAATCTCTATATACTGGCCGCTGGAATGGTATGAAGCAAAGCTGGTTGTGTTTGATGTAGCAGAATTGTCTTTATTTGTATGTATAGAAGTTATAGAATGCATGAACAGAGCTCAGGCTCCCCATACATTCTAATGAAGATTCGGCATATACAGCACAGCTTACATACAGTGCAACCGCTTTGAGCAGATCTCTTTGCACAGGAAAGGGTTGGTCTGCATAGAAGGAGAAGCTTTCATAAAGTATAATGGCAAAAAAAAAAAAAAGTGGGTGTTTGTACACATAATGTGATGTTGCCATGTGCATATCTTTTTATTCCTATGTAGGTGTTTTATAGTGTAGTTGGACATGTTTTAATATAACTATAGTTTATAGTAGATGACTGTATGATGATTTCCTACAGTGATACAGAGCTCCAGTGCTTTGTGCTGTCAGCTTGGTGTCTTTTCGGCCTCTAGTAATGGGCCAGCTCTTTCTGCTGAACAAAATGAGCCAGCTTTGCCCTGAGAGCCAACAGCTCACTGGCTGCTGCCTGAATAGGATTCCCTATGTTATTTGATAGGAAGCTGTTCAGGATCCAGAAGAGTTGACTCTTTATAGTGAGCTGGGGCATTTGGCTCTACCTGCTATAAAGAGCCAGACTTCGATTACTTATCTGCATTAGATCTCTTTACAAGTAGTAACACTGATTATCAAGGAACAAAGAGACCAAAGCGGGCACCATCCACATAGGCACCAAACTCCAGATCTCCCACTACCCTAAGGAAGAGTAGGCTGAACGGCAACAGGAAAAGAAAGGATTCAGGGGGGGGCTCGACCAAGGCAAATGGAGCAATCACATGGATGAAGAAACAGAGGTGGCACTCGCCCGTTAAGAATCCAAAAGTACTTTAATGATATCAAGCAGAGGTGCGGGAGGACGCCCGTCACGGCTACGCTCTGTTTCACGCTATAGAACGCTTTTTCAAAACAATGACGTCAACCGTCTGCTATGGTGAGGTAATATACCCACGCCGCAGAGGGAAGGGGGGGGGGGGCGTCATGGAGGTGAACTTTGTGTTCCACCCTAAGGGACAATTGGTTACAGAGCTTAGTTCCTCCAGGGAATTATAGATTTGTGGTCTACATCATTACCTGCCCCTGTGGGAGATACTGCATTGGAAAAACAATTAGGAGTCTATTCGTCCGGGTTAGGGAACACTTCAACTCTGTTTCATCGGGCAACGGGTGCCCCAGGCTAATCGCACATGTGAGAGAGGTACACAGTGGGAAAATAAATGCATTACGCTTTGCAGGAATAGAAAACCAGGCCCCATCCATAGGGAGGAGACCGTTCCTGTACCCTATTACAACATGAGGCTAGACTCCTCATAAAATACGATGCTATGGGATGGATGGGCCTAAATGACCGGGACGATTTAAGTGTCATCCTGTAATGTAATGTAATGTAATGTAATATAATATGCTCCTTTATCTCCAATATGTCTATTACTTCCCAATCATAAGAAAATATTTTTTCCTTCCTCAATATGCTTTACCTTTGGAAAGTCCCGACATATTATAAACATTTTTATATAAAAAGAAAGAGATAAGAGCAGGAAACGCATTTCTGTGTACCGTTGCTTAATGTATTAGGGATCTGATTCTGCTGCTTTTAATTGTGTTCGCAATAAATGGTGAACTTTGTACAATTTGCCGGCGTCCAATACATCTTCATGATGACACCCCCCCCCCTCACAGTTGCAGACGGGTGACGTCATTGTTTTGAAAAAGCGCTCTATAGCGTGAAACGGACCATAGCCGTGTTTGGCATCCTCCGGCACCTCCACTTGATATCAATTAAGGACTTTTGGATTCTTACAGGGTGAGTGCCACCTCTGTTTCTCCATCCATGTAACACTGATTAGGTGTCCTGATTGGCTTGGTTTCTGCAGTTTCATGTGAATGCCCTCAGTTCTCTGGCCTCACTGTCCTAAGCTGATGTCACAACCAGGAGGTCCCACCCACTTCAGTAGAAGCTGAGAGGATTTTGCAGATGGGCTTGATAGATGAATGGATAGATAGAGCTATATCTCGGGCTAGGAAGAAGCCAGCAGCATGATAAAGGTATGCTTGGAATTGTTCTCATTAGCTCTCTCTGGCTGTTCTAAAACTATTTTTTGTCAAGTATCTTTTAAAGGGAACCTGTCACCACATTTGCCCATATACAGTTAGTGATGGATAAAATGTATAGAATAAATAGTGCAGCTCACCTCCCTTGTGGTCCTGGTGCAGGAAAGTCAGACTCCGAGAACCTCCAGCCACACATTTTTTTTATCAAACATACAGAGGTGACAGACATAGAGTTGGCACAGGTAATCTACCTACGCGTTTCGCTATAGAAGCTTAATCATGGTCTAGACCAGTGATGGGCAACCTTTTGAGCTTGGTGTGTCAAAATTCGCAAAAAAAAAAATGAATAACTCGGGTGGTGTGTCACCTTGACAAAAAAAACATAATTTTGTGATATTTATAGTTTAAATAACAAATGTATAATTATTTAACTTCTAGGGTACTTTAATCCTAGGCTGTGTGATTGATCCTACCATGTACTGCCATACTACAGTATAGCAGTGTATGGGGATTTTCCACATCATCTATTTATTACAATGTGCTGGACAATCTCTCAGCCTCCCGGCTACTGCACCTGGCCGTGTAGGAGCCAAGGATGAAACTTAAGTCTCCGGCGGCCGCGTGTCACTGAAAATGGCTATGCATGTCAGCACTGACACGCGTGTCATAGGTTCGCCATCACTGGTCTAGACAAACAATAGCCTCGTTTCCATTTGAATCCTCGCGGCAGAAATCGGGGTGACGTCACTCTCACACCTGAGAACCAAACTCGAATCCCGTGGAATATGGGGCTAACCAGGTAAGTAATTGCAATGCTTAAAAACATGTCTACATTAAAACCACATAGTCTGAATATACTTTATGTTTGCGAGAAAAGAGAACATGAAATAAATTTTGGCATACATCAACTTCTCGTAATATAGCTTAACATATGGTTGTCGGTGCAAGAACTAGACGGAACTAAGAAGAGCGTTTACAAGTATAGTACTACAAGATATATTAGCAAGCTATCACTATAGACAGAGTACTATATTATATTTAGATTGTTTCAAAAATGAACTCTACTAGTAGCATAGTATGAGGTCTTGCCTTAAATTCAGACCTTGCGGTTGTCGAAACATCCAATATGTTTCTCTATCGAACAATTTTTCTTATGGTTCCCCCCTCTTTGGGGTCTTGAGACCTTTTCTATCCCCTGCCACTCGAACGAGCTTACATCACCTCGGTGAATTTCTCGAAAGTGCCTGGATGCTGCCCACATATTAGATAGGTTATTATTTTTTTTATTTTTTTTTACATCTGAAAGATGCTTATACGTGTCTTAACCGAGTTTGAAGTACAGCCTACATATTGTTTTTGACATGTTGTGCAGGTAATCAAGTAAACCACAAACGTAGTATTACAATTTATATATGTAGTTGTGTCATATGTGTGGTTGGTTGAACAAGAAGAAAATGTGCTCGTGGTACAGATGTATCCACAGACTAAACAGATTTTATGCCCACATTTATGTGTACCCGGATACTGTAGCCATGTATACTTCTTTTGATGCAATTTGTTGTCACTATTAAACATACTTGGAGATACCATAGATCCTATAGTTGGGGCTCTCCTTGATATTATATTAACCCCATCTCTCAGGCATTTTTTTAAACCTGCATCTTGTTCTAAGATCGGTAGATATTTCTTGATAATATTTTTAATCCTATAGTACTGTTTGCTGTATGTTGTAGCAAATGTAATAGTATGTTTATTTTCTCTGCTGATTAATGTGTCTTTTTTAACAACATCCTTGAGGAGTTCACTTCTGTCGACCTTATTGATCTTCATTTTGGCTCTCTTTAGCATATCAGACCTATACCTCCTAGACTTTAATCTTTTTTTCCTACTCCTCTGTTTGAGTATCAAACGTTTGATCTGTGGAACAATTTCTGCGCAATCTTATAAGTTCTCCATAGGGGATATTATTTACCACGTGGGTCGGATGACATGAAGTTGCCAGCAATATAGAATTGCTGGATACTGGCTTGCGATATGGACTAATATCCACTTTTCTAGTTAGTCCCATCAAGGACACATCTAGGAAATCAATTTTGTTCCCTCCAAAATTATGTGTGAATTTCAAATTCATGTTATTACAATTTAAATATTTTACACACTCTTAAAACTCCATCTCCGTGCCCCTCCAAATCCAAAGCAAATCATCTATGAAGCGGCCGTACCACTTAATAGATGAATAAAATGGGTTGTTATCAGAAAAAACATAAATCTTCTCCCATTGGGTCATAAAGATATTTGCAAGGGAGGGGGGAAATTTGACTCCCATAGGGGCCCCCTCCACTTGCAAATAAAATTTCTGGTCAAACAAAAAAAAATAATTGTATAGGAGAAATTCAGTCGTCATAAGCAAATACTCCTTCAATTCTATCAAATATGTACTATACTCATTCAGGTGCTTAGCCAGGAGTGAAATTACCATATCATGTGGTATTGAGGAATACAGCGCAACCACATCACATGTGGCCCAGCTGTATCCCTCTTCCCATACCATCCATGATCTGTAGTAACTGCTTCGTATCCCTTAGAAAACTAGGGGTAACCGTAGCTAAGGGTCGAAGGTAATGATCAAGCCAGTCTCCCAATCTCTCCCCAAGGCTCCCAATACCTGCAACTATAGATCTACAGGGAGGAGGGAAAATTCCCTTATGGATCTTGGGGAGGGAGTGGAAAACCGGCACGATTGGATGAGACACACATATAGATACTCTTTCATTTTGGGATCGAGAACACCCAGTGCTACACCTTCCTGTAAATGTTTTTCTAATTTCATCAAACATGCAGGTGTAGGGTCACTAGTTAATTTCCTATAGGTGTTAGGATCGTCGAACATGTTTTCGTTCAATTTTTTATAGAGTGGCATTCATTAGAACCTTTGTCTGCATTTCTTATTATTGGATCTGAATTTTCCTTAATTTCTTTAATAGCTTTCCTTTCCCCCATAGTCAAATTATGACCTACATGTTTATTTCCATCTTCTATTTCTAGTTTGAGAGAGGTTAACTCCTTCTCCACCAGGTCCTGAAACCTATCCATATATTCATTCCTAGATATTAATGGGTAGAATGATGGGTTACTGGTGGCAAAATTTTTTCATGTTGAGTTATTAACAGGCATAGATTAATTAAGAAGGCTCTTAAGGGTTAATTCATTATTCTGATCAAAAAAATCTAAGATATGCTCCCGGGGAACTAGTTCTGGTGGAGCGAGTCTTTCACCGTCTTGGTCTATACTGGGCTCTTCATTGATGTCATTATTAGTGAAATGATGTTTTACTGTTAGATTTCTTATAAATTTATTGACATCAAGAATAGTCCTGTACAGGTCAAAATCAGTTATAGGGGAGAAATTTAAGCCTTTACTTAGTACATTAATCTGGTCTATGCTTATGATATAACTGGGTAAATTGATGACACAAGAGTCTATTTCTTTTTCTTCATTGGTGTCGCTGTTCCATGTCTTGTTTTCATCTTCTCCTTTGGCTTTTTGGTGTCTCCTACGGCCCTTCTTCCCCATTTTTTGAGGAAGATTTATTATAGATTCCTTCAGTCTCTGAAGTTTCATCCAATAACCCAGACGAGGAGCTATTATGCGATTCCTCCGTTTCCGAGAAGCTCACTTTTGGAATACCCCTGGCTTTCTTTCCACGTTTGTAGACTTTCTTTTTTAAAATCGATCTCGGCGTTCCTGGTCTTTCTGGCTGGGGCTGTCTGAATTGCTTCCACGTGTATACTTCATTGTATTTATAATCAAATAAATCTCTGTCGAATTTTTTCTTTTTTATTTCGATTATTTCATCTTCCATTTTTGATATATTTTTGTTAAAATCTTGTTCAGTTGATACTAATTCCTCTTCCGATATACCGTATATTCCAGCATATAAGACGACCCCCCCTACTTTCCTGTTTAATCCCTTAACGCTCTGCGGCGTAGCTCTACGGCGCAGAGGTATAGGGAATGTATGAAGAGGGCTCACGGGCTGAGTCCTCTTCATACAGAGGTGGGGGTTGTTGCATATTGCAGCAAACCCCCACCGCCAATAACCGCGGTCAAGCGCCGCCAACTTTTATTTATCGGTTGCCATGGTAGCCTCGGGTCTTCGTTTGACCCGAGACTATCTGGCATCTGCAGATTCGTTACAATGAGCCAGTGGCTCATTGTAATGAATGTGCTGCAAAAATGCCATATATTGCAATACAGAAGTATTGCAGTATATGGTAGGTTAATTTACCATAGATGGTCTAAAAAATAGTGAAAAAAAAAAAAGAAAAAAAAAGTTTAAAAAATAAAAAATTTTTATAAAATATTAAAAATTCAAATCACCCCCCTTTCCCTAGAACGGATATAAAACATAATAAACAGTAAAAATCACAAACATATTAGGTATTGCCGCGTCCCAAAATGCCCGATCTATCAAAATATAAAAACGGTTACGGGCGGCGGTGACCTCCGAGGCGGGAAATGGTGCCCAAATGTCCGAAATGCGACTTTTACACATTTTTATATAACATAAAAAATGAAATAAAAAATGATCAAAATGTCGCTCAGACCTCAAAACGGTAGCAATGAAAACGTCGCCTCATTCTGCAAAAAATGACCCCTCACACATCTCCGTGCGCCAAAGTATGAAAAAGTTATTAGCGTCAGAAGATGGCAAAATTTTATTTTTCTTTTTTGTACACATTCGTTTAATTTTTGAAAATGTATTAAAACACAATAAAACCTATATAAATTTGGTATCACCGCGATCGCACCGAACCAAAGAATAAAGTAGGCGTGTTATTTGGAGCGAAGAGTGAAAGTCGTAAAAACTGAGCCCACAAGAACATGACGGGTTTTTTTAAATTTTTCCACATTTTGGAATTTTTTTTCAGCTTCGCAGTACACGGCATGTTAAAATAAATAATATTACGGGAAAGTAAAATTTGTTACGCACAAAATAAGCCCTCACACAGGTCTGTACACGTAAAAATGAAAAAGTTATGGATTTTTGAAGTTGGAGAGCGATAAATGAGCCGAAAAACCCTGCGTCCTTAGGGGTTAAAATATAGAGTTAAGATATATTCGCCGTATAAGACTACCCCTTTTCCAACGCATACAAAACACCGGTAAAAATTTTAAAACAGATTTGAATTGAACATGGTCCCTTTTTTAATTTAAATTCTTATGACATGCAGGTATATAGCAGGAAAACTGTCGCTCATAAACATAAGGCATACAACAACATTACCATCGTCCATTTTACTGTAAATGTTACCATACTGTACCTTAAATTTTTATTTTATTAAATATTTCATGCCATGTACTCAGAAGCGGGAAAAAAATTCCAAATGCAATGAAAATGGTGAAAAAACGCATTTGCGCCATTTTCTTGTGGGCTTGGATATTACGTCTTTCACTGAGCGCCCCAAATGACATGTCTACTTTATTCTTTGGGTCGGTACGATTAAGGGGATACCAAATTTGTATAGGTTTTATGTTTTCATACATTTACAAAAATGAAAACCTCCTGTACAAAAATTATTTTTTTTTATTTTTGCCAACTTCTGGCGCTAATAACTTTTTTATACTTTGGTGTACGGAGCTGTGGGTGGTGTCATTTTTTTGCGAAATTTGATAATATTTTCAATGATATCATTTTTAGGACTGTACGACCTTTTGATCACTTTTTATAGATTTTTTTTATATTTTTCAAAATGGCAAAAAAGTGCCATTTTCGACTTTGGGCGCTATTTTCTGTTACGGGGTTAAACGCATTGAAAAACCGTTATCATATTTTGATCGGGCATTTTCGGACGCGTCGATACCTAATGTGTTTATGATTTTTACTGTTTATTTATATTTATGTCAGTTCTAGGGAAAGGAGGGTGATTTGAAATTTTAGGTTTTTTTATTATAATTTTTTTTTTTTTTTTTTTTACTTATACTATTTTTCAGACTCCCTAGGGTACTTTAACCCTAGGTTATCTGATCGATCCTACCATATACTACAGTATGGCAGTATACGGGGATTTTCCTCATTCATTACAATGTGCTATCAGCACATTGTAATGAAGGGGTTAAAACGAAATATACCATGGAGACGGTTCGCGCCCCCGATGACGTCACGGGGAGCGGCGATCCCAGGTAAGATGGCGGCGCCCAAGCACCGCTATCTTTTTGAGGCTGCCGGCAGCTTTGCCGGTAGCCAACGCTGTGAAAACACCCGCGATTGGTGCTAGCACCGATCGCGGGTGTTACCGTTAAGCCTTTGCTGCAATATGCAGCAAAGACTTACCGGCTATGTAAAGGGCTCGGCCCGTGAGCCCTCTCCATGCAGCGCAACCCGACCGCCGCCGTGAATACACGGCGGGCGGTCGCGATTACCGGCGTATAAGACGACCCCAGAGAAGACAGAAGATTTTTCTGTCTTCAAAAGTAGTCTTATATGCCGGAATATACGGTAATCAGGCGCAAGTTATTTTTTATCTCTTTAATTTCTTCTTTTAAACTTTTCAGAACAGTTTCCTCTTCCTTAATAATAAGCGCCATTAACTTCTCAGAACATTTTATTCCATTGTTCCTGGAACTCGTCAGAGTATACCGTGGTTGGGATTTTTTTGATCCTTAAACCTCGCGGGATCATCTTTTTATTGATTATAAGAAGTCAATGTCTCTTAGTGATGGATATACAGGTCTATTAACTGACTGACCTTCTTTTTTTTTTTTTTTTTTTTTTTTTTAAGTTAAAAATAGTTTTGATTACATCCACATAAATTACCTTCTATGTTATGTTATATTACCTGGCATCAGAGGGAGGTGTCCTCGCCCTCCCATCTAATACTTCCCATCCTTACTGGTCACAGTTCATGTCCCTTTGGTTACATGACATCATTTCTGATCTTTTAGCCTCTTAATAATAGCAAACTGTACCCCATGCACTGTACCCAGGTTTCCCAACTATTTCCGATTTGCGCCGAATTGTCCCGGGATTTTGGCGCACACGATCGGATTTTGGCGCATCGGTGTAGGCTTGCACGCAACAGTAATGGGGGGGGGGGGGTATGGCAGTCGGACAACACGCAAGATTTAACATTTAGAATTGTGTTGCAAGACACGCACTTACAAGCACCGGGAGGAAGGTGAACTCTGGCGGACCTCGGCACACAAGTTTAGTGAATCGCGGCAGACTTGAATCCTCGTTGGACAACCCACCGCAGGATCACGACCGGACCGGGTAAGTAAATCTGCTCCAATATTTCCCATCTGTACATGGAGCTTTACATGTCTATAGTTGAATATTAGCAGACAGTCTCCAAGTACAAGGAGGCAGAGCAGGGATTTGAAGAGACGCAGAGCTGTCAGTCACAATAATGGGGCGTGGTTCACTGCCAGCCTGAGAGAGAAGAGTCACAGATGCCAGACACGAGTCAGAAAAGCTAATTTGCATCAGAAAAACATCCATAATTAAAGTGTAGTGCCCCACTGACAGCTAATTTTAGCTGATATGGGGACTTGTTAATCCTTTATAAGCAGGCATTGTTAATCAGGGTGGTCAAAATCTGGTGACAGGTCCTCTTTAAGTTACTTTTACTTTTGTTGTTCTGTTTGTTAATTTTATTCTTGCGTCTTCCTGGATGTGTGTGCAACAGCCAACTATTATAGGTTCCATGGCTGAAGTAAGCAAAACAGTATATAACTACTCTTTTATCTCCTCCTGTGACATGGTTTTATATGAATGCATTAACACCTCTTGCTGGAGCTTTGTTGAAATTGTACTTTGTGGAAGCAAGCTTATCCCATTTTGAGGTTTCATTGTATAAAAATTATATTTCACCTTCAATCTGCAATGTTTGTGCTAAATGTAGTCGATCAGCCTCATATACTTTAGAATTTTGAGGTTTGAGTTGATTTTACAATCTTTTTGTACTATGATTAAATCATCCCTTGCGTATAAACAGTTAAACAGTAAAATTGCAGCAGTGTTTTTCCTGTGTTTGAGTCAATTTTCTGGGGTTATTTTCATGTAATGTGGGCGTTTGCTTGGGCCTTGTTGACATTCAGCAGGAAGATCTAGTAACTATGAGCAACCAATCTCCCTTGACGACGAGGCCTGCAGCTTCTGCCTGGCACACAAGCTCGTTCTGTGCCATAGAGCTGTACACAGACTGGCATTGTCCCCAGCTAGAGGGCAACTCTGTCATCTGACATCCTTGCACATTGTGCCTCTCTGCAGGTGTCCTATGCATACATGCACATCTGTTCTTCTGACTCCCTTATAAGTTTCTTCCTCAGCATTTTCTTTCTCACTTTCTCTGTAACTGAGCAGATTGTACAAATGGATGTACTGTACAGGTTTTTATTTTTCTTAAAAAATGCACATTTGTATTCCTTTTTTGAGCATATTGTCTCAATTTTAGAAAAGTACTTTAATACTAAATTGCTAATGTCTGTTTTATGTTTGTCTTATTTTAGGTACTAGTTTTTAGTTTATTTTTTTTATTTATTTTTTTGTAGGGAGATAAAAATTCTGGCTTTGCAGTGTTATACCACAATATGAAACATGGGCAGCTTTCCATCAAGGAATTGGCGGAATTTGTGCGAGAGAGGTAAGATTTCTCTGCAGTTTTATTTGTTTTTTTTTTTTTTTTTTTTTTTTTTTTTTTTTTTGCTGGCTGTCTTTTCATATATAAAGAAACTTGTCTGTTGCCCACATATTTTTATATACAGGCGGTCCCCTACTTAAGAACACCTGACTTACATACGTCCCCTAGTTACAAACGGACCTCTGTATGTTGGCAATTTACTTTACTTTAGCCTTGGACTACAATAAACAGCTGTAACAGTTATCACTGGTGTCTACAATGAAGCTTTATTGTTAATCCTGGTTCTAATGACAATCCAACATTTTTAAAATCCAATTGGTTTACAATGATAAAGTATAGAGTTCTGACTTGCATACAAATTCAACTTAAGAACAAACCTTCAGACCCTATCTTGTATGTAACCTGGGGACTGGCTGTATATATTTTTTTTTCTTCTGCTCCAGATCACTGGTTCCTGAGAGCTTTAACTGTACATAAATAAATGATTTCTACATTTTATCCCATAAATACATGTTAGTAATAGGTGGCTCTTTCAGTTTTTGTTTACTGCACGGAAATACAAGTTGCAATTTTAACTTAAATCATACTATACAAAATTAAATTCTAGTTTGTCTGTGATCGATCATCATATTGGTATTTTTTAATATTTTTAGTTGGTAAAATGTATGTGGTTGGATAAAAAATGTCATTTTCATGCAATTTATATATTTTTAGGCATCCAGTATGGTTCATTAAGAAAGGGAAAAGTATATGGCAATGTTTTTTTTTCTATATGAAAAGCTTCTGGCTTTGCCATATAGATAAATAACTGCATGTTTATGCAGCCTAAAGCTTCTTCTAACACACATTTCTCTATATTGTATCCTAAAGTGCCTTGGATAGGGTTTCTCTCTCCTGCATCTAGTGAGGTGATCCCCCCCCCCCCTCAATGTAATTTTTATGCTTTTTTTTTTTTTTTTTTTTTTTTTTTTTAATTGTAATGTAGAACCCAAACTTTCATGAAATCGGTGGAAAGGATGGACATGCTGTGGATTTGCTATAAATGTCTTATGCAGAATAGATTCTCTGTGTAGAGCAGAGTGACTAGCACTAACTGCTGTGTTGTTTTTTTTTTTGTTTTTTTTCCTTGCATTTAATTTTTTTTGCCATTTTGCAGAGCTGTGGGACAAATTGGCCACAGTTGCATAATTTTGTAGCAGACGCCTTTTTTTTTTTAATTTCACTATATGAGCCAACTGACACATCCCCTTTATTCTTTTCCTCAGTATGATCAATGTGATTCCAAAATTATGTGATGCTATAGTCTGTCAGTTACACAAAAAACAACTACATTGGCACCCTTCAACAATTTTGGGCTGTCATGGGAACAAGGATTATCTATTAAACTTTATTTCAGAAACCTCACAGCTGATCATTGCAGCCTGGGACTAAAGTAAAGCGTCCAGAGATCTTTACGAGAGGTCAAAGTGGGCAGGGACTGCCAGTATCCTGGAGAGTCAATATTTTAAGTGCTGATTCATCCATTAGACTTTAATCCATTTTATATTGTGATAGACCAGGCATTTTGGGATGTGGGGAAACTAAAATGTTTGCTTTTCTTTCTATGCTAGGGAAGTCTGATTCAGTTGAACTGTTTTTAAAATTTTGTTAAATGTTTAGTAAGGCTTAAATCAATAGTACAGATAATAGTACATTTTGTAACATATTTTATTAAAGAAATATGTTCTTGTGTTATTCTTTTCTCCGGTCTTCTGACTTGCTACAAAGGAGCATACAAAGTCACAGGGAAGTTGCTTTACTTAATGAAGTATATTACAAGGTTTACTATTCTCACCTGCTATATTCATTTATGTAAAAAAACTGAAAACCGAGGGCGGTGCCTCGGGTGACGACTTCCAGACAAAAAGAAATGTAATGTAACCCACCCCTAAATAGGGGTGCTCACCTGGTGGCTAAATGCCCCGGACAGGAGTGCTCGAATAACCGATGGTCTTTCTGTCTGGATGTTTTGGATCCTGACGTAATCCAGCAGCCACTAGCCAATAAACAATGCCAAAGGGCCACCTGCTCTGTTAAAGCTTTCTTTTGGAGCCATAAATGTGTTTGAGAGAGAAGAAAGAAATATTTGGACTCTTATTCATAAATTCTATGGTTTTAGAAATAATCTTGCTGGTGCACGAAGGGCTAATTTAACTAATCTCATGACTCCTTTCTATTGACGCCTGATGAGGTTATCACAGTTATGCACACTAGTACATGGTACAGACTACCTTGCCCAAGATTTACAGCAATAACTGGACAGTGAATATGATATATAAATGCTTTGTATATCAAAAAATTTTTACTTAGTTTTTTCATTACATGTAAGACTTTGAAATGTGCCACCACCCCCCCCCCCCCAAAATTAAAGGCAATATCCCCTGAACCCTGACACCTAGAAGCACAATTCTGATTTCCTATTAAACGGGATACCGTATATACTGGCGTGTATAAAAATAATTTATACTGTACTCTCCTTTCCAACGCCCCCTACCCCCAGTTCCTCTTCTTGATTCCGATGCTCCGGTGCTTCTTCAGGTCCCCTCGTGATGCCGGTGGCTGACGTCATTGTGTGTGCCGGCTATGCACGAGGAGCCAAACAGCCTGGTGAGGCACAGGAGCATCCGAAGCAAGAAGAGGACCTGCGGGAGCGTCTGAGCAGTGGGTAGTGTTATTAAGCTTTGCATACTCCGGGCATAGGTTGGCTGGCTATATACGGAGGGGGCGGGGGCTGGCTATATACAGAGGGGGCTGGATGGCAATCAGAAATGGAAAGCTGTATACACTACTCAAATCTTTTCTGATCCCCTCCTACCTCCTGTGTATCCCCTGTGTGCATTTATATGCACATAGGCTTTTTTTTTTTTTTTTTGACACGCCATCTGTTAGGTGTTCTTGTAGTCTGCACTAATTTTTCTGTGTAGCTTGTCCGTGTAGTTTGGTGTGAAATATCAAATTTTTCTGTGTTCCACCTGTGCGACTTGTTTGTGTAGTTGAGTGCACATTAATTATTCTGGTGCCCGGCTCAGAGCTGTGGACATTTTTAAAATATTTTAATTGTAGTCCAGACAAATCTCTATGCTGCACAGCATATTGTCCAAAACCTCAATTCATTTTATGCACATCCCCACAAGTGGACCCCTGTCACTGCAGCGGAGATGGGAAAAGCCATCGATCACGGATTACTGGAGCACAGACATTCTGTACCACACACTGATGTTCTGCTTGGTGATGAGCAGAATGCGCTTTGAAGCCATTCATAAGTTTTTGCATTACACCGACGTTGTCCACCTAGAGATGACCCTGGTTATGATAGTTTGTTTGTCAGGCCCATATTGGGCCATTTTAGTGCCAAAGTTTGCCCAGGCATATACCTCCCTGAAACATGAGGCCATAGACTAGTCCCTGGTACGTTTCAAAGGGAGACTTCAATTCCTCCAGTACCTGCCCAAAAAGAGGGTATGGTGTGAAGATGTATAAGCCTTGCGAAAGTACATCAGGATATACCTACAAGTTCAGGGTATATGAAGGGAAGGATTTCACTATAGTGCCCCCAGAATAACCCCCCCCCTTTGCTTGGGTATTATTGCGAAGATAGTGTGGGATTTGGTGCACTCACTGCTGGACCCCTGCTACAGCCTCTACCTGGACAATTTTTAAAACTGCACTCACCTGTTCAAGTGCCTCGCTTCCAGAAATACTGCTGCATGTGACACTGTACGCAGAAATTGGAGAGGTCTCCCTAAGTTGCTGCTTGGGCAAAACTTAAAACGCAATACAATACAGAGTTTCTGCACAGTGCCCTTCTCTTGTGCCTTCTAAGTACAAGCACAAGAAAGAGGTCATCCTGGTCACCCCAACATCCCTGTACCAGTACAGAAACACCCAAACCTTCCTGTATTTTACTACAATAGTTACATGGGAGGGTTGTCTTGTCGGACCAGGTGCTTCAGCCATATAACGCCTTGCGGAAATTGTGGGGGTGGTATAAGAAGCTGACCCTGCACATGATTCTTATATCACTATATAATTCTTACTTGTTATATCGCTGTGCAGGCCACAAAAAAGGAACAAGGTGTGCTCCCAAAGAGGCTTTCGGAAGGACACAATCTTACCATTTTGAAACATGCCCGGAAAACTGGGACTATGTATAAAATGGTGCTTTTCTATTTATCACTCATCCATGGACATTTAGATGTACTGTAGATGTGGGATAGTGCCAACTTTGTGGAAAATGTCGGTTATCATTCCAGTTAAAGTATCACGCCCGAAATCATTAAATGATTATAGACCAATAGCGCTGACTTCAGTGGCTATGAAAATCTTAGAAACATTGGTTATACGGCAGTGTGGTGAAGTATTTCTTAGATCTGCTACAGTTTGCATACCACAGGGGTATAGTAGATGATGCGATGATCGATCTAATACATAGAGTATCTGCTCATCTTGAAGCCCCAAAAACAGAGGTTTGACTGAGGTTTTTCGACTTCAGCAGCGCGTTTAATACTATAATTCCGGCGCTGCTGGAGTCGAAATTACAGGTTATGTGGATGGAACCAATCTTGATTAAATGGTTGATGACATATCTGACCTCAAGAACACAGAGGGTTAAGTTATGGAATGTATGGTGGTGTGTAGTAGTGGAGCCCCTCGGGGTACTGTGTTAACTCCCTTTTTGTTTATCCTGTATACCTCAGACTCTGTTCTGGTGAGTTGTATTAAGGAGGGGGATAATGATACAGACACAGTGAACACATTTACTGAGTGGTGTAAGTCAAATGGGCTTGTGTTCAATGTTAATAAGACGAAAGAATTGGCTATCAATTTTTCCCGGAGATACCAGTGAATATAGCAGGGACAGACGTGGAGCAGGTTGATAGTTAAAAATACCTGAGTGTTATTTTAGACAATAAGCTGAGTCGGCATGAGCACATCGAAAACGTATGCATACGTGCTAACAGTAATTTATTATTTTGACATGGATGAGGGTCATTTGTTGTGTCAAGGACACTGATGGTAGGTTTTTATTGTACAGTTATGAGTGCTTTTGCGTTAGCAGCTTGGGGTAACGGTCTCTAGTGGAGATTGCCAAAGGTTGGATAAGATAATTAAGAAAGCTTCCTTGATAGTGGGTATGCCCTTTAAGAAATGTGAGGAACTGGTACAGTGTGGAATATTGAGAAAAATAGATAAAATCGGATAATATTGACCACCCCATGTATAACATATTTCGGGCACAGATGAGTTTTTTTAGTTCCCGTTCTATTCTTATGCGATGCAGGTCGGAGAGGTTTAAGAAAACAATTTATACCAGCTGCTCTCGAGCTGTCAAATACTGTGAGGAAAAGTATACCAAGTCAGGATTGTATCTTACGTATTTTATAAATTAAATGGAGGGATTTCTATATGTGTGTGTGTGTGTGTGTGTGTAATCCTATGTTTTTATTGTTTTGTATGTGTTTTTTATGTGTTTTCTGTCAATATTGTTGTTTGGATTGTGTATTGTGGATGTGACACTTGGATGTGGATGTGTTCCCTCTGGGATAATAAAGTTTTATTATTATTATCGTTGTTGTTGTTATTATTATTATTATTATTTTAGCTTGATGTACTATGCACATCTTTTACATCATGCTGCACCATCCCTTCTAAGCCCTGCCATGTGCCCAGCCTGTAGATTGCCAGATATGGCGTATTGCCCTACCCAGGAGAACCCGCATCATGATTTTTGGGGTGTTTGTCCTTGGTGGCATGAGTTAGGCTAAATACATTGGCACTTAAAAGGCATATTTGAGAAAAACCTTTAATTTTTACTCTGCTCCATTCACTTATTGTATTATATAGTCAGATATATACAATTATATAGATATTGTATTATATTTTGGCCAGCATGTTTGGGGTTAAAATGCTTGCCATCACCCCAAATACATTCTTTGAAGGGGTGTAGTTTCCTAAATGGTGTCACTTCTCAGGGGTTTCTATTGTACTGTTACCCAGGAGCTCTGCTAACACTACATAGCACTCCAAATCCAAACTCGTGAAAACCGAGTTCCAAAAGCTACATTTTGCTCCTTCTCTTCTCAGCCCTGCTGTGTGCCCAGCCTGTTGATTATTGCCACATATGGGGTATTGCCATACTCTGATTCTTGGGGTGTTAGTCTATTCTGTGGGTTGTCCTAGGGCAGCGGTGGCGAACCTATGGCACGCGTGCCAGAGAGGGCACGCAGAGCCCTCACTGCTGGCACGATGTCTTTACGCTGCCAGCGCTGAGCACCTTACTCTGTGTGCAAAACAGAAGAAGCCGGAGGAACACGGAGTCTGAGGTAAGTTTATTTATTTATTTATTTTATTCAGGGCATAATATACCCGCAGGAGGGATGATTTCCTGCTCTCTCCCGCCCCTCCCCTAAAACTCCGCCCGCAAGCCGCCGAAACTACCAGCACAAACTGCACCCGCAACCACAAGCCCGCCCGGACCCCAGCCCGCTATCGCAACCCAACTATTGCGAACCACCCTGCCCGCTACAAACCCCACCTCGGCCCAAACCTCGCCCGCTACCTCCCCTGGAACTCATGCCTCAAAAACCCACTGCCCAGATCTCCAGATGCCGCATTAGACCCCCCCCCCCTGCAGCCCTAACTCTGGCCACCCACCCTCTGCCCATCTACACTACCGCCCTCCCCCTCCCCCCCCCCCCCCTTCCCCAGGAATACCAGACACCTGAACTTTTGCCCGCCACCTTGGACAACCAAAGAGCAAGTAATATATGTATTTCTATGTATGTATGTATATACATATTATATATTTATATGTGCATTTATATATAGCTGTGTGAGGGCTTATTTTTTGCGTAACTCAGTTATTTATTATTCCATGTCGTGTACTAGGAAGCTGGAAAAAAAAATTGTGAAAATGGCGTTTTTGCTTAATGAGCCGTTGTTTTCATTGCTACCATTTTGAGGACTGAGTGACCTTTTGATAACTTTTTATTACTCTTTTATATGATGTTATAGTGGCGTTTCAGTGTGTATAGGACTGCTGCCTCTTCCTCAATGTCGCACGTATGAAACAAGTATAGGAGTTTTGAAATGCAAATAAAACGCAATGGGAGGGAAGCTACCTCTGATTGGGAATGTATCATTTTATTGATTCTAAACTAAACCGTCAGTTTTCAGGTTAAATTGCTGTACTGGCACTTTGCGATAAGTAATTAGGTTTTGGGTTTCAGTTTGGGCACTCTGTCTCTAAAAGGTTTGCCATCACTGTCCTAAGGCATGAGTTGGGCAAAATATATTTGGCACTAAAATGGCATATTTGAGGGGGAAAAATGCAATTTTTACTCTGCACCATTTACTTTGTAATAGCTTTTAGCCAGCATGTTGGTGTTTATAATGCTCTGTACAGCCCTAGATTATTTCATTGAGGGTTGTAGTTTCCAGAATGGTGTCCTTTTTGTTTTGTTTTTTTTTCTATTGTACTGGTATAAAACATTTTGTAGCCAAATCGGCCTGCCAAAAACCCAATAGCACTAACTGCGTTCTGGACATCACAGTGACCGTCATTTCAAAAAACTTTTGATATGTTTTAGGGCAGGTAATTTTAATCCATTTTGCAATTGGATTCGTTACCTGAATCTTGCTCCTTCCTCTTGTATTCTGCAGTCTTCCCCCTGTTGTTACTGACTCCTTAGATAGCTGTTGCTAGGTACATCCCGTCTTCACTGAGGAGCAGACTATGGAGCTAGAGACGCTCCCATCCCCCTCCCTGCAATTCGACGTTTACCTCCTAGCTCAGTGCTCCAGCACTCGGTCATGTGTCGACAGGAGCTCTAACTAATGTAGTAACCAAACAACTACAACAACCTAAACAAATAATCCAGACGGGCACAAGATGCAAATCCATCACAATCCCCCTTCACCTCACACTGCACAGCATAAAATGGCAGGAGAGACTCTCCAATATGTTATGGGATCGATATTCGATATCACCAGGCGCTTGTGATGAGGTGACAGGAGGCAGGTCCCACCCCCCTCCTTCTTACTGATTGTAGTTTTTCTGCAAGCTGGAAACTGTGGTTGTCATGGGCCAAAAAAAGTACTAAATGGGGACCGAGAGGCAAAATACTTTAAGGAATGATTCCCAGGGACACCTTGAGCTGAATTGTTTTTTTTTGTTTTTTTTTTTAGTTTCACTTTAACACCAGAAGTCATGTATCGTACTAAGACGCACCCTCCAACATGTTACATGATCAGATAAAGATGGGTACAGGCAGTCCCCGGGTTACATACAAGATAGGGTCTGTAGGTTTGTTCTTAAGTTGAATTTGTATGTAAGTCGGAACTGTATATTTTATCATTGTAATCCCAGCCAGAACTTTTTTGGTCTCTGTGACAATTGGATTTTAAAAATGTTGGGTTGTCATAAGAATCAGGATTAACAATAAATCTTCATTACAGACACCAGTGATAACTGTTAAAGCTGTTTATTGTAGGTTAAGGCTAAAGTACAATAAATTACCAATATCCAGTGGTCTGTTTGTAATTAGGGGTCGTATGTAAGTCGAGTGTTCTTAGGTAGGGGACCGCCTGTATTGAGGTACATATAATATATACCGTATGCTATAAGAGAACATAGTTTTCATAATAATCCAATTTAATGTATATTAGTACGGTATATCGGATCATTCATATATATGCATTTGAGAATGTCTCTTGGTTATATGTAAGACGAACCATGAGTAAAGACGATACTTGAAAATGTCCGAATGCATTTTGTATTTTGGCTCTTATAGAATTTTTTTTTTTTTATGAAATGAAGGACCTCAACCTTTTTAATTACACGAGTGCTTTTATTTGCTGTATCTCATACAGTGTTCTGTACATTAATTATATACATATTTTCAGTTGATTCTATTTTATCTTGGTCGTGGGAATATAGCCTTAGAATATGTAGTGCAGTGTAATTCAGAAAATAGAATGATGGCATGTTCAAGCCCCCTTTTAATTATAATTTAATACAGTGAGGTTTGTTTTTTTTTTTTTTGTTTTTTTTTAAGTATAAACTTTAATGGGAAAAAAAGTCCATTAAAAAACAAAAAAATTATTGAAATTATTAAATTTTCTCCAAAATGAGAGTTCATAAAAGTTAATGCATTGGCACGGGTGCTTCTGTGACCCAGGTCCCGAGTCGCAGGCACATCCGTGTACTCTTCTCTACCCCAGAACATCCACAGCAGATCTTCTTACCTGCCTGCGTTCCCACAATGCCTCCGGCAGCCCAGCGCGCATGGCCCAGTCTCTGAGGCTTCCTGACTCTTCCAGGACATACCCTGCCGGATCTTTGCAGCTTCCCAGTTGTGATTCTGCAATTCCTGTTGTGACCTCCTTCTTGCTATTGACTTCCATCCTGTGCCGCCTGACCTAAACTACGCTTCAAGCCTTACGATTCCGTACTATTCCTTGGCCACCAGTCGCGCCTGTGGAGCAATCTGGTGTTATCTCTCAGCAGCAAATACAAACCCGCTTGGCGGTGGGCTCTGGTGAAAACCGGGTGCAGCTCCCAGGTGTTTTTACATCCTCCCTCACGGTGGTCCTGTGTGTCCACTACCTCTGATCCTGACATACATTCTATATATCCCAAAATGATTCTACTTAACCTGCAAAAACAAGCCCAAGTATGGCGGTGCTGATTGGGGGGGGGATGCTTATGCTGCTAGAACAGGGAGCTTGAAAAATAGGGTTTAACCCCTTAAGGACGGAGGGTTTTTCGCCTCATTTCTCGCTCTCCAACTTCAAAAATCCATAACTTTTTCATTTTTCCGTGTACAGACCTGTGTGAGGGCTTATTTTGTGCGTAACAAATTTTACTTTCCCGTAATGATATTTATTTTAACATGCCGTGTACTGCAAAGCTGAAAAAAAATTCCAAATGTGGAAAAATTGAAAAAAAACCGCACGTGCGTCACGTTCTTGTGGGCTCAGTTTTTACGACTTTCACTCTTCGCTCCAAATAACACGCCTACTTTATTCTTTGGTTCGGTGCGATCGCGGTGATACCAAATTTATACAGGTTTTATTGTGTTTTAATACATTTTCAAAAATTAAACGAATGTGTACAAAAAAGAAAAAAATTTTTTTGCCATCTTCTGACGCTAATAACTTTTTCATACTTTGGCGCACGGAGATGTGTGAGGGGTCATTTTTTGCGAAATGAGGCGACGTTTTCATTGCTACCATTTTGAGGTCTGTGCGACATTTTGATCATTTTTTATTTCATTTTTTATGTTATGTAAAAAGGTGTAAAAGTCGCATTTCGGACATTTGGGCGCCATTTCCCGCCTCGGAGGTCACCGCCGGCCGTAACCGTTTTTATATTTTGATAGATCGGGCATTTTGGGACGCGGCGATACCTAATATGTCTGTGATTTTTACTGTTTGTTATGTTTTATATCCGTTCTAGGGAAAGGGGGGTGATTTGAACTTTTAATATTTTATTAATTTTTTTTATTTTTTAAACTTTTTTTTTTCTTTTTTTTTTCACTATCTTTTAGACCATCTAGGGTACATTAACCCTAGATAGTCAGATCGCTGCTACCATATACTGCAATACTTCTGTATTGCAATATATGGCATTTTTGCAGCACATTCATTACAATGAGCCACTGGCTCATTGTAACGAATATGCAGCTGCCAGATAGCCTCGTGTCAAAAGAAGACACGAGGCTACCATAGCAACTGATCGCCGCCCCCCGATGACGTTCGGGGGCGTGGCGATCGAAAAAAAGATGGCGGCGCCCACGCGCCGCCGTCTTTTAAACGCCGCCGGCGACTTTGCCGGCGGCGTTTAGGGGGTTAATAGCCGCGATCGGTGCAAGCACCGACCGCGGTTATTAGCGGTGGGGGTTTTGTGCAAAATGCAAAAACCCCCACCTTTGTATGAAGAGGACTCAGCCCGTGAGCCCTCTTCATACATCCCTTATACCTCTGCGCCGTAGAGCTACGGCGCAGAGCGTTAAGGGGTTAAACTCTAGATATATTTGTTTTGTTTTTTTTGCAGGGCAGCAGTTGAGGAAGCCTATTCAAAATCTATGCAGAAATTGTCCAAGATGGTCAGCAGTGGAAGCCACCTGGGGTAAGTAATGATATATATATATATATATTTTTTTTACACAAAAATATAGCAATTTATAATACGATCATGTCCATTGTTACTTTTTTTTTTTTTTTCTTCCCTTTGCACGGCAGAACCTTCGCCCCAATGTGGGAGATGTTTCGGGTCTCTTCAGACAAGCTGGCCCTCTGCCATTTAGAACTAAGCAAGAAGTTGCATGATTTAATAAAGGATATCAACAAGTATGGAGATGAGCAAGTAAAGGTCCATAAAAAAGTAAGCCTAGTTAGTGACTACATATCCAATACAATAGAAACCGCACACTCTTTTCTAGTGGTGGTGCTCAATGTGGGATTCTCAATCCAATCTTTATCCAATCAGAAAACATGGCCCACACACATTCTGAATTCTTATTTCTCTTTTTTATTATAACAAATTTGCACATGATATAGCTTTCACCATAAAGTAACAAATTGCGACGTTTCGGTCATCCCGACCTTTGTCAATTGAGATAAAATTCTATGATATTTTTTATTTCGGTTTAATATTTTGGAGTCCTACACAGCTGCTCTTCTGACATGCTTTAAGTTGATGCTTTTTTTATATCTCTTACTATATATAATTGGCAAGTGGGCGTTTTCACACTTGTGGGGGGCCCTACACATTCTGACTCGTCTACTGCAGTTCTGACAGCAAAAACCAGGTGAGGAAGGTTTCGTTATACCCTCCATCCTTCTGTTGCAGTCATGTTGTTTGTAAGGTATTGCGTCATTCTCTTGCATTTTCTAACCAAGATGTTTTGCAGCAGCTTTTTTTTTTCTTTACAGAAAGGTCTCTAATACCTTACTAGCACTGTGTCTTCTTTTGTCCTCTCCCTGTTCCCTTCTTCCTCAAATATGAGCGAAGGTAATTTCTTTTTTTGGCAGAAACCAACTTGCTCTGGGCACATCATATTTTACACTTGCACTGTGAAAGCAGTGCTATATTTCAAAGGGGACAACCTGACCCAGCATCTGTGATGTCAAACTGCTACACTACTTTTGCATGATGGTCTACCCTTTATAATCTGTTGAATTAGTGTATAGAACCATTGGCAAAAGCCTCTTCAGTTTCACTGGACGTGGACTCTTATAGCTCATTCCACATCTAAGTTTTGGTCTTCGACCGTCTTTCAAAGCATAACGTGAAGTCATTAAAGGGGTTGTCCACTTTAACCAAATATTTCTTATGGTTTGTGTAAGAAAAAATTATCCAGTTTTCCAATATACTTTCTGTATCAATTCCTCACAATTTTCTAGATCTCTGCTTGCTGTCCTGCTATAGGAAGCTTCTTTTGTTTACTTCCATTGGATAGAAGTCTGTTGATGTGATGGACAGGCAGGTGCACGAACCGTTATAATCACAGAGAGTAATAGGAGCTCTGTGATGATAACGGCTCTTGCATGTCCATCACACGACCATGGACAGACTTCTATCTGCTGGAAGAAAAATAGAAACTTTTATAGCAGGACTGCAAGCAGAGATCTAGAAAACCACGAGGAACTGATACAGAAAGTATATTGAACAATTGGATAACTTTTCCTTACACAAACCATATCAAATACTTGCTGAAAGTGGACAATCACTTTTTTTTTTCATGATACATTCAAATCCTCACCCTAAAGTGTTGCCGCCTCCTTTTTACATTTGGGTGCAATAATAATCGTAATCCTCCATCTTTATTTATGTAGCGCCATCAAATTTCGTAGTGCTTTACAAATCATAGGGGACATATACGAATATAATATTACATTAGAGTACAAACTTGGCATATATCTGATGTTTTCTGGATAACAGATGGGAGAAGGACATAGGATGGATTACTCCCATCCTGTGTATATATGGGCACAGCACTGTACTACTACTCCCATCTTCACAAGATCAAGGATTTCTTTAAGTTCACTACAACACTACCCCCCCCCCCCCACATCAACTCTGCTGGCCACCAACCTAAGAGGTTTTTCTCAAATTCACTTGCCCTCTTCAACTTGCCATACTGGACCATGTAGACAAATCTCTGCATTGTTTTAGTCTGCCTTTCAAGGTAGCAAAAGGAGGCATTGTTTTCCATTTAACACCTTGAAAAACTCTTTTTGTGGGTTTTTTTTTTTTTTTTTGCATATTTGTCTCAGTCTGATCATCTTCTCGCTGTCCGTTCTCAATTCCCTCAGCTTGTGGCATTCCTTCTTGAATGTAGGCTATGCCTCAAATAATGGACAGATTGAATGGTCATTATGTCAGGTGGTAGTTGCCCAATGTATTAGGGAGTGTTCCTGTGCCGGACAGTAAATCAAATCTCACATTAACATCCTGTAGCTCATGGCTATTTGTATTTTGTCTGCGACACCGGACTTCACTTCTGCCTGGTAAGCATTTACAACAGCATACTGAAGTCCCGCTGCTTCCCTGACACTGGCAAGAAAGTTTTCTTCCACAGCCACCTAAGTGCAGCAGATATATACCCCAAGCTCTGTGTGTCCTTCAATGAACTATGCTAGAAAAGGATTTGCAGAACAATAAAAATTTTATCTTTGTACAGCAAATGCTTCAAACCACACTGGAGGCTGCCAAACGCTAGTTTCGATCACCTGGGTGTGAGAAATGGAGATGCATCAAAAACTGGCATAAAGTGTTAATGTATTAAACCCCTGAAGACAAGACCTGTCTCTATCAGATCTGGTGTTTATGATTTTGGTTGCCCCCGGCCACAATGTAAATCTTCTGACTATGATCAGGCAGATACCTCTCATGAATAGCTTCTCTTGTCTGCACACTGCACACTGCTGTTGGTCTCTGGCCCACGATACTGATGCAAAGCACAACATATCCTGCAAAAAACAAGCAGTCAACCAGCTCTGTAGTTAAAAAAAAAAAAAAAAAAAGGAAAATGTTTCCAGCCTACGCTTCCCTATTCACAGCATTGTGTATTGGGGCCGGAAGGTTGTCGGGTACGGCCGGAAGCTGAATCCAGCGCTGCTCCGGCGGCCATGTTTGCTTACATGGCACCCGGACCGGAGTGACAGCAGTGCTGGATACCGGAGGGCGCCGGAAGGTAAGTAGGACTTTATTTTTTTTAAGCAGCCCTCTCCCGGCCACTTTTATTTTTTTTTTTTTAAGAACTCAGACAACCCCTTTTAATGCAGGGTGATGCAGCAGGGGTTAAGCGGTCTCCATCTGCCCCTTCTCTTTCCCTCCTCAGCCAGGGTGTTATTCCTGTGGGGTTCCCTGTGGCTCCTTCTCTTTCCCCTGTTACAGGGCAGTCGGGTATGGGGGATTGTTTACTGATGATGATGATTGCCTCGTGGTCTGCACTATGGCAGGGGATGCCGTCTCCGTGCTAGGGGAGGGCAGGATGGGCACAATGTTAGTTGTGGTGCCAGGGCACTTCAGGAGCTAGGGAACCTGTATACTGTGTGGGAAGGTGCATGAAAAGCTTATGGTAAATGTTCAGTACATCTTGTCTGTAGTACATTTCTGTATAAGTTCATATATAAGGCGCACCTTTTGATTTCTAAGAAAATTAAAGGATTTTTGGTGCGCCTTATAGGCCGAAAAATACAGTAATTGAATTCATTTGTCATATATATACATTTCTTCAATTAGATGTTATTAAAAAAAATGTTCCTGCGTGAAGATAATTTCTTATAAATGTAGCCATATGGTCCCTTAAACGAGATCAGCTTCCTCGGATACGGCCACCTCTGCTGGAGGGATGGCACAAAGACAGAAAAGGTTTTTGTATATGAAATGTTCCGGGAGTTACTGCAGGTCTCACAGCCGTCCTTTGGTAATGATCGCTGAATCCAGGTGGTCAGGCAGGACTCAATAGCGCATGTCTGGCCACCGCTGCCAAAATGTGAGGTGGCCGTATCCGTGGAAGCCATCTTGTTTCTAAGGGAAAACATGGCTACATTTATGAGGAATTATTTTCAAACGGGAACATTTTTTTTTTTTTTAATAACATCCAATGGAAGAAATGTTTACATATGGCAAATTCAATTAAATCTAAATGTCCAGATAGGAATACCCCTTAAGTATCTCCCACATTATTTTGAAAATACCAATTTTTTTTTTTTTTTAAATAAGTAAACTCAAAACTTAAGTACAAAAAACTAAACTTAAAAACTATTTGATAAGTGTTCAAAAGTTATAACTAATAAATCGACACAAGTCAGAATAAAATGTTAAAATGTGACAACTTTAGGAATTTTGAAAGTTAAAATATAA
Source organism: Engystomops pustulosus (assembly GCF_040894005.1). NCBI lineage: Eukaryota > Metazoa > Chordata > Amphibia > Anura > Leptodactylidae > Engystomops > Engystomops pustulosus. Next base: position 149,734,799 of record NC_092411.1, on the reverse strand, counting down.
TAACTAAACCTCCATGTATGTTGTTGTTATTCACTGTACAGAAATATATATTTCTCAGAATATGTTCAAGTTGTAACCTCCCGTATATACTTGGGTATAAGCCAAGTTTTACAAAATATGTGCTGAAAAAGTCCCCTCGGCTTATACACGGGTCAATACGAGTAAAAAATTATAAAAAATGGACTTCAAAAATAATAAACTTATATACTCACCCTCCGCTGCTCCCCCGATGTCATTGCGGCACCTCTTCTGGCTTCCCAGCTCCTCTTCTTGCTTTAGTGCCAGACTTCTGTCTTCTTTAACATCGTGCTGGGCGCCGCCATGTTTTTCTCCCGGGCGCCCAGCACGATGTTAAAGAAGACAGAAGTCTGGCACTGAAGCAAGAAGAGGAGCCGCGATGACAGCGGGGCAGCAGCAGTGCGCATCGGGGCCACCGGAGGGTGAGTATGTAAGTTTTTTTTTTTTTTTCTTTTTTTCTTTCTATTCTGGGCTGACCTTATACTACTGGGGGCAGGCTGTATACTGCTGGTGTGGCTGTATATTATAGGGGGCTTTCTGGCTATATACTGGGGGGGGTCTGTGACCAATGCGTTTCCCAGCCTCAGCTTATACTCAAGTCAATAGGTTTTCCCAGTTTTTGGTGGTAAAATTAGGGGTCTCGGCTTATACTCGGCTCGGCTATGTACAGTAATTCTTCTATAGTAATTTATATGCATATTAAACTAATCCCTATTTTCCTCAATGAAACTTTTAAGGCCAAAGAAGAGATGTCTGGTACTTTAGAGGTCATTCAGTTGCTGCAGTGTAGCTCTCAGCTTCTGCAGAAATCCAGGGATATCTACTGTGGTAGATTTGCAGAGCAGGAACGACTCCGGAGGGAAGGAGCACCGCAGAAGGAGATGGACAAGGTAAATTTGTTGGATAGATCTCAATGTTTGGATGACAAAACCAGTTGTGTATTGGCGTTTGTAATAAAGTTCTTAACATTTGCCTCAAATTATTTTAATAGGCAGAACTGAAGACCCAAAAAGCTGCAGAATCTCTTCGTGGTTCAGTGGAAAAATACAACGCTGTACGGAAGGAGTTTGAAGAAAAGATGCTGCAGTCTGCTCAGGTTTGTGACTTATTTTGGACTAAGCTTTCGTTCTTAACCGGTTCGCGACCGCCCGCCATGTATTCACGGCGGCGGTCGCGTTCCGATGCATGGAGAGGGCTCGCGGGCCGAGCCCTCTCCATAGCCGGTAAGTCTCTGCTGCATATTGCAGCAAAGGCTTACCGGTAACACCCGCGATCGGTGCCGGCACCGATCGCGGGTGTTTTCTTGCAGAACGCCGCCGGGGGAGGATCGCCGCTCCCCGTGACGTCATCGGGGAGCGGCGATCCGTTGCCATGGTAGCTTCGGGTCTCACGAAGACCCGAAGCTACTTCGGGGTAACCCATTCATTACAATGTGCTATCAGCACATTGTAATGTATGAGGAGTAAAATCCCCATATACTGCCATACTGTAGTATGGCAGTATATGGTAGGATCGATCAGACAACCTAGGGTTAAAGTACCCTAGGGAGTCTGAAAAATAGTAAAAATAAAAGTTAAAAAAAAGTTAGAAAAAAAAATTATAATAAAAAAACCTAAAAATTCAAATCACCCCCCCTTTCCCTAGAACTGATATAAATATAAATAAACAGTAAAAATCATAAACACATTAGGTGTCGCCGTGTCCGAAAATGCCTGATCTATCAAAATATAATAACGGTTTTTCACTGCGTTTAACCCCGTAACGGAAAATCGCGTCCAAAGTCAAAACTGGCACTTTTTTGCCATTTAAAAAAAAATTAAAAATTCTATAAAAAGTGATCAAAAGGTCGTACAGTCCTAAAAATAATATCATTGAAAACATCATCAAAAGTCGCAAAAGATGACACCACCCTAAACTCCATACACCAAAGTATGAAAAAGTTATAAGCACAAGAAGACGGCAAAAAAAAAAAAAAAATTTGTTCATGAGGTTTTAATTTTTGTAAATGTACGAAAACATTATAAAACCTATACAAATTTGGTATCCCTGTAATCATACTGACCCAAAGAATAAATTAGATGCGTCATTTGTGGCGTGAAGTGAAAGCCGTAATATCCAAGCCCACAAGAATACGACACAAATGCGTTTTTTCACCATTTTCACTGCATTTGGAATTTTTTTCCCGCTTCCCAGTACATGGCATGGAATATTCAATGCGATCACTATGAAGTGCAATTTGTTACGCAAAAAACGAGCCGTCACATAGCTTTTTACGTGTAAAAATAAAAAAGTTATAGATTTTTGAAGGTGGGGAATGAAAAATGGAAATGAAAAAACGGGAAAGGGCCCGGTCCTTAACCGGTTAAAGAAGACCTGTCACCAAAATTTTACCACCCTGACTAACAATGTCGGCTGATAAAAGGTTACATGTCCTTCCCGTATCGCCTAAAATTAGCTGCCATTAAGGCACTGTACCTTTTTAAATACAGCCATTTTTCTGATGTGCAAATGAGCTTTCCTTACTCGTGTCTACTAGGTTTGACTCTTCTCCTCTCCCAGGCTGGCAGTGACCACGCCCCCTTATTTTGACTGACAGCCCTGTTCCTCTTCAAATCACTCCCCTGCCTCCTTGTACTTATGGAAGCTCTATTCACTTATAGGAAACATTGTTTCAGTTTTTTTTACACGGTGCCTTGTGTTACATTCATGTCATGTGACCAGAGTGACATCACAGGTCCTTTTGCCTTCTAACAATGGCAAATTGCTATCCATGTATGTTATTACATTAAAATCACAACAACTTTCATGGAGGATGAGCAGGAGTAAGTCCTTGAAAGCTGCTGTGACTTCATGAGGTCAGATACATGCATGGGGTACAGTACAGTTTTCACATGACATGCCTCCTTACTATTTAGCAGGTCATAAGGAATGAGGATTAGATGGGAGGGTCTGAGCAGGACAAGCCCCCTCTGATGCCAGGAATATAAGAAAAAAGCTGATTTATGTGGATGTAAGCAAAATATTTTTAACCTAAAAGAAGGGTTTCAGTTAGTTAATAGGTCTCTAACATTATCACAGTAGTTAACACAGGAACTTGGTCATCATTGTGCACAGAACTCCTGTGCTATAACAGATAGCCGTAGTACCGAATTACTGTATATATTGCCATACACATTATATGCTCAGTTTTGGAAATCCTACAAGCACACAGAGCTAGTGTGTGTGTGTGTGTGTGTGTGTGTGTGTGTGTGTGTGTGTGTGTGTGTGTGTGTGTGTGTGTGTGTGTGTGTGTGAGTGTGTGTGTGGTGTTGTGTGTTTTTTTTTGTTTTTTTTGTTTTATAACCGAACACTCTTGAGGGCAACCAGCCTAAATTGTATTGGTAATGAATCATTAGTTTCTGTTTTTTTTCTCTTGTTTTAGTTATTTCAGGATACAGAGGCAGCTCATCTTACACAGATGAAACGGCTTGTTGCAGCATATTCACATTCTATTGAGGATACTCATGTGCAAATTGGACAGGTAAGTGTTTTTTTTATGTTGCTTAGCCTATATTCTTCCTCTTAGTTTGTGTGTTTACTGTGAACTGTTCCACTGTGTTGAATTCTCTTGGGGATCAAGGCAATGAAAAACAATCTGCAGACAGCATGTTCTGTCAAATGAGCATAATAATCTAGTTTTGTGGGAAAAAATTTCCATATAATTTTATAACTATACTATTATCTAGAAATGGGGCTCGTCCATTAGTTCTTTTTCTGTATCATATAATATATGTAAGCTGTGACTACAAAGAAAAAGATATACATACGGTATATAAAATACATAACATACGGACTCTATTTCACTCCCAAATGTATAGTCTTATAAAGTACATACTATATGAAAACAAGGGGCATTGCTGTGGTGGAAAAAGATCTGCTTATAACCCCCTCACATTTGGTAGTGCCAATAGCAACTTGCTTATACTGACGGTATATACAGCTACAGAAAACACAGGAGAAATCCCTATTTGTTACATCCAGTGACTGCAGGTGACGTGTATTTGTACTGTAGTTGTACTTTCTCCATTAGGCCCAGCATCACCACGTCTCCTCTTCAGCCACGTTTCCTTCCTGCAGAGTTCACCACACAGACCTGTTCCTACATTCTGGTTCTGAGGGTGCGTTCACACGTTGATGTTAAAACTGCATTGTAATGTGTTTTAAGTAGGTTTTAGGTGCTGTTTATTATTTTAACAGGTGAACGACATGAATTGAACAGATGAATCCCATTTATTGAACAGGTTTCCTCTTTAAAATCCAATTCACTTGAGTTCCTGTCTTTCAGTTGTCACATTAACAAAACTGCATCTAAAACCACATTATGGCTGATTAAAATGCCGTTTTAACTGCAACGTGTGACCACACCCTTGGTGCGGTCACATGTTGCAGTAAAAACTGCATTTCAATCAGCTTTAAGGTGGTTTTAGGTGCAGTTTTCCCCTTCAAACTCAAATTCACCCCTTCAGTTCATGTCTTTCTCCTGTTAAATCAACAAAACTGCACTTAAAATCGCCTAAATACTGATTGCGATGCAGTTGTAACACCCTGACAGTGTTACTCTCAGGCTGTAAGGCTGCGTTCACACGTTTGCCATGCATTTAGACTATACAAGACGCCAGGAACTCTGGAAAAGCATATGAGATGAGACGGGAGGCATGTCCTAGTGCCACATGTGGAAACGCCCCAAGATATGTCCCCCACACAGCCGCCCCAAGATATGACCCCCACACAGCCCGCCTGTAATGTGCCCAGCCCCACAGTTACCCCCAGTAATGTGCCCACAACGATCCCCCTATGTTCTTCATGTTCCCTTAACTCCTATTAGTGATGAGTCCTCTTTGTAAGTCTGCTCCCGTAAGTGAGCCGGCAGCTCACTTAACCACGCCCCTAATGTGCTCACCAAACCCCCTTTAACCTGTTAAAATCAGGTTAAACCTGGTGTGGCGTGCACTGTGCCAAATGCACAATTTCTCGTCACAATCCATGCTTTAGGGACACAGATCGTGATGAATGCGGAGGAATACACGGATAGTGAGGTGTCCGGGGCCTAGCCTTTTCTTGGGGCCTGGAGGCAGACAGGACCCAGAATACCGGAGTGGCTGGCTATTGCGGCCTAGGGCACACTGTGGTCACGCTGCTTGGTATGGGGACTGGAGGGCTGACCTACAGCCTGGCAGGTCTCCAGCAGGTGGTGTGTACAAGAAATATGGAGAGGCTAAAGTACTGGTTTCTCCCTGGGGCAACCCACGCGTTTTTGTAAGATAAGTCTCTTGGCATGGATGGGGAAGCCCGTGGTGGTAGACGGCCGTATCCAGGGATCAGACAGAGTGCAAATCAACTTACCCTTATTTATTTAAACAGCAGATGGCAACCAACAGGCCAGAACGGTCAAACGGCAGATTCAAATTCTGGTACTGGAGTGGTCATGGAGCGTGGTCCGCAGGAATAGGGCACCAGCCTGATGGTATATGCAGGGTGGGATAGTTGTGGTGGAGTTGTGTTTAAACTGTGGAAGCTGCAGCTCTGGGTTAGTCTCCTGACTCAATTCCTGGGACTGGTATCTGTGACTGCACTGACGGTGTTCTGCATACACGCTGTCTCTCTTCTCTGAAGACCTGCAAAGACCATGTGCTCCCACTGCACAGGGGTTTTATACTCCCCCCTGGTCAGGTGCTAGCACCTCTCTAATCACACTCCAGCTAACAATACAGCCACATAATTTAATAATTACTTACACCAATTTAACTCTTGCCTTTCCAGGCAGAATCTACAGCTGCAGTTACATTATATTCTCCTAGCATTATCTTCTGGGTGAGTTGCGCAGGGACACCAGATAGATCCTGACATGAGGAGGGCGCTATTTGCAACTTCCGCTTTGCCTATACGTTGGCAGGGGTCTTGCACTTCCATTACATTGTTTTCCATATTTCCGTCCATCAATAGGTATCAATAACACTGCATCTGGCATAGTTGGAAATGTCTCTCTATTCATAATCAATGTAATTTTTTCCTAATTTCTATTGTCGGATGGGCCGTGCCAGGCGGTCTACTTCAGTCAAGGACTACCAATCTAACCAGATGGGTCGTCCATCCCTAAAATAGACATTCCTGCATTGCCTATCTGACAAGACAAGATATTGATAGTTATTGCACCATTGCCTCTGGGCGTTGATACAGTTTTGTCCTGCTCCTGCTTGGATCATAGGTGCAGGTTGAGTCCAATAAAATAAAAAAAATCACCCAGTCCACACTAACGCTAAACATTACCTAACCTTTACCATTATTGTGCATATATTGCATATTAAAATTAAAATGAAGCTAAAAATAAGTGTCAAATATAAACTAGCTGTAAGAATTGCTAAAAGGCTAAAAAGGAAACAACCTGTTTCCCCAAAAATAAGACGCCACCTCCCTGAAAATAAGACCTAGTACAATTTTTTTCTAGGTTAGAAATATACGGCCTCAAACCATAGACATGCGGTAGAGAACCCTCCTACCATTAATGAGATGTGATCTGTCTGGTAAATCAACCTAATAAATCTACTTAAGTATAGATGCCCATCATTCTTCCTTTAGTCTGTGACTAAATGTGCAACTACACTGGCTACAGCTACTTTGTAGGCAGGTATGGGCATTTTTGGAAATAAATTGATTTATGTATTGATTTGGAAATACTCATGTATTAACTATGGTTTATCTTTATCCTCATATTATGATGTTCAGACCTAATTTCCTCTTTGCACAGGTTCAGGAAGAGTTTAAACATAACATGGAAAACGTGGCCGTAGAGAAGCTGATCAGGAAGTTTGCAGAGAGTAATGGAACTGGGACAGAACGACCCGGTATGGAGATTTTGCAGGGGCATGGGAGATTACCACAATTGTAATTGACTGAGGTCAATTGTAGCAAGTTTAACCTCTTAAGGACGCAGGGTTTTTCGGCTCATTTCTCGCTCTCCAACTTCAAAAATCCATAACTTTTTCATTTTTCCGTGTACAGACCTGTGTGAGGGCTTATTTTGTGCGTAACAAATTTAACTTTCCCGTAATGTTATTTATTTTAACATGCCGTGTACTGCGAAGCTGAAAAAAAATTCCAAATTTGGAAAAAATTTTTAAAAACCGCACGTACGTCACGTTCTTGTGGGCTCAGTTTTTACGACTTTCACTCTTCGCTCCAAATAACACGCCTACTTTATTCTTTGGTTCGGTGCGATCGCGGTGATACCAAATTTATATAGGTTTTATTGTGTTTTAATACATTTTCAAAAATTAAACGAATGTGTACAAAAAAGAAAAAAAAATTTGCCATCTTCTGACGTTAATAACTTTTTCATACTTTGGCGCACGGAGATGTGTGAGGGGTCATTTTTTGCGAAATAAGGTGACGTTTTCATTGCTACCATTTTGAGGTCTGTGCGACATTTTGATTATTTATTTTTTTATGTGATGTAAAAAGGTGTAAAAGTCGCATTTCGGACATTTGGGCGCCATTTCCCGTCTCAGAGGTCACCGCCGCCCGTAACCGTTTTTATATTTTGATAGATCGGGCATTTTGGGACACGGCAATACCTAATATGTTTGTGATTTTTACTGTTTATTATGTTTTATATCCGTTCTAGGGAAAGGGGGGTGATTTGAATTTTTAATATTTTATTAATTTTTTTTATTTTTTAAACTTTTTTTTTAATTGTTTTTTTCACTATTTCTTAGACCATCTAGGGTACATTAACCCTAGATAGTCAGATCGCTCCTACCATATACTGCAATACTTCTGTATTGCAATATATGGCATTTTTGCAGCACATTCATTACAATGAGCCACTGGCTCATTGTAACGAATCTGCAGATGCCAGATAGTCTCGGGTCAAACGAAGACCCGAGGCTACCATGGCAACCCGCACGCCGCCGTCTTTTAAACGCCGCCGGCGACTTTGCTGGCGGCGTTGAAAGGGTTAATAGCCGCGATCGGTGCAAGCACCGACCGCGGTTATTAGCGGTGGGGGTTTGCTGCAATATGCAACAACCCCCACCTCTGTATGAAGAGGACTCAGCCCGTGAGCCCTCTTCATACATCACTTATACCTCTGCGCCGTAGAGCTACGGCGCAGAGCGTTAAGGGGTTAACTGGATGTTAAATATGGCTCAGCTGACAGCTCCACCTTTCTTCTTGTCTTCTCCATGCCCTCTTTCCGGGACAAGTGAATATGCCCTTTTCTATGCCAAATTGGCATTGAGTATTTTTGGGGTTCTGTAATGTGGTTTCTGTGGGTTTTTTATTTCGACCTTGTGCTGTTTTTATTTCAGAAGCTGTTGAATTTGAAGGTTTCCGCTTCCCAACGTCTTTAGAAGGTAATTATTTTGCTATGATTTAATAATTTCCGTTGAATTTTGAGCACAGCATATGTCTTATGACCGGAAAATCCCTTTACACATATCACATTATCGCTATCCACAAGATGCTACTATGCAATCAAGAAATGGGGTCCAATAATATATCAGCACATTTGATGAATTTAACCAGCAAAAGACGAAACAGGAGGATGTGCATATAGTTCAAAATACAACCTACTTTGATTACAAACATTTAAAATGGCACATGTGATACATACAGTATGTAGGCCATAATCACAAATACAGCTACTTATTTCTGTACCAAAGTGTCCAAACACATATTCCGAATTTGGGGGTAATGCAAGGTTTATCAGCATATAGTTATTTGCTTGTAGAGAGAATCAGAGTGAATACATGCAAGAATAATAAAGAGAGAGGAAAAAAAATGTATGCTACCCAGGCAATATCGGCCTTCATATCTGATAACAGGCAACACCTCATGAAACCAAAAGGACCCCATCAACCAGCAAAACCGCACTCTGGAGAGGGCTCCTTCACTGGATTTTTTTTTTTTCTGCCACAAAATGTCATCTTAGATGGTGCTTGGCATCTCACAGCACATGGTGGTTGAGCTGGGTAGGCTTACAAAGTTCATTTTCTGTAGATGTGAACTATGCATATTTTGGCCAAAAACGTGGGCAAGATTTAATGTGGTGCTACATGTGGTGAACATTGGGGTCATTACATTAGGTCATTAGGTTTATTAAAGAATGTTTGTTTCCTTTTAATAAATAGTTACTACAAATAGTCCACCTGACGACAAATGTATGTGAATTCACAGGTCTCTGACGCAGAGATGATAGTTACTGTAATGCAGCAACAACATTGAGAAAGTAAAATAAGAATTGATCTTTTTTCAAAACACAGGTGGTCCCCTACTTAAGAACAGACTTGCAGACAACCCCTAGTTACAAACTGACTGCTTGATGTTGTCAATTTACTGTACTTTAGCGTTGGACTACAATAAAGTGCTATAACAGTTATCAAAGGTGTCTGCAATTAAGCTTTATTGTAAATCCTGTTTTGTTTTTTTTGTTTTTTTATGACAATCCAACATTTTTTAATTCCATTCACAAAGAACAAAAACATTTGTGGCTGGGGTTGCAATTCTAAAATATACAATTACGACTTGCATACAAATTCAACTTGAGAACAAACCTACAGAACGGATCTTGTACATAACAACAATAATGATAGTAATCTTTATATAGCGCCATTAAATTCCGTTGCGCTTTGCGTAATACGGGGACTGTCTGGAAACTTAAAATAAAATCTATTTAATTTTTTATTTTTCAACGCAGTTATCTGCACTTAGAACTAGTAAGTGTATGCTTCTGAAGAAATATTGAGCTGCTTTATGCAGGCTATATAAAGTCCTTGTTTCCATCTGAGTTTTTTTTATAAAAACGGGAATACTGAAAATAGGAGAAAGAAGAACCAGCAAAAAGAAAAGAGAGAGCTGCCAGAACTCATGAAAAATATATAAAGTATGCTTTATTATCCCCTTAGCGCTCTGCGCCGTAGCTGTACTGCGCGATTAGCGTTCAGCGCAGTACAGCTACTGCGCAGAGCCGATGCCGGTTCAGCGCTTTATAGCAGCCGAACCGGCATCGTTAGCCGCGGGATTTCAGCGGTAATTTACCGCTGACATCCCCGGCTAACACCCGCGGTCTGAGTGGGCTCCGATCGCGGGTGTTTAACCCGTTAAATGCCGCGGTCAACGTGACCGCGGCATTTAACATGCCTTCTGGGGGTCTTTACCCCAAGATCGCCCCCCCCCCCCCCCGCACCGTTTTCCGGGGGGCCGATCGCTGTTTTGGCTCCTCTGGGGTCCGATCAGGACCCCAGAGAAGCCTGGAGGGTTTACCTTTAAGATGGCGTCTGTGACGTCATCTTAAAGGCAAAGTGTCAGCCTATGCATCTGCATAGGCTGGCACTGATAATACCCTGCAATACATTAGTATTGCAGAGTATTATCAAGAACAAGCAATCAGATGATTGCTTGTTCATATCCCATGGTGGATCATGTAAAAAATGTACAAAATAATGTTTTTCAATAAAAAATTACTTTATAAATCACTAAAAATGCCCATAAGCCCCAAAACATATAAAGAGACATATAACGCTCAAAAAAGTCTAAATCATAACACAAACCCCACATATATAGTATCACCGCGTCCGTAACAATCCATAGAATAAAACTAAATAACTATTGAACCCATATGATGAACGCCGTAAAAAAAAACGCCAAAAACCCACCAAAAATTATGATTTTTACCTATTATATCCCACTAAAAATGCAATAAAAAGTGATCAACAAAACATATGTACTCCAGAATGATATTGTTGCAAAGAACAACATGTCCCGCAAAAAACAAGCCATCAACCAGCTCTGTAGCCAAAAACGTAACAATGTTATGCCACTTGGAAGACGGCGATGCAAAAATGATAGATTTTTCCCCACATTAGGGTTTTATTTGGCAAATTTAGTAAAACATAAGAAAAAATATTCATGTCTGGTATCCCCGTAATCGTATCGACCCATAGAATAAAGATAACAGGATTATTAGGCTATAAGGTGAACACGAAAAAAAAAAAAAGTAAAAAATCCAGTACAGAATTGATGCTTTTCTACTCATGACCTCAAAAAAAAGTTCCAAAATTTTCAACAATAGGTGATACCAACCCCAAAATGGTAACACTGGAAAAAGCATCTCGTCCCGCAAAAAAAATGCCATCACATGACCCCAATAACGGAAAAGCGAAAATTTTATAGCCTTCAAAAGGGGGCAACGAGAAAACTAAAATCCTGGCAGCTGCAGGGTGCTCCTTCCCTTCTGCGCCTTGCTGTGCCCCCATAACACAAGTAATGTCCACATGTGGGGGGTCGCTGCACTCAGGAGAAATTGTAGAACAAATTTTATGGTGAGTTTTCTCTTTTTATCTTTTGGAAATGTGTAAATTTTAGGGCTAAATGAACGTATAACCGACAAAATTTGACCATTCTAAATTTCACCGCCATTTTGATTCAATTACTATGAAGATCTCAAGGGGTTAACAATCTTTGTAAATGCTGTTTCTGATAGTTTGAGGGGTGCAGATTTGAAAATGGATTGGTTATATAGGGGGGTTTTGTTGCTAAATATGTAAAATTTGATTTCAAACAGTATTTATCCTTAAAATAGTCAATTCCGAAAATACGGAAAATCGCTATTTGATTTGTAGGCCGCGTGACGGCAAAATAAATTATCCAAACATTTAAAAAATTATGAAAATGTAAAGTAGACAAATGGGAAATGTTATTCTGCAAGTTATTTAGGTGGTAAATCTATCTGCCTGAAAACGCGGTGATTTTGAATTTCGAAAATGGCAAATTTTTCTAAAAATTCATCATTTTTTTTCTTTTTTTTGTAAATAAACGCAAAACTTATCAGCCAAAATTTACCACTAAAATGAAGTACAACATGTGGGGAAAAAACAATATCAGAATCGCTTTGATAAGTAACAGTGTTCAAAAGTTATTACCACAGGAAGAGACACTGGTCAAATTTAAAAAAAAAGTTGTGAGCCTTAACCTGCAAACAGGCTGCGTCCTTAAGGGGTTAAAGTATCAGTACAAAAATGTGAATAACCTATAACATCCAGTTGCAATAATAAAAGATGGAATAGGGGGTTACCACAGAGTACAAAAGCCACCCTCCTCTGTAAGCCCAGAGACCAACAATATACCTGGCAACTCAATTACAGAGTCTTAATAAAAAAAAAGTGAAGCAAACCGATGTATATGAAAATCAGTAATTCAATATACCTAACATAAAGACCGGAGGTACCTTCCGGCTTCAAATGGTGTATACAAACAAAGTACACCCACCTGAGAGCATTATAGGGAATGGTCAGTGGGAAGTCCTAGGGGGGCCAATAGGGGTGGGTGTTATCTATTGGCCCCCCCTAGGACGGCCCACTGACCATTCCCTATAATGCTCTTGGGTGAGTGTACTTTGTTTGTATACACCATTTGAAGCCAGAATGTATCTCCAGTCCTTTATATTGTTGGTCTCTGGGCTTTCAGAGGAGGGTGGCTTTTGTACTCTGTGGTAGCCCCTTATTCCATCTGGGGCCACTTGTTTTCCCGTTCTTTTTTATTATTGCAAATTGATGTTATATGTTGTTTACATTTTTGTATTGATACTTTAATAAAGCATACTTTTATATATTTTTCATGAGTTCTGGCAGCTCTCTTTTTTTTCTTTTTGCTGGTGGATTGTTTAAGGGCTGTATACCATACATCTGAGATTATAGGGGTTATAGGGGTGTTTGGCTGAGAGAGAAGGAAAACCCTCTGATTTAGAAAATCTTCTTCTTTCCCCTGCTGGGAACTGTTTCCATTCTGCTCACAGAAAAATATGGAAGGGAATATAGCGCAATGTAAAGAATTTTTAGCACAAGTGCATAGTATTTTCAGCAAGGACTGTTTCTTCATATACAATTTTTTGTTGTTGTTGTTTTCTTTGAGCCTTCAAATGTTTAGTACATTCTAAAGATCTTACTCTCCCGTGTAGGTGTAAAGCGCACGTGGTCAAAACCTTTTCGTATTCGGGGATTAAGTAGAAGAGAGAAAGAGGCACAGCATGTGTAAGGGACAATGGTTACATTTCTTACTAATGTGATATTTACAGCTGCCATTTTCACAGCTTTTATTTATATGTTCTCCTTTTTTCCTCTTTTATCCTGCAGGGAACATACAGAGCCAGATTGTGTGGTAAGACATATATTGTTTCTCTCCTTTCTTTTTCTTTTTTTTTTTTTAATGATACATGTTTGGAACTGCCTTTCATATCATAAGAATTTTTACTGGCTCCCATTCCCCCTTTATGACCTTTGGTCAGTCCGTCAACACCTTTTTATTGTTGTCTGTAAAAAAACGCATGGTATGTAACAACTTATTTTTCCCATGCCTTATCCAGATCTTCAGTGACGGACAGCCTTTCATATCGGAGATAACTGTTAATCACTGCAAAGACCAGCCCAATAACTAGATACTAGGTGTAATGCCCTACTTGCTGCTTCTAAGGATGTGATACATAGAGGCATGTGGAGTTTTTCATTCATGATTAGGCTTATGACAAAGTGATTCTGATGAGCTACAGCCATTTTTTCTCTTGCATAAAAATGTTTTTCAGAGCTTCATATCTCCGCTTGCAATATTGATTACATGTAATGTTTTCTATAATTGGAAGATATCTTAAAAGGGGCTCGCCATACATGTTTTATATTATGTTACAACTGAGGTATTCTTTATTGCAATAGTGTTCTGTTTTCTTCATCGGTGAAGCCCAATACTGCTGCCCCCCACCTCCATTTTAGATGGCTTCTTTCCCTCCAAACAGCACCCCATCCAAAAGGTTACTGCCATTGGAGGGGCATGAGATTAACATGTAATCATGTCAACTCCATTGTTGTATATTAAGCCTGCCATCACCTCACACTTAGACTCTTGCTTCTGGGGTCCTAAAACGAACCTGTGAGGAAAATGGCACATTGCTGAAAATGGCTGACCCCAATTTCAGTATTTATTCTACAGCGTAAATGTCCAAACACAATTGGCTCACATTTAATGTTTATTCATCTTTGGTAAAAAGAGTGAATGTGTGTGTTTTGAATTTAGGAGGTTCCTGATGTTGATGAAGACGGTTTTACAAGGCGTCCTGATGAAAATTTAACCAGTATCTTTTTATTTGGTCCACTAGCGGAAAACCTTCCGTATCATATCATACTCCAAAGATGCCTATTCAAATAAGTGTAGTTTTACCACGGGAGGTTTGTCTTTTTTTTTTTTTTTAGCTGCTTCTTTTTTTTTTTTTTTTCTTCACATTTTCATTTTGCCAGATTTAAAGACAATAGACCACATTTATTAAAGTGTTTGCGTGTTCTTTTCATTGCAAAGTCCGAGAGAAACAGGAGCAAACTGCTTGCACATGTATTTATGAAGTGTCTACGCCAGTATTGTCACTGCCGCACTATGCCTGCCGCGCCTCAAAATTCTGCACCTAAAGGGGTGTTTCGGTGCAAAGTCAGAGCATGCACCAGATTTATTACTGTGGCTAGAAGGTGCACCAAAAAAAAAAGTTGCACACTTCCAGAGCAGTGCAGAGGGTACCAGATTAATGAAATACTGCCACAGCAAATACCTCCTTCGAGACACCCTTGGTGTACACCGCCTATATTGTCATCAGATTTATTCAGAAAAGGTTAAGGGAAGAGGAAAGGAAACTTTAAGGGTGAAGATAAAACTTACATTTTCCTATACCAATAATGAATAAAAGCTATCAGTGAGAGTAAACACTAAAACATTATCTGACCAAGTTGCAGGTCTGTAAGCACTATGTACTCCTATTCCCAGTATACCCCAAATTCTGGGACTAGAAAGGCTATATAGTGGTGGGTCCCCTTTGCTGTTGTTGTACCCCTATAGAATCATACAATACCACTGTCAATGGGATGATATTGTATAGCCCTCAATTGAATGGGCCCTACAATTTTACTATTACTTGTAAACTCGCAAGCTTATTGTTTATTTTAAAAGTTGATTTACTGTTGTGTTCAATTTTGGAGACTGGCTACAATCCCGGGGTCAACATCTGCAAAGAGTTTGCATGTTCTCTTCGTGTTTGCGACAGACATGTTCAAGCTCTTATGGGATTTGCATTGTATCCCTCATATATGAGGGCATATGATGCAAATATGGTGTGTAAGTTCCGTTTCCAGCCATCTACTACTTTTTTCGGTCAAGCACCCCAGGCAGGCGATACAATTGAACAACCACCTGGATGTCAAAGGTTTTTATGAACTTTGGGCAACATATAAAATGTTGCCATCCTGTTGTGCTTGAGCGAAAGGAGGAGAAGATTTGGATGTCCTACTACAGGCGGTCCCCTACTTAAGAACACTCGACTTACATACGACCCATAGTTACAAACGGACCTCTGGATATTGGTAATTTATTGTACTTTTGTCCTAGGCTACAATAAACATCTATAACAGTTATCACAGGTGTCTGTAATGAAGCTTTAGTGTTAATATTGATTCTTATGACAACCCAAAATATTTAAAATCCAATTGTCACAGAGACCAAAAGAGTTCTGGCTGGGATTACAATGATAAAATATACAGTTCCGACTTGCATACAAACTCAACTTAAGAACAAACCTACAGACCCTATCTTGTATGTAACCCGGGGACTGCCTGTACTACCCTCCTACGCCAATGGATTTTTAAATTAAAGACTCTTAAACCACAGGGTCTGAATGACGCCTCTAATTTTGCCTGTGTTTTATAATTGTTTATCTTTATCCCTACAGGATATCAGGGCCATTTTCCATAGCGTCCCCCATGACGGCCCCAACTGGAGGATGACCCTTGACCTCTGTAGGGACAGGAAGCAGAGAGGTTAAATACCCCACCCCGGCATCCGTACACCAGTGGCTTCCTGTCCCTACACAGGGCAGGTAGTAGAGAGAAGTCTCTCCTCATCCCCAGTAGTTGGGACGGTGAGGGGGGACCTAAGTGGCGCAGGGAATTGTCCCTTACCCTAAGGCGGTCTCGGCCTCGATCGGACTTCGGTCCTTTCCTCTGCCACAAGCAGAGACGCCATTTTTTCTCCGGCTCTGCCCGCAGCTCTGCGCAGCTAAGGACACCCGGAGCGTGTCCATCGCGGAGGTCACGTGGACCGGCTGCCGTCCGACTCCGGTGACGACTTCCGCCGGAAATGACGGGACCGGATGTGACGTCACGATGGCGCGACCCGGAAGCAGGAACGTGGAGCGGTAAGATTCAAAAAGCGAGATAGTCATGTTGATCTGAGGTCTAACAAACGCTCTTTTGGCCCTGATTCAAGCATTTCTGAGATCGGACGCTATTCTAGGCATTTCCAGCCATTAAGGTCGGTTACATGCTGTATGATTGCCTCATATGTGTCTTATCCAACCCAGGTCTATATACATGTATGTATCTATCTTAGGGACCTGTGCAGTGTATCCCTCATTTCAAGATACCTCAGGTACTCCTTTATTCATATTCCACTTGGTTAAAAGCAGAATTTATCTCACTTCTGTTAAAATGTTTAGGTTTACTGATACCGGTGGTCCCACAATTGGGAATATGGAGACGCAAGGCATGGAGGCTTCAGGTCTGGATCTCTTATCCTTGAACCCTGTAAGTAGGGTTAATTAGGGATAGGGTGGTGGGTCACCCACATATCCCCGTGTTGTCACATAGGGTCCGGTTAAGGACTAATTACTTCTCCTTCTCCTTGGTAGGAGCCCAGGGAAAAGGAGAAGGATAAAGTGAGAGCTAAAGATCAGTCGAGCTCGAAGAGAGCCACTTCAAGGAAGTGCAACATGTGCTCAGAAAAGCTCCCTGCAGATTACAAAAAAACAGTCTGTAAAACCTGCGTGGATAACCTACTCAGGGAAGAGAGGTCTTCTTTCGTGGATGAGATGCGCAGTTTTATTAGGGATGAGGTTAAAACATCTATAGCCTCATCTATAACAACTCTTATACCTCAAGAGCCTCTGCATAAAAGACAACGAGTTATGGAATCCATGTCAGACTCCGCATCGGACTCGGAAGGGACCAAGGAATCTATGGATATGGAGCCAGGACCATCCAATTCAGCATGTAAAATGGAATCTAGATATTTACTAGCTTCAGAAGATCTGGAACCACTTCTAAAGGCTATGAGAGATACCCTCAAGATTGAGGAGATAGAAGAAACTAAATCCATTCAAGATGAGTTATTTGGACTCCTTAAGGTTAAGAAGAGGCGAGTGTTTCCCATAAATAACACTCTTAAGGAGCTGATACTTGAAGAATGGAGAGAACCGGAGAGTAGAATCTCCATTTCTAGAGAGTTTAAAAGCCGTCTCTCCTTTGATGAAACAGAAGCAAAAATTTGGAATTCTACCCCCAAAGTCGATATTCAGGTCACCAAGATGACCAAAAAGACGGATCTTCCATTCGAGGATGCAATTCAGCTGAGGGATCCTCTGGATAGGAAGGCGGACAGCCTTCTAAAGAAGACATGGGAGTGTGCCATGTTGAACCTAAAATCTAATATTACTACGACATCCATGGCACGCACTCTGTTTCATTGGATTACAGAATTGGAAGGTCATGTTAGAGACGGCACTCCAAGAGAAATGTTATTGGGCACATTCTCCACCTTAAAAGCAGCGGCCGCCTTCATTGCAGATGCCTCAGCGGAGGGAGTTAGAATAAGTGCCAAGGAAGGGGCACTGTCAAATTCGGTTAGGAGGTCTCTCTGGCTTCGCCAATGGACCGGTGATTTCAGGTCAAAATCGAAATTATGTGGAATTCCATTCGAGGGGGAATATCTTTTCGGTTCGGAACTCGACACGCTTTTGGAGAAGGCGGCAGATAGAAAGAAGGGGTTTCCGGAGTCCAGGGGTATCCCCAGGAAACAGCCCTTTCGGGACGCTAAGGACAGGAGACAGCCCTTTAGAGGGAAAGGCAAGCAAGGTAGATGGAGCTACCCTAAAGGAGGAAAAGGAAGAGGCTTCCTACTCAGTGCCAGCAACTCTGCCCCGGCTTATAGAAAACAATGACGCCAGGGTGGGGGGAAGACTATTGAAGTTCCACTCTCAATGGACTCAGATAACATCAAACCCCTGGATACTAAGTATTCTTCGGGAAGGTTACCTGTTAGAATTAACCTCTCTTCCTCCCAGAAAATTTGTTCTGACCGAGCAGCCCTCGGAAAATCTCTCAAGCTCATTATGGTTGGAGATACAGAAACTAGTTCGACTGGACGTCATCATCCCTGTAGCTCAAAAACAGTTAAAAGAGGGACACTACTCTCCCCTCTTCTTAATAAAAAAACCAAACGGTGCATTCAGAATGATTTGCAATCTGAAAAAACTAAACAGCCATATACTCTATCGAAAATTCAAGATGGAAACCGTGAGTTCGGCAGTCGTCCTGATACAACAAGGAGCGGTTATGTGTACAATAGACCTGAGAGACGCATATTACCATGTGCCGATACATCCAAAATCCCAGAAGTTCCTCAGGTTTGCAGTTCGATCACCTTGGGGAGAAGAGGTCCACTACCAGTACAAGGCACTACCCTTTGGGATTTCTTCAGCCCCAAGGACATTTACAAAGATCATGGTCGAGGTGATAGCTTATCTGAGGCAGAAAGGGATACTAGTCATCCCCTACCTGGACGATCTGCTAGTGGTGGCCAGTTCAGAACAGGAGCTAATACACCACCGAGATATTACAAGGACAATCCTACAGCAGTTAGGATGGATGATAAATTTGGAGAAATCCAGACTAGTCCCAAACACAAAAGTTGTATTTCTAGGAACACTATTGGATTCGATCCAGCAGATGTCCTTTTTACCACCAGAAAAGGCAGCGAGACTGAGACAACAGATCACGACGTTTCAAAAAAGGAATCATTGCACAATAAGAGAAGCCATGAGGATACTGGGGCTTATGACATCCTCCATTCAAAGTGTACAGTGGAGTCAGAGTCACACCAGAACCCTTCAAAACTGGGTTTTGACCTCCTGGGACAAAAATCCCCAACACTTGAATCAGAAGGTTCAGATATCGATAGCGGTCAAGCAATCCTTGGAGTGGTGGACAGAGACTTCAAATCTGGGAAGAGGAGTGTCATGGCATCCCTGGCCAGTGATAAACATCCAGACGGACGCAAGTCAGTCAGGTTGGGGAGCAGACATAGCAGGGCGACCCATTCAGGGGCTATGGCCATCGACAATCAGATCCCGTTCCTCAAACTTTCGGGAACTAAGAGCTGTCCTAGAGACTTTAAGAGCCAGCACTCAAAGCCTGAAGGGGAGTCATATAAGAATTTACTCAGACAACACCACCACAGTGGCGTATCTCCGTCATCAAGGGGGTACCAGGAACCCAGATCTCCTCAGTCTCTCAGACAAAATATTCACTTGGGCAGAAGCCAACATCCGCTCTCTCTCAGCCACCCATCTAAAGGGAGAAAAGAATTTAATAGCAGACTATCTAAGTCGTCAGACTATAGACCACAACGAGTGGTGCCTGAACGAGAACATCTTTCTATATCTCACACAAAAATGGGGACAACCAGTGACAGATCTCTTTGCCTCCAGCAAAAATACAAAGGTTCCCCATTTCTTCTCTCTGGAGCCAAATACTCCGTTTTGCCGGAGGGATGCATTCAGTCAGACTTGGAGTGGGCCTCTAACGTACGCTTTTCCTCCTATACCTCTCATAGCGAGAGTTGTTCAAAAGATCAGAGAAGACCAAGCGAAAGTTATTCTCGTTGTTCCCTGGTGGCCAAAGAGGAACTGGTTTCCGTGGCTAGGGAAAATGGCATTAGAAGAACCCATCATGCTGGAACCAGTAAACGATCTCCTATTTCAGGGCCCCATTTACCATCCAAATCCACAGGCTCTCCAGCTCTCGGCGTGGATCCTGAAAGGATGTTGTTGATTGCCAAAGGACTATCAAACAAGGTAATTTCTACACTTAAAGCCAGCCGCAAACCAGTCACCCACAAAATCTACGCAAGGATATGGGGAAAGTTTGTATCCTTTTGTGGCAGGACTCCTCCTAACCAACTATCCCCTAATATTTCACAGGTGCTAGACTTCCTGCAGGCAGGATTCGACAAGGGCCTGAAGACGAGCTCTTTAAAAGTCCAGATTTCAGCCCTCAGTGCCTTTTTCGACACCTCGTTAGCAGAGAACAGATGGATTCAAAGGTTTGTCAAAGCTACTGTCAGGCTAAGGCCACATATAAAGCAAAATATCCCAAACTGGGATCTTTCACTAGTGCTAGACTACCTCACAAAGATACCGTTTGAACCTCTCGAGACGGTTAAACTCAGAGAATTAACACTGAAAATTTCCTTTCTTATAGCCATAACAACAGCTAGGCGTGTAGGGGAAATCCAGAGTTTATCAATTAAAGAACCATATCTTAGACTGTGTGAGGATAAAATTGTGCTAATGTTAGATAAAACCTTCACACCAAAAGTTGCATCATCTTTTCATCGTAATCAAGAGATTGTTTTACCTTCCTTCTGCCAGAACCCAAAGCATGCCAAAGAACGGGAGTGGCATACACTGGATGTCAGAAGATACCTGTTACATTATCTCGAAGAGACCAAATCCTGGAGAAAGGACGACAACATTCTCCTACAATTTAGGGGAAAAAACAAAGGCAGGAAAGCTTCAAAAGCATCCATCGCCAGGTGGATCAGAACGGTCATCAAAGAAGCTTATGATGCCAACAACCTGGACATTTCAGGGACTATTAGGGCCCACTCGACCAGAGGGGTGGCAGCCTCTTGGGCGGAGAAACGTGGGGCCTCATTAGAGGACA
The DNA here is from genome assembly GCF_040894005.1 of Engystomops pustulosus. NCBI lineage: Eukaryota > Metazoa > Chordata > Amphibia > Anura > Leptodactylidae > Engystomops > Engystomops pustulosus. Next base: position 149,713,941 of record NC_092411.1, on the reverse strand, counting down.
TATGTAGAGCAGCTACCTGGTCTACTCACCTGACTTTTGCTAAACACTATAGGCTAGATGTCCAAAGTGCTAGAGATCTAACCTTCGGAAGGAAGGTCTTACAAGCTGTTGTCCCCCCCTAACTTTATAATCTGGTACATCTCCAGTTGGGGCCGTCATGGGGGACGCTATGGAAAAAGAGAATTATTCTCACCGTTAATTCGGTTTCCATTAGTCCACCATGACGGCCCATATATATTTCCCACCCTGTATTTTTGATTAAGTTAATATTGCCTTTTTGTTATGTGTGAATTGATAACATACAATAAATGGGTTGCATCCAAGGCCGGTGTAGTTATTTGGTAGCCACTGGTGTACGGATGCCGGGGTGGGGTATTTAACCTCTCTGCTTCCTGTCCCTACAGAGGTCAAGGGTCATCCTCCAGTTGGGGCCGTCATGGTGGACTAATGGAAACCGAATTAACGGTGAGAATAATTCTCTTTTTTTCTGTCATCCAGACTGTCTTATTAAATTATCTCTTTCTGGATTCTTTTGTTATTTAATTGACCTCTATGAACTTAATATTTGAGTGAGGACAATTGGTGAATAATCATAACACCTGCATAAAATTTGCATTAGTATTACATTTGCCATTAAATGGAGTTTTCCCACAAAAGAAAACAGTTTTTATTGCTGTTTTAGCTCCTATCTCTCCCTGCTGCTCAATGCTAAATCACAGGGTGTGGGCGGGGACTATCTAAGCAGACATGATCGGGCTTATTTACTAAGGGTCCACAGAATGCACTTTAGTCATATTTTGGAAATTTTTGGGATTTGCACCACTGTAACCGCTATTTAGAAGAGGATTGTGTCGCAAGTGATCGTATTTTGGCGTATCGCGCCGGCTTTCATGCGACAGAAATGGGGGGGGGGGGGGTTGGACGATCTGACCGATTCGGACTGAGTGTGGGATTTAATATTTAAATTGTGCCGCAACCAATGCACATACATACACACAGGTAAGAAGATTAACCCTGGCAGACCTGAGCGGGGAAGAGATGGATGCAGGAAATTGGGCGCACGATCTTCGTGAATCGCGCAGGAGTGCATCATCGTCGGAGACTCCGTATTTCAGGAACTCCTGTGGCCGGGTAAGTAAATGTGCCCCATTATAATTCATATAGTTCCGTGGGGCAACAATGTGGTTAGATTATCAGGGTACAAGGTGTATATACGATTTCATCTGGCTTCTGACATTGTACTAACACACTGATGCATAGAAAGAGAGATGAGTCAGATCAGAGATGCATGAGATGATTACAAAGAGGCTTATAGACCGTTACACTTTGAGCTCTGCTACATCTCACAGATATGTGCCTGTCTCCCCCTTCCCCCAGATCACTTATCTCTTTGTAGCTTGTAGTTTCCAGACTTTCTGCTCACCATGTGCTGACAGGATGTGAATCGGTGAGAGTCTGAGCTCCGTGCAGGGGGCGAGGCTACAGCCACAGAGCATAGACAAACTCAGCAGTACGATCTCATCCAAGATGGCGCCTGACCCGAAGTCAGAAGTTACTGGGTCTTGTCTGAAATTGTGTACAGCAGGACTGACATGTTGGACTTGGATTTGTGATATGCTGCATTTTTGTTAATAACTCTGAGTGTTATTTTGTTATCCTGAGTACATTTAAGAAACTTGTCTTCGTGGGAATACCTCTTTAAATTTGTATTGGTACTAAACTTGTTAGCCACTAGATTGGCTAAGTAAAAAGCATAAACCAACAGGCACAGTTGATCTGTGCTGTTTAGGTCCTCCTTATTATTTGCCTTTCAGATTTACGACAATATAGATTTCAATGTAGAGCCCTTTTTTATAGGCTCCTGACCCTGTCAATCAATGAATCAATAAGGAAGCGCGGCTTACCCGACCACTCCCGATCCCTAGAAGAAGCAGAGTCCCTCGGCGAAACGCAGTGTCTGGCTATAATGCCTCCTAATCTCCATGTTTAATAAATGTGCCCACCTGTTAAGATAGAAACCCCACCACATCCTTGCACTGCAAGCATAGTTTTTTATCACGTTGAGTCCGCAGTCAGATGTATTCCAATATAGTAGCGCCAGCTGCCTGTAGTATACTAACCAGCTGTTCCACGCTAATGCAGTGAATGAACCGCCATCCCAACCACTGAGTGACATCACTGCCTGGTCTGATAGAGACATTGTGAAAGCAAGCTAGATGACCATTGTTTAATTCTATCTGCAGCCAAGGACCTCGTACTATATAATATTAAGCAGCGATAAAAAAAAAAAAGACTTGTAACCATTTATCAGCAGGCATTGTTAGTCAGGGGGGTAAAATTTTGGTGACAAGTCTTCAAATAGACTAGAATTAGCTGCCAGTGAGGCGCTGTACCTTAATTACAGCCATATTCTGATATGCAAATTGGCGTTCCTGACTCATGTTTGGTGGCTCTAACTCTTCTCACTGGCAGTGAACTACACCCCATTATTGTGACTGACAGCTTTGTCTCTTCAAATCTTTGCTCTTCCTCCTTATACTTGGGGACTGTCTGCTTATATTCAACTACAGACATATAAAGCTCTATTTACTTTTATAGGAAATATTGTGACAATTCTTTACATGGTTCCTTGTGTTACATTCATGTCATGTGAGCGGAGTGACATCATCGTAGGTCCTTTAGCCTTCTAACAATAGCAAACTGTACACCATGTATGTCATCACACAAAATCACAGCAGCCTCCATGGAGGATTAGAAGTCTATAGAGACTGATGTGACTTCATGGGGTACAGCTTACTATTGTTAAGAGGCTAAAGGACCCGAGATGATATCACCCTGGTCATATGGCCTGAACTGCTAAATAGTAGGGAGGCATAAGGCATGGGGAGGTGTAGATGGGAGGGGCTGGCCGAGTAGTACACGCTTACTCAGATGCCAGGACTATAAGATAAAAGGTAATTTATGTGGATGTAAGGTAAACAATTTTTAGTTAAAAGAAGGGTGTCTGTTAATGGGGCTCTACAGGAACGGTCACTAGCTATATAGGTGAAAATGTGATGACAGGTTCCCTTTAATGAACTGCATCCCTGACTGTGTCGCTTTATATGAAGCAGACCCAGTGTTGGCCAACTAGTGCCTGCAGTTATGGACCTTGATCACCAATAATGAGCATTGACACTGCTTTCACCGCCAGATAAATAGTGTGTGAGAGCTTATGATCCTGCATTTACAAGGCAACAGCACTGCACACTTATTTAGTACATAAGAAATCTTTAGTACATATTCCTAGGTCTTCTAGCCAGTCTCCATAACTGAATACAACAGTACAGGCAGTCCCCGGGCTACATACAAGATAGGGTCTGTAGGTTTGTTCTTAAGTTGAATTTGTATGTAAGTCGGAACTGTATATTTTATCATTGTAATTCCAGCCAGAACTTTTTTGGTCTCTGTGACAATTGGATTTTAAAAATGTTGGGTTGCCATAAGAATCAGGATTAACAATAAAGCTTCATTACAGACACCTGTGATAACTGTTACAGCTGATTATTGTAGCCTAGGACTAAAGTACAATAAATTACCAGTATCCAGTGGTTCGTTTGTAACTAGGGGTCGTATGTAAGTCGAGTGTTCTTAAGTAGGGGACCGCCTGTATATTAATTTTTAAAATAAACAATAAGCTTGCAAGTTTACAAGTAATAGTAAAATTGTGGGGCCCATTTAATTGAGGGCTATACAATACAATCCCATTGGCAGTGGTATTGTATGATACTATAGGGGTACAACAATATAGCCTTTCCACCCCCAGAAATGAGGTATACTGAGAATAGGAGTACCTAGTGCTTACAGTACTGCAACTTGGTCAGATAATGTTTTAGTGGGTATTAGACTTATGAAGACCGTGCACCACTCTTGATCATTTACTCAGTATCCATAGGATAAGTCGTTAATAGTTAGTGCGGATTCATACTGTTTGTGGTCACGGAATGTGAAAATTGCCTTTCATGGACTGACTACACTGCCATCGATGGAACTCCACGCATCAAATTAATATGATGCACAGAGGTCCTGCTTCCCCAGCAGAGCCGTTACTGTAATGGTTACTTTGTCTGATCTGTGTGCAGCATATATCAATATTATGCATGGAGTTTTGTCTCCAGCAGAGTAGTTTGTCTATGGTATAGAACTTTTTGTTCATAGACTAACCACAAATGTGAATCTGGCCTAATCTGTGGTGGTATCACCACTGGCACCATTGCCAATTGAATATTTTACACTAGGGTCCTATTTGCAAAAAACAAATGAGCGCTATTGCCTTACAGACATCGATCAACAATTAATGGCATGTCCTATAAGTAAGCAGTAAAAGGAAAACTGTCGGAAGTAAAAATACCTATAAAAACCACTAACTTTATAAAGCAGATAAACAGTTAATGTTTGTTATATGGCCCTGCATGGAGGCATCATCCAGAAAGTCCATTTTGAAGAGATATGCAAACTAGTTAAGTCAGAACACACCCTGTTAAAAACACAAAATAATTCCCTATGTTCGCAAAACAAATCTCACAAGAAGGTCGAACGGCGCCAAGAGGAATAAAATGGTCAAAAGTCCATAAAGATCACCACGTTAAATACAATATAAATACAGTTATTTCTCTGCCTCTACATTCTCTTGATATAAAAAAAATATCAACAAACATACGGTACCTCTTCAATATACAATCAAGGTACTCACAAATGTAAAGATAGTCCTGGTCTTTGACATAACGTCCTGTGCCTCCAGTATTTAAAATACCATTATATCCTCTTACGTTATCCCCACTCTGAAGCGGCGTCTCTCTTGAGGTCCCAGCGGTAGTGGATAGTTCCTGTGTTGCTACAAGTTCCTCTGGCCGGGGAACGCGATCTCCTCCACAACAGTTCTGCTCTGCTTGTCTCCTCTCCTATTTGTCGCTCGGGGATAGGGGGAAAAAGTACACAATAGTGCAGTAGGTCTGGAAATCTTTTTTAAAAACGTCTTTATTAAGAATACTCACAAAGGTGATGATTAAAAAGGACTGTAAAAACACGCTCGGTAAAGTATGCCCGACTCAGAGTTTCGCCTGGAATGGCTTCCTCCGGGGCTTACCGGCGTGTGGAAGTACGTGTTATTTATACAGAAATCGGTATACATGAGCGTCAAGTTTGTTACATGTTTTTGTAAAAAAATATCTATACAATCTTTCTAATATATACGTTTAAACAATTCTTTTAAAAACTTTTATTATGCAGTGATGCTATTAGGTGATATCAAAAGCATTTTGACAATAATCAAAAAATGAAGACCAGGACTATTTTTACATTTGTGAGTACAGGCGGTCCCCTACTTAAGAACACTTGACTTACATACGACCCCTAGTTACAAACGGACCTCTGGATATTGGTTATTTATTGTACTTTAGTCCTAGGCTACAATGATCAGCTGTAACAGTTATCACATGTGTCTAATGAAGCTTTATTGTTAATCCTGATTCTTATGACAACACAACATTTTAAAATCCAATTGTCACAGAGACCAAAAAAGTTCTGGCTTGGATTACAATGATAAAATATACGGTTCCGACTTACATACAAACTCGACTTAAGAACAAACCTACAGACCCTATCTTGTATGTAACCCGGGGACTGCCTGTACCTTGATTGTATATTGAAGAGGTACCGTATGTCTGTTGATATTGTTTACATTAGGAGAACGTAGAGGCAGAAGAACACACCCTATGCTGTGATTGACATGCTTGCGCCCAGGGACTAGCTAGCTCTCCTGAACTCTCCTGCAGGGCGGCGTAACTACAGGGGTAGCAGCAATAGCAGCTGCTATGGGGCCACACTGTAAGGGGGACCTGACATCTAGGGTATTGTGTGTGTGTGTGTGTGTGTGAATATGCTATATGTGATGTGTATATGATGCATATGGTAGTGTATGCGAGTATATATGGTATGTATATTTTTAAAGGGATAAGTTGGGCCTCATTCAGAGATCTGCTATAGGACCCCACCTCTCCTAATTACGCCACTGCTCTCCTGACATATAGTACTGAGCGTTCTGAGACAAGCTGAGCAAGGAGCTCTATATACAAATGATAAGCCAATTATTTGTATAAAGTTTATCTGGAAGCTGTTTGAATTTCGTTATGAGGTACAGGGACGTTGTTTAATAATGGAATTGGTAGGCATGTCTTAAAAATAAACGACATTATTAATTGCATTTTATATAATATTGTAAAGTTTGTGATGGGATTTCCACAACAAGCCAAGTGTCATCTTTCAGTAAATAAATGTCATTTTGTTTTTCCTACGACACATTTTACCTTAACCGAAATACAGGAGAATCCTCGGTTGCATGCTGCTCCTCTAGTGACTCTGATTTTGATGATGATGATGAACCACGGCGTTACAGAATTCAGATAAAACCCCCACAAAGTGGGGAAAGAGAAGAAGATGAGGAAGCTAAAATGAAAAGGCTAAGGGACACAGTGGTGTGCATGATCCAGCCGCCTGCAGCAGTGGTAAAGCAAATTTTGAATGGTTTGTTGGATGTTGGATTATTTTTTTAAATGTTCCTTACCGAAGTGTGATATCAGCTGACTGCTAGAGGCTCATGGGATTGCATTGTTAAGAACTGCATTCAGTACAAAGCTTTTAAATGCTTCATTTGCCCTTTTTTGATCCATGTTCAGTAAATCATGTTTACCTGCTTAAATAAGACACTGCACCAAAAAGAACTTCAAAACTGGATGTAGTTCTTTCTTACCTGCATGGTGTGGAATAACCTACACCTCAAAACTGCATGGATGATGGGTTAAAATAATTTAGTGCAATTTAAAATGCACTGGTGACACAACTCAGTGTTGCATAGTTGGTCAGAGCCCATAGTTTTAGTGTTGGGAACATGGGGTTTCTAAACCAATAGTCTATGCACATTCACGTCTGTACAAGTGTCATAGACTCGTGTACAGGCAGTTTTACTCCCTCGAAAGAAAAGAGCCTCTGACTGCAACTCTAGACATACGCATTCAAGACTCAACACACATGTTTTCAGACAGCATTTCCATAATGTTTGAAAAGCTGTCATATTGACTTGGGAAAAAAAGCCTAAGTAGCTCAAAGTTCATACCACCACTAGTGGTGTCAATTAGTCTATTCCATTATGAACTAGAATAACAGACGCCCTAAACTGATGGTACACAAAGGGCTTCTGTTTACCATCTGTTTCCATTGACTTCCATTAAACTTGCGTTACACATCAAGCAAAACTGTAGCTGTAGTGTTACTTTAGAAATAAGAGAACTTTGCAACGGACACCACGAACAATGGTGTGAACTGGTCATTACTCTAAATCTGTGTGCAGATATGAAGCACATTGGGGTATAAGAAAGGTGTGAGTATCAAGGTACCATATGTGCATAGGTCTGCGTGACCCTGCGTGATACATGAGACAACAACCAAACACTGCCCTGGGAACAGCAAGCAATTTTCATTATGATGCAGGAAGTCTTTGGTGCAAACTAGTGCTGTTGTCCCATAGGGATGTAGGGACTTCTTGTTTCATACATTCGTATGAGGGTTCGAGTCCAACTGCCATGGCAGTGTTTGTTTCTCGGCCTATGTATGAGGGAATTTACATGAGTAAATAAGATGCGTTCTGACACTGTGTGGTAGGCACTCCTACAGTAGCGTTCACATCACGGCAGCACACTCCATCCTGTGACCATTGCTACTTCGGGTATAGAAGAGGAAAGGACAAGCCATTTCCCTCTACACTGCAAATTGCTTGGATGAGAATCGATGTGGCCCTGCATCCATTTAGCATAACATAAATGCATTTTTCCCTTGCAGTGAGAACTAGAGGGGCTTTATAAATTTGTACACCTGTTCTAAAGTGCTGCCTTTTTTCAGTAGTAACAATTTCTTACCACTTACAGGTTTCGGTGAGGCGACAGACAGTTCGTAAGTATAAAATGCAAACATAAACATAATATAAAAATTTTTGGCTTTACTTCTTTTCCACCCATTTTATTCCTATTTATTTTCTTTCTGAAAACAGGCACAGTGACAAATTCTGGAGCTGCATGTGCAGAAATGCAAATAAATTGTCATACAGGTGTGTCTAGAAAATATAATATATTGCTTTTTTTTTTTTTTTTTTAATACTAATAAAATGTGCAATAGAAGCAATGCTAAGAGTTCTTGTGTTCATATTTTCACACAGATAAATCTAATTTGGATTTCCCCAGCACCTCACCATCCTCTATAACAACCAGGTATATGTTATAATTGTATTTATTATTCTGTTCTTGTTTAGCATATGTATATAAAATTGGCATGTCCCCATAGAGAATAATGTGCTCATTGCCAAAGTGTTTTAATAAAACTTGCTTTCCAATAAAAGGAAAAGTTAGATGAACGTTTACCTTTCCCTCTGCAGAGGAGTGTCCAGTGAGAAGAGGTAACACACCCCCCTCCCCCCCCGTCATGTGTCTATTTCATATAAATGGGAAAAAAAACCGAAAGCACCCATATCCCTCCTATTTGAAATGGACACATGACTGAGCGATTTCCTGAGGGTGGGGGGAAACCACACTGGCCACTCCCATGGGACACTGCTCAGCAGAGCGAAAGGTAAACTTTCATCTAACTTTTCCTTTCAGGAAACTTTTCTATCGGAAAAAGACGGTTTTATTATAAAAACACTTTGGTAATGTGCACACTATTCTCTATAGGAAATGGGGGAACCACAAAAAGGGTTCCTGATGACAGGTTCCCTTTTTAAGGGTTTCATTTTTCTTTTCGATCGCTACTGTTATAACCGATACAGACAGCAACAGGTAGTTAGCATTCAGCTTGGTTGACTTTTGAAATTAATATAATACAATACAATACAAAGAACAGATGGTGACAGGACAGTAACGGACACATTTAATACTTAGTGACAGGCCTTAAAAGGCTTTAATGACCAAACATGTTAACAGATTTTCATACATATTGGTTTAAGGGGCATAACTTCCTTTATTTTTTTTGCTGCATTTTTTTCGTGACACATAGGGATAGTTAAAAATAAAAAAAAAAGTTGGACTTTTTTTTTTCTCCAGTTTTTGTAATTTTAACCCCCATTAAAAAACAGTTTTGTTTGTAATGTATGGTATAGTGTGGGTATGATAGATATAAAGACCCCTGGAGGACAATTCCACATGACCTTTTGTGGGAGCAAGTGTTTGATCAGAGGTCTAGGACTTGGTCTAAACAGACCCAGAAGCTCTGATTAACCCCTGCAGACCTGGCTGACCTCATAGCAAAGTGCTAAAGCAGTGCAGTCTAGTAAGAAGCAGAGCCGGCTCTGCCGCTGCTGCTTTGGTGGTGTGAGGATCTGAGAAGGATGAAGCAGTTATAAACCGCATTTTCCACTTCGTCCCCCATGACGGCCCACCTGCAGGATGCCCTTTGACCTCTGCAGGGACAGGAAGAAGAGAGGTTAAAAGTTCCCTCCCCGCATCCTCCCGCCAGTGTTCTTCCTGTCCCTGTTGAGGTCAGATCAAGAGAGGTGCCCTCTCTCCTCCAAGGGGGGGGGGAGGGGATGAAGTTCTTACCGGTATGCCGTCCTCGGCGAAATCCGGGCGGGCTAGGGTCCTCGGTCGGCTTCTGCCTTCCCTGCTGGCTGCCATTTGGTCCGGGTCGGGGCCGCCGCACTGCGATCCGGAGGTTGTACGTGCGGCGGCCGAAGAAAAAACTACATATCCCTGCGTCCTCGAGGTCGAATGACGACTTCTGGCCGCGACCGGAAGTGACGCCAAAAAAGGCGCAAAGCATCCCTGGGAGCCGGGAAGGCCAGTGGTAGCCTCTTCAATGGGGGATGGGCTCCCCATTAAGGTATTTAAAGCGGGATAGTCACGTTGATCTTGGGTCTAAGATCTCTGTGGATTAATGCTAGTTCTCGTGTGTCCTGCGCTTTGGTAGTCTCGTTATGGCTGATGAAGCAGACCTGACTTTCCTGCACCCTCCAGTCTCAGTAAGTGGGGTAAATTGTGCAGGAATTGGTTTTTACGTTATGTAAAAGATATCGGGTAACTTATTATCCTCCTATTGCCTTTTAGGAAAAAGACCAGGGGTCTAGGGGAAAAGGCAAGGAGGATAAAGGGAATAAGGCTAGTAGGCCTGAAAAACCCGAAAATTCTGAGAAAACGGTTAACGTTTGAACCGGAGGAATCAAAGCTATGGGATTCCTGTCCCAAGGTAGACGTTAAAGTCACGAAGATTGTGAAAAAAACGGACCTTCCATTCAAGGATTCAGCACAACTAAAAGATCCTATGGATCGAAAATCGGATTCCTTAATAAGAAAGGCCTGGGAGACGTCGATGCTAAACTTAAAATCAAACCTGGCAGCTACGTCTGTAGGAAGGAACCTACTCTACTGGCTCAACGAGCTAGAATCTCACATTAAGGAAGGAACACAGAGAGCAACTATCCTGAAAAATTTTCAGTTAAGTCTGCAACAGCCTTCCTAGCAGATTCCGTGGCAGAAGGGATTCGGTTTTCTTCCAAAGAAGGAGCTCTTACTAATTCGACCAGAAGAGCACTGTGGTTGAAACAGTGGAGTGGGGACATGCGATCAAAAGCAAAGTTGTGCAGCCTACCATTCTCTGGAGAGTTTGTGTTTGGTCCAGAGCTGGATACGATACTTGAGAGAGCCTCAGACAAGAAGAAGGGGTTTCCGGAAAAACCAGCACAAAGGAAACTGCCCTTTCGGGACTTCAAAAACCAAAAAGACAGAGACAAAGGAAAGAGTGGACGCTGGAGCTACCCAAAAGGAGGTAAAGGAAGGGGGTTTCTCTTCTCCACTCCCACAGATACGAATAGAAATAGAAAAAAATGACGCCAGAGTAGGAGGAAGGTTGTTAAAGTTCAGAGAGAAGTGGACAAAAGTTACTTCAAATCCCTGGGTTCCGGATATACTACTCAATGGATACAGAATAGAATTTATCAGTCTTCCTCCTACAAGATGTAGATCACCATCTTCTTCAATGTCCGTTACATCCCACGTTTTGATCTGGCAAGAAGTGTTGTCTTTGTTCCTGATCTTTTGGAACAGGAGTCACTACCCCTGCTGATAACAATCTGGATTTTATTCTTCTCTTTTCTTGGTGAAGAAACCAAACGGTGCAAACAGATTGATTGTGAACCTGAAGCGCCTCAACGACTTCATGATCTACAGGAAATTCCGGATGGAGTCCGTAAGATCCATCCACTTTCACAGAAATTCTTAAGTTTTTCGGTCTTATCTCCAGGGGGCTCTACACTTCACTTCCAGTTTTGTGCACTCCCCTTTGGCATATCCTCAGCCCTAAGAACCTTCACCAAGGTGATGGTAGAGGTAGTGGCATTTCTCCGGCAACGAGATGTACTTATCGTTCCCTACTTGGACAATTTACTTATTAATTTCATCAAGAAATTGCACGATAGAAATATTGGAGAATCTGGGTTGGATAATAAATTATCAAAAATAAGAACTCTTGCTAGCCACAATAAGAAAGTTTCTGGGTGTAAATCTGAACTCGAGTTACCAAATGTCATTCCTTCCACAGGAAAAGGCCGTACATATCAGGAAACAAATAGCGAGGTTCAGGAGAAGATCCATGATCTCAATCAGAGAAGCCATGAAGGTTCTGGGATCCTTGACGGCATGTATCTCCTCAGTGGCCTGGTGTCAGGCACACTCCCGGTTCCTTCAGAGGTGGATCCTGAAGTCTTGGAACAAAAAACAGGAAGATCTAGACAAGGTCCTGATTCCTCCTGCGGTAAAAGAAAATCTACTTTGGTGGTTGGAGGAAAAAAACCTGAAAAGAGGGATATTCTGGACAAACAATCCATACGTTTCTATTCAAACAGATGTGAGTCAGAAGGGATGGGGCGCAGTAATGCCTCATCATTTTCCCAGGGTACCTTGACAGACGAGGTGGCCAGAAGGTCTTCCAATTATCGGGAACTGCGTGCAGTATGGGAGGCCTTCAGCTCAAACGTATCTCTCTTAGCCCACCATCATCTTCTGGTCTTATCAGACTACATGGCAACCGTATCTTATATAAAAAGACAAATGGGAACCAGATCTCCGCTTCTGAGCGCTCTAACTCAGCGAATATTTTCGCGGGCAGAGGATCACGTCCTGTCGATACCAGCCACTCACCTGAAAGAGAATATAAAAGCCGATTTTCTCAGCAGGAAGAGAATTCTCCCAAACGAGTGGTGTCTGAAAAAAGAAGTGTTCCACAACCTGGTATCCCACTAGGGAAATCCTCAGACCTATTTGTTACAAGAAGGAAACAAAGTGCCATCACTAGTTTTCGCTAGAAAAAGGGGAGAGCAAGGAAAATCTAGATGCGTTCTCTCATCCCTGGGACAGGTTATTAACAAAACTTCTTCCTGGGATCTGTCCTTAGTTTTGAATACTTTATCAAAAGGTCCGTTTGAACCAATTGACTCTTCTGATATAAAAAACTTAACCTTAAAAACTGTATTCCTGATTGCTATCACCTCAGCCAGAAGGCTAGGTGAAATACAGGCGATATCAATCAGAGAGCCTTATATGAGAATTCTGGAAGATAGGATCTAACATAATAATAATTCTAACTTTGTTCCCAAAGTAAATTCTAACTTCCACAGGAACCAGGAGATTATACTTCCCTCCTTTTGTGAAAATCCGTCCTCCGAGAGAGAACATGAATGGAACTCTTTGGAAAAACAAGGGGAGGAAGGCTTCAAAGGCAACCATTGCTAGATGGCTGAAGACTGTGATATCATTATGTTATGAAATCCAGAAGACACCGGTCCCTGCAGGAATACGAGCCCATTCAACCAGGGCAATGTCCACATCCTGGGCAGAGAGAAGAGGAGCCTCGTTGGAGCAGATCTTTAAGGCTGCAACGTGGTCCACCCCTTCTACATTCTCAAAGCATTACAGACTGGACTTACCATCTTCAAAGGACTTGGCTTCCGGACGCAAGGTTCTGCAAGCAGTAATCCCTCCCTAAATCCTTACTTATTTTGTAAATCTCCAGGTGGGCCGTCACGGGGGACGAAGTGGAAATCATGAATTGGTTACCTACCGGTAATTCTATTTCCATTAGTCCACCATGACTGCCTATATTTTCCCACCCTAAAGTAAAGTTTTTGCTGTCTAGGTTTGTGGATGAAACTTTGTATGTGATGATAACATACTAATAAAACTGTTGTATCCTCCTCAAGTGTGGTTATTTAGGAATCACTGGCGGGAGGATGTGGGGAGGGAACTTTTAACCTCTCTTCTTCCTGTCCCTGCAGAGGTCAAGGGGCATCCTCCAGGTGGGCCTTCATGGTGGACTAATGGAAATGGAATTACCGGTAGGTAACTAAATCATGATTTCCTCCTCCCTTGGGTCTGAGACCCTGTCCTGCAATGCGAACAGCGCAGAAGAAAACTGCAGCTACGTCAAAAGATATTGCTGCATACTCATGATCCGCTGACCTCTAAAGTCAGTGGGTTTTCGGGATAGAGAGAGTTGTGCTAAATATTGGCACAATCACACTTATTTATGGTAATGAAACCTTAACATATGAGTGCTTTTTTTCCCCTTTCCCGCCTTTGTTGATAAACTGTTTAAAGCCCTACAATCTCCATCCACATAATAACACATACCTTTGTGTCTAAAACTCTCATCCTAGCTGAGCTTTACACACAGAAGCCATATAAAAATAAGACCTGGCAAAGTTTATACCACAATATACTGTATTTGTAAAAATTCAACTTTAATTAATACATACACCAGTTGAGGGGTAGTAAGCACAGCAACTTAAAGCAATACATTTCCTTACAAATAGCTACTGGTGAGCGGAGATTGACGGGCTGTGATACAAAGTCTGCAGTGGCTTATCAGTGGTTGTATCATGAACAGTGCATGACAGCCCCCAGACATCATTAAGTTGGGACTAGGTGGGGGAGCTTCCAAAGCAAAGCCACATGCTTGCTGATGGCCCTTGACTGCACATGCTGCACACTTCAGAGGCTGGGGCTGACCCAAAAATGGCTGCACAATTACCTGAAATGAGTAAAGAGGAACCGGGACTGGTGCAAGTGCTGAACAGCACTTACCCCTAGTTTCCTGGTTGTGACTACTTACTGTAATAAACACTACAGTGAGTAGTGACATCATTGACCGAGAGACAGCAGGTCTGACAGGGTTAAGTATGGAAGGCTGCTTCTCATGTATATACAGTGCAGCAGAAACCAGACATTTGTGGTTACTGTAAGTAATGTATGAAGTGTATGGTGCCAGCACTTGATATCAATCCCGCCATTCCATTTCTATGTCGAGAAGCTCTGGGCCCTTGATACTTCTGGCATGCGGTTGGGCAATTGTGCAAACGCTGGTGTAGAATTACACCATAACATGTGTCAGACTTGACCTCCCGACACACCCCTACACTTGAGGTGGAGGTAGGGAAATGGTGGCAATTCATTGTCATGCACCAGGATTTGTGACTTTATCAAGGCTTGTACACAAGTACAAGTGTTGATTAACACCCCGCCACCACCACCACCACCACCACCACCAATTGTTTTCAATGTATTACATAGTGCAACTGCTCCATGTGAGTGCAGCCCTAGGCCAGGAGACAAATGGGACAGCTTGGGACGGTTAGTTACATTACGATTGTTTAATCTACAGCAATTTTCTTTAGGAGCATAGTGGCTAGAATCTGTTTTTAAAAACCTGCAACCGTTCACTCCAAGTCTGCAGCTTGTTCATTGTTGCTCAGGGATTCCATCCTGTCCCTGACCTTACACTAGATGCCCACAACCAAGCCAATTGTCAGCCATGAAACCGGATGATAACTTCCTTTATACTCAGCGAATCTGTATCTGCTTGGCATCTGTTTTTCTCATGAAATATAGTATGAGTGACCAGTCAAAAATGGATTAGATTAGCACACACTGTAATATTTAAAGGAATGGATACACTGCCTGTTGAGATAATGGCCATGGGCAGTCCTCTATTAATGTTTTGAATTTAATTATGGTGTGTGGCACGGTTTAAAGTAAATGCCAGTTTTTAAGAAGTTTGTGAAGGGTGTGGTTAGAGAGCTGCTGGTATTATACTGAACAGGTAAGTCTCATATTATTAAAAGCTCCTTCCTAAAAATACTCAGAAGGGAGTATCTTTTACGCTGCAAGAAAAAAAGTGTGACCTGCCTTATATGAAAAATTTACTCTCCAAAAAACATGTGAGGAGTCTATACGTAACCCTCATGTCTCCTATTCAATGAAGCAGGTGTCAAAAGGAGTGTTCCCATTAAAGAAAATTCTCACATCTCCACCCCCTAGTGATGTTAGATCATTTTAACCCCTTACTTTACAATTTTACTCGGTTGTATTGCTGTTTTAGCTCCTTTCTCTCCCACTGCTGCTCAATGCAAAATCCCACACGGACACATGGAGAGATGTGGCAGATCAGAGATGCATGATATTACACGGAGGCTGACATAGGCTTTTACACTGTTACACTGTGGGCTCTGCTACATTTCATAGATATATGCCTGCATCCCCCTTACCCCAGATCACTTATCTCCTTGTAGTTTGTTGTTTGCAGCCTCTCTCTCATGATCTCCTGGCAGCAAGTGTCTGTGTCAGGGTGTGTGGCTTCAGACAGTAATCTCAGCAGCACGCTCTCGCACAAAAATCCAAGATGGCGGCCTCGACTCTAAGTGAGAAGTTACTGGGTCGTGTCTAGAGGCAACTAAAATGCAGGACCGATAGAAACAGGTTGGACTTAGATCTGTGAAATCCTGCATTTTTGTTAATTACAATGAATTAGAGAATGCTATTTTGTTATCCTGAGTACATATAAGAAACTTGTCTTTGTGGGAATACCCTTTTAAATCTGTCAGTTGCATCAAGCTTCTTCTTCCAGTGCTGCCCCCACATCCTGTTCGATTCCATTTTTAATCTCCACTTCAGCATAGTAATTGGTATATGAAGTTTGCATTCCCAAGAGGAGTCTTTTTTTGTCAGATGGTTATTAAATTCTTCTTGGCTACTAAAAACCAACTTGTCAGGACAAATGTGATATGCACTTGGAAGAAAAATGCTTCAAAGAAGCAAAGAGTTAGTAAAAGGTCCCCTTTTTTATTTGGAAATCGGCACAAAGGTCACAGCAGGAACCAAAAGCCAAACATGGGGTAGTCTTACTGGTTCTTTTAGTTTTTATTAGTGTATACTCTGTACAGTAATTCCTTATTGCATTCTTTTTATTCCAGCAGTGATTCAAATTCCGACTGCAACTCTCATCCTGTTCATTCTTCATTTGGACCTCTTCAAGAATCTGTTTTTGAACCAGATGATTTTCCAGGTATCCTATATCTAACACACATCTAGTATGTACAGCTTACCTTATCAACTGACTACCTTTGTAAGATGAATTGTCATTTAAAGTGAAAACTGCAGTATTAATAATATTTTTTTATTGCAATAACACAGTTTTGTAAATAGGGATTTTAAAGCATGCACAACCTTATTTATAATTGCGGTCTTGTTCTCTTAATTTAGTTTGCAGAACCTACACTCTTGCCTCTAGTCCATCTCCATTCTCTTCCTCATCGCCTGAAAATGTCGAAGACTCTGGTTTGGATTCGCCATTCCATCCGTTTTCTGTCCCTTCGCCGGACTCTAGGCCATGGACTCCCCGTGATGACTCTTCCACTACGGACTCTGTTTTAGTAACTTCTTCATTTAATGACTCGCCATCCAATCTAACCAACTCAAATTCTAATAGTCAACAGCATTCTGAAAGAAGAGATACTTGGGAGCACAAAGTAACTGCTCCTAGTCCTCCTTTACCCAGCTGTGCAATACCAGAAAATACGGATCTGTTTATTCCTAACCACGGTTTGTAAACAAACCTAGTTTTTTATTTTATTCTGTTTCTTTTATATCACGATAGCTAATTATGAATGTAGAATTTTCTCTGTACCTGCATGTTCATATGCTAAATTGTAGTTGTTCACTATCTGCCTTTTTTCCCTCTAGCCATTTTCAGTGTAAAATGTAATGGCAATTTGGATGTATTTTCTTATAGCAATTGGTGTTAAATTGTTGCTTAAAAATATGCGGCAAATGTCATGTAGCCTAAACCAACAGCTGAAACGCTTCTGCATTTAATTTCTGCTTGAACAAATAACTAAAATCATTACAGAATTATTTGTGACTTTTATAAAAACGCAGCATTTCAAATTTCGTCTTCCAGATTCCTGGGGAATATCTTCTGGACTTCAAAACAATCTGTGTTCTCGCACTGAATCCGCATATACAACTTCCCGTGCACAAAGAAGCAATAACCTTGTAAGCATAAAATAACAAGTTAACTTTTTTTTAAGTTTATCAATATATACCATAGAGAGGTAGAGGTTAGTAAATGTTCATTATTGTAGAAGATTTAGGGTGAGGAAACAACCTTTCGCCACAAAATATCCTGCACATTATATCTCTAGCCACACAGCAAATTTTCTGTATGATTATCCAAGTAGAAACTATGTGTGGCTAGAAACTATGGCTGGCCTTCCAACTTGTACCGATTGCCTTTGAAAGATAAATGTGATAACTGAAACATCCAGTGTTTTGTGTCTTTATACGGCATATGGTTTTTGTCTGATGCCTTACAAGCTATTGTCATGTTATATTCTGTTATGCTTATGTTATACTTCATTTTAATATATTAAGTGTGGTATGTATGTGTGTATATATAGATCCATGACTAAGGACTCCTGTAGCGTCCGAAACGCAATGGACAATCTTGATCATATCTATGTTTTTAGATGCTGACTTTAAAGGAAGAATTTTAACAAACATAATGCCTTGGTGGATTTGAGCTGGACAGCGTTCTAATCAAGTGTATGTGTGTGTGTGTGTCTGCAGATTTTTTTTTTTATATTTCAACATCATGCCTGTGTATATATTTCAATCTTAATTCCTGCCGTTTATAAAAACTTATTTTTTTTCTGTAGACAACCTCTATCAATCAGTCTCTACTAATTCCTGGTCACCCACCTAGTACAACAAATGAACGTGGATTCTTCTCCCCTCCAACTTTAAGCACTGGATTGTCTGTTGGTAAGAATGTGAATTCTTAAGTAAAAATATAGGGGTATTTATCATACTACCTACCTCCAGCAAGTGACTTTTAGGGGAAATGCAAATAAGTTGTATAAATTCATGGAGTTATTGACTTAACCCCTTAAGGACGCAGGGTTTTTTGGGTCATTTCTCGCTCTCCACCTTCAAAAATCCATAACTTTTTAAAATTTTCCGTGTACAGAGCTGTGTGAGGGCTTATTTTGTGTGTAACAAATTTTACTTTTCCGTGATGTTATTTATTATTCCATGCCGTGTACTGGGAAGCAGGAAAAAAATTCCAAATGTGGAAAAATTGAAAATAAAACGCATATGCGTGACGTTCTTGTGGGCTCAGTTTTTACGACATTCACTGTGCTTTCCAAATAACACCTCTGCTTTGTTTCGTTTTGGTACGATCATGGTGATACCAAATTTATATAGGTTTTATTGCGTTTTAATCATTTTTTCAAAAATTAAACAAATGTGTACAAAAAAGAAAAAAAAAATTTAGACCCTAAAAACTTTTTCATACTTTGGTTTACGGAGCTGTGTGATGTGTCATTTTTTGTAAAATGAGCCTACGTTTTCATTGCTCCCATTTTGAGGACTGTGCAACATTTTTATCACTTTTTATTACATATTAATGTCATGTAAAATGGTGTAAAACTCGCGTTCCGGACATTTTGGCGCCATTTCCTGTTATGGAGGTCACCACTGGCAATAACAGTTTTTATATTTTGATAGATCGGGCATTTTGAGACTCGGCGATACCTAAGGTGTTTGAATTTTACTGTTTTATTATGTTTTATTTTAGTTCTATTTTATTAATTTTTCTTTTTTTTTTTTTTTTCCCCTCCCCCCCCCCCCCACTATTTCGAAGACTCTCTAGGGTACATTAACCCTAGACAGTCTGATCATTCCTACTGTATACTGCAATACTACTGTGTTGCAGTATATGGTGCTTTTGCAAAGGAATCATTACAATGAGCCACTGGCTCATTGTAACGAATCTGCAGAAACCATGCAGCCTCGGGTCTGACGAAGACCCGAGGCTGTCATGGTAACCAATGGCCGCCCCTCTCTAAATCCCCCCCCCCTCCCCCAACCAATGACTTCGGGGGAGCAACGATCTCAAGAAAGATGGCCCATGTGAGGCCATGTTAACAAGAGGTTAACCCCCCCGCGATCAGTGCAAGCACCGACCGTGGGTGATAGCGATGGGTCATTTCTGCAATATGCAGCTAAGCCCATCTCTGTATGAAGAGAGCTCAGCCTGAATGACCTCTGCTACAGATCACCGGAAAAAGGCACTGGGAAGTAATAACTGCTCTTATGTTTGAACTGCTAGAGTGATCAGGGAAAAAAGGGCTGAGGAGTCAGAGTTGGAAGTTTGGGGCTTTTATGTAAACTGATATTTCATAGAGTTTTGCTCTTAGTACTAGCAAGACTCATTTCTTGATCTATTAGACTGAAAAGCAGATGTAATAGGAAGGAAAGGATGAGTAAGAGAGAGGAGAAAGAAATGCTTTGGGGGGATTCATCAAACGCTGGTGCACAATGCTCGATGTTCTTCCGCCCCATTGGATGGCCGAATATGCCAAGAGGCTCTGGTCCTTTATAATATCGGGCACTGGAACATGCCTCTGGACAATTCTATGGCGGGTCCTTCTTGGCACAAAGGTGGCATAAGTGAGGAAATAGTCACAATTCCCGTCTATGCACCAGGAATTGCGACTTTACTTTTTTTTTTTTTAAATCAAATCTTTTTATTTGAGATCCCCCCCCCCCTCATATACCCCAAAAATGACAAACAGAGAAAATATCTGCCACAGGAAGTAAACCTGGACATTGCTGCAGATGTGTTAAAATGCAGAAAATGATACTGCACTCTGGAAATCTTGCATTATTCTAGCTGTGCTATACAAGTACAATCCCTACAACCCCCCCTTCAAAAACCCTTCCAGACCGTCCAGTCCTAATTCAGCTACAGCGTGTGTACCTTCCACCTTCTTATTTCGCCAAAGATGGCTGATATTCTAGACTTGCTCTAATTCTAACCAGGGCAGCAGAAGGCAAACTGGGAGTATCAAACCATCTTCCCCATATATCTTTTCAAATTTGGGAATACAATTCCTCTTTACATATGTACTGTATTATAACCGCATTCACGCTCTCTATAAACTCCATTTTTTACGGAGGCCGGGGCCTTATTCAGTGAGAAGCTATGACCTTTCTGGCTTGATACAGAGATTGCTGTATTGCAACATTAGTTTGCTCTGTCAGATTGTAGCACTCCCAACAGGCACGCTGGAGTCACCTCAACAGTAATTGAATAAACTGTATGTATTATATTTGGGATAGACTTCCATAGGGTTTCTAGTTCCCTGCATTCCCACATCATATGGAGTATTCCTGCCGCCTCAGTCCCACACCTCGGACACTCAGAGTTGGGTCTTACACCTATTTGATAGCGCAAATGGGGGGGACTTATGTGCTCTGTGCAGAAGTAGCAAAGGAGACATCCTGCGCGCTTCACTAGGGGAAAGGATTGGTAACAGCTCTAGGGCTGCGGTCCTTTGTTCCTCTATAATAGGTCCCACATCTCTATTCCATTTAGAATGACTTTTCAGCAGGGTATCTTTGGTGGAATTTGCTCTTAGAATTCTATTCAACGCTCCACTGGAGCCCACCTTGAAAGATTCCTCCCTGACTAGCACCATTTTGATAAGGTTACCCTTCCTGATTGGGGACAGTGGGAGTTTGTACCATACTTTAATTTTTGTTGCAAATTTAGATAACAACGGCTCTAAGTTGGATTTGATGTTGACGGTAACAAAGCGACTTTTCCCAGTTAATTGTAAAACCAGAGTATGTACCAAATTATTGTATAATTGACATTCCCTTTGAAAGAGACTTATTTGTGTCGCCCATGTATATCAACATGTCATCTGTGTACAGAGACACTTGTTCTTCCACCCTCTATGGGATTCCTAAAATCTCAGCAGATGCCCTTTTAATGACTGCCAGAAGTTCTATAGCTATTGCGAATAAATAGGGGGATAGGGGACACCCCTGTCTATTACCCCTTTTCAGTGCAAACTCATCTGATACACACCTATTTGTGACTTTACTTTTTTTTTTTTTTTTTTTTGCAGGGTTATCTCGTGGACCTAGTCCTGTTGTTATTGGATCTCAGGAGTGTCTTCCTGTGGCTGCTGCCTTTACAGAATATGTGCATGCTGTTTTTGAAGAAGGGGGACTAGAGGGGTGAGTTTTCACTTTTGCAATAGAAACATTTTGTATTTTTGTGTCCGATAAGTTTTTACTGTAGATCAGTCCAAATTCTATTATTCGGCAACCTTTTATCACTTGTGTTTATCACATTTCTGAACGTATTCTGTGTTTGCTTCCAATCATGAAGTTATTTAATGTCCACATCTTCTGTTCTGCAGCTTAGGGGTACGGATCTCAGGAGAACTGACAATGTCCTTTCCAGGAGGCATACTTCGAGTGTTTGGTGGCCCAACTCCACCTCCTGTATTAAGCTTTCGGCTGATCCATACATCTGATGTTGAACATTTCATTCCAAACCCAGACCTTCTTTATAGGTAAGGAGAAGAGCGCATGTAATTTGAATGGGTTGCTGACCTCTTCTTAATCTAAGCAAAGAGATGCACTGCAATATATGCAAATCCGTTTCTATTGCAGTTGATTTTAAAAAATGTAGTGCTTCTGTCCATCCAAGCAACTGTGCCATGGCAGTTGGCAGCTTCAAAAATATAAAACCTTTTTTGATTTAAAAAAAAAAACACGTTTTTTTTTAAGCACAGGCTGGTCGCTAAGGGATCTTTTTTGCAGTTTCGGTAGGGTATTCGATATCCTTCCAAGAATTTCCTATTTTATGTTACAACTCACTCTTTTCCCATGAAACGCCTTAGGCTTTATAGTACTTAAACCATGCTATTGCTATCATATTTAAAATGAGAATTGCGTCTTTCAAAACATGTCACGTTTGGGGTTCTGCAAGCTAGAGAAACGGAGATGCTGAAAGTTTAATGTTTTTTACACCAAATTTTTTTTATAAACCATACCACCAACTTAAATTTATTAAACCAATGCCTTGTATAAATCAAATGTGGTATTTATTGCACAACTTTTACATACACTCAGTGTATACTTCCGTAAAGCTCTCAATGTTTACGCAGACCATACCCATTGACAAATACTGGCAGTCGGAGGTATAGTTGTTGCCTCCATATGCTCAGTATACAACTTGTCCTGTGAAAAAGGCAGGATGGAAAGATGTAGCAAGCTGTCTTTCCATCCTTCTCCCTTCTGCTATAATGGAATTCTATGGCGACCAGATGCAACGTCCTCCAGCCTCGGCAAATTTGAGGAAATCCCATACAGTGTCCCAGCTTATAGCAAAGTAACAAAATGTGAACCTAGACTGTTGTCCAATACATGGATTTTGCCATGAATTTGTAACCCTTGTATCTCTTATATATTGCAACGTGGTTCACATCTGCATTGAAGGTCTGGTTGGGACATGTACTACTTTTTGTCACATTTGTATAATAGAATATCACATCATAAAGTGCTCTTTTTTCAGTTAATAATCCTTCAACGTCGCTTTTGGTAGTGTTGGAGAGGGGAGTGCTTGTGATCTGTCTCTTATTACTGTTCCCAAAAATCACTATAAACCATCGTCCATTTTTTTCCTTCAGTAATCCCCCCCCCCCCAATGTCCGTTTTCCCCTCCCCCACAACTGCACTGTTTAAGTGTGATTTGATAGTATCTTACACAGTCTGGGATGGTTGGTGAATTGGAAGAAATCCTCCCTTACGCCTTCCAGAGTAAAAATATTCCTATGGATTCAGCTAGATTCCAGGAACCAAAGATCCTTTCTTCCCCCCTGAAAGAATTCAGAAATTAACAGCTTCAGTAAAGCACTTATG
Organism: Engystomops pustulosus; assembly: GCF_040894005.1. Classification (NCBI taxonomy): domain Eukaryota; kingdom Metazoa; phylum Chordata; class Amphibia; order Anura; family Leptodactylidae; genus Engystomops; species Engystomops pustulosus. Next base: position 149,690,812 of record NC_092411.1, on the reverse strand, counting down.
CAAGAAGAGTTCTCCTTCAATAAGAGAAATAATAAAGGTTTTGGGTCTCCTCACAGCAGCTATACCAGCAGTGCCTGGAACGGAGATGAGGCCCGCTTAGATCAAAAGATTCCTCTTTCGCAGGAGATATTGAGTTCCTTGGAATGGTGAATGAAAGAGGAAACCATTAAAGGGGGAAGATCATGGAAAGAGGAGAGACCAAATCCAAACTTGTGAAAAAGGAGCTCCTTCCCTTCTCAGCCCTGCTGTGTGCCCAGCCTGTTGATTATTGCCACATATAGGGTATTGCCGTCTTTGGACAAACAACCAAGGATTTTTGGGGTGTTTGGCTAAAGTGGCATGAGTTGGGCAAAATATATTTGGCACCAAAATGGCATATTTGAGGTGAGGAAAAATGCAGTTTTTACTCTGCACCATTTACTTTGTATTAGATTTTGGCCAACATGTTGGGGGTTAAAATGCTCACTACAGCCCTAGATAAATTTATTCCCAATCCATATTTGTTTGATTCCTGAGAGAATTAAAGGGTTAACAGACTTCCCAAATGTTCATTTTAATAGTTTGAGATGTTAAGTTCATAAATTGGTCACCAAAAACTTAGCTACTAAAACTATAAACCTTCTAACATCCATTAAAAAAGGAAACTTAAAACAAATTATGGAAATAACAAGACAAATGACAAAAGGTTTCTACAAAAAAAGTGTTATCACTTTTTGTCCAAATAAGTAGAACCTTTGAAAATTGTAATTTCTTTTTTAAATTTTTTTCTACTTTATTGCATTTTAAATACCCAAATATTAACTGATTAGCAAAATTCTAATACTAACTTAAACTACAATGTCTCACGAGGGTGGGGGGAAACTGCTCCTTTCCAAAAGGCAACTGCCTAGTCACACAGCAGATGCTAATGAAAGGTACAATATAACATATCTGTTTTTCTGTAAAACCAATTTTGTATACAAAAACACTTTGGCAGTGTATGTACTATGCTTTGTGGGGACTGGGGGAGTGCTAAAAATGGGTCTCCTGGTGACAGGTTCCCTTTAAGTGGTTAATATTTTATCAAAATACTGCAATGCAGTTGTATGCAGATCCCTTCAAATACCCTAGGGGGAAATTTAAAAAAAACAAACTCTTTCCTTAGAATTAGATTATAATAAACAATTTAACATATCATAAACACGTTTAATATCCTTGCATCCCAAAATTCCAGGTATATCAAAATATACAATTATCCCACACAGACAAGTGTCCTAATCGCTACTTCTCTGCTATTTCCGCACCCATAAATATTTGAATGAAAAATAATCTTACAGGTGTCAGCACCTTTTGGAAATTCACTGTTTCGTAATTTTTCTTTTTTTTTTTTTTTTCTTGTTATAAAGCTGTATAAGTTTTGATATCTCTTTTGTCAGTTTGAACGCATTTTTGATTTTGTTTTTTCATCTATTTGTACATTGTTTCTAATTTTAAATTGTACAGTGTTTACAGAGCCACAGGGCTTGTTTTCTGTGCAAACTGGAAATATAAAAGTTATGGCTTTTCAACAGTTTGTTTTTGCATTTCTGTTTTTTTTAATCCCAAAATGTACGATGTCCCATAAAAGGTTTACTATTTTAGCAAATATTACAAAACAAGAACGCTCTAGTAAAACCCTAGAAGCAAAACTCTTTGCTTAAGCCAGAAAAGGTGGAAAGGTAGCATCATATATATTTCTTTAAAGTGTTTACAATATGTGAAATAGAACAACCTTCATGCCATGTCTTAAATACACCAGAAGACTGGCCCTGTTGGAGTGGGGGGTTACAGTAGAAGGTTGGCTGCAAGATTCTTCATTTTAAGGTAGGGAGAATTTAGACCAACATAAAGCAATGTTGTTGAGTGCTTACCCCAGATATGAAATATTCTCCAAAATTGAATTTAATTAAAGTGTGCGTTTTAGCCTTGGGTTAAATGGTTGGGGAGTTCCTGAAATAAGTAAAGTAAGCAAAGGAGCTCCTTCAGCCTATAATGGACGTTACCAAAATATAAGGGCATTGTCCCTAGACTTCGGTTCTCTTCCAGTCTACGGATTCTAGTTAGCAGGATACCCAAATTTTGTATAGATTGCCTGTCAAGGGAATGGACTCTTCCCTAATAGGGTTTATTAGATATCCTATTTTGTTGACCTTTTACTTTAGGTGTTGGAGTTTTTGGTAATTAGAAAACAAATAATAAAATCTATAAACTGTTGGCCCTCAGTATGCTATTTATTTTTGTTTTTGCTGTATTTTATCGCTCTGGTTTTGTAAATCATTAAAGAGGACCTGTCACCAGATATTGATCACCCTAACTAACATTGCCTGCTGATACAAGTCCTCACCATATCACCTAAAATTAGCTGTCATTGAGGCACTTTACCTTAATTACAGGAGGTTTTATGATATGCAAATTAACTTATGTGACTTATATCTGGTATTTGTGACTCTTCTCTGGCAGTAAACCAAGCCCCATTTTTGTGACTGACAGCTCTTCAAATCACTGCTCTGCCTCCTAGTACTTGGGGACCATCTGCTAATATTCAACTACAGACATATAAAGCTCTATGTACAGATGGGAAATATTGTGTCAATTCCTTGTGTTACATTCATGACATGTGACCAGGGTGACATCATCGCAGATCTCTAAGCCTTCTAATGTTAGCAAACTGTACACCATGTATGTGATTACATGAAATCACAGCAGCCTCCATGGAGGATGAGGAGGAGTAAAAGTCCATGGAGGCTGCTGTGACTTCATGTGGTCAGATACATGCATGGGATACACTTTACTATTATTAAGAGGCTAAAAGACCTGAGATTATGTCACTTTGGTCACATGAGATGAACTGTGACCAGTAGGGATACATAGGGCATGGGAATGATTAGATGGGAGGGGCTGGCCGAGCAGGACACGCCCCCTCTGATGCCAGGTAATCTAAGAAAAGGTGATTTATATGGATGTAAGGTAAACAATTTTTAGCTTAAAGGAAACCTACCACTTGTAGTGGCAGGTTTCTGATGGAAATACCGGGCACCAGCTCAGGGTGAGCTGGTGCCGGAGCTTATTTTAGTTAGTGTTTTAAACCGCGGTATCGCGGTTTAAAACACTTTTTAAACTTTATAGCCGGCGCATGGAGGTACGCGCTCGGCGCTTACCATGCGCGCGGCTCTCATTCACTTCCTATGTAGCCGCGCGCACGGTAAGCGCCGAGCGCGTACTTGCCTGCGCCGGCTATAAAGTTTAAAAAGTGTTTTAAACCGCGATACCGCGGTTTAAAACACTAATGAAAATAAGCTCCGGCACCAGCTCACCCTGAGCTGGTGCCCGGTATTTCCATCAGAAACCTGCCACTTCAAGTGGTAGGTTTCCTTTAAAGAAGGGTGTCCGTAAGTGAATAGGGCTCTATAGGAACCTGTCACTGGCTGTAAATGTGCAGATGTGGTGACAGGTTCCTTTAAACACAAATCATAAGAATACAGAATTTTACTCGACACTGAGGACTCTGTTAATAATGGCTTAAACTACTCTCTTTTCTTCACCAGTGACCTGTCTCAGAGTGACCCTAACTGTAAAGACTTCTGGCTAAATATGCAGCGGCTGACCTGTCACCTGCAAAATATGGCAGAACAACACACTGCTCCTTATTACAATATTGTCCTACTGAAGTATCAGGTATTTCCTTCTCAATGATCAGTTTTATTGAAACAAAGTAGGTAAGGGTAAGCAGTGATATTACAGTAGAAATATTGTACATGCAAGGCTCACCAACCCTAATGGAACAAAAAACATAAAGGGGAAGAGTGAAGGGGCGTTTTGGGGGGGGGTGCGCGGCAAGTTGATTGAGATGAGCCAAGTTGAGGTGAACCTTTTATTGACCATATACCAGTTGAACCTCCTTTAGAAAAATCAATGCCAGGTTGCTTTTATGGCTGCAGCTATAGGTCGCTTGTTCAGAAAAAAAAACAAGCAATATAACAAAGGAAAAAAAATCCTCCCATGAGCATTCTCAGAGGTATTGTGCCTTTTAATACAATAAATGAAGTTATGGAGTTGAATCCCTAGGACTGGCAGATGCTGTCAAATGATGGAGTTGAAAAATTAAAAACTTAATTTTAATGTTGAGTTTCTGTCTAGGTCTTTCTTGTATCTTGAGGATTTATCATTGTAAAATTCTGAAATTTGTGTTTTTATTTATTTATTTTTAGGTTTTTAAGCCAGGGACCTCTGCGGCTCCCTTACATCTTTCAGCTTCCTGGAACTGCAGTCCCACATCCACAGAATTTAGCCTGGAGTATAAACATAATCTGTCTTTATGTGACATGCACATTCTTCTTCCCCTTGATGAGCCTTTATCCAACTTGCAGTGTGATCCTACAGCTCGCTGGTAAGAGGTTTTCATTTCTAATTAAAGGAAATGGAAGTAAAATCAAGCATGGAAAAACTCAGGGGCATTGACTCCTCGATCCAGGCACTGGTAATCTTCTTATATTTGGAACCACAGCCTCCTAAAGGAGCCTGAAGGGTTCCTGTGTGTGCTACCAGAGCCCCTCCGTGCTCCAGGATCACAGTCCATTACAATGTACTGAAGTGCTTCTCCCCCCTCCCTCTTCTACTGTGTGCTGAAGCTTCCACTGATGCTGTGGGATTAAATCAGGCAAAAGAAGGGGTGAAGAGCAGAGGGAGAGGGTGAGACAGTGAAACAACATATGGAGCTGCAGCACAGAGGACAGTTTGCATAATTTTACAAGTGAGATTTTAAAGGAAGAAGGCCATGAATAATAAATATACGTAGATTACCATAGTCTTGGTGTCTGCACCTATTAATGGTAGATTTTCTTTGAAGGGGTACTTTTGACCAGCTTTTACACCATTAACTCCTTCACAACCATCTGACTTATATTTACAATGGGAACAAGTTAATGGTGTAAAAGCTGGTGATAAGAGGGCTCACAGTCTTTCCTATTTAGCATCCAATAAAAATTAAAAAGCGATCAAAAGGTTGTACAGTTCTCAAAATTGTATGAACAAGAACGTCATCCTATCCCGGAAACAGTCCCACATTACACAGCTCCATACACTGGCGTATAAAAAAGAGACTGGTGTCAGACTACGGTTATTCATTTTTTTTTTTTTTTTTTTAAGGTATTGAGACATCACTAAACCATATAAATTTGCGATCACTGTTTGTTATTTTCTGGATCCTTGTGGGAGAGATTAAAAAAAAATGTACAAACCTGGTCTTGAAGGGGTTAAACTAACAGTAACCTCAGATAAGGTATGAAATATGTCTTGTAACTCCCCAAAACTGACCTCCAAAGTAATATGCAAATAAGCTGAAAAGAGCCTTGTGTTCGTTAATTCCATTGGATGCAGCTGTTTTTCGTAAATTTTTCGCTCTCTTCCTTCAAACATCCATAACATTTTCATTTTTCTGTGTACAGAGCTATGTGAGGGCTTATTTTCTGTGTAATGTTTACTTCTCAGTGACGTTATTTATTATTCTATGCCGTGTACTGGAAAAAAATTCCAAATGTGAAATTGGCAAAAAAAACCAAACGCATTTGCGTAACTTTCTTGTGGGCTCAGTTTTTTCGACTTTCACTGTGCACTCTAAATGATACTTCTACTTTATTCTTTAGTTCTGTACGATCACGGGAATACCAAATTTATTTAGGTTTTATTGTGTTTTAATACATTTAAAAAAAAAAAAATTAAATGAATGTATGGGGAAAAAAAATTGTTTCGCCATCTTCTGACGCTAATAACTTTTTCATACTTTTGTATACGGAGCTGTGTGAGGTGTCATTTGTTTTGCGAAATGAGTTGCCATTTTTTATTGCTACTATTTTAAGGACAGTGTAACCTTTTTTTTGCGTACTTTTTATGACATTTTTCTATATGGTGTAAAAGGAGTTTTTCAGATATTGGGGCACTATTTTCTGTTAAGGGGTTCACCACCGGTTGGCTCGTGTATAGGGATGTTCTGCAGCGGTTGGCTCGTGTATGGGGATGTTCTGCGGCGGTTGGCTCGTGTATGGGGATGTTCTGCGGCGGTTGGCTCGTGTATGGGGATGTTCTGCAGCGGTTGGCTCGTGTATGGGGATGTTCTGCAGCGGTTGGCGTCTGTATAGGGACAAGCTCGAATGTAAATTATCTATTTTTTATTTTACAGGGAATTACCATTGTTTTGGTCCAGTGGAGGCTTAGTACAGGGGGGAGGAACACTGCTTGCTATACTAATGACTGCTGGAGCTATTGTTCTGTCAGTGACCTTTTAAGCATATTGTACGGCTCTCGCAGAATTATATTTTAAAATATGTGGCGCTTATGGCTCTCTCAGCCAAAAAGGTTCCTGACCCCTGCCCTAGAGCATTGATGGCGGACCTCTGAGAGACTGAGTACCCAAACTGCAAACCAAAGCCAATGTTTCTATCGCAAGGTGCCAACACAGAAATTTAGCCCAATAGTGCCACAATACCACCTTACAATAAGACAAATAATACCATATAATGCCATATCATGATGCCACCTTTATAATCACATAAATAGCATCATTCTGGTAATAAAGACTATAGAAAGGCCAATTTTTCCAATAATATTGCTATACTATGCTATACAAATATAGCGATGAATATCGTATTGCTGACATTCAGTGAGGAATATTACCGCCATATGCTGATTAACATTACCCCCATACAGTGACAGCAGTCCTGAGTAGATGCTGGGACTAGGGGACTGTGATAAGTTAGCTTGCTCATGGACCAAATATTGCCATCTTTACCCCCTTTTTCGATTTTGCGTTTCCATTTTTTACTCCCCACCGTCAAAGAGCTCTGTGAGGGCTTGTTTTCTGGTTAACAAATTGCATTTCATAGTGATTTAGTATTTAATATCCAATACCCTGTACTGGGAAGTGGTAACAAATTCCAAATGCAGTAAAATAGGTCAAAAAATGCCTTTGTGACATATTCTTGTAAACTTGGTTTTGACTTGTCTACTTTATTCTGTGGGTCAGTACGATCACAGGGATAATATATTTATTTAGATTTAATAATGTTTGTATACATTTACAAAAATTAAAACCTCCTGTACAAAAAAAATAATTTTGCCATCTTCTGGTGCTAATTTTTTGGCGCTAACTTTTTCATACAGAGTACGGAGCTGTGTGTGGTGTAATTTTTTGTGATATGAGATGACGCATTCATTGCTACCATTTTGAGGACTGTACAGCCTTTTGACCACTTTTCATAACATTTTATTAAATGTTGCAAAATGGCAAAAAAGTGGCATTTTCAACTTTGGATGCTATTTTCCACCACGTTCCATGACGGCCCCCACCTGGAGGATGCTCCTATATCCTGTAGGGACAGGAAGTGCAAGAGATTAAAAGCTCCTCCCTAGCACCCAACACCAGTGTCTTCCTGTCCCTACGGGATATAGGATGCAAGAGAGTCTCCCTAGGGAGACACGAGATTCAAATTCTCTTTTTTACCCTTTACTTTTTATTTTTACTTTTTGATTTTTACTTTTACATTTTTGCTGGGTTCCGCCTCACAACCGAGTGGGGGGAACACCAAAATATACCTCCTCCCCACCCCCCGTTCTTCCAGCCCAACCAACGGTCCCGGGAGACCAATGCTGGGTGGTTGCGGGGGGACATGCAGCCAGAAAATACCTGTGGCTGGGGCCCTTTTCTCTGCTGGAGGAACGGCGTGTGAGGGGCATCGGTCCTCGGCGGTGGAAGGGTTCCGGCACTGGCAGGGATGACGGCGTGCGCGCGCGCACGTGCTTCTTAGGTGCGCGGTTCCGGAGTGGCCGCGTACCGGAAGTCGGGCCGCGTCGCGTCATCAAGATGACGCGACTTCCGGTGAGCGCGTCATCAAGGCGACAGGGTCGCGTCATTGGGGGCGGACCCGAAAGCCGGCTCCGTGGACGCATGCGCAAGTCCAGGAGCCCGATCGCTTCCGGTTTCACCGGAAGGGGGAGGAGGGACGAGCCTCTCCAGACGCGGCAGGAAAGCGTCCCTGGAGAAACCTAGTCGGTGGCTCTGGTGCTTCCAGCAAATATGGCTGATGACGCATCCAACCTGTTCCAGGTCCTGGTACCCGTAAGTACAAGCCCTGGGCTGACCTCTTCTCTCTCACCATACATTTCATACCTGTCTATTAACTGTTATCATGTATGCTTCTCTTAGGGAAAAGAGCAGAAAGAACCTAAAGAGAAAGAACAGAGAGAGAGAGATAAACCCCTTAAAAAACCCTCTAAAAGATGTGGCTTATGTAATTCTAAATTACCCGCGGATTATAGGAAAAGCCTGTGTTCAGACTGTCTGACCAAAATTTTAAAAGAGGAAAGATCGTCATTAATGGACGAAATAAGATCCGCAATAAAGAAAGAAGTTTCCTCCTCTATTGCTGCTCATTTACCCGAACCACCTAGGAAAAAACCTAGATACGTTCAGTCATCCTCTTCTGATCAAGATTCAGATTTCCCTTCCCGTTCTATAGATGATAGACCGGAAGAAAGTCTAGAGGGGGGACATTCTAAAGATCAAGGGCACACAAAGTATTTGTTTGCGTCCGAAGATCTAGACAACTTATTAAAAGCCCTGAGAAACACACTAGAAGTAGAAGATGTGTCAGAACCAACCTCAGTACAGAGTGACCTCTTTGGGGGACTTAAATACAGAAAGAAAAGTTTCTTTCCTGTAATTGACACACTAAAAGATTTAGTATTATCGGAGTGGAAGGAGCCAGAAAAAAGAATTTCTATCCCCAAAGAATTCCGAAATAGGTTGCAATTTGAGGATAATACATTATGGGATGAAATACCTAAAGTCGACATACAAGTTGCTAAGGTAGTAAAAAAGACGGATCTCCCATTTGAAGACAGTGCCCAATTAAAAGACCCCCTTGACCGTAAATCTGATGCCTTACTTAAGAGGGCTTGGGAGACGTCTTCTTTAAATATTAAGACCAACATTGCCTCCACTTCTGTCGCCAGGACTCTATATTTTTGGTTGTCAGAATTGGAATCACACCTGGTAAATAAAACCTCTAGAGATTCCATTATAGAGTCTTTACCCCTCCTCAAATCTGCCACAGCATTTCTAGCGGATGCTTCTGCTGAAGCTTTAAGGTTTTCGGCCAAAGAGGCGGCCTTGACCAATTCTGTCCGGAGATCTCTCTGGTTAAAACAGTGGGGTGGGGATACAAAATCTAAATCTATGCTCTGCGGTATCCCATTCCAAGGTGAATTTTTGTTTGGCAGCGAATTAGACTCTATACTAGAGAATGCTGCAGACAGAAAAAAGGGGTTTCCGGTTAATAGAATTCCCCCTAAAAAACCTTCCTTTCCCTTTCGTACTTCCAGGGAAGAGAAACCTCCCTTTAGGGGCAAAGGAAAGACAAGTAGATGGAGCTACGCAAAAGGAGGCGCAGGTCAAGGGTTTTTCTCTAACCCCGACCACAAGCAGAGGAAACAATGACTTACAGGTGGGGGGGAGACTTTCCCATTTCAGGCCCGAATGGGAAAAAATCTGCCAAAACCCTTGGATACTCCAGACCATCCAGTCAGGTTACAGGGTAGAGTTTCTCCATATTCCCCCACAACATTTTCAGAACCCAAATCTGCCAGAAAATCAAACTCTCCACCTCTGGACCAACATCCAACAGTTACTTCAGATGGATGTGATTGTTCCAGTCCAGGAGATAGAAAAAGGGGAAGGATTTTATTCCCCTCTATTTATGATAAAAAAAACCAATGGGTCTTACCGTCTAATTATAAATCTAAAAAAATTAAACAGATTTATAAAGTACAAACACTTCAAGATGGAATCGATAAAGTCAGCAACCCCCTTGATAGGAAAAAATTATTTTCTATGTACGATCGATCTAAAAGACGCGTACTATCACGTCCCTATTTGCCAGGATCACCAGAAATATCTAAGATTCACAGTTCCTTCCCCGGGGGGAAAAATACTTCATTTTCAGTTCAAAGCCCTACCATTTGGGATCTCTTCGGCACCCCGTATTTTTACAAAAATTATGGCAGAGGTAGTGGCCCACCTAAGGTTGAAGGGCATAATTATAGTTCCTTACCTAGACGACCTACTTCTAGTTGCCAAGACCAAATTAGAACTAAAGACGCACCTTCAGATAGTCATAGGTCTCCTCCAGGACTTAGGTTGGGTCATAAACAAGAAAAAATCAGATTTAAAACCAGAGACGGTAAAAAAGTTTCTAGGGGTAAAACTAGATTCTGTGAAACAGAGTTCTTTCCTACCGTTAGAAAAGATCCAAAAAATAAAGGAAAATATAAGTCTCTTCCAGAGGAAAGAGTCGTGCAGCATTCGAGCAGCTCTGAGTCTTCTGGGCCTTCTGACGTCCTGTATCCAGTGCGTGTCTTGGGCTCTAAACCACACAAGGACTATGCAGGCTTGGACAATCCGGGTGTGGGACAAAAACCCTCTACATCTAGACCACAAGGTAAAAATTCCCCTTTCAGTTAAACATTCACTATCCTGGTGGAAGAATCCCATAAACTTAAAGAAAGGAGTTTGGTGGAACCCAAACCCAATCTTAACAATACGAACAGACGCAAGCCTGTCAGGTTGGGGGGCTGCGTTGGCAGGCCACTATTTTCAAGGTCAGTGGGACAGCCAGACTTGTTTTGGTCCTCAAACTTCCGGGAGTTAAAGGCAGTCCTAGAAACATTCAAAAAGGGCCACTTGCATATAAAAAATCAACACATAAAAATCCTTTCTGATAACACTACTACAGTAGCTTATCTGCGCAGACAAGGGGGCACAAAGTCTAAATCTTTGTCAGAGTTATCACATCAAATTTTTAGGTGGGCAGAAACACATTTTCTATCCCTCTCGGCTGTCCATCTCAAAGGTACAGAAAATATAGAAGCAGACTTCTTAAGCCGGGTTACATTAGATCCTCATGAATGGTCACTAAACCCGCAAACTTTCAGGGAAATCTGTCATATCTGGGGGACTCCAACCTTAGATCTTTTCGCAACCCATCTAAATAATAAATCCCCTAAATACTTTTCTTTAGACCATAGGGGCTCTCCTACGGGGTTAGATGCCTTCAGTCATACATGGGGGTCGGGGTTAGTCTATGCCTTCCCTCCCATACCCCTAATTCCCAAAATCTTGCAGAAATTAAGAACAGAACGGGTATTATTGATTCTTATTGCTCCATACTGGCCAAAAAGAAGTTGGTTCCCGGTTATTCAGGAACTAGCTATAGATAATCCTGTTCATCTACCTTATCGTCAGGATCTTCTTCTACAGGGTCCACTGTATCATCAAGACGTGCGACATCTAAAGCTTACGGCCTGGATCCTGAGAGGGCATACCTAATGACCAAAGGCCTTTCTACCGAAGTGATCGACACTATTCAAGCAAGCAGGAAACCAGTGACTAACGCAATTTATGCCAAGATCTGGAAAAAATTCTGTACATGGTGCAGGGATTATCCTCCTTCTCCAGAAAATCCAAACTTAAGTCAAATTTTAGATTTCTTACAGGCTGGGTTTTCTCTAGGTCTTAAACCAAGCACCCTTAAGGTCCAAATTTCGGCCTTAAGTATATATTTTGACTTCCCCTTAGCAGATCACAGATGGATCAAAAGATTCATTAAGGGCTGTTCTCGTATTAAACCGCATATACACAACCCAGTCCCCTCTTGGGATCTCTCTCTGGTCCTAAATATTCTCACAGAGCCCCCCTTTGAGCCTCTGGATTCTGCAAACATGAAAATCCTCACATTTAAAACGATCTTCCTGATATCAATTACCACAGCACGCAGACTGGGCGAAATCCAGGCCCTCTCACGCAGAGAACCCTTTCTAAGAATTTTAGATGACCAGATAATTCTCAAACTAGATCCCCTCTTCCTCCCTAAAGTTGTGTCTGAATTCCACCGTAGACAGGAAATTATTCTTCCCTCCTTTTGTGCTAATCCTAAATCTGAACGGGAAAAGAAGTGGCAGACTTTAGATGTTAGGAGATGTGTTCTCTTTTACTTAGAAGCAACAAAAGAGTGGTGTAAAGATTCCAGTTTATTAGTCAACTTTGGGGGAAAGAATAGAGGGTTGAAAGCCTCAAAAGCAACCTTAGCCAGATGGATAAAATCCACCATATCTCTCTGCTACAAGACCGCAAACACTTCCCTTCCGGGGGATATTAAAGCCCATTCCACTAGGGCCATGGCAACATCATGGGCCGAAAAAAGGGGTGCATCTCTGGACCAGATATGCCGAGCAGCAACGTGGTCAAGTTCCTCGACCTTTGCAAAGCACTATCGTTTGGATATTGCCTCCCAGGAGGACCTGGCATTCGGCAGGAAAATCCTGCAGGCGGTGGTCCCTCCCAAATAATGGGGTAATCTGGTAAGTCTCCAGGTGGGGGCCGTCATGGAACGTGGTGGAAATATGGAATTAGACTTACCGGTAATTCGGTTTCCACTAGTGACCATGACGGCCCCCCATTATTTCCCTCCCTTTCTTCTTTCTTGGAGATGGTTCTATGTAAATTTTTTGCACTTGCATCCTTCCGGGTGGTACTTTGGTAGACACTGGTGTTGGGTGCTAGGGAGGAGCTTTTAATCTCTTGCACTTCCTGTCCCTATATAGGATATAGGAGCATCCTCCAGGTGGGGGCCGTCATGGTCACTAGTGGAAACCGAATTACCGGTAAGTCTAATTCCATATTTCCATCACAGGGTTTAACTCTTATGTGATAAATACAAAGAAGGGGCATGGTAAAGGATTGGGGAATCCAATTTGGCAGGTGGCTTGTAGAGCAAAGTGGTTGTCGGTGGGTGGAGGCACAGGTGGATTTGGGATCACCCATATGACAGCTGTCCATGGCCACATATACACTTGCCTCTGCCCGCAGCGCTCATCACCTGCACGACGCTGCCAGTGATGCAGCATAGCACCCGTTGTGCATTGTGCATAGGGTGCTTACTGTGGGGTTGTCCTGGCTTCACTTGTCGCCTTGTGCAGATGATGAGCACTTCAGATACAGGCAAGTATATATGTGGCCACAGACCGCTGTCATACTGGGTGATTTGGGACACTAAACCACAAGTATTTAGTGTCCAAAAGCCACCTGACAGAACCTGTGTGTGAACAGCTCTCTGTTTGAGCAGCCCCAGCAGCTCCTGACCTCTTATCTTCTCTGCTGCTGTAGGCTCCATTCTGTGAGCTGCCTCACTCATCATTCTGTTTCCACTATCTCCCCAGGCTGAAGAAGAGGAGGGGCCGGCACTGATCGGCTGCTACTGTCTCGCAAAGGCAAAACTAGTGAGAGCAGAGCCGATCAGCTTCAGGCTGCAATGGGCCAGGATCGTTGGAGCTCTGGGCATGCAACACTATTTTCTGCCTGGCCGGAGCTCTAATGATAAACTTTGATGAGGCAGGGGAGATGGTACGTGTGCCTGCAGAGAGGGCTCTGCGTGCCATAGGTTTGCCACTACTGCCCTAGAGGGAGGAGAGAGAGCGAGAGGGAAGTGTGTGTGTGTTGGGGGCGACATTTTCTGCTAATTGTAAAAGCCCTATAATGCTGCAACAGAGGAGCTCTGGAAACTCCTACAAAGCCCCTAATGCTCATTAGCATAATTTAAAAATGTATTTTAGAGTAAAAGGAGGCAATGGATATCAAATATAAGAAGATTACCACTGCCATAGTGCATGTATCTATGAGTAAATGTCTCTGGTGCTTGATTTTGATGGTAGATTTCCTTAAACTTATTGTATATGCACGATGTGTAAACCTATTGCTCGCATTGCATTAACCTTAGGTTAACAATTCATTTACATTGCATTAAAATAAACATAATATTAACAGAACAAGGCTTCATTTACTTGTTGTGTTTACAATCTAACACTGTTCCTTTGAAGATATGGTTGTCCCAGATGTTCTCAATAAGATTTTTTTTTCTCTCTCAGCTCAGAAAGAAGATTGTTGTGGCAAATACCCAATACCTTACCTGGAAAGGAAAGCGAAGGTAAAGTCACATGCATTAGATCATTGGATTTCAAGTTATTGTAATAAAAGTTATATTTTAGTGATGGAAAAAGGGTTGATATTTGCCATGACTGCATTTTTGTGTTAGGAACTGGAAAATGTCAGTGAAATTCCATGCCAGGCTACAACTTTGAGTAGAATTTCCTGACCACACAGTCAGCTACCACATATCAAGATTTGCGTAAGAATAACTAACACAATCGCAACACATTTACCAAGGATTTTAGCCCGGTTTTAGACATTAATCACAATAGGAGCTTTTATAAAAATGTGTATAGTTTTGTGGGAAAAGGGGCATGTGCCAAAATTACACCTAATCATTCAGTCTAAGACACTACTGCAGTATGTTTTGGATCAGTACAATCACAAAGATGCTACTTTTATATAGCCTTTTGTTACATTTTTTTTAAGTACTATAAAAAAAGACTTTTGACGTCTTTTATTCTCTGTATTCCCACTTGTTTTAAATAAACCACTAGGCTTAATAAAATGGCTGACACTTGCTTCAGTAGTAGTTTTCAATGCAGCAGACCTGTCAAAAACATCATAGACCGAATTAGTATACAGTTTGAGATGTGATTCATTATAGGTCACGGGAATCTGTATGCACGTTGGCAGCCACTTCGCAATTGCAGCACACCCTCTCCAGCTGCAGCACAATTTACGTGTGAGGGTCGTACATTGTCTGGAGTGGATATAGAGCTTGTTGGATCAGGCTACAGGATGTCGCTGGTCAAGAAGAGGTTTGCAGCAGGTAAATTTTATAAAAGCATTTGTGTTTTTTTTCCAGCAGTACCAGTGTTTACAATCAGTGACTATTATGACCTTGAAACTTAAAAAGCTTAAAACATAACTTGAAGTTTTTCCCATTCAGTAACACACACGTTAAAGGGGTTTTCCCATCAAAGAAAGTTCTAAAATTTTAATTCCCTAGTGTTTTTTTTTTTTTGTTTTTTTTTAAATAACCCGCTTACTTAACAATTTTATTTTATTGCTGTTTTTGGAGTGTGGGCGGGGACTAGCTGAGCCGACACTTCATGATTTCCTCTGCTATCTGATGCTGTGTGCTGACAACGTGCTTAGATTATGAAATATACAAGTAGTCATGAAATATAAAACACAGTGACCCAATTGGTTCTGCTATCTCTCCTATAAAACACACAGTCGGCTCTGTTCCCCCCTCCTTTCAGATCAAGACCTTATCTAGTTTGTAGCTTGTAGAGTTGGTCTCTTCTGCGTTCTGGCAGGAAGTGCCTGCAAATGTAGTGCTGGTCTTGTAATGCAGGGGGAGGGGCAGGAGGCACAGAGCACTGCAGCATGACAAGAGAAGCTATTCATGAGAAGAATCTGTCCAAACATAGTAAAGAGTTTACGTTCCGATCCAGGGACAACTGAATAGTAAACTCTAGGACTGATAGAGACAGGTCGGAATTATATTCATGAAATGCTTTTTTGTTTTTTTTGTTAACGACAGTAAATTAGAGAATGTGTTATTTTGTTATCCTGAGTATATTTAACTAACTTGTCTTCATGGGAGTGGATTTTAGTTAATTATTTGAAGAAATCATTTAGGTACATCAGCTTTTTTTCACAATTAAAAGAACCATCCTTTAATAATAATGGTTATTATAATGGCTATTATTCTAATAGTTATAATAATAATAGGCTTATACTCGATAATAATAACTAAGGTGGGAAATGCAGCTGCTACTTTCTAATAAAACGTCCAGTAGTCTCCCCTCATTATTGAAATGTCCAGCAGCAGAGACTCCTTTTAGTGATGTAATTTCTAGCGGCGCGCATTCCAAATCAGACAGACCGTCTGACGGCACGCCCCCTAATTTGTTTTGCATAGAAGCCAGCACAGCTGCACCACAAAAGGGTCAGGTGCGACGCAATCTCAGCACACACATTACGTGCGACACAATCGCAGCACACCCATTTCTTAAATACCTGTGCAAACCGTTTTAGCCATGAACAGTCTGACAAAGCCATTTGTAAATGTGCCCCATTATGTGCATGCTTCATATAGCAGAGCACAGGCATCTTACCGTGTGTATACAACCTATTCTTCTATGACATGAAAATGGCACATAACCTGATGCAGGGCCGGCTCCAGGTTTAAGCAGGCCCCTGGGCGATAGAGCCTTAGAGGGCCCCTTTGTGTGCCGCCCTCCAGTAGCCACACTGCCTCCCCTCCCCCTGTAGCTACCCTGCCCCTTCACCCTGTGGACACACTGCCCCCCTCTGGGAAAGAAAAAAAAACCTCACCTTCCTCGTTCCCCCTGAGCAGAGCCTGAAGCTGCCCCTCCCTCCCTGGAAAGAAAAAAAACTCCCCATTCCTCGTTCCCCCTGAGCAGCACCTGAAGCTGCCCCCCCCTTCTCCCGAGTAAGCCCCTGCAGCAACCTGGGGCCCCGGTACTTGCCCGGGTAAGCCGGGTGCTGGCGCCGGCCTGACCTGATGGCATCATTGCATGTCCTGTTTCATATATTTTGGGGCGACAGGGAGAGAAGAGCAGTGCACAGGTACTTCCATGCTTTATCAGCGCTTCACTTGATCTGCATTACAGCAGTTATGATGGTTGTGTGTGTGTGTGTGTGTGTGTGTGTGTGTGTATATTATTTCTATCTATATCTCTGAGTATAAGCTGAGTAGGGCTTTTGCATCACAAAAAATATGCTGTAAACCTTTTGCTTATACTCAAGCTTATACGGTACTACTACTGATAATGGTAATAATAGTAATCATTGTGATAATAGTAATACTAGTAATCATAATTAAGCAGAATACAGCAGCACTCACCAGTTTTGTGCAAAGGAATCTTTATTGAGATGTGTACATAGGCAGAGCGGGGAACTCTTACTGCTCTAGCTGAGCACCACCACTCTGATTACTGTGCAAGAAGGCAAACCTTACCTGCCAAAATTCGTACCAGATGCCACCGGGAAGAGAGTCTGTGCAGCCGGATGGTGCCGGGACATTGTTCTCTCCGTTTATGATTTCATGACTGTCTAGTAATCATAATGTTAATCTTTTATATAGCACCATCCTATTCCATGGTGCTTTACAAATCATGGGGGACATAAATAAAATAAGACAAAACAATTATAAAATTGATACAATTATATAAAATATAGTCAAATGGAAACAATAGGAGTGAGGCCCCTGCTCACAAGAATTTACAGTCTTTCGTTATAGTTTGGTTGATCTGGTGTCCTGAAAAGCTTCATGTTTTCATGGTGGGAGATGTTGGAAAATGAGTTGGTCATTGCAGGGTTACTTCACATTTAGGATCTGCATTTGTGAGAGAAGCTTAATATCAACTCCTTATTACAAAGCTGTCTGTTTTTTATTTTAGGTAAATATCTTGTTTGGTGAGGCCAAACAAGGTTGACTTGATGAAACCTCTTGCAATCCGGTCTGAGCTGTACTCTGAAGAGGAGCATTGTTGGATATAAAGGGACGCAGCCTGTTAAATATGAATGGATTACAAGCACTTTAGACTTTCTAAAGAGAATAATATTTTTATGTTGCATTCTGCACTCGTCTGAGCAAGAGAATGAGCAGCTCTGCTAAGACAACTGACTATATAAGAGATCCAGGTTACTCTTGCTTATTATAGTCTGAAATCCTCATTTATCTAGTAGTTGCAGTTTGAACACCATTTTATAACTGGGAAAGTAGGAGAGGTGTGGAAGTTTCCTAATTCTATTACAAGGGGAATATTTGCAACTTTTTGTTCAAACTAATTCATTGTGGAATTGAGAATGATTGTTTGTATGCTTAGAAGCTGTCTACATTTAGAAGAATATGTTGCACAAGCGCACTATGTAGATATTTGTACTGTTTTCACTGTTTGGTTTTGTCCTTCTGAAAAGATAAGTATTAGATAAGATATATAATAAAATATATATTTGTGTGTACATACAAAATAAAGAATGATGGCTGTCAATATATGAAACTTATGATTTCTAAATCTGTGCAAAACAAACTAACGTAACCATTCAGTAGAGGTAAGTGCATTATGAACGTGACCTCACCAAGCGTCTGTATACAAACAAAGACTGGTGGTGAATGGGAGCACCGCCCTGAACCAGAGAGAGGTGAGTATATAGTGCATATACCGTCCCCTGGGGACCAAAAGCCCCTGATCATGAAGGTACTGTATATTTCCATTTCGTCACCATGACGGCCCCACTGGAGGTTGCTTCCCCTTCCTCTGTAGGGACAGGAAATTGCGAGCATTAATTAGCCCCTCCCTCAACCTCCCACCAGTGTTTTTCCTGTCCCTACAGGGAAAGGTTGAGAGTAAACCTCTCTCTCCTCTCGGGGGGGGGGGGGGGGGGGAGGTGGAATCTCGTACCTCTCGTGGGTGCTTGTTTCCCCGGGGCTTCCCTCGTCCGGCCTCCTTGTGAGTCCTACTTGGGGTCTCCAGGTCCCGGATTGCCAAATTGGATCTCCTGCGGCGTGCAGGAGGCAGCGGGCAGTACCGGCACCTTTTTACGGCCCTCTCGGGGGTCCGCGGCTGCCGGCACATAGCGCTTTTTCAGGTGCTCGGTCACTTCCGGGTTACGAAGCGCGAACCGGAAGTGACGTCAGAGACCTCAGCATCTCGGCCTAGGA
This sequence comes from Engystomops pustulosus, assembly GCF_040894005.1. Lineage (NCBI taxonomy): Eukaryota > Metazoa > Chordata > Amphibia > Anura > Leptodactylidae > Engystomops > Engystomops pustulosus. The sequence continues at coordinate 149,672,120 of NC_092411.1, read as the reverse complement.
GACAGGCCATTAAAGATGACGCCGGAAGGTAAGCGAGAAGAAGCTTCCACCAAGTCTGCAGGTCTGCTGAGGTCTATGTGGAGCAGTGAATATCCCAGCATGGAAGAGGCTGAATTCTGTTCTTTAACCCTGGGCTCTGTAAGTAGGACATTAGCTGAACGCCAATAGGTTTTGGCACTATATGCTATGGGGAGTCAGCTTCTAATAAGCAATACTCCTTTTTCTTTTTCTAAACAACAGGAGAAGGATATCCCTGTAAAAGAAAAAGAAAAAACCAAAGTGTGTGATAAAGAAAAACCTAAGAAGGCACCATCCAAACGTTGCCACATTTGTAATACAAAATTGGATATTAATTATAAGAAAAGTTTATGCAAAGATTGTTTGGATAAAGTGTTAAAAGAGGAAAAGTCATCATTTATGGATGAATTGCGTGTTGTTATGCGTGAAGAGATTAGGGCATCAAAGAGTCCACCGCATAAAGTCAGGCAGAACCCTGTATGTCTGGATTCAGATGACGAACAGCCCTCTTGTTCTTATGAGCTAGACATGGAGGAACAGGATATGGCGACGCAACAATCGATACCAAATTACCCCAAATATTTATTTCCTAATGAGGATTTGGATGGGCTGATAAAAGCATTAAGGGATACCTTAAATATTGAAGACACCATAGAAGAAAGGTCGATAGTAGATGAATTGTTTGGTGGATTAAGAAGAAGGAAAGTTAGAGTCTTTCCCGTTATTGAAAGCTTGAAGGATCTTATCCAGGATGAATGGAAAGAACCGGAGAAGCGTATAACAATGCCTAAGGAATTTAAAAACCGTATGTTATTTGATCCAGAAGAAACAAAAATCTGGGATAGTGTGCCGAAAGTTGACATCCCTATAGCCAAAGTAGTTAAAAAAAACGATCTACCCTTTGAAGATTCCACCCAACTAAAAGATGCCATGGACCGTAAATCGGATTGTTTGCTCAAAAAAGCTTGGGAAGCTTCCATGGCAATCCTAAAAACAAATATTACTACTACCTCTGTATCACGTACTCTGTTTTTTTTGGCTAGGACAGCTGGAGGATCATCTTAGAGAAGGCACGTCCAGAGAAGAAATGCTAGACTCCATTCCGTTATTAAGATCAGCAGCAGCTTTTCTGGCAGATGCCTCAGCCGAAACCATCCGGTTTTCAGCAAGAGAAGCTGCATTATCTAATGCAACCAGAAGAGCCCTTTGGTTAAGGCAATGGTCTGGAGATGTGCGCTCAAAAGCCAAACTGTGTAGCCTGCCTTTTTCGGGTGATTTTTTATTTGGGCCAGAATTGGATGAAATCCTAGCTAAAGCAGCAGATAAAAAGAAAGGGTTTCCGGAGGCCAAACAACAACCCAAGAAGCAATTTTTTCGGAGCTTTCGCCCCACTAAAGAACAGCCAAGATTCAGGAGCAAGCAGACCTGGAAACAGGGGTACTGGAATACAGCCAAAGGAGGAAAGAATAAATCCTTTCTTTTTGGTGCCTCAAGTAAAGAAGAGAAGAAACAATGACGCCAGAGTGGGGGGAAGATTGAAAAATTTTCTCCCCCATTGGAAAAATATAACATCCAACAGGTGGGTACTCTCTATAATAGAAGATGGCTATTTTATAGATTTTGTGTCACCTCCTCCTCACCGATTTATCCTATCCTGGCAACCATCAAACAAACTAACATGTCACCTTTGGAAGGAAGTTTCCGACCTGCTAAAATTGAATGTCATCTGTCCAGTCCATCCAGAAGAAAGAGGTACGGGTCATTACTCACCTTTGTTTTTGATAAAAAAGCCAAATGGGACTTTCAGATTAATTACAAACTTGAAATATTTGAACAAATGGGTAACCTATGTCAAATTCAAAATGGAATCAATAAAATCCACTACGCCTTTGATACCTTACAAAGCTTGTTTATGTACCTTGGATCTCAAGGATGCCTATTATCACGTACCTATCCATACGAAATCACAAAAATACTTAAGATTTGCCGTATTATCTCCCTCTGGGGAAGAATTTCATTTTCAATTTACTGCATTACCCTTTGGTCTCTCCTCAGCCCCCCGGGTTTTTACCAAGGTCATGGCGGAAGCAGTAAAATATCTCCGAACGGAAGAAATCAGCATGATTCCATACTTAGACGACTTCCTAATAATAGGAGATTCAGTAAGTCATCTAGAAAGCCAAAAGGATACAACAATAGAAGTTTTACAATCTCTGGGATGGATCATAAATTTAGACATATCAGACTTAATTCCGAGTCACATAAAAGAATTTTTAGGAGTGTCTTTAAATTCTCTAACCCAGACCTCTTATCTTCCACAGGAAAAGAGGGAAAATCTTCTTGGGAAAATCAAGAAATTCGAGAAGAGGAAGTCTGTCTCAGTAAGGACAGTTATGAGCCTTCTGGGGACCATGACATCATGCATCCAGAGTGTGGCCTGGTGCCAAAATCACTCAAGAACACTACAGTCATGGATTCTTACAAAATGGGACAGAAACCATCATCATCTTCATTTACCATTGATAATCCCCTCAAAAGTGAAGGAGTCACTAAGATGGTGGAAGAATCCCGGGAATCTACGGAAAGGCGTAAATTGGGTCCAATGGCCGTTAACCCAGATCCAAACAGACGCCAACAGCTCCGGATGGGGGGCTCTTCTTCCAGGCAAATATATCCAGGGTTACTGGACCCGGGAAATAGCACATACCTCTTCGAACGAGAGAGAACTAAGAGCGGTCCTGAACACTCTAAAATCCTGTACCAGCGAGCTGAAAGGTCACCATGTGAAAATTATGTCGGACAACACTACCACGGTTGCCTATCTAAGAAGACAAGGAGGTACCAGATCAAAAAGGCTACTGAAAATATCACAACAAATATTTTTCTGGGCAGAAGAAAATATCCAGTCGATCTCGGCCATCCATCTGAGGGGCTCAGAAAATATAGTAGCAGATTACTTCAGCCGGTCCCAAATCCTTCCCCACGAATGGAGCCTGAACGAGGAAGTCTTCCAAGAGATTGTTCTAAGATGGGGACTGCCGGACATCGACTTGTTTGCCTCCAGGAAGAATTCCAAAGTGAAAAAGTTCTTCTCCTTGAACCCAAAAGAAGTCCCCTGGGGACTAGATGCTTTTTCACAGACCTGGAACCAGGACCTAGTGTATGCTTTCCCTCCGATTCCATTAATAAGCAAGGTGTTGCAAAAACTACTAGTCAGTCCAACCAAGCTCATCTTAGTAGCACCCTTTTGGCCAAAGAAAAATTGGTTCCCAAGTCTACAAAAATTGGCGATAGACTTTCCGTTTATCCTACCCAGGAGGCCGGACCTTCTACATCAGGGACCAGTCCTTCATCAGAACCCAGTCCTAAACCTAGCAGCCTGGATCCTGAAAGCACCTTAAGATCAAAAGGTTTATCATATAAGGTAATAAAAACCTTAAAGAATAGTAGAAAACCTGTAACCCATGCCATATACTTTAAAATATGGAAAAAGTTTTGTTCCTGGTCAAAAGATATGCCTAACCAGGGTTCCCCAAATATCTGTCAGATTCTTGATTTTCTGCAGGAGGGGTTCGAGAAGGGACTACGACCTAGCACCTTGAGAGTCCAGGTCTCAGCCTTGAGCGCCTACTTCGATATAGCGCTGGCAGAACACAGGTGGGTAAAGAGGTTCTTTCAAGCCTGCTCACGCTTACGTCCTACTGTTAAAGATTCATCCCCACAGTGGGATCTATCTCTAGTTCTAGATGCTTTAACTATGGGGCCCTTCGAGCCAATCGACCCTAGTCATATGCGTTTTTTGACCCAAAAAACTGCCTTTTTAATCGCCATTACATCTGCTAGAAGACTGGGCGAGTTACAGGCCTTGTCCATTTGTGAACCCTATTTATCTGTGTCAGAAGATAGGATCACGCTCAGACTTGACAGAAATTTTTTACCAAAAATTGTCTCAAATTTCCATAGGAACCAGGAAATAATCTTACCCACGTTTTGCCATCATCCAAAAAATCCTGTGGAAGAGAAGTGGCATCTACTGGATGTAAGACGTACTGTTCTTAAGTATCTCGAAGCATCCAATCCTTGGAGAAAAGATTTAAATTTATTTGTTCAATTTGCAGGAAGAAATAAAGGACGCTGGATTACAGATACCATCAAAGAATGCTATAAAATCAATGGTGTTCCACTTCCTCTCTCCGTCAAAGCCCATTCCACTAGGGCCATGTCTACATCTTGGGCTGAGAGAGGAGGTGCATCCATTGAAGAAATCTGCAAAGCCGCTACATGGAGTACAAATGTCACATTTGCAAAGCACTATAGGCTAAATGTCTTAGTTGCCAAAGATCTGGCATTTGGCCGAAAAGTGCTTCAGGCTGTAGTCCCTCCCTAAACTGGGCATAAATTTGGTTTGTCTCCAGTGGGGCCGTCATGGTGACGGAATGGAAAAAAGGAATTAGTCCTTACCGGTAATTCGATTTCCATAAGTCCACCATGACGGCCCTGATATTTCCCTCCCATATATATAAAAGTATTTTCTTTTTCTGGATCTTTGCCTATGTATGTGAAATTTAACATACTAAATAAAATCATGTTGCAACCTATACTGGTGTAGTTATTTGATAAACACTGGTGGGAGGTTGAGGGAGGGGCTATTTAATGCTCTCAATTTCCTGTCCCTACAGAGGAAGGGGAAGCAATCTCCAGTGGGGCCGCCATGGTGGACTTATGGAAATCGAATTACCGGTAAGGACTAATTCCTTTTTTCTTTAGGAGACATCGGGCATTAGTGTGTGTGTTTTTTTTTTTTTTTTTAATCGGATTTAATTCTTTATTGTTTTGAACAGCATATAAAGATAAATAAACCCTGTGCTCCCACCTTCCTATCCCAACCCCGCCAAAGCCACCATCGTGTCACGGCATATTTAACAAAAAGGCACTTGACAATCAATGTGCCACGCAGAGAAAAGAGGTCCATTCATAAAAGGTTACAGAAGCAGCAGGTTACATAAGAATAACCACATTAAAACAATAAGGCTCTCTAAAGACTAGATTAGCTTGCAAAAGTCTTCCCCTCAGTAACTTCTGACACCGACCCAGGAGTGTCTAGCCATGGGCCCCATAGTTTTTCAAACTTTGCAGTTGCTTTCATTTTCTTATATATCGCCCTCTCAGTAACCAGCATTGTTTCAGCTTTCTGGAGGAATTCCCTTTTTGTAGTGGTTGTTTGAATCGACCGAGTTGCTATTGCTTTCCACTGCAATTTTGGCCTGTACTATCTAATGTGCACTTGTCTATTTACCCTTAAACACATGTTATGTGCCTAGGTAAATTTATTGTATATGCTCTGTCAATGAGCTCTAAAATATCCTAACCTATCTGCTGGGTTATTCCCACATCTGGGCTATGCTGCAATCAGGCGTATCCCAATATTATATAAAAACTTTGGTGTCCTTTTAGACCCTATGTACCTGGGATAATCTATTTCCAGCACACTTTTCCATTGGTCGTCTGTCATAGGACCTGAGTCCCTTTCCCACTTTCCCTACAGACACTGCTGTGGAAGCCGTCTAAGAATTTCACGGGAGAAGCTGTTGCAGTAGTTGTGTCCAGATGAATGGCCTTCCTTGGCCACATACTGAATCTTACAATACAAATCCCCCCACAAATGCAACTTCTGCTTTGCACCGCAACATCTATGGGATGGGAAACTGGGATTTAGTGTCATTTTCACTGCGTGCGTGCCCTTTAAGCGCTTCCCTCACAGTAAACAACCATTCTGAACCAATATTTTCTTCATTTAATCTGCATATCAGTTTCCTGGTCCGTCGACACACTAGGGTCAGTTAACCAGAAAGGATTATGACGACACAATTTATCTACTACCATCATAAATGGATCAGGGGGGGTCAGTAAAGAGTAGTGTTCAGGCAAGGAGCAGGGGAGATATACCACTTGTCCTACCAAGGGTAACATCATGGAATTTCCAAGCACCATATCGATCCGGTACAGAAAGGAGTATGTAGAGGAGCAGCAAGAGTATTGCTGATCTTGCGGGTGCTGTCGCCGCCAAATATTCAACAAATCTACCATCAATAGTAGGGAGCCAGAAGGAGTCACACCTTGGGCTCTCTGGTTCTGAATAATTCTGCATCTATCCAACTCATAATGAGGTCTGTTATTGAAATCGCCAACCAATACACATGGTATGCCTGGGTACATGGCTATGTATTCTACATTCACCGGCCACTTTATTAGGTACACCTGTCCAAATGCTCGTTAACACTTAATTTCTTATCAGCCAATCACATGGCGGCAACTCAGTGCATGTAGACATGGTCAAGACAATCTCCTGCAGTTCAAACCGAGCATCAGTATGCGGAAGAAAGGTGATTTGAGTGCCTTTGAACGTGGCATGGTTATTGGTGCCAGAAGGGCTGGTCTGAGTATTTCAGAAACTGCTGATCTACTGGGATTTTCACGCACCATCTCTAGGGTTTACAGAGAATGGTCCGAAAAAGAAAAAACATCTAGTGAGCGGCAGTTCTGTGGGCGGAAATGCCTTGTTGATGCCAGAGGTCAGAGGAGAATGGGCAGACTGGTTCGAGCTGATAAAGGCAACAGTGACTCAAATCGCCACCCGTTACAACCAAGGTAGGCAGAAGAGCATCTCTGAACGCACAGTACGTCGAACTTTGAGGCAGATGGGCTACAGCAGCAGAAGACCACACCGGGTGCCACTCCTTTCAGCTAAGAACAGGAAACTGAGGCTACAATTTGCACAAGCTCATCGAAATTGGACAGTAGAAGATTGGAAAAATGTTGCCTGGTCTGATGAGTCTCGATTTCTGCTGCGACATTCGGATGGTAGGGTCAGAATTTGGCGTCAACAACATGAAAGCATGGATCCATCCTGCCTTGTATCAACGATTCAGGCTGGTGGTGGTGGTATCATGGGGGGAATATTTTCTTGGCACTCTTTGGGCCCTTGGTACCAATTGAGCATCGTTGCAACGCCACAGCCTACCTGAGTATTGTTGCTGACCATGTCCATCCCTTTATGACCACAATGTACCCAACATCTGATGGCTACTTTCAGCAGGATAATGCGCCATGTCATAAAGCTGGAATCATCTCAGACTGGTTTCTTGAACATGACAATGAGTTCACTGTACTCAAATGGCCTCCACAGTCACCAGATCTCAATCCAATAGAGCATCTTTGGGATGTGGTGGAACGGGAGATTCGCATCAAGGATGTGCAGCCGACAAATCTGCGGCAACTGTGTGATGCCATCATGTCAATATGGACCAAAATCTAGAGCTAAAAATCAAAAGCTAGAATGCTTCTAGCACCTTGTTGAATCTATGCCACGAAGAATTGAGGCAATTCTGAAGGCAAATTGGGGGTCCAACCCGTTACTAGCATGGTGTACCTAATAAAGTGGCCGGTGAGTGTATATCCACTTGAACTGCAATGCAATCTCCTACCCTTGGCAAATGGTTCCCAGTTTTAAATTTCCACATATCATAAGATATTCAGATATCTTATGTACATCATGTCTAAGCACAGTCAGTTTGTGGTTTTTGCTTTTAATAATTTGGACCACAGGGAGTGGTAAAAAAAAATTACATATAACATACAGCCCTTTCTGGGGAGAAATGTGAAAAAAACAATACTGTTGTTGGCTTTTAAAATTATTAATTTTGCAATATACATAGCACGGAATAAGTACAGGCAGTCCCCGACTTGCGTCGTACTGACTTGTGAACGACATAGTTGCGAATGGGATCTCGCAATTCATCATGTTACAACACTGATGAAATCCCTGTTCATGCAGCTGCTTCTTCCTGCAAGGTGATTTATGTTTCCTACTGCAGATCGCTGCCATAGATCACTGGTTAGCAAGGACACTTGTGTGATCTGACAAACAAGCCTCCTATGTTATCAGCGATCGGAGATGGCAACAGCTTGCACAAGTAAACACAAACCACTGGTATCACAGATTGCTGGTTTTCAAGAATGCTTGTGTAATCTCCCCAGTACAAGTGTCTTGTGTAACTCGTGATAGAAGATGGCAGTGGCTTGGAGGAGAAACCGCAAGCTGCTGTATAGAAAGACCTGCATCTCTCCACAATGAGGAGCCAACAAGACTCACTGCAGATGTGACTGCACCGAGGCAGCATGAAGTGAAGCTCACTGGGTCCCACATAGTTGCTTGGCTGAAGTACTGGGGTTTGCTATATGATGCGGTGTTCCACCAGCTGCTTGTTTCTTCCTGCTATCTGCACTTACAGGTAACCAAGGGCACTTGTGCTGGTGAGCTTGCACAAGCATCCTTGGTTACCCACAATCTCTGATCACAGCAACATGCAGGAAGAAACAAGCTGTTGCTATCCCAGGTTAGGTTGGCCTTCACATTGCGTTTTATGGATACACTAATCGGATATGCGAGTAAAGCACCCACCGTCTACACTTCTTGTATACATTGACAAATAGTGGCAGACAGAGGCATAGTTCTTGCCTCTGTCTGACCACTATTCCACCCATACGCCAAAAAATGTAGGATAGAAAACCACAGCACGTCTTTTCATCCTGTAGGACAGTGACAACACAGGGGAACACCCCATTCATCAGCAGAATCCAATTTCTAGCTGCTTCTGATGTACAGTCCTTGGTACAGTCGTATCGACCCATAGAATAAAGAGAACATGATTATTAGGCTATACGATGAACACCAAAAAAAAAAAAAAGTTAGAAATCCAATACAAAATTGATGCTTTTCTACTCCTGACCTCAAAAAAGAAATGGTAACACTGGAAAAAGCATCTAATCCAGAAATATGCCATCATATGGCCCCATTATGATTTTATAGCCTACAAAAGGGGCAAATGAGGAAACTAAAATCCTGTCAGCTGCAGGGCGCTCCTTCCCTTCTGGGCCTCGCTGTGCGCCCATAAAACAAGTAACGGCCACATGTGGGGGGTCTCTGTACTCGGGAGAAATTGTAGAACAAATTGTATGGTGGATTTTCTCTTTTGGAAATGTGTAAATTTTAGGGCTAAATGACCGTATAACCGTCAAAATTTGACTATTCAATTACTATGAAGATCTCAAGGGGTTAACAATCTTCCTAAAATCTGTTTATGATAGTTTGAAAATGAGTTGGTTATATAGGGGGTTTTGATGCTAAATATGTAAAATTTCATTCAAAACCGTATTTATCCCCAAAATAGAAAATTCTGAAAATCCGGAAAAGCGATATTCGATTTGTAAGCCACGTGACATCAAAATAAATTATCCAGACATTTCAAAAATGATGAAAATGTAAAGTAGACATATGGGAAATGTTATTCAGCAATTTTATTTAGGTGGTAAATCTATCTGCCTAAAAACACAATGATTTAGAATTTCGAAAAATGGCACATTTTTCAAAAAATTCATAATTTTTTTTTTTTTTTGTAAATTAACGCAAAACTTATCAGCCAGAATTTACCACTAAAATGAAGTACAACATGTGGGGAAAAAACAATCTCATTATCGCTTTGATAAGTAACAGTGACCAAAAGTTATAACGATGCAAGTCAGAATCCAATCCAGTCAGAATATAAAGCGATGCAAGTCAGAATCCAAAAACAATTACATTGTTGTCAACATCGCATTAAAGGGGTTATCCGAGAGTAGCAATAAATTAGGGACAGGCTTTTAAAAAAAAAATTAATAAACGTGTGCTCACCTCCGCCATCACTCCTGATGTCCTGGAGCACCGCAGAAGCCCAGTACATGTTTATTTGTTTTTTGTTTTTTTTAACCCCTTAATGCTCTGCGCCGTAGCTCTATGGCGCAGAGGTATAAGGAGTGTATGAAGAGGGCTCACGGGCTGAATCCTCTTCATACAAAGGTGGGGGTTTTTGCATTTTGCAGAAAACCCCCACCGGCGCGCGGGCGCCGCCATCTTTATTACGATCGCTGCGCCGCCAAACGTCATCGGGGGGTGGTGATCGGTTGCCATGGTAGCCTCGGGTCTTCTTTTGACACGAGGCTACATGGCTTCTGGAGATTCGTTACAATGAGCTAGTGGCTCATTGTAATGAATGACCTGCAAAAATGCCATATATTGCAATACAGAAGTATTGCAGTATATGGTAGGAGCGATCTGACCATCTAGGGTTAATGTACCCTAGATGGTCTAAGACAGTGATGGCGAACCTTTTAGATACAGAGTGCCCAAACTACAACCAAAACACACTTATATGTCGCAAAGTGCCAACATGACAATTTAAGCAGTAACCTATTGATCTCTGCTGTATCACAAGTTTCAATCATATTGGTATCCTGAGGACACCAATACAATAGAAAGCAGGAGACATTTGGATTGTAGCTTCCCTCCAGGGTCCCCCGAAGAGGAAGAATCAGGGGACCCAGAGCAGGAGCTCCAACGATAATCCATCTCTGTCCACACCTTCTCGCTCCTCCTATAGTCCTGGCACTGAGCATGGCGCGCCCTGGGCTGTCTTGGACTGCAGGAGGAAGCCTTGAGTCCTATCTAGTAAATTCTGTGCTGGGTGCCCACAGAAATGGCTCCGAGTGCCACCTCTGGCACCTGTACCATAGGTTCGCCACCACTGGTCTAAGAAATAGTGGAAAAAAAAAAAGAAAAAAAAAAAGTTTAAAAAATAAAAAAAATTAATAAAATATTAAAAATTCAAATCACCCCCCTTTCCCTAGAACTGATATAAAACATAGGAAAAAGGAAAAATAGTAGAGATTCAGCTCACCCTTCTGTGGTCAAGACATCAGGTGCCGGTGCGCGGATATGCTGAGCCGATTCAGTGCATCATGGACAAACAAACGATAGATCCAGCATCCAGGCTTGAAATAGGTGCTATAAAACTTCTATTTATTTCATCAAGGTATAAAAAGGTTTAAAAAAGGTACCATTATACAAACATCTGACGCGTTTCGAACTCTTGAGAGTTCTTAGTCATAGATAAGATTCTAGTAAATGTGAGCATTCATTATAAAGACATGTCCAACGGAAGTAAGAAGGATTACGAGCAGGTAATTAGTCACGTCATAGAGCCAGAAGGTGAGGGGGGGAGGGGGAACGGGAACAGGAGGAGAAAAACAGACCAATGAAAAGCATATGAAAAACGAAAAATAATCAGAGAAGCAACACAATAATTATAAATTAATATATATACATTAGATCGTTTTTCAAATTTAAACCATACGGGGATCGAGTTTGCATGGTGAGTATCCAATACGCTTCTCTATTACGGAGGGCTTTAACCCAATCTCCACCTCTTTTTGGGCGTTTAACCCTTTCAATGGGTGTGACAGATAAATGTGATGTCTCTCCATTATGTATATCCCTACAGTGTTTGGAAACTGTGGATATATGACGTTCACGATCATGACACAGAGATTAGTTAATGTGAGCTTGTGAAGTATGTTCTGCAAGTCTGGTTTTGAGACTTCGTTTAGTACTACCTATATACTGTAGTGAACAGGCTGTACAAGTGATTAGATATACTACATATGTTGTATTACAATTTATGAAAGATTGTATTTTATGTTCCATATTATTTTGTAATGATGATACAACATGTGTCTTTTGCATGTATTTACAAGCAGAACAACGTGGTGAGCCACATTTAAAGCTACCTTTTAAAGTTAGCCAGGTGTTAGGTTTCTGTGTAGAACAAAATAAATTTGGGGCTAGTAAGTCTCCCAAGGTGGCAGAATTTCTGGCAGAGAAGCGGCAACCTGGTTTTAAAATTTCGTAAAGGATTGGATCCTGAAATAATATAGGCAGATGTTTTTTAATTATATTGATAACTTGATTATATTGGCAGGTATATTCAGTGGAAAATGTTAGTTGGTTAGTATCATTTTTAGCTTTGTCGGGTCTCTCAGTGTAGAGTAAATCTGATCTGGATCTAAAGGATAAGTTTTCTTTTGGTACGCCGTGTAAGTGTTTTGTTGTAACCTCTGTCATGTAGTCGTTGTGCTATTTGTGTAGATGTTTGTTCATATTGGCTCCCTTGTGTACAGATACGTTTTGCCCGTATAAATTCTCCTTTGGGGAGATTTCTAACTACATGCGGAGGATGACAACTGTGTGCATGAAGCAGGGTGTTGCCTGCGGTAGGTTTGCGATATAGACTACATATTACATCATGGCTTTGTGGAGATCCAGTTAAACAGATCTAAAAATGTTATAGTGGTTGGAGAGTAAGAAAAAGTGAATTGGATATTATAATTATTGCAATTTAAGTAATTGATAAACATAGTTATGTCTTCTTCTTTACCTGACCATATCATAAGGCAATCGTCAATGAAACGACCGTACCATTGAATATTGGATATGTAGGGATTATGTGAGGAGTAGATATATTCCTCTTCAAACCATGACATGAAAAGGTTAGCCAGAGACGGCGAAAACCTTGAGCCCATTGGGCAGCCTTGCTTTTGAAGAAAAAATTCTTGATCAAAGGAGAAAAAATTATTAGTTAATAAAAATTGTAATACATCCAATATAAAGCAAATTTGCGTTTTAGGAAAGAGGCTGTACTTCTCAAGGTGATATTGTACTGAGGTTATGGCTAAATTGTGAGGTATACATGTATATAGTGAAATTACATCACAGGTGACCCAAAAAAATTTCTTATTCCAAGTAAATGAATCCATAATTTTTAACACTTTAAATGAATCTTTGATGAACGCTGGAGTCCTTGTAACAAACGGTTGTAAAATATTGTCCAACCATGTAGAGGTGAATTCCAATAACGATCCAGTACCAGAAATTATAGGACGCATGGGGGGAGGAAAAATATTCTTATGATATTTTGGGAGGGCATAGAAAATGGCCATATTAGGAAATTTTGGGACAAAAGTTTCCTGAGTTCTTTTATCAAGAATGCCTAAAGCAATGTGTCACGGCGAGGACGCCGCCGCCTCGTCACGTGACGTGGGGTGCAACTGTACGGGTTAATTTAGCCTACTCAAACTTGCGCTCACCTTTCACTCAGGACACAAATTGAGCCTAAATCACACCTCATACAGCTCCAGCACCAGAACCAGACCCGCTGCCACCACTTATTGCATTTATACTGGGACCAATAAGTATCCCACTCTACATCAATTCTTGCTCTCAAGCAGTCACTTTGTCACACCACTAGACATGCACACTCAGCACTCCAGCAGTCACACAGTTAACCACACTTCACAAGGCTATGAGTTCGCAGAGTATACAGGGACCAAAATTAAAGTGAAAAGCTTTAATTACAAAAAGTTGATCAGTGCATAAAAAGATATTAAAAACAAAAGAATTATAAAATGACACACAACACGGCAAAACAGTTATAAAATAAAAAGGGAGAAAAATAACAGAAACTTACAAACTTAAAGTAAATCCTGATCCCTGGAGGTGGGAGAAATGAGGAACACACTCAGCTTGTCAAGCAGCCCCCAAAATGTGAACACCAATTCTTGGATTTCATATTGTTTTATAACTTCTCAGTTTGGTTCAGATTTCAGAACCTCCCATTCATTAATTAGTCCAGAGGGTCATTCACGATTGGGCAAAGTGTTAATGAGGGGGGAGAGTCCAGGAATATTTAAACAGTTCTTTGTTTCCAAATCCTGATGCAGAAGAGGGGGGGTAGGGAGACCAAATGTCTTTTGGGGTCTGAACAGACCAGTCTTCAGTTCAGAGGTTATCAGGCTGTTAAAGCTCCAGGATGTCATAAAAGCTGCCTGGACGCTTCAATAGATGCCAAATATTTAAACAAAGTTTGAAATTACCCTATAGTTAAACCAATCTTATACATTCACAATTAATATCTCCTTGACACAATGCCATCCTGTAGTAGCTTGTTAAGTCTCTCTGAAACACGTGCAGTTGGATCACTCTTCAATGGTGTGTAAACATTTTTGTCTAATAGAAGTTTTCTGCACTCTTGGGCGTATAAACCAGTGTCCAGTATAATAATACAACCACCTTTGTCCGAGTTTCGGATTGTTATGTTGGTATTATTTTTCAAATTGTTAATTGCGTTTTTTTCGGCATAAGTGAGATTATTTTTAGATTTTACTGTAGCTTTATTTGATAACTCAGCCAGCTCTTTTTCCACCCACGTCTGGAAAATATCCATAGTAGAGGCTCTGGATTGAATTGGATAGAAACCGGCATTAGGCACCTTTATGATGTCTGACAAGTTAACATGGATCTCACTTGTAACTCAAGCAGTTGCATAACAGCAACTTGCTCATTGAAATCCTTGATGTCTGTGAAGGATGTGGTTCCCTGTAGATTGAAAAATTTTTTTGTTGTTTGTCTTGTTTGCAATTCAATTTTATCTGCTTGAAAAAAGTGTTTTTTAATGGTTAAAAGTCTCATGAATTTATTCACATCTTTCACCGTCTGGTATAAATTTATGTTTGTTGACGGAATGAAACTTAAACCTTTTGATTCCAGTCTTATTTGGACTTCCGATAAAATGCATGCAGATAAGTTTACTACAGAAAGATTTTTATTTGTTTTTCCGAAGAATTTGTATTTGTTATTTCTGTTTCTTGGCGTTCTTTTTTGAAGCGGTTTTGGTTGTGTTTCCTTCCTGATCTGCGGTAGCGCTTCCATTTTTGTTCTGTGTTAGCTCGTTTTTTGAACCCCTTCTAGTTTGCATTCCTTGAAAGGAAACGTTTCTTTGTGTGTTGGTATTCTCTGTATCCGAGATGTCTGTATATGCATCTGATGTATCAATGTCCAATGAGCTGTTGGAGGTTTTGTAGTTTCTATAGGGTCTATTTTTAAGTATTGACCTTGGATGTTTAAATGATTTCCAGGTATATACTTTATTTTGATTGTAGTCCCTTAGATCCCTATCGAATAGCACAAACGACTACATGACAGAGGTTACAACAAAACACTTACACGGCGCACCAAAGAAAACTTATCCTTTAGATCCAGATCAGATTTACTCTACACTGAGAGACCCGACAAAGCTAAAAATGATACTAACCAACTAACATTTTCCACTGAATATACCTGCCAATATAATCAAGTTATCAATATAATTAAAAAACATCTGCCTATATTATTTCAGGATCCAATCCTTTACGAAATTTTAAAACCAGGTTGCCGCTTCTCTGCCAGAAATTCTGCCACCTTGGGAGACTTACTAGCCCCAAATTTATTTTGTTCTACACAGAAACCTAACACCTGGCTAACTTTAAAAGGTAGCTTTAAATGTGGCTCACCACGTTGTTCTGCTTGTAAATACATGCAAAAGACACATGTTGTATCATCATTACAAAATAATATGGAACATAAAATACAATCTTTCATAAATTGTAATACAACATATGTAGTATATCTAATCACTTGTACAGCCTGTTCACTACAGTATATAGGTAGTACTAAACGAAGTCTCAAAACCAGACTTGCAGAACATACTTCACAAGCTCACATTAACTAATCTCTGTGTCATGATCGTGAACGTCATATATCCACAGTTTCCAAACACTGTAGGGATATACATAATGGAGAGACATCACATTTATCTGTCACACCCATTGAAAGGGTTAAACGCCCAAAAAGAGGTGGAGATTGGGTTAAAGCCCTCCGTAATAGAGAAGCGTATTGGATACTCACCATGCAAACTCGATCCCCGTATGGTTTAAATTTGAAAAACGATCTAATGTATATATATTAATTTATAATTATTGTGTTGCTTCTCTGATTATTTTTCGTTTTTCATATGCTTTTCATTGGTCTGTTTTTCTCCTCCTGTTCCCGTTCCCCCTCCCCCCCTCACCTTCTGGCTCTATGACGTGACTAATTACCTGCTCGTAATCCTTCTTACTTCCGTTGGACATGTCTTTATAATGAATGCTCACATTTACTAGAATCTTATCTATGACTAAGAACTCTCAAGAGTTCGAAACACGTCAGATGTTTGTATAATGGTACCTTTTTTAAACCTTTTTATACCTTGATGAAATAAATAGAAGTTTTATAGCACCTATTTCAAGCCTGGATGCTGGATCTATCGTTTGTTTGTCCATGATATAAAACATAATAAACAGTAAAAATCACAAACATATTAGGTATCGCCGCGTCACAAAATGCCCGATCTATCAAAATATAAAAACGGTTACGGGCGAGGCGGGAAATGGCGCCCAAATGTCCGAAATGCAACTGTTACACCTTTTTACATCACATAAAAAATGATCAAAATGTCGCACAGACCTAAAAATGATAGCAATGAAAACGTAGTTTCATTTCGCAAAAAATGACACCTCACACATCTCCGTGCACCAAAGTATGAAAAAGTTATTTTTTTTCTTTTTTGTACACATTCGTTTAATTTTTGAAAATGTATTAAAACACAAAACCTATATAAATTTGGTATCACCGCGATCGCACCGAACCAAAGAATAAAGTAGGCGTGTTATTTGGAGTGAATAGTGAAAGTCGTAAAAACTGAGCCCACGTGCGTTTTTTTTTTTTTCAATTTTTCCACATTTGGAATTTTTTTTCAGCTTCGCAGTACACGGCATGTTAAGATAAATAACATTACGGGAAAGTAAAATTTGTTCCGCACAAAATAAGCCCTCACACAGGTCTGTACACGTAAAAATGAAAAAGTTATGGATTTTTGAAGTTGGAGAGCGAGAAATGAGGGGAAAAACCCTGCGTCCTTAAGGGGTTAAAAAAAAAGCCTACCCTGGCCTGACCCAAATTTATTGCTACTCCTGGATAACTTCCTTAACAAGTGCATACATTAACACAGTGTTAACACTTTACATCAATGTAATTAGGCAAATCTCTTCTCCGCTGTTGTGATATGTTTAGCATATGTTAACGCCACATGTTAATGCAACCTCCTAAATTTTTCCAATATACTATCTATATCAATTCCAAGTGGTTTTCTAGATCACTGCTTGCTGTCGTTCTATTTGAAGAGTCACTGTTTACTTCCAGTGGATAGAAATCCGTCCTTGCCATAGACATGCAGGTGCACGCGCCGTTATTATTAGTAGGAGTAATTAGAGCCGTATGATAATAATGATGGAGTCTAATGATAAAGCTGCCCCGTCCCTTTCTGATAAACTAATCCCCAAACTATAATGATCACCCATGATCCATCCCAAACATAGGAGTTTAAATCATGTCCCCAATACAGCACGTCCTGGTATCACCACTAAATTTGGCTTAATGTGTTTCTGTATTAGAAGACCGGCCTCGCTGTCCTTTTTCATACCAATGCCTCGCCCACCATCACTGTCACTCAAAATGTACACTTCGCGTATGAGGTCACGTGCGCGTCTCAGCTGGCCCACTGCCGCCTCATCCAAGATGGCCTCCACGTCAGGATATGATGTGGCATAGCCGCGACTCCACTTCCGGTACAGCTCCTAGCCATGGCGAAGTCCAGGTTGGAGTTGAATTTTGTGCGTCTTCTGTCTCGGTGCGAGGCCATGGCATCTGAGCGGAGAGACCAGGGAGAGTGGAGGCTGGAGAAGGTGAGAGGGGATATACTGCAGTGTACCACCTCGCCCCTGTCCCCTCTGCAGCCCATTATTGTAGTCAGGGATGAGAACTTGCTATTAACAAGGGATGTTTGCCATCTAGTGATCTATCCTGGAGAAGAGTTGTAGCACTGTGGTGTCCAGCACGATTAGTAGTTATACAGTTTGTCAGAAAAAGTTCAGGAACTTTATAATAAAATATATTTCAATTCATCACCCTTCTCATGATCAATGCTTGATGTCCGTGAATGAGTACCAGGACAGATGTCATCGAAAAAAGATGTTGTGCTTAAATTAGACAAAAACAAACCTGTCCGATGGGGTAGATTTACTAGGGACAGAAATTTGGTGTCTGTTTCCAAATACAGATGTTTGCACACTGCTAGAATTACACGTTGTAAAATCCACCAAATTTACTAATGGTGTGTGGGCATTTGACATGCAAATTACTTTTCTGAATTGTACAACCCATGTCACATGATTAGCATGTATATGATGTCATTGAGCTGCTGCTTTCTGTGTCTAATGATCATAAAATGTCTATCATGAGAATAGGCTATGGCTCTGCCAAACTCTGAATAATCCTTTAACAGATAACACATGTTATTTCATACTGACTTGTATGATCAAAAAAGTGGAATTTAATTTTACTGTAGACCAGACAAAAATCATATATACATTGATAAATTGAAAATAAAGAAAAAAAAAAAACATGGCCAGGCTAACCTTATAAATTCAGCGACCACTAGGAGGAGCTCAGTACATGTAAAATTACATGGCTTCCATTAAACTCAATAGTAGTGTGTATAACACTGTATGACATCATCTCCACCTTGTGGTGGCTGCAGGGACCTTCTAAGGCTTCAGTTTAAAAAGTCTGAGGAGTTAAAGGGAACCTACCACCACGATTCTACTTATAAAGGTAGAACGAGTGGTAGGTGGATGTATGGGACGTGAGGATAGCCCTTTTTAGAGCTAATCCTCACGTCCCCGCTTTCTTTTTAAAGAGAACCCGTCATGCAAAATAACCCCCCTAATCTAAATATATTTTCATAAACTGCCATTAGAGAGCATTGCCCTTATCCCTTCATTGTCCCTCCACATGCCTGTAAACCTAAGCAATGAGGTCCTAAAGCTATATGCAAATGACCTGTGTAATGTCCAGTGAGTCATTAGCATATTCGAGCTGTCCAGCTTATTCATGAGTGGGAGGCACAGCCACACCCCAAGTGCATGACTGACAGCCTGTATAATGGTGTGAGGCTGTATATTGATGTGCTTCCTGGTGCTGGTGGCCACGCCTCCTGCAGCCTGTGTGTGCATGTGTGTGTGTATAGGAGAGATACAACAGCTCCAGGCAGTCATGTTATAGCAGAACATGTCAGGTACTTGTGTAGCTGATGTCTGTGTATTAGAATGATGCAGCATGTCATCAGATAAAGCACACACACCAGCAATGCTTTACTATACATTACACACAGACATGAGCAGGGGGAGGAGAGGGGAGGGGGAACAGGAGTGACATCACTGCCTTTGACCATGTGACCAGCCTCATTTACATAATAAAGAATAGATGATTTTATAATGATTAATGTATGAAATAACTAGATAAAGGTTTGGATGGGATCCTTGTGAGCTGCCCCAACAGGTAGTAGTGACAGGACAAGTAACAGACCTGATGACAGGTGTCCTTTAAAATTTTTAATAGCCTAAATTTTATAAAGCGTCTACTGGGGCCCAATAGCCTTATGTCCCATGCATCCGCTTACCACCCGATCTACCTTTATAGGTAGAATCGTGGTGGTAGGTTCCCTTTAAGGCTGCCGTGTGGTCACCACAGGCACAATAGTAGATACGTGGTCTTATTCATATGGTGAGTTTGTCAGTGCTTCTGAAGCTATATGACATGTGTGGAACAGTGGGTTACAGCTACCAACTGATGGGGCAATGGGCCCCTTGTTTACAACAGACTTGCATGATAAAAACGATTGCACTTCTTCTGACTCCCGCCTGCAAGGGTCATAGCTTATGTGAATTTGTCATTCTTTGTCCATTAATATATATTTTCTGTAATGAGTTACAGATGTTCTACTTGGTTTACATGCTTATAACTAGAGATAAGCGGACCCTGGTCACATTGCCAGATTTGCAGCCAATCAGGCAAATTGATCTACATATCAACTAGCATGGCTATGATTGGCCAAGGGGGACGCCCAATTTGCCGTATTGGGTATAAGGCTGCCAATCCGGCAATGTGTCCAGGTCACTCAGTCGAATGTGAACATTGAGTCAATTAATCTCTACTTATGACTCGATACATATTATTTGGGAAGAAATGTGAGCCCTGCCAAGTACAACTTGTTTGAACACTTTTTCCTTCTTGCAGTTTGTCAGAGCTCTGGAAGAAATGCTTGCTTCCATTAAAAAGGACATCAGGTATGTGAAAGCATCATTTGCATGCACTTTCTTATTTGTATGTTATTAGACTGTTGGTGGTACACAATGTAATGAGGTGTAAATATGCACATCCGCAAATAAGGGAAAGTTTAACTGCAACATGGGCAGGAACAGGACCTGCTCTACAATTTGCGGAGTGGGCCTGGCTCGGTCATGGTGTGGTGAGACATGACTGCCTCGCCGCAATGTGTCTATGCATAATTGAAGTCAATGATGGCCATGAGCTACCCGCAATTTGTGTAGCAAGCTCACGGCATGAGTGTGTTTGCATGAGGACTTACTTGTCAAGGCCTAGAATGTTCTGGTCCTTGGCAGATAAGGATGAACATTCTCATCTTGGACCAGTTGCAGTGATCCTCATTTGGTGATCACTGTCAAGTCAGTCAAATAAAACTGACCAATCACAGCTGAAGAGGGATTACAGTGTTTGCACTGCTATTTGGCCAGCAAACTAGGAGTTCTTGCTACATATTTCTCTCAGCTGCAAGGATTCTTATCCATTGCACTGTGCTTGGTCCGTGGAATCTCACATGCACACAGGTCCATTTCCACAGGCTGAACACGGTATAGTACAGCTGACCTAAGACATAGCTCAAATACTTTTGTAGAAACCTTTGTAGAAAGCTTTGTATCTTTTCACTGCAGTTTTAAGGATAGGATCTTTACGTTATAGGATAGGTTCTTCAGAGCCACAGTGTTGAGTCAAAATACTATACAGTAATGCTTGACATGGATAGGAGGAGAAGAGGGAAATACATTAAGAAAAAGACAGAAACAAGCAAAAAAAAGAAAAGAAAGAAAAGATTTACTGTGAGCTTTAGGTATAGGGCTTTGCTGCAAGAATCAGCATCGCATTAATTAGCCTGGGCTGGGCCAGAGGACTATTAACCCAGTACAACAACGCATTGAAAGGGGGAGAGAAGGGAAAAAGGGGAAGGAGGGGGGAGGACAACATTGTCAGGAGTCCACCTAGGGTCCTAAGAGATCCTTTGGTTGAAGGCACAACTCTATCAAACACGATTACAACCACTTTGCAGAAGCTGCAAAGACCCTGTAGCATAACCACAGGAATGTTTCCAGATGGAAGGTCCAGTTGATGTCCCTCGCACATATATATTATACGGTGTGTATCCAGCACTGTGGTAGGTATTCCAATTACATCATTGTACTAAACTGCCTGTATAACGAATATTTCAAATATTGGTGCTAGATGTATTTTACTTATAGTGGCTAGAGATTGCACTAATCAGAAGAAGCTGTCTGGTCTCTGTTTCTCCTTTTTTATAATCTCCTGTTTTCAATTTGAGAGTTAATTTTATAGGTAACTGACTCAGGTCATGCCATATTTTTGAGCAATTTAGAGACATTTTAGGTGCAAATGACAAGGTACAATTGACCCATACTTGCTTCCATTCATAAGCCTAAAAAGTAGCAAAAGAAGCAAAACCATGTGGAAACTTACACCACAAAAAAACAAAACACAGACTGAGATACATAAGAACACACGTGTGCTGACAGCAGACAACTTTCTAAAGAAGCAGCAGATATACATTGATACATGTGCCCTAGTGTATTGTATAGTAAGAGCCAGTCCATTTCCTAAAAAGCTGGAAATGGTAGGAAAAGGCCAAGGTGTATAGTACTTGACATCAGCGTAGGTTCATAGATCGGTAAAGGTTCAACAGGCGATGGAGCTAGTAACTGGAGATGAAAGTGGAGAGTCGACAAGGGGGAAACATTGGCTTGTCTCCTCTGATGATTTAACAGGATGTGGGTCTTGTCCTGATGGGAGAAAGTGAATTTAAGGAAAACTCCTACCTGTAGCGGATCTGGTTTGTAGCTATGTGCATAGCAGTGGTAGAAGGAGAAAGTTGTGGAATGACAGATTCTGATTTGATCTGCAGAAGTTGCAGGTAAGGGCTAATGAACTTTGTCTACAGCATTTAATCTCCTGAATGGGTGGCAGTCAATTGTAGGTGAACCACCAATTCAGGAAGGCTGCAAATGTTCTCAGCATCCTATAGCTTGTTGCATGTAGGTTCTCAACCTGCATGCAACAACGCAGCAGATTGTGGCCACAGAAAAGCTTTTGCTGTACTCAAGACACTTATTACAAATATATGTCTCCAGTGCAAGTTGAACACAACACTACAAGAAAGGCAAACACAAAATGTAGTTATCATTGTGCAATATTCACTTCATTCTTCAAGGGATGTATTTTTCACAAATATTTTAGATTCTGAAAATTGCTAGTTTTCCCAAAATTTTGCTAAATTCACGTTTTTACAAAAGTATAGACCTAAGTTTTCTATAACTTATATAACTATAATTTATTTCAAAATCACATAGATAAGATAAAGCATTGTAGAATTCCATCAGGCTGTGTCAAGATACTTTTTGTGATGTGTGGGGGTGGTATATTAGGTAATGTACCAATTCGTCTATTAAAAGTTCTGCACCACTTTCCAGAAATGTAAAGTAAAAGTTCCCATTTTATTGAAAGGAATGGCAGCCGATGATGTTAAACACGTTTCTGAACCAAGGGCTTTACTTAACACTAGCTGTAGATCTCAGCGTTGCCAGGGATAGTAAATAACTGCTCTTAGCTACAACAAAATAGAATGGGTTAACGAAAAATAATTTATACGTATAGATAGACTCTTGCCGACAGTCTCTTTCAGTGACTGTCTCTATCACTTTGTCTATGGGGGGAAATGTCAGAAGTGTCTGAGAGCAGTTTCCTTTTTGCACAGCTGTTTACAACATTACAGCTGATCTCTCATTGGTTTCTATGGGTAACTGTTAAAGTTATATTTCAGACATTTCTGATAAATCTCCCCCTATCTCTGTATGCCCATCCATCTTACCTCACACCTAAGATGTCTTCTACTCATTACCAATAGTAACCAATCAGAGCTCAAATTAATGACCTGTGGCAGAATAGCAGCCAATCACGGTCCAGCTTCCAACTGCCACAGCAGCAGACAATGGCTTCCGTATATGGTGGGTAATAAGTGGATTTTGGAAAGCGTGGGGTGAAAATTTCGTCTCAAACCATGGTCTACGACGTTCCCTGAGTCACAGGCAACACCTCTGCAAAATTTGGTGACTGTAAATGTGACGATGCAGATTCCTTTAGCGGACGTATATATAGACACACACATACAGCTTTATATATTAGATATCAATAAAGCAGTGCAGAGCTGTTAGCGGAAATAGTGTATATTGGTTAATTACCTAATAGCCTTCCCCCTACACATTACATATACTTGAAGTAAAATGGCCAGTCCCTTTAAGGTGTTAAAGCTATGGCAGAGCAGGGTTAAACAGAACAGTATGGCTAAACTTGCCCTACCCTATAAGGCAGAATAAAGAGTGGCTGCTAGAGAATCCCTTGCATGCATGCTTCACTTCTCTGGTAATGCCAAAAGCAAGCCCAGGTCACCTCACTGTGGGGTTTGTTCTGAGGACACACGATCCCTAAACGGCACAAGTTCAGTAAAATATATGCATGGTTTTCTAATGGCAGTAAAACTGAGATGAAAAGATGTAGTTTCCTGCAATGTTTTCTTAGTAGAAACTTGGTATTTGCCAACACAACTTTGTGAAGTTTACTATGAGGATGTTGTGGTTATGTAAAATGCATTGGCACACAAATAGGTTACACTTGACTTGCTTTTAATTAGTTGCAAGCAAAATATTAACTTGCTTTGAACTAAACTTGTTTTGTGTGTTTTTATTTTATATATTTTATGGGCTACTTTTTATCTCTTCTTTTAGACAAATTCCATGTACACAGTATAAAATACATTCTACTTTGCTTCACACTATTAAATCATTTCTACAATACCAATATGTAATAATTAATTCAATGATCTTTCAAGGTATCCTGTGCAGCTATACATTCTAAAGTATATTCCTAATGTAAACCTTGTTATGTTTGCAAAATAAAGCGCATCAAATGGGCGAGTGATCCTCTTTCATGACCAGACCCTTTTTCTAACTTTGCAATTTGCATTTACTGCATTCCAAAAGCTTTTTTCCTATTTATGCATTTATAGACAAATCAAGATTAAACTGTGGGACCTGCCACATGAGGGCTCTCGATTTTCCTACCTTTCATTAATTTCAAATATAGCGCAAGACTCTTTTGTTTTCTATCTGAAATAATATCTGAATATCTAAAAGCAATTTTTATTCAAGTTTTTTTTTTTGTGTGAAAAGCATCTAAACCTAACAAAAAAGTCTGTTTGGCCTTACAGCTGGTCTGCTTGCTAAAATAGTACCAGTACCTTATTTCTTCACTATAGTCATGAGTTTGCAGGAACTGAAGGTTGGTCATATGCTGTCTCATAGTCTACACCTGCTTGATCAGAGTTCTACTTTTTTGACGAAAATAATACATGGCATAGCCTAAATTCTACTGTTACATCACTATTCACCAGTTTATCAATTTCAGTGCAAGGACAAAGCAATGTTTCTATGTTTAAAGGGAACCTGTCACCACATATGCACATATACAACCAGTCACAAGTTCCCTTAGAGCTTTGTTCACTTACTGACACTCTTCTTTTAGTTAATTGTTTTACTTACATCCGCAGAAATCGCCTTTTATCTTATATTAACTGGCATCAGAGCGGGTGTGTCCTGCTCCGCAGGATCCTCCCATCTAATCCTCCCCCATGCCTTATGGCTCCTTACTGGTCACAGTTCATGTCATGTGACCAGAGTGACATCATCTCAGGTACCATAGACTCTTAATAATAACAAACTGTCCCCCATGCATGTATCTGACCACATGAAGTCACAGCAGCCTCCATGGACTTCGACACCTTTCCATCCTCCATGGTGGCTGCTGTGACTTCATGTAATCACATACATGGTGTACAGTTTTCTATTCTTAGACAACTGAAGGACATGCGATGATGTCACTGGTCACATGTCATGAATATAATAACACAAGGCACTGTGTAAAAAGATTGACACAATATTTCCCATCTGTACAAACATATGTGTCTGTAGTTGATTATTAGCAGACAATTCACAAGACAAGTACAAGGAGGCCAGGCAGTGATGTAAAGAGACACAGAGCTGTCAGTCAGTATAATGGGCGTGGTTCACTGGTATCTCTCACTCTTTTCCTCTCTCAGGCTGCCAGAGATGAGTCAGAAAAACATATATAATTAAGGTATAGTGCCCCACGTCAAGCTAAATTATTTAGGTGGGGGACTTGTAATCCTTTATCAGCAGGCATTGTTGGTGGGGGGGGGGAATCTGGTGACAGGTCCTCTTTAAAAAAATAATAACTTGGAGTAAGATTTGTAATGTTCTCTTCTCACTTTTAAGCTCCAGTATTTTGGCGTAGAAGCACTGTTATAATCACAATTTCATACGCAATGAAAGAAATCGCAGTTATTACGGCACAGCTGCCGGCAAAGTAGGCAGGAACAGGGCGTGCCTGCACAATTGTTAAAAATCTACGTCAGGTCGAACCAGTCGTAGTTTTGTCTTTTAGCCACAACTATCGCTAGATACATCATTAGGTCTTAGCTTTATCATTTGCTGGCTGAAAATAAATCTCCCCCTAGGTGTTCTGGGTGATTTTATTTATGGAGCTGTCTCTTTGACTACACAGATCTAATTTTCAAACCATTTTCAATTCTTTCCATGTCAGTAGAAATAATGTTTAGACCTATTTTTCACCCTTTACACCAGAACTGTGTGTCTTGGAGCTGAGGGTCTGTTAATAAATGAACAGAATATGAGTCACAAAGCCTTCAGTAAATGAGATGATTTCATGTACTTTACAAATAATACTTTATCTGGTGCATCTTATTTCCGTGCTTTGTACTAAAGAGAACATGTTGTCATGATCACTGACTTATTGGAACACATGTTGGATTAAGTAACACAATGAAACTCAGTAGCCACTTTCATTATTTTAAATTATTAAAGTTTTGGCAGCTGCCTATATGATGTTTTCTTCATGTCAATATCAAACTTGATAAACTGAGCAATAGTAAGCTGCAGTAAATGTAACATTTTTCAGTGTTGGACATGCCGCTACCTCAGTGGTCTAGTGCTCAGAAGGCCGTAGGCCCTATCATCAGTGATGAGACCCCCCAGCTCCCGAGAACGGGGGGGTCCGATGGGGTCGCTGAATGGAGCATGTCTGTTCTGCTCCATTCATCTCTATAAAGCTGGCAGAGATTGCCAAGCACCACTTTTGGAACTCCAGTGATAGCTAACATGTTTAGGATTTTCTTTGTTTATTTTCTATGCGTTTTTGACAAGTTTGAATTAAGATAATTGGTCAAACGTGTCAAAAACGCATGCGTTTTCAAAAAAATGATCTGAAAATGCACTAACTAAAAACGGCCCAAAAACGGCCTAAAAACGCCATGTGTGTCTTCACCCTAGGGGTGAAGGTTATTACCTACGTTTTCAAACGCATCACAACAGCTGAGACGAGATTTGCCTAATTACATTGCTGTCAACATTTTGTTTACAAAACGCATGCAATAAAATTGTATTGATGTATGTGTTTTGGTAACACAATGTTGACAGCAATGTAATTGCTATTTGATGGTGCGTTCACACGATGCGTTGCGTTTTTTGATTAGTTTTTGACACATTCCAAAGGCCTCAGCCTTGATCACATGTTGATGTAACATTCTGTTTCCATTGCATTTGCTAAAACGCATTGTTACTTAAACATGTGAAGCCTTTGGATGCGTCAAAAAGGCGTGAATGCATCCCAAAGGGGTTTTCCCAAGAATTCAAATTAGACCCTATCCCGTGTATAGGGCCTAACTTGAATTTGTGTATAACATCTGTGTATAAGCATCATGTGTCATGCGAAGTTACTTACACTGTACACTGCAATACATGTGTGTGGCAGTGTAAAGGCTTGAACAAGTGATCGGATTAACGCTTGTTCAAGCCAAAGGGAGGAAAAAAAGGGAAAAAGGAAAAAAAAGAAAGATTACATAATTTTATAATAATAATTAAATAAATAAAATAAAAGTCCCATAATCTCCCCAGTTACACATATAAAGCAAATAAAGTATATAAAACACAAAAGAATGTACATATTTGGTATCTCCCCGTCTGTATTAATCTGTACTATAAATCTAAATCAATATTGAACCCGCTTTTATGAAAATGAGGAAAAAATGGCACCAAAAGTTCTAAGCCTCATAACATCTTAGAAAAATGAGAGGACACATAAAATATCCTCTCAACACAAAGCAGACATTCAGTAAATGTTAATTATCAAGCTTTTTGGGTAGTTTTACTTCCTGTCTGAAAAGAAGAACATTTCAAACTTGGAAAATGTAGAATTTTTACAAACTTTTGCCAAATTTTTCCTTTTTTTCAGAACGAAACACTAAATTTCTCACTTAAATTTTACAACTAACATGAAGTACAATATCAAAATCACCTGGATATGTTCAAGCGTTCTGAAGTTATAACCAATTATCGTGACAGAGCAGATTTGAAAAATCTAGTCTGGTCATTGAACTGAAAACTAGCAGCGGTGATAACGGGTTAAATACAAACAGTGACAAGGAACCTCAATCAAAATACATTCAATATAAACATGTGGTCGAAAAATAGGTCTTATTTTGGTGACACTTTCCCCTCTCAGGTGTTTACTCATTTTGAATGAATCTAGCACAGAGGTTCAATTAATTTATCTCTTCATAGAGTATTGTTTATGCGTGAGAGTGTCCTTGTAAATCCTGTTGCCGGAGATCCTTCCTAGATACAGCACACATAGGGCCACTATTGTTTAGCTTTATTTATGTGGAAATAAAATCCTTGTTTTGGTATAATAAGACTTGTTTCCAAGAGTCATATGCTTGGCTTTTATAAGGGCTACAGGAAGAATGGTAAAAATAGAACAAATACTGGTTTCCTGAGCAACAGGGGGGTAATATACAGCATTGATATTGACGTATTTCGATGCACTCCTGCTTCCTGCTGTGTATGCAATTAAACCTTAGGGTGGAGTAAGAAGATTGGGGCCGCTGATTACACTCACGGTCATTGGTATTGAAGGAAAATAGATCCATTGCAAATACATAAAGTATTTATTAAAATCAATTTTTATTTCATGATAACATCATGATAACACGATAGAAATATGGAGGCCCATAAGTCGAACCTACGTAAGAAAATTTTATAAAAGGAGTGATGGTTCAAAGGTTATCACAAGTGCAAGCTGTAAATGCGCAACATTGTTCTGGTAAATGTGAGTTTCCCAGCCTTCTCAGAAATGATGTTTTAATAAGTTGTGTCCTTACAAATTGTCTTAGAACAGGATTTCCCCTTGTCTGTTTATTTTGATACAAATATGTCACACTTACTAGGATGTAGTTTGCAGCCAAGTTTTAAGAATTTAAAAGGCATTTACTTCTTCCTTTTACTTTTGTAGGTATTTAAATTAAAATAATCAAGATTGGAAAATTTGCCAAGGATACATTCTAGGTTATACATTGCCATCCCGCACTATATATTCCCATCTATTTATCACATTACATATAATGCTGTGAGGAAATGCTTTTGTTTTTAAAGAAAAATACTCACTGGGCTACTCATTTAGGGTCCTACTCACATGCAATGGTGAGTTTTTGTTTATTTTTTTTTGTAGTTCACTTAGAGTTATAGACAAGTACAAGGGCATTTACAGCTTCAACATAAACAGGGGGCTCACAGGACCACTACTAATCATGACATAAGTCAAGCGGACCACATATCAAGAGACATGAGGTAAAAATGAAATAGCAAAGTATGATGTAACCTTTTATTTTGTCTCTTGATAGCAAAGTGGCTGATTGGGGCTGTTAGAGGCACATTCCCCTGCTTTGAGGGAGCAAGGAGAGAAATTGAGGGTCCCTCTTTGATGAGTGACACGATATATATTGTGATGACCAGTGTTACCCACAGTGCTAGCAGGGAAGCTGGAGTATTATTGAAAAATTAAACAAATATAACAGAAGAACTAGTGTTCAAAAAAAGGGGAAGGTATGTGAAAGAGAGCAAGAGAT
Source organism: Engystomops pustulosus (assembly GCF_040894005.1). NCBI lineage: Eukaryota > Metazoa > Chordata > Amphibia > Anura > Leptodactylidae > Engystomops > Engystomops pustulosus. The sequence goes on along the minus strand of NC_092411.1, from coordinate 149,643,060 downwards.
TAGCAGGAAAAAAGAGGAGAAACAAAAAGGAAGGGTCCAGTATTTGTTTCTGCTCCCCAAGCCAGAAAGAATTCAAATATCCTGAATGATGAGGTTTAAAAAATACCTTCTGGAGAGTAATTCTGCTCCTGAGCAGCGCAGGTGGAGGACAGTTTATGACCATACAGAAAAGCCTTCTGACAGTCTTCTGCCGTGATAGAGGTAGCTACATCTTGTTCCCAACCTGCAACGAATAGTAAGGTCGAGGTGTCCGACTCCTGAAACAGAAGAATATATAGAGATATACTCACTCTGCTACATACAAACATAAAGCCTTGTTACATGCAAGCCCCTGTTTTATATTGCAAAAGTATTCTACCTTTTGACACTAATTCAGGCTTCAAACCTTAAGATATGAAATTGTACATTTTTTGGTGAACAACAATTTGGACACAATTGTGAAGTGCGACAAAATTAATTGTATTTTTTTAACTTTTGTCGCTTTGGGTATATCTCTATCAGTTTTGCACATGGAAAGACTGAAATTCTTGTTCGTTCTTCCTTGGAAAATAGCTCAAGCTCAGTGAGGTTGGATGGAGAGTGTTTGTGAACAGCAGTTTTCAACTCTTTCCACAGTTTCTCGATTGGATTCAGGTCTGGACTTTGATTTGGCCATTCTAGCACCTGGATACATTTATTTGTGAACCATTCCATTGTAGATTGTCTTTATGTTTGGGATCATTGTCTTGTTGAAGATAAATCTCTTTCCCAGTTTCCGGTCTTTTGCAGACTCCAACAGGTTTTCTTCCAGAATGGTCCTGTATTTGGCTCCATCCATCTTCCCATCAATTTTAACCAGCTTCCCTGTCTCTGTTGAAGAAAAGCAGGCCCAAACCATGATGATGCCACCACCATGTTTGACAGTGGTGGATGTTGTGTTCAGGGTGATGAGCTCTGTTGCCTTTACGCCAAACATATCGTTTTGCATTATGGCTGTTTTGGTTTCATCTGACCATGGGAATCTTGGCTGCATCTCTGACCAGTCTTCTTGTTTCAGATGAAAGTTTAGAGGGACTGCCGGGACTTGGTAGATTTGCAGTGGTCTGATACCTTCCATTTCAATATAATCGCTTGCACAAAGCTTCCTGGGATGTTTAAAGTTTGTGAAATCTTTTTGTATCCAAATCCGGCTTTAAACCTCTCCACAAGAGTACTTGAGTGAAGTTGCCCCCCCCCCCCCCCCGCCTTGTTCAAATCTAACAAAATTAGTCAACATTTAGGCACAAACATTTGTGCTACATTTGTGCTGGTTTCTGCAGCAGAAATTTTCGTTTGTGTTGCTATCGTTTTTAAGATAAAAACTGGTGCCAATCAATTGTGCTACGTGTGTGCTGCTCACATTTTATTGTGCGGCTTTTGTTTTGAAGATATTAACGAAATTGTAAAGGTCAGCCAGCCCGCCCCCCATATTAACCGTATCGAGCAAAACTGGTGTCAAATGTTTGTGCTACGTTTGTGCAGCAAAAACTTTAATTGTGCCCTAATGTGTTTCTTGTTATACCCATGCCCCATATGTGCCTGATTTGGGTCAGAATTTATCCTTAGTACATATTATCTGTATAGTATATACTATAGCTTCCTTCTGTTGTTTTTAGACAGAATAGTTTGTTCTGTTACCCAGGAATTACCGTATATACTCGAGTATAAGCCGAAACCCCTAATTTTACCACCAAAAACTGGGAAAACCTATATAAGCCGAGGGTGTAGTATACAGCTTGCCAGCCCCCATGTAGTATACAGCCAGCCAGCCCCCATGTAGTATACAGCCAGCCAGCCCCCATGTAGTATACAGCCAGCCAGCCCCCATGTAGTATACAGCCAGCCAGCCCCCATGTAGTATACAGCCAGCCAGCCCCCATGTAGTATACAGCCAGCCAGCCCCCATGTAGTATACAGCCAGCCAGCCCCCATGTAGTATACAGCCAGCCAGCCCCCATGTAGTATACAGCCAGCCAGCCCCCATGTAGTATACAGCCAGCCAGCCCCCATGTAGTATACAGCCAGCCAGCCCCCATGTAGTATACAGCCAGCCAGCCCCCATGTAGTATACAGCCAGCCCGCCCGCCCCCATGTAGTACACAGCCAGCCCACCCCCATGTAGTGTACAGCCAGCCAGCCCACCCCCATGTAGTGTACAGCCAGCCAGCCCCCATGTAGTGTACAGCCAGCCAGCCCCCATGTAGTGTACAGCCAGCCAGCCCCCATGTAGTATACAGCCAGCCAGCCCCCATGTAGTATACAGCCAGCCAGCCCCCATGTAGTATACAGCCAGCCAGCCCCCTGTAGTATACAGCCAGCCCGCCCGCCCCCATGTAGTACACAGCCAGCCCACCCCCATGTAGTGTACAGCCAGCCCACCCCCATGTAGTGTACAGCCAGCCAGCCCACCCCCATGTAGTGTACAGCCAGCCAGCCCACCCCCATGTAGTGTACAGCCAGCCAGCCCACCCCCATGTAGTGTACAGCCAGCCAGCCCACCCCCATGTAGTGTACAGCCAGCCAGCCCCCATGTAGTGTACAGCCAGCCAGCCCCCATGTAGTGTACAGCCAGCCAGCCCCCATGTAGTGTACAGCCAGCCAGCCCCCATGTAGTGTACAGCCAGCCAGCCCCCATGTTGTGTACAGCCAGCCAGCCCCCATGTAGTGTACAGCCAGCCAGCCCCCATGTAGTGTACAGCCAGCCAGCCCCCATGTAGTGTACAGCCAGCCAGCCCCCATGTAGTGTACAGCCAGCCCCCTGCCGGCAGAGTCGCATACAGGTGTGCGCCCACCAGCAGATCGCATGGACGGGACTCTGCCGGCGAAAGAAGAGAAGCCGCCGGGACCCGCGCTAACGATCCGGACACCGGAGGGTGAGTATTACGTTTTTTATTTTTTACTTGACTCGTGTACATTTTTTGTGACACATTTTTTGTGCTGAAAAACTCGGCTTATATTTGAGTATATACTGTAGGTGTTTATTTTTAAGTGCCTTGTTTTTAACTAGAGGTGCGTCTTGTATTTGCTTGACGTTACTTGTCGATGCCTGTACTTGACTGCGTATTTATTTGGCAGGTTAATAATAACCTTTTACTTATGTAGTGCCATCAAATTCCATAGCGCTATACAGATTATGGGGAAGATATTCAAATAAGATAACACATTACAGAGTAATAGTCATTTGAAACAATAGGAATGAAGAGCATACACTGTATGAGGAAGAAAGGGATGACACAGGGGGCTGGCAGGCTATATACTACACGGGGCTGGCAGGCTATATACTACTATATGTAGTCTGGATTTATACATAGTTTAGTACAAATGTTAAAATATTCATGTTTATTTTTGCATTTTATAACTGTTTGATGTGCAAATGTGCATGAAGGTGGCTTTGTGTATGAATTAAAAAGTCATTTTGTATACATTGTAGGTTGTAGGAGCTTGTGCAATAAATATTTTAACCTCTTCAGGACATGGCTTAAGGCTCAGTCCTTTTGCTTAAAAATTTGACCAGTGTCTTTTCAAAGTTTTAACATATCCCTGTGATTTTGAGATTGTCTTCTCATTAGACATTGTGGTTTATCTTTGTAGTATAATTTCGCTGATCAGTTACTTTTTTGGGGGGTAAAACTTCAATAATTTAGGAGAATTTTTTTTTTAATTTTCAAGTGCTCTACTTTTTAGACAAAAAGTCATACCACATTTTTTTGTAGAAACCTTTTGCCATTCGTCGTCTTTACATTTCCATAACAGTAGAAACCCCCAAGAATTTACCCTATTTTGGAAACTAAACCCCCTCCATGAAATAATCCAGGGGTATAGATAGCATTTTAACCCCACAGGTGGACCCCAAATAAAATGCATAATGGATAGTGCATAGTAAAAAATATCCATTACTTCATATAGTGCCCAGCTCCTGCCACTGCAGACAAACATTCCAAAAATCATGATGCGGATTCTCCCAGGTACAGCAATACCCCATATGGAGCAGGGCTTAGAAGTGAAGGTGCATAGTAAACTGTGCATAGTACATCAGGGTAAAATCTGCATCTAAAGGTCCAGGATGTATGATAAAATACAAAAGCAATCTTTCATACATAGTCCTGGTTTTTCTGGGCATATCTGACAGTGATAAATGGTGTCCTTCCGAATGCCTTTTTTGGAGCACACCCTGCACCTTTCTGGGTCCTTCCCTTCTTGGCAGTGTGGGGAACTCCTCCTGGAAAGTGCTGCCCTGGTACAATATGTGTTGTGGCCTCACTTCAAGCAGTGCTGGCACTGACCCCTTCCTGGTCTCCAAAAAGAAAATACTTAATACCACTTCTTGTAATTCCAGGTTCTCCTTTTGGCCAATTTCTTGTACCACACTGTCATTTTCTGCAAGGCATTGTATGGCTGAAGCACCTGGTCCGACAAGTCCACCCCTCCCGTGTACTTGTTATAATCTAAAATACAGTCCGGCTTCGAGGTTTCTGTACTCGTACCTCGTACTGCAACAGGGGTGCTGGTGTGCCCTTGTATTGTGGTTAAGGCAAGGGTCTCTCTCTTGTCCTTGTACTTAATACACAATACAGAGTCGCTCCATAGTGCCCTGCTCCCATGCCTTCTAATTTTTTTTCCCAAGCAGAGACTTCTCTGATTTCTGTGTACAGTGCCGCATACCGCAGTATTTCTGGAAGCCAGGCACTTCAACAAGGTAGTGCTGGTGTCGAAATTGTCCAGGTAGAGGTGGGAGCCCTGGTGGTGCACCAAATCCCACACTATCTTCACAGTAATACCAAGGAAGGGGGACATTCTGGGGGCACTATAGTGGAGTCCTTCCCTTCATATACCCTGAACTTGTAGGTCTATCCTGATGTACTTTCGCACAGCTTATACATCTTCAGGTCATACCTTGCCCTCTTACTGGGCAGTTACTTGTGGAATTGAAGTCTCCCTTTAAAATGTACCAGGGACTCGTCTATAACCATGTTTCACGGGCCTATATGGCTGGGCGAACTTGGCACTAAAATGGTCTAATATGGGCCTTACCTTAAATAAACGATCATAACTGGGGTGGGCACTGTGTGTTGTTCGTGTAATGCAAAAACTTATGGATGGCTTCAAAGCACATCCTGCTCCTCGCTATACGGAACATCGGGGTGTGGTACAGAATGTCTGTGTTCCAGTAATCCGTGATCGATGGCTTCTTTACAATCCCCATAAGAAGTACTATGCCCCAATACTTCTCCATCTCTGCTGCAGTAAAAGGGGTTCACCTGTGGAGTTGTGCATAAAATGAAGTGGGGTTTTGGGCAATATGCTGTGCCGCGTAGAGATTTGTCTGGACTACAATTAAATTCGATATATCAAAAAATACTTTAAAAAGTCAACAGCTCTGAGCTCTGCCATGTCAAATTTAATTCCAGGTTGGCCAAAAAAGTCTGGAACCTGAGGGTGTAATTATCTGGGGCTACCCATGTGGGGTACACAGAAAAATAAGATAATGTGCAACCAGAAAAGTTGGATAATGTGCACCCAACTACAAGGACAAGCCGCACAGCCGACACACTGCGCAAAAAGTTGCTACAAATGCACCTAGCTTTCTCTAAGATACCCTAACTACCACTAAAGATACTGTGCAGCGCTATTCACACGGCACACTGAAATGTGTACAGTGCAGAACAATGCTAACACAGCTCCTCTCTCCAGCTATACCAAACCAAAATGGTGCCGCTGGGGGTAGAAGATAAAACCTCACTTTTCTGCACCAAAACGCTCCAATTGGCCAGTCAGACTTGATTTGCTCATTTTGTATTATTATTTTTAAACCTTTTTTTATGCATAAACCTCGTGAGTTTTATGTAAAATATATGTTTTTGTTGCATTTTCAGCCCATTTTCTTTTTAACAATTTGTGTCTTTCACAAAGTTGCATGATGGTACAGGCGGTCAACTGTTAATCAAAACAAATGCAATCGCCCGGTTGTCTGCTTTCAGAAAAATCTATAGGTTTTAAGGGTGCTTTCACTTTTTAATCTGTTTTATTGCTATATTTTGCAGATTGACTGAAAAGCAAATATTTGGTTATTTTTGTGATATTATGATGATTTATTCATGTGAACATATGACTATGAGGTATCTGTGAAATCTACACATGTTCATCTATTACATTTAGGAAATGTAAAATTAAATATTTTCTGTTTGGGGCAAATTTTTTGCCATCAAAGTAAATTTTTATGCATATTATATAAAATTTTAAACTTTGAATCAAAATTGCATGAAGGTGTCTATGTCTATAAACTTGTTAATGCTTTAGAAAATGAGACAAGTTTCTGCTTTCAGAAAATCTATGGTTTGTTGCAGAGGTCGCATTAACGCCTCACCACGCGTCATGAGGCGCCATTACCCCCCAAAATAATTGCCATGCGTAAAGATACGCTTGGCAATTATTCCCTGTAGCGCGCAGGCTGAGAGGTTCAGCGCGAGCTGCAAAAGAGGGAAATGTCAGTAGCGCGATCACCGCGCGCGCCGGACCGCTCAGCGGGACACGTGACTAAGGGGCGTGCCGGAGGGACCCGGAGTGAGAGCACCGGCCCCAGGGGAGACAGGTGGACAGGGGGGCTGCTGCTCCCCGTCCTGCTCCATCTCTGCCTGCCCGCAGCTGCCTGCGTGTGTGTGATCCCGACGGGACTTAAGAGCAAGGCCGGGTGAGTGTAGTGTAGTGTTGTGTGTGCTGTGTGAGTGTAGTGTTGTGTGTGCTGTGTGAGTGTAGTGTTGTGTGTGCTGTGTGAGTGTAGTGTTGTGTGTGCTGTGTGAGTGTAGTGTTGTGTGTGCTGTGTGAGTGTAGTGTAGTGTTGTGTGTGCTGTGTGAGTGTAGTGTTGTGTGTGCTGTGTGAGTGTAGTGTTGTGTCTGCTGTGTGAGTGTAGTGTTGTGTCTGCTGTGTGAGTGTATTGTAGTGTTGTGTCTGCTGTGTGAGTGTATTGTAGTGTTGTGTGTGTGCTGTGTGAGTGGAGTGTAGTGTGTTGTGTGTGCTGTGTGAGTGTAGTGTAGTGTTGTGTGTGCTGTGTGAGTGTAGTGTAGTGTTGTGTGTGCTGTGTGAGTGTAGTGTAGTGTTGTGCGTGCTGTGTGAGTGGAGTGTTGTGCGTGCTGTGTGAGTGGAGTGTTGTGCGTGCTGTGTGAGTGGAGTGTTGTGCGTGCTGTGTGAGTGGAGTGTTGTGCGTGCTGTGTGAGTGGAGTGTTGTGCGTGCTGTGTGAGTGGAGTGTTGTGCGTGCTGTGTGAGTGGAGTGTTGTGCGTGCTGTGTGAGTGGAGTGTTGTGCGTGCTGTGTGAGTGGAGTGTTGTGCGTGCTGTGTGAGTGGAGTGTTGTGCGTGCTGTGTGAGTGGAGTGTTGTGCGTGCTGTGTGAGTGGAGTGTTGTGCGTGCTGTGTGAGTGGAGTGTTGTGCGTGCTGTGTGAGTGGAGTGTTGTGCGTGCTGTGTGAGTGGAGTGTTGTGCGTGCTGTGTGAGTGGAGTGTTGTGCGTGCTGTGTGAGTGGAGTGTTGTGCGTGCTGTGTGAGTGGAGTGTTGTGCGTGCTGTGTGAGTGGAGTGTTGTGCGTGCTGTGTGAGTGGAGTGTTGTGCGTGCTGTGTGAGTGGAGTGTTGTGCGTGCTGTGTGAGTGGAGTGTTGTGCGTGCTGTGTGAGTGGAGTGTTGTGCGTGCTGTGTGAGTGGAGTGTTGTGCGTGCTGTGTGAGTGGAGTGTTGTGCGTGCTGTGTGAGTGGAGTGTTGTGCGTGCTGTGTGAGTGGAGTGGAGTGTTGTGCGTGCTGTGCGAGTGGAGTGGAGTGTTGTGCGTGCTGTGCGAGTGGAGTGGAGTGTTGTGCGTGCTGTGCGAGTGGAGTGGAGTGTTGTGCGTGCTGTGCGAGTGGAGTGGAGTGTTGTGCGTGCTGTGTGAGTGGAGTGGAGTGTTGTGCGTGCTGTGTGAGTGGAGTGGAGTGTTGTGCGTGCTGTGTGAGTGGAGTGGAGTGTTGTGCGTGCTGTGTGAGTGGAGTGGAGTGTTGTGCGTGCTGTGTGAGTGGAGTGGAGTGTTGTGCGTGCTGTGTGAGTGGAGTGGAGTGTTGTGCGTGCTGTGTGAGTGGAGTGGAGTGTTGTGCGTGCTGTGTGAGTGGAGTGGAGTGTTGTGCGTGCTGTGTGAGTGGAGTGGAGTGTTGTGCGTGCTGTGTGAGTGGAGTGGAGTGTTGTGCGTGCTGTGTGAGTGGAGTGGAGTGTTGTGCGTGCTGTGTGAGTGGAGTGGAGTGTTGTGCGTGCTGTGTGAGTGGAGTGGAGTGTTGTGCGTGCTGTGTGAGTGGAGTGGAGTGTTGTGCGTGCTGTGTGAGTGGAGTGGAGTGTTGTGCGTGCTGTGTGAGTGGAGTGGAGTGTTGTGCGTGCTGTGTGAGTGGAGTGGAGTGTTGTGCGTGCTGTGTGAGTGGAGTGGAGTGTTGTGCGTGCGCTATGTGTGTGGAGTGTTGTGCGTGCTGTGTGAGTGGAGTGGAGTGTTGTGCGTGCTGTGTGAGTGGAGTGGAGTGTTGTGCGTGTGCTATGTGAGTGGAGTGTTGTGCGTGTGCTATGTGTGTGGAGTGTTGTGCGTGTGCTATGTGTGTGGAGTGTTGTGCGTGTGCTATGTGTGTGGAGTGTTGTGCGTGTGCTATGTGTGTGGAGTGTTGTGCGTGTGCTATGTGTGCGGTGTTTTACCGAAATTTTCATACTCCTCCTTGGGTAAAAATACTCCTCAAAAATGGTGAGAGGAGTATTTTTACCCTTCTGGAAAAATGTTAGTGCGACCTCTGGTTTGTTGGGATTTAGTCTAATTCTTTATGCTGTAATTCTGGTTTTATTTCTACTCGTCAAAATTGTAAAAATTGCTCTAGCCAATAATGTGACAAAATTGCCAGAAACGCCTGGCAGTGAAATGGTTAAGAGCAAGTTTGCAGCTTTGGGGGTTAGGTATTAGTCTTATAGACCGGGGTAGGGCATTCCAGCTCGGGATTAGTCATGCCATAGGACGGTCTGACTGATTCGGACCAAGCTCCTTATTTAACTTGCAAATTGTTTAGCACGCTCTATGTTAAAGGTGCACCACAAAAAAGATGGTGAACTCCGTTGGACCACTGTGGGGAAGTGTCACATTCGTAATTTCTGGAGTACAATCTTAGTGAATCGCCACATGCAGCGCAGCTTTATAGACAGACAATTCTCTTTTAGTGAACTCTAGTGACTTTGTAAGTAAATGTGCCCCAATATGTTTGGTTGTATCTATTATTTATGCAATATATGTGATTGTTGGATATGGTAGCATTGTCATGGTGCAAATATTTAGGGGGGTGGTGCCATGATCTTGTCCTCCTAGGGCAACAAAATGCCTTGCCCATGGTGATCCATGTCACACAGGAACAAGGCTCTTTGCTATTACATAGGGTAATCTGAGTTGTGTGTTATGAGTGACATCACATGACCATGGAAAGTTCTTTATCCGCAGGAAGTAAACAGTGAAGCTACCTTTAGAAAAATAGAAACAGAGAGTACATTGGAAAATTGTATAACTTTTTCAGGCTACAAACTGGGTGGGGCAGGGGCTGCAGGCTACAAACTGGGGGGGGGGGGGGATCATGGCTGCAGACTACAAACTGGGGGTGGGCAGGGCTGCAGACTACAAACTGGGGGGGGATCATGGCTGCAGACTACAAACTGAGGGGGGATCATGGCTGCAGACTACAAACTGTGGGGGGGGGGGCAGGGGCTGCAAGATACAAACTGGGGGGGGATCATGGCTGCAGACTACAAACTGTGGGGGGGGCAGGGGCTGCAAGATACAAACTGGGGGGGCAGGGGCTGCAAGCTACAAACTTGGGGGGGGTAGGAGCTGCAGGCTATTTACTGGGGGGCATGGGCTGCAGGCTAAGCTATATACTGAGGGGCAAAGGGCTGGATGCATACTGGGGTCAAAGAACTGGCTGTATACTGGGGGCAAAGGAATTATACTCGATATACTACAGTATATATATATATTTTTGCTTTCTGGAGTTGCTGGCGGCAGACGTTTCGGGTGTAGAGTAGAAGCTTGATTAAATGTAAACATTTGTATAAACCAAAAAAAAATCGTACTTCTACAATGTGTGTACATTTTGGAGGGATGTGTGTCAAACGTCTGCTTTCACTTCTTTTAATAAAAATAGTTAAGAATATGATTTTTAATTTTTTTTTTAACAGCAAACCCTCTCCCGAACTACTGATCGAATACTGCAGAAAAGTGGACTTTCTCAAGGGTCTTTTAGAGGCTGAAAAATTGGTAAGGTCTGGTAGTATAAGCTGTTGTTGAAAAATGTTTATAAAATATAAAAAAATTTTTTAGCAATTATATACAGTGAAAAGATATACTGAACATTGCATCTCATCATTGTCTTACATTGGCAAATCTGCTGGTATGTTCCCTTTAAAGCTAGCCCCCTCAGGTAGGGTATGAAATGTCCTTTTTAGAATTCCGTCTTGAGTCAAATTTAGAGGCTGCAGGTGCATTGTCCCTTCAAGCGCCCTTATCTGCAGTTCTATATTACCTAGAAAAATGTTTTGCCATATCAAAGAATCTAATTTTTCTTTTTTTGTTAAATCAAAAACACTTTATTGGTGCATATACCACAGAATGAAAAACTGTTTCATATCATGATTGCATTACAATCAAATACTTCAAGAATTTAATTTTTCAGATCACTGGCCATTTGTGGTCCTGTGGGCTGCAGTACTGGAGATTAAAGACATACCTTATTTTTCGGACTATAACCGCACCGGATTATAAGGCGCACCATCAATAAATGCCTGCTAAAACGTCTAGGTTCATATACAGGCAGTCCCCGGGTTACATACAAGATAGGGTCTGTAGGTTTGTTCTTAAGTTGAATTTGTATGTAAGTCGGAACTGTATATTTTATCATTGTAACCCCGGCCAAATTTTTTTTTGGTCTCTGTGACAATTGGATTTTAAAAATGTTGGATTGTCATTAGAACCAGGATTAATAATAAATCTTCATTGTAGACACCAGTGATAACTGTTATAGCTGATTATTGTAGTCTAGGACTAAAGTACAGTAAATTAGCAACATCCAGAGGTCCGTTTGTAACTAGGGGTCGTATGTAAGTCAGGTGTTCTTAAGTAGGGGACCGCCTGTATATGGCACACCTGATTATAAGGATGAATGACCAGCAGGTGGCAGACCTGTGCACAGTTCAAGGCAGCTGTTGTCTGTAAGTATGGTTCATATATAAGGCGCACTGGACTATAAGGCGCACCTTTGATTTCTGAGAAAATCGAAGGATTTTTTGTGCGCCTTGTAGTCCGATAAATACGATAGTTGAAAATGCAAGCTGCTTATAACATTCTAGTTTCTCCCTATTTTTTTAAGTTCCTGTATGTCTTGTTCTGCAGTTTACAGAACCACAAGCTTCATGTGATCTGGAAGATGAGGGGCGAACTGTAGATAGGGGTGTCTTAAATTATGCTCCCCAGCCTTGAAATTTGACTCTCTAATTCTCACATGACTTTGGAGGACATTTTTTTATAGTACAGACGGTCCCCTACTTAAGAACACCCGACTTACATACGACCCCTAGTTGCAAACGGACCTCTGGATATTGGTAATTTATTGTACTTTAGTCCTAGGCTACAATAAACAGCTATAACAGTTATCAAATGTGTCTGTAATTAAGCTTTATTGTTAATCCTTTATGACAATCCAACATTTTTAAAATCTAATTCTGTCTGGAGCTACAATTACAAAATATACAGTTCCGACTTACATACAAATTTAACTTACAACACACCTTTTAACAAACCTACAGAACCTATCTTGTACGTAACCCAGGGACTGTCTGTATATGATTTTGGGTCAAGTCCAACCTTTAAGAATTAAACATGTTTTTTCCTATAACCAGTAATATTTTTGCTCTCCAGGAAATATTTCACATAAAAGAGGAAGTTTTAGAAAGGATGTTTTATATCCTACCTGAGGGAGCTAGTAGTTTAATGGAGAAAAATCGGGTGACAGAATCTCTTCAAATAACGCATCAATGAATAGTGTCCAATAAGAAAAATATAACAATGACCCTGAAAAATTTTCAAAAATTGTTTCACTTTACTTCATAATTTTCATATACAATTCCATTCTTTATAGAAACATAAAATCGTTCTTATCACAGTGCACGACAATATAGCTTGCAAATCAAATCCTATGTAAGTATAAGAATTCCAAATGATTCATTTTATCGATCGCCAATGCATTAAGCATAGCTCAAAGTTCATACATTGACACACTCACGTAGCTTGACCTCGGGTATGTATGATGGAGGGGTGTCCCCTAAAACGTCACTGCATGTGGCTTACATTGTCCGGTGAAGCGTCCTGTGTTTGGAGGAGTATGAGTCTCTGCCCTAGGTCAAGCTATGTGAGTGTGTCCATGTATGAACTTTGAGCTGCGCTTGATTTACTGCCAATCGATTAAATAAATAATTTGGAATTCTTATACAGGCAGTCCCCGGGTTACGTACAAGATAGGTTCTGCAGGTTTGTTCTTAAGTTGAGTTTGTATGTAAGTCGGAACTGTATACTTTATAATTGTAACCCCCAGACAGAATTTTTTTGGTCTCTGTAACAATTGGATTTTAAAAATGTTGTGTTGTCATAAGAACCTGGATTAACACTAAACCTTAATTACAGACACCTTTGATAACTCTTATAGCTGATCATTGTAGCCTAGGACTAAAGTACAGTAAATTACCAATATCTGGAGGTCCGTTTGTAACCAGGGGTCGTCTGTAAGTCGTGTGTTCTTAAGTAGGGGACCGCGTGTACTCACATTGGATTTGATCTCCAAGCTATATTGTCATACATTGCGATAAGAACGATTTTTTTTCTATAATGGAATATAATGGAATTCTATATGAAAATATTTTTTCATATTTTTCAAGTTCTTTCTTATTGGACACTATTCAGTGATGCCTTATTTGTGAGGAAATTAGAGATCCTCTAGTCCTAGACTGTATTTTGTTTTATTATACTGCCTCCACGTGTTATCACTTTATTCTGGACAGTTATCCCTGCAACCGCTTACTGACATGTGCCTAACTATTACACTCTTACCGATAATGTGCTGTATAAAATGGTTTCAAGAGACAAGCCCTCTCCATATATGTCAAGTGTCTGCTATATTATATAAAAAGTCAATTCCCGGTACCCATAAATGGCCAAAATATTTCAAAATTTATTTGTTTAATAGTAAAAAAAAAAAAAAAAAAGGTCCAAAAACTTTTACACACCCATTTCACAACATGTGAACTTTGCCCTAGTTTGTCCTGTCTTAAACCTTGATTATTGCATCAGCGTCTTGGAGACTTGCTTCCTTTATTTTTTTAAAGTTTCCTGTCACCAGGATAGGTGTGACTCTCTATTTTAAGGAAATGCTATTACAATAAAATTATAAAGATATCTGGCACTGAATGCATCAATAAAACCAGAAGTGTATTGTTCAGTCCTTTATAATTACTTACAGCTTACACATTTTGAGAACTTAAAGCACGGTAATAAAAATTACAAAAAGCTATTAAAATAGTATTTATAACTGTTAGGCAACTAATAAATAACCCCAAATCAAAGACTCTTCAATAGTAATATAGTTGCATTGAGGGTGCTGGTTGCCAGTTGAGGTTTTCTTTAGGTTTTAAATGCATCTTTTTTAAGCCAAAACCATTGGTGGATTCAGAAGACACTGAAAGCAGCATCAAAATGCCTAAACAAAATCTGTTTTATACTGTATGTTTGGTATTTTTTTTATTTTAAACAAACATATCATAAAAAAGGCAACAAATACTTAATTGGGAGAGCTTCTGAAGAATGGGGTCTGGTTACCATGAAGAGAACATTCTTGGCAAAAAAGGAAACTTCTATCCCTGACTTAGACCACTGAGATTTCTGTATTCTGCTGGATTTCAGCCACCAGAGGACAAAGCCACTGGTTAGGGAGGTAAGTAAAAATATTGAGGTCTGAATGTAAATGATACAACCTATGGCAGTGATGGCGAACCTTTTGGAGACAGAGTGCCCAAACTACAACCAAAATACACTTATTTACCGTGAAGTGCCAACATGGCATTTTAAGCAGTAACTTATTGCTACCTGTTGTTCCACATCTTTCAATCGTATCGGCCCCCTGAGGCCATCAATACAGTTAAAAGAAGGAGCACAAATTCAGACTCTCGTTGTAGCTTCTCTCCAGGGTCTCTCTATAGAGGAAGAATGGTGGGTGCAGAATGAGGACCTTGAAAGGTATTGCAATTCTGTCAGCACCTTCTCACTTTCCCCGCAGTTCCAAACAGCCAATGAAGTGCCACTTTAAAATAGCGCTGAGAGCAGCATCTTTTAAGTTGCCTGGGACTGCAGGAAGATTTGGTGGATTTGGTCCTATTTGGGGAACTCTGTCCTGGGGTGATGGCTTGAGTGCCCAAGGAAATGGCTCTGAGTGCCACTTCTGGCACCAGTGCCATAGGTTCGCCATCACTGACCTATGGGATCCTGCTTGGTTCTAGGATCACCAAAATTTGTGAATGCAGCAGGGAAAGTGCAACCATCCTGGAGGCAAGCAAATCTGCAAATATTTCTGCTATTCTCTTGGATTATTATTCCCTGGTTTTTACAAAAAAAGACTCTTAAATTATGCAAATGAGGGGGCATGGCTAATTGCCTAACAAGCTGGACACAGCCTGGATGAGCTCTGCTGCTTCCACGGACCATCCTCAGCCATCTTGCGGGGTCAGCCTCCTGCAGCCATCGCCACAGGGTCAGCAGCTGTTTCTACCCCCCACCACAGCAAAAGGTGAACTCTGGTGACTGCGTGGGGGTCCAGGTGCGGTGCGACCTACCTGCGGCCTAAATCCCCGGCCTTGAGTAGTGGCGGTCACCGGCATGCGGGCGTCCTCCACCAGACCAGAAGTCGGCAGCCCAACGCAGCCTCCCATCGCAGACTGGGTTAACACATATCCCCATCTGGACTCTAGATCCCCATGGTGCCCTCTCACAGCCCAAAGCCCTCCAGCAGGCTTGGCAGCCCACAGGAACACCACTGGGCCTCAGAAGCCCCAGCCTAAAGTTGCTGGCTTGCTCAACCGTAAGGCACTGCATCTGGGGAGGTGCACACCACCATCCAGTACCTAACACTTATCAGTATCCTCGATAACAGGGGTCCTGCTGGACTTTGCAACACCACCTATGGCTGCTCCTGTATACTGGACTATCCGGCATAGAGGTACCATCCCGGCATCCGTTACGCATTCATCAGAACGGATTGCTGATGCGTTCCTCTCCCCAGTCTGTGTCCTATGCCTTGTTCCCTTGCTGGCGGCTGAACACCACACTCTGATACTCCAACATCAGGTCAGTAGTGCTGGTGGACAGATTGAGAGTCCTCTATCACCATCATGCATAGGGGGCCTCGTGTTTATTCATTGATGTGAGCGACAGCACCCCTCCTGCTCCTCGCCAACATCCTGCAATTCATCTAGTGTCCCCCTGGAGTCTGAACAAATTCCGTACCATCTGAGAGAGAAAGCTAAGCTGAAAGAATTTGCCCGCAGCCCAAATCAGCAGGGCGTTCGAGCAGGGCCCAACTCGGTGCGATCTTCTGCAGCAGCATCCCCTGCATCAGGCTCCTCTTCTGCAACATATGCGGGAGAAGCCTCCATCAGAACCTTCAAAACCTTCATGAAAGGGTATCCCATGCTGAAACCTGCATTTCTGACTTTCCTGATAATCTTAAGAGAGCTGTCACGCAAGGTCGAGTTCTGGCACCAAAAGGTTGACGACCTGGAGAACAGGCCCTGGCGAAATAATCTGCGCATTGTGGGACTCCCTGAGAGGGCTAAGGACCAAAGACCAGCTGAACTTGTGGAGCGATGGCTCAGGTTGATTCTTACAGATGCCCCATACCCCTCTGCATACAAGGTGGAATGGGCCCATCGGGTCTCCGATAGAGTTCCTCCCCTGGTGCCCCACCACGGCCTTTCTTGGCCCGACTGCTGAACTGTAAGGATTTGCACACTGCTTTGTTATTTTTTTCAAATCGCAGCTCTCCTGCCCATCTGGCATACTGCAGTCTCTATAGTTACAGACATCTCCCCTGAATTGCAGTGACTGAGAGAGACCTTCGTACAGGGCAAGGGGAAGTTGAGATAAAGAAATATTGTCTACTTCATGGCTTATCCAGCTAGGCTGCGAGTAATAGATGGTGACCGGTTTATCTTCTTCTGTACTTCTGCAGAGGTGGTTGAGTGGCTGGCTTGGAAGGCTTTAATATCCAGCGATCTCCAGTTTTCCTTTCCCGGGCACATTACGGGTTGGGTAATATATACAAATCCTTAAAAATTCATTCTGTTGTGTTTCTCCAGAGGCACAGCTGAATGTATCGGCAGGTTCTTTAGTGCATTGACCCACAGCAAACATCATCTGTTTTGTAGGTCTTTTCCCCATAATTATCTCCTTTAACCACTTTTAAGCTATGGCTCAACTGAGCTAGTTTTTTTTTTTTTTTTGCTTTTTGGGAATGTTTGTTGTAGATGGTCGAGTGGGAGGGAAGTAGGGGAATATGAGGCAACATGGCTATTATTGGTACACTCTGATATAGTCCTGTATGTATGTATTTATCTCTTCAATATGGGGCCTATATCCTACCGGTTCAGTATTAATGTCTGACTTTAATGGCAGGGTGTAACATTTTATCATGGACCTTGAGGGGCCTGGGGACCCCTGACAAGAGAAGCACAGTCTTTTCCCATGTTAGGCACTACCAGCCTCATATCTTGTTTCTTCAGGAGACCCATATGACCCCTGAAACAACACGCTATCTAAACAAGCCCTCGGTTCAATGGGTTAAGAGCTTGTGCCATACTTCTTATTCCAGGGGCATTTCCCTATTGATCCACTCCTCCTTGAAGTGGGACCCCAAAAAGTGCAAATAGACCCCGAGGAGTGATATGTATTTGTTGCCTTTTATAGGGAGCTTTATACATGTAGATTCTCCCATACAACTTCTGAACTCTCTGAATATTTAGATGAGCTTACTTTTCTCGGCCTCTCCCCCTGAGAGTGCTTGATTACTAGAGGCCCCCGTAACCAAAGAGGAGATCACTGAAACTCTTCAATCTATGTCCAAGGGTAACGTATCATGCCCTGATGGTCTCTCTTTAGAGGTCTACTTACAATATATAACATCTCTCACTCCCCACCTACTGACCATGTTCTGGGCGGCATTTGATAGGGGTTGCCTCCTGCCAATCCTCAACGATGCCACTATTGGGTTGCTATTGAAGCTGGGAAAGGATCCAGGGGAGTGTGGCTCGTATAGGCCCATCTTCCTCCTCAATAATGATTATAAGGTATTAACTAAGATGCTGTACAACCGCTTAAGTAGAGTAATAACGGAAATTATACACTCAGACCAAGCGGGATTTATTCCTGGCAGGTGCACATCTGATAATGTTCGACTGGCCCAGATTATTTGCCACGTGGGGTGGCCAAGGCATTCGATACAGTAGAATGTCCATACCTGTTGGCAATATTGGAAAGATTTGGGTTTGGGCCTAAGTTCCTCAAGTGGGTTTCTGTACTGTACAGCTCCCCCACTGCCAAGGTGCTGGTGAATGGTTTGCTTTCCCTCTCCTTTTGCTTCCAGACAGGGGTGCCCCCTTTCACCACTGCTTCTGTTCGCAATTGCAGTGGAGCCCCTAGCCATCCAGATTCGCCTCTCTTTAGGAGGTACACGTGGGAGCACGGGAAAATAAAATCAGCCTGTATGCCAATGACGTAGCGTTATACATGGCTAACCCTAATGCCACCCTTCCTAGTGCCATCTAGATTTCTCTGGCCTCCTCATTAATTGAGAGTCCTTTCTTATGCCATTAAGTAGGGAGGGCTATGGGTGGGGCTCAGAGTTCTGCGGCCTACAAATAGTGGAAGGATTTCGATACTTGGGGGGTACATATCGTACAGGATATTTCTCGCTCCTTCTCACTTGCCCCTTTGGTGATCTATCTCAAAGATAAGGAAAATACTTGGAAGTTCCTGCCTGTGTCTGTAGCCGGGTGCATAAATTTACTCAAAATGAATGCACTGCCCAAACTATTGTATACTCTGGAGTGTGCAGATGTTTTTTCCCTCCGGTAGAGACTGCTTTCTCATTTCCACTCATTGGGGTTCTGCGCTCTCAGGGGAGGGTCCCCACTCTACCAGTCAAGGCAATCCAAAGTTCTGAACACCTCCAGCTCTGCTACATTGACACAATAGAGCTCTGTCACATGACCTCCTCTCTTGTGAGCAGGGAGCAGCAGCCCCACCCATCTCAGGAGTCTGACAGGTAAACAAACTACAGATTCACAGGCAGAGGAAGCAGCTACTACAGCACTGAGATAATCTGAGGGGCATAGCAAAGAAACTGCTGGAAATAGGTAACAAAAATAATAGGAAAGGTTGTTCTGCATCCCAAGAGCTACTGAGTTGTGGGGAAAAAAACTTTACAGTTGCTCTTTAACAATATATTAATTGAACATTAAATTTGCACCTTAACAAGGGGTTAAAAAGGAAAATGTATCTTACAATGTTTGGTGCTATTCCTCCTAAGTATGGCAATACCCATTTGTCATTGTACACTGCTGTTTGGGGCTGTACAGGGTGGCATTTGGAAGGGAAAGAGCGTTGTTCAGTTTTTTGAGGACAAATATGGTTGAAAAATGTTTCAAGTATCAGGATACATTTGGAAATCCCTAGTGGTACCAAAACAGCAGTGAACCCCAACAACGGACACCATTTTGAAATGTACACTCATTGGAGAATTTAGCAAGGTATAATATAAGTTTTTGCAGGTGTATGACCCAGTTAGGCCCCAAAAAGGAAAAAGGGGAAAAATTTCCCTCCAAAAAAGTCACCCTTAGGTTTTGTAAGAAATAAGGCATAAAAGATTAAACAACCCCCAAAAATCTGTAAAACTATTTATTCCATGTATGTAAGTATACCACACATGCATATAAAATGTTGTATGGGCGCACAGTTGAGGGTAAGATAGATGTTGGCCTTTCAGAAGCCATATTTGATAGAAATCCTTTACATGTGTCAGGATGCATTTGGAGAGCCCTAGTGGTAAAAACAGAGAATAACCCCAAAAGTGACCCCCATTTTGAAAAGTAAAAGATGGAAATTGCTATTCATTTTGGAAATGCTCAAATTTGGTGCCCGTTATGTGATGCCCAGTCTGTGAAGAGTCAGGTCTCTGATTAGGAAGCCATGTTTTCTGACGTGAGAAAAACCCAACATGTAATCCTAAACGCTAGCCAGAAAATACAACAGGGCTCCGCAATGATACAGCATCATGTGTATTTGAACAGAACTTGGAGAATTACAAAGGATGTGCTAACAAATACAGAGGCTTGGAGGGGAAATAGATTACCTAAAAAAAAGGGGTCTAATGAGCAGCTTGTCCTAACAGTGGTTACAATAATTCCTATTACCGAAATGAATTTACAACAATGGTTGGATGTAAATTGGGAATGTGTTGCATATAAGGAGGTGGAATATACCAGGGGACCAAGTAAAGTTTTGTTACTCTGCAGTCGTATGGTATGTCCTAAAGTACACTTTCATGCGGAGGCCAGGTTTTTCAGGGCAGGTCTCGCTGTGGTTTATAGTGTCCTTCCCCTTTTCAAACAGATGCTGCATCTTTTCTGAGTCCTTCCTTTGGTAGCAGTCTGGGAGACTACATCGGGAAAATGTTGCCCTGGCAGAACATGGGGACATCTAATCTAGAGGTACTGGGGCCTTGTCCTTCCAGTCCAAATATTAGTACCTAAATCACCACCTCTTGAAAATGGAGACATTTGGTCTGCAGGCAATAGCAGTGATCATGAACCGTGAGAGGGTGCCAAAAAGCTCTCCGGCCCACGAGGCAAGATAGATGATTGCCATCTTGCCCCTTTCAACGGGTCTAAACAGTGTCGGCAAGTCACTTCCCGCTGAACCGTTCTGTTATGGCGCGCTTCAGGAAGTGGTTGTTTTGTTTTTTTTTGCCAGTTTGGAGAAATAAGGGCCTATTTTTTGCGAAACAATATGCATTTTAAAATACTTCATGTTAGTTGGTCTTTAGCTTATTAATGAGATTTTATTAACTCTTTAATGAATGGAGAAAAAGTAAATTCTTGTTTCGGATTTTTAGCATTTTTTTGTGGGCCGTTCGCTGTACCAAAAAAAAGAATATATTATCTTCATTCTAAGGACCACTACGATTATGTTGATACTTCATTTTTAAAGTTTTCTTTATATTTGTTCAATTTTACTGAAGAAAATGGCATTTGTTTTAGTGTCTTTTAGCATATTTTATGGTTGACGAAGCTGGTAGTGGGCTTTTTTTTTTGTGTGACAATTTGTTCTTTTCAGTGGTACCATTTCGGTGCTTGTAACTTTTTTGATCACTTTTTAGAACATTTTTTGTAAAGGGAAGACAATGTTTTTCTGTTTTTTTTTCACAGTGTTCACCAAGCTGGTCCAATAATCTTTCTGATTTACTGTAGAGAGTGTTACAGACGTGGCAATACCAAATATTTGGGGGGTGGTTTTGTGCTCATTGGATTACATCCGGGCCTGCCAGGAGAACATTGCGCAGCTACGTGGCACTGTGCAGCTGTATGCCGCTGGCTCCATTCGTGAGCCAGGATATAATGCGCACCGTAATAGTACGACCCGCTTTTGGCAACTACCTTCCCGCGTCAGGAAGGGGTTAATGGACCAACTTGATTTTTAGAATCTGACGTGTTACTATAGTTGGTTATAACTTTAGAACACTTTAACCCTTTCAGGACCTGGCCCTTTTTTGTTTTTTCATTTTCATTTTTTACTCCCCATGATCAAAAATCCATAACTTTTTTATTTTTCCATGTACAGAGCCCACGCGCCGCCATCCTTTTGAAGCCGCCGGCATCATTGCCGGCAGCGATCGAGGTGAAAACACCCGCGATCGGTGCTAGCAATATGCAGCAAAGACTTACCGGCTATGGAGAGGGCTCAGCGCGTGAGCCCTCTCCATGCACCCGCGGCCGACCCGTGACGTGCTATTACGTCACGGGTCGTGAAAGGGTTAACACATCCAGGTGATTTTGAGATTGTTTTCTTGTGACACATTGTACTGCTAGGGAGGTGACTGCTGCTGCGTTTCTATTCTAATTCCAGTCTTACACCTTGAGGTAAGTCTCTCAACACTTAGCCCTTTTGTCAGTGTGGTGAGGTTAGTGGTAGACTGGGACTTGCCATCTTCTAGTCTCTCAGTGAGATAGCACTTTTCCTCTGTGAACCACGTGGGTGCTCCGATTGTAGGCTTAAGTGCTCCAAGGCCACCCGTTGCTCTTTTTGGGAAGCTGGAATTTTTCCAACTACTACTTCTTGGAAATTATTCTGTGATTTTTTTTTTCTTTCTTTACCCCTAGTTTTGAAAAATTACTAGTAGAATGTCGGTGATGACACTGGCCCATCTGAATAGGATCTTATTATGTTTTACGAAAGTTTTATAGAATAAGTTAATGAATCAGATAGCATAAAAGATAAAGTTGGCACATACAAAGTCATGCATGAAGAATGTTTGGCAAAAGCTTTTGAAGATGAGAATTGGTTAGCAACAAGACTTAACAATTAACATAGCATGTATCTTTATGGAAAAATACAATGTGCGTTCATTGAATGAAGAAGGATAGGATCCACACTTCTATATGACTATTTTAATTTTGGTATATTATAAAACAGCAAAATTTTCTCACAGACGTTGCAGCCGGACCGATAGGTCCTTTTAACCCTTTGCCTGCCAAGGATGTATCTTCCTCACAGAGTGGCACCGCTATGGCTGTGAGCTACATCCTGGATTCTAGCCATTACTTTTGGATACATGGCACATAGAATCAATTTTTTTCCATCTGAAATTTTGTGTTTCTATGGGCCAATGATCTGGAGAAGTTAACATTGAAAGTGACACATTATGGTTAATATCTTCAATTCCATGGAACCTATAAACACAATCCTAGATTCATATAAAATAAGTGTTATATCCATCTAAAGTGTCCCCTTCCCGCTAGCTTCTCAACCGCTGGAGGGTGCAAAGAGGAGCTTCACACAGATCACAGATAAAGTCAATATTTTGAAAAGGGATACTGTGAACGAATGCTCTGGGCCCTTTAGGGTTAAATAATAAAGTTGAAATGGCGTTTTTCCTCTGAGGCCTTACTATAAATCGTAATATCAGGACTATATATTATAATGTTAACATTGCTTTTGCAGAAACATTGTGTTTAGCATCTGCGTTCACATCTTAAAATTTTACTTGTGTCTAAACTAAATTTACTGTATTCTTTGTTATAGCAATTGTGACTTATCGGGATAATATATTGTGCACTGTTTTTAGGGCTCCCTGAGTAACCATCTGGTGTTTTTGTCTACAGCCCTCACCTACAGAAAAAGCCTTGGCTAATCAGTTTCTTGCTCCGGGGCGCACACCAACAATAAGCAAGGAACGAACGCCAGTGACCAAGACTGTCCATCTTCAGACACAAGCACGTTACACGGGGGAGATGAGAAATGAGCTGTTGGAAAAGGTAAGTGCTGGGATGCTAGCGGCAAAGTCTGATGACAGGAAGCATCTCATAAACACGCAGCAGCAATGCTTAGTATTTAGGCCTCAGCACATATAATTAGCCGTGTGTGCTTTGTCATCCATCTGGATAATCTAGACCTAATCTCATTTATTGGTGTGATTTCGTTTTACCTCATCAGCTTGACAAAGTGAATACAAACTCATTAGATCAGCCTGTTTCCTACAGGTACATTGTGCAACCATGACCTGATGCTGGAAAACCAAGTGCCAGGCAGTACTCTACAAAGTTTTCTATATACCAGGATGTGCAATTGCATCTGTATATTTGTATATCATTATTTATACAAGATCATCATGTGCCATCCACACCACTCCTTCATCATCACAAAATTTCCACTCTCCCTGGGCCTACTAAATGCAAATCTATCATGTGACCATATACGTTCCCTATAATTTCTGCTTGTTTTGTTATACTGCATTTTGTATGCTTAAAGGAAATCTACCATAAACATCCAGCATGATTGACCAGGGACACTTACTCATAGATCCAGGCACTGTGACTGTGGCAATCTTTTTATGTTTGTTATCCATGGCCTTCTTTCTTCTAAAATTGACTTTTAAAATTATACAGAGCCAGAAGGGCTCTACTAGTGTCCCTCTGTGCTCTGTCACAGGGTGTTCTCACTCTCCCCACTTCTTTATTCTATCGGCAGCAGCACAAAGAGGGAGGGTGGAAGTGCTAAGGGAGCAGGGGAGACGTTAAGACGTGCTTCTGGACATTATGGAGACTGCTCACGGGATGAGCTCTCTCTTTACAAGCCACAATCAGTGCTGGTGGTCGCCGCCATAATGGCTTTGATCATTGCTCTCTGTGACGTTATCGTGGAGTGAAACCCTGGAGTCATTTTAAGACTCCATCACCTGTCCTGTGTTCAAGGCTACTCATTTTGCACACCCTTCTGACCTCCCTTCCCTATGCTGGGAACATGGGAGAGCGTAATGTTGTCACTGGAGAGGGGTGAATTCATGCCCCTCATGACCAGCATGGGAGAGGGAGATGGTGAGGGCATGCATAATTGGTATCCCGGAGCACCAGACATCTTGAAGAGGAGCGGAGGTGATCATTTCTAGGTTTTTTTATGTTTTTTGAGTTGTTGATTTCCTTTAAAGTATGAATCTTTTGGAGACAAAGTGCCCAACCAAAGTGCTACAACCAAAATCAACTTATTTACCGTGAAGTGCCAACATTGCATTTTAAGCAGTAACTTATTGCTTCCTGTTCTTCCACATTTTTCAATCGTTGTAGCTTCTCTCTGTAGGGGAAGAATGGTGGCTCCAGCTGGATGAGCGCCAAAGATAATGCAACTCTCTTCTTGGGCAATGGTCTGAGGGCCTTCAGAAATGGCTTTCAGTGCCACATCTGGCACCTGTGCCATAAGTTTGCCACGACTGGGGATCTAAAAAATAGTAAACTTAAAAAAAAAAAAGAATGTAAAAAAACCTAAAAGTTCAAATCATCCCCTTTCCTTAGAACGGATATAAAAATAAACAAAATACAATAAAATACAACTTTATTGACCACTGGAGTGAGGGTATTATTTTGTACATAGTGCCCAGCACATACATACATACATTTGACAATACCATGCATTTATAGTATAGATATTTATGAATTACTAGGCTTGCTTGCTATTTTGTTTCTTCCTTGCTTGTTGCGTGTTCCTACGTACATTACGTACATCATACAGTGGTGGCCAAAAGTATTGGAACCCCTGCAATTCTATCAGATAATACTCATTTTCTTTCAGAAAATGATTGCAATCACAAATTCTTTGGTATTAGTATCTTCATTTATTTTACTTGCAATGACAAAGCACAAAAGAGAAAGAAAAAAAAGTTGAATCATTTTACACAAAACTCTAAAAATGGGCCAGACAAAAGTATTGGCACCCTCAGCCTAATACTTGATAGCACAACCTTTAGACAACTGCTTCCGGTAACCATCAATGAGTTTCTTACAATCCTCTGCTGGAATTTTAGACCATTCTTCTTTGGCAAACTGCTCCAGGTCCCTGAGATTTGAAGGTGCCTTCTCCAAACTGTCATTTTGAGATCTCTCCACAAGTATTCTATGGGATTCAGGTCTGGACTCATTGCTGGCCACTTTAGAAGTCTCCAGTGCTTTCTCTCAAATCATTTTCTAGTGCTTTTTGAAATGTGTCTTGGCTCATTGTCCTGCTGGAAGACCCTTGAACTCTGAGGGAGACCCAACTTTCTCACACTGGCCCCTACATCATGCTGCAAAATTTGTTGGTAGCCTGCAGACCTCATAATGCCATGCCCACTGTCAAGCTGTCCAGTGCCAGAGGCAGCAAAGCAACCCCAAAACATCAGGGAACCTCCGCCATGTTTGACTGTAGGGACCGTGTTCTTTTCTTCGAAGGCCTCTTTTTTTTTTTTTTTTTCCTGTAAACTCTATGTTGATGCCATTTCCCAAAAATCTTTACTTTGGTCTCATCTGACCAGAAAACATTCTCCCAAAATGTTTAGGCTTTCTCATGTAAGTTTTGGCAAACTCCAACCTGGCTTTTTTATGTTTCTGTGTAAGAAGTGGGGTCTTCCTGAGTATCCTACCATACAGTCCCTTTTCATTCAGACGCCGACAGAATGTACAGGTTGACTTGTTTGGATGTTAGTCAAGGTTCTTTATCCACCATCCACACAATGTTGCATTGAAATCTCTTGTCCATTTTTCTTTTCCGTCCATATTTAGGGAGGTTAGCCACAGTGCCATGGGCTTTACACTTCTTGATGACTCTTCGCACAGTAGATACAGGAACATTCAGGTCTTTGGAGTTGGACTTGTAGCCTTGAGATTTCTCATGCTTCCTCAAAATTTTAATTTCCAATTCCTCAGACAGTTCTTTGGTCTTCTTTCTTTTCTCCATGGTCTTCAATGTTGTACACACAAGGACACAGGACAGAGGATGAGTCAACCACCTGTTAGGTGCCACAGGTAAGTTACAGGTGCTGTTAATTTCACAAATTTGAGAAGCATCACATGATTTTTCCAACAGTGCCAATACTTTTGTCCACCCCCATTTTTTTTAAGTTTGGTCTAGAATTCTATCCAATTTGGCTTTTTGACATTCTTTTTCTGGTTTTCATTAAAGACAAATTAAGTGAAGATAATAATACCAAAGAATTTCTGATTGCAATCATTTTTTGGAAAAACTGAGTATTATCTGTCAATTGCAGGGGTGCCAATACTTTTGGCCACCACTGCACATCGATTACACAGGGTCTCACGGTTTACAGGTAGACAATGCACTGTAGACAAAAGTTACAAACAAGGGTTTACATAGGATATGCTGGTTACCTCCAAGGGTAAGGTGATCGTGTTTGTTTCGGCCAGACAGATGCTGCATGCCGCACTGGTGTTGCTGAATTCCCGGCAATATAGCTGCCTGATTACTGGCTATCTCCAAGACTGCTTGTTACAGCATTCCGCCAGACCAGAGCAGGCACCTAATGGCTACCAAGTAGGGGGTTACTCCAGCATTTTAGCCCTTGCTGACACTCGTGACTGGTGCTCTTGGCTGCCTGGAACCGGCGCTCTGTTGCACCCAGTCGAGTGTCCCAAGGTGCCTGGTGCTAGTGAAATACCCAGGTGCCGGCATGGGATTATATTGCTGGGGGTATGCAGGATTAAGTTCGTTCATTGCAGTCTTCCTTCTGGAAAGGGCCCAATGGATTGAAGGGCTTGTGGGAGGGGGCAGGTAGATCATAGGGCCTGGTGGAGAGGCCTGGTAGGTCTTGGGACCTGACGGATGTCGCTTGGTAGGTCACAAGGCCTGTTGGAGGAGACCTGGTGGGTCGCCTGGCCTGCTGTGTCATTGGGTCTGTTGTGTCACAGGGCATGGTGGAAGAGGGCCTGGAAGATCAAAGGGCCTTCTGGAAGGGGCATGGAGTGTCATAGGTCCTGGGTGGAGGACTCATCTGCCTGGTGGAGTGCTACTGACAAAATATGTACTGAAAAGATACTTTAAAACTTAACATTTAATTGGGGTATTAAGAGAAATTCATTACAAATCACTTTTCTAGGAGTAACATGTAAGTTGGTGTACTGGTTTTAATTTCTTTCACATATATGATCCTATATTATCTCCAGCATCAAAACAGGTCAGCAGGGGGATCAGTAGATCGTGTAACTGGTGACTAATGTCTCATCTCTAGTCTACCACGCATTTAACACACTTCTCTGCTATAAAAGGTCATTCTCTAATACCTGCAGCAACACTTTGTATCACACTGCACTATGTCTAAATTCCTCACATCCTCATTGCGGTTCTCCCTTTTGTTTAGGGGTCACCAGTAGAGTAAATTTGACATAGTGTGTACTGGGAAAATAACAAACAAATGTGCCCACGCCCTAATGGTGGGTGCCGGCCGCTCGAAAGCGAGCCGCTAAGCGTGGCGTGAGGGCGATATATATAAATGAACAAGGCTCCGCCCAAAACCCGCCAGCCTTGTAATGTCACCACTCACGCCCATTGGGTCAAGCGTCGTAGCCAATCTCGCGGGGAGGCGCCCGTCCCAAACTCAAAGGTAAACAATGCAGCTAGAATTGATACAGATGTCAGGAAACGCCTCTATAAAGCTGTATACTTTCCACACAAATACAGCCATATCCTACAGCCATGTCAGCAGATAAAGCACAGACACTAGCAATGCTTTACTTTACATTACACACAGACATGAGCAGGGGGAGGAGAGGGGAGGGGTAACAGGGGTGATATCACTGCCTCTGACCATGTGACCAGCCTCATTTACATAATAAAGAAAATATGATTTTATAATGATTAATGTATGAATTGACTAGATAAAGGCTGGGATGGGAGAGGTGACAGAAATAGTGACAGAGACCTGATGACATGTGTCCTTTAAGGGGTAAAACACCTTCAAATCTCTTGCATTACTGTAACTCTTAATGGAGCACCTACCCTTGTCAAACTCAAGAACTTATTTCAGCTTCTAAAAGAAAAGTTGTGCAGGTACCTCCCCTTTTGATCCTTGTTCGGACCATTGAAAGACCCCAGAGCTGTCTAACTGTATGTTATGATATGTATATTTCGTACCCATTCTGTACTGACACACAGACACAGGAACAGGCACAGGGGATGATATTGTTGGGATCCATGTCATGGCTGTAGGCCTTTATAAATAAACATTATAGTGTGTTACTTAGAAAAGCAAAGGTGGGGCATTCTCTTAAATCCTAGGCTTTTTTATGGGACGTCTGACAAGTATATTAGTTTGTCTTTGGTTAGTCCTACTACTCCAAAGTACTGGCTTCTGCAAATTCCAAGTAGTGGAAAGGGCATGAGATGCAAAGGCATTCATTCTTCATTACTAAAGAAAAAAAAACTTTGCTAGATAAGATCTGGTCTACAGGTTGGAACTGGCGTAGTTTGTGCCCTTATCCACTAAGTGTACAGCGTCTCATACCTAAGCCCAGTTTTCTATAACTAGAGCCAATATTGGTAAAGAGCCTCATTTTAAAGAAACAAAAAATGTTAACTTGTTTCCTGAAAAATAGAGTATTATGGAATTTAGGTGGTTGGTGCACCCATTGCTATCACCCTTGGAGCATGCATGTAACACCCACTCACTTTCCCTTTTGTCCAGCACCTCTCCTCCCCCACCATCCCTAACCCTCTTACTGACATTTTATGCCAAATTGGGCATACCTAGCATAGGCCTTGTCATTAATGTTCATGGTGCATGTGCAGCAGTTCTACTTCAGACAGATATGCTTCAGTTTACAATAACTACATTTATTTTGGGAATTAAAATGCTGTATTTTTTATTTGCACACCACTGTATAACTTTTCAGTTATAACAATGATCCCATTACATTCAAATAATCAAGGTCAAAATATCTTAATAAACAGAAATAAATTGGGACATAAAGCCATTCCCATGTCTAAACAAAGTTTCTAACACCACTGTGAGACAGCCTTGAACAGCAGGCAAAGTCTTGCCTTGAAGAGGGCCACGGGAGATATGGAAAGAATCCGGTGTAAACTACTTGTATTATTTGTACTGCTGTCTCCCAATACTCTCACCATTCCAATTCTAATCATGACTTCCATTTGGAACACTAGTCTAAAAGGCATATTCTATTTAGAAATCCCTGCAGGGGCCAACGTTTGTATTGTAAAAAATATTAAGCAAAAAATAATTCATGCTTCTCTACAGGGCCCTTCTGGTTTCATAGTAAATAACTTAGAACAAAACATCAGTCCTTCAAGTCCAATCTATTAAATTATAATGTGTTGGACCACACTGCTAGGCTGATGCCAATTTGCCCGAAGCAGGGAAAACTTCCTTCTCTCCCCCCAATATGAATATGGCAGTAAGAATAACTGTCTGGATCTACAGAAACTACTTACGAAAAGTTTTATTCTCATGCAATGTGATATTATTGCTCTCAAGAAAGGCCTCTCTTTAACATGTTGAAATTATCAGCCATTACTACATCTTGAAAAGAGTTCCTGTCTATAGTGATGGAAGCAATGCCTTTCCTCTAGGCGTAGAGGATGCCCCCTGGTCACAGGTATAAAAAGATCTTTGGAGAGATCCTTGTACTGCTCAGGTATTTATACATTGTGATGAGGGCTTTCTTCTAAGCTAAATAACCCTGAGTTTTGTAATCTGTCATTGTATTCAAGTTCTCCCATTCTGCTAATAATCTTGGTTGCTTTCCTCTGGAACCTTCCAGTTCTGTAGAAAATATGTTGTGTGCATTCTGATGAGTGATTTGTATAAGGGCAAATCTATGTCCTTATCGTGAGAATCTATGCATTTCTTGATGCATCCCATAATTTTAATTTAAACGTAATTATTATTTTCATTTCCTCAACCAATGTGCATTACCTAAAATTTACAGAATGTCTGCTTATGTGTACAAGGCTTTTTATGCATCCATTCATTTTTTTATGATGTTATGGGGCTTTGGGTGCGATTTTTAAGTGTGA
Organism: Engystomops pustulosus; assembly: GCF_040894005.1. Taxonomy (NCBI): domain Eukaryota; kingdom Metazoa; phylum Chordata; class Amphibia; order Anura; family Leptodactylidae; genus Engystomops; species Engystomops pustulosus. The sequence goes on along the minus strand of NC_092411.1, from coordinate 149,613,354 downwards.
TTTTTCACATTTTCATAAAAAACAGATTTCAAGTCACTTTGAGAGGCCTAAATAAAAGTAAAACCCAATATATTAACCCACTATAGAAACTACACCCCTTAACTCATGTAAAAAAACTTTTATGAAGTTTGTTAACCCTTCAATTGTTTTACAGGGGTTAAAACAAAATTTTGTACAAATTTGAAATTATCTTTTTTTGACTGAATGAATGTGTTTTTCAAAAAATGTACAAATTCTTACTGGATAAAATACCAGAACACTGACCTGAGATGCACTTTACAAATACCGTATATACTCGAGTATAAGCCGACCCGAGTATAAGCCGAGGCCCCTAATTTTACCACAAAATACTGGGAAAACCTATTGACTCGAGTATAAGCCGAGGGTGGGAAATGCATTGGTCACAGCCGCCCCAGTGTATATAGCCAGCCAGCCCCTGCCCCAGTGTATATAGCCCCAGACCCTGCACAGAATATATAAAGGGGTCGCCGGAAAGGTGAGTTTAGATATATTTATTTTTTTGACTCGAGTATAAGCCGAACTAGGCTTATACTCGAGTATATAAGGTACTTCATTTTAGTTGGTTATTGGCTTGATGAGATTTTATTAACTCTTAAATGTTTGTATGGAAAGAAAATGGTAAATTCTGGTTTCTTTTCTTCTTGTATTTTTTTGGGGACAAACACTGTACCATAAAAATAACATATTAGGGCACATTTAATTACCCGGTCCTGTTGCAATCCCCGATCCGGACGGTCCGATGAGGATGAAGTCCGGCGCGATTCACCAACATTGTGCACCCGACATCCTCCATCTGTCGCTTCCTCGCTGAGGTCCGCCGGATTTCACCTTCTTGTTCCCGGTGCATGTCTTGCGACACAATTTGCAATGTTAAATCCCACTAGTTGTCCAAATCTGTCGGATCGTCCGATGGCCGCCCCCTGATTTGTGTGGCGTGAAAGCCGGCGCCAAAATCCAATCATGTGCGCCAAAATCCCCTGTTAAATGCGGCACAACACAGAGATCGTCGGGAAACCCCACAAAAATGCATCCCGCGGACTCTTAGTATATGAGCCCCATTATCTTCATTCTATGGATCACTACGATTACAACGATGACGACCCTCTGTTTTCTATGACTAAGCCATTTCCTAACCCAACTGCACAGATTTTCCACATATAGTTTTGAGCAGTCTTTTCTAGTCTCAGTATATTCCGTCATTTCTGATTAGAAGTGAGGATGTCATGTACCAATTGCTGGCCTCGCGATCCATACAGACATCCATAATGGCCTTAAATGTGCTCATATCCTATTGCTCCGATCTTTAGCCATTCAAGCTGTGTTTTTATGTGAATACTAGAAACCTAGTATTCTGTCTTGTCCAAGAAAAGTTCTCCCTTCCTTTTTTATTATATTGAAGTCTGTCTGGAAAAGTTAGGTATACTTTAAAGGGGTATTCCAGCAATAAGCATAATTCATATTTAATGGGTCATTAAAATATAAGCTAATATGTAATTCTGCTCCCAGAAATTTATTGTGAACATACTCTAATGAAGGGCTACTAGCTTTTTAATTAGTCCATTTATGTTGTCCCTGTTGAAGAGAGACAGAACAGAAGAGGCGAGGTGATCCTTTGCAGGTCATGTGATCATCACTATGTTTGGCTTTAGTTGGTTGCTTGCAGTGCATCCAGTATGGCCACTGTTGTAGTGCATTGCCATTTCAGTGAGGTAATGTGCAGTGATGCCAGTTACACACATCCTTACTATGGTAACAGAGCAGTACAGTCTGTTAGATCATCAATGGGAGCAGAGCATAAGAGGTGGGAGCTGTTACTGAGAACTGAGGGATCATGGGAAATGGGATGGTGGCCGTCTTGGAGATAACGCCTTCTACTTTGGAAGCCCATAAAATTTTGTGAACCATAAAAGCAAACTATTTAAACTTTGATTTGTCATTAATGACATTGAGTTTTGTTGTACTCGTTTCTTTATAGCACTATGGGTTTTTGTATCATATGTTCATATTCCCGGTATAAGCCTTTAAGTAAAACCTTTGATTTTTCATCAAGGGTGATATTACACATAAGCATTTTTGTTTACGTTAAAAAATGTATAAAAATATGCATACATATTTCTCCATCGATAATGACATAAATATAACAAATCTGTTTTCTCTCAGATTATTTGGACTTTCACATGCACTAATTTATTTTCGCAATGGGCAGAATTATGTCAAATGTCCCCATAGACACATAGAAAGGGCAGGAACAGGTTGCAAACAGGTGTATCTTTACTTTAATTTAGCTTCTGAACATTCTACTAGCACCTAATACATAAAAAAGACAGATCAGAGCTGATGAGATCCCTGTATAACACACAATGACACACTTCAGCCGTGCTACATCTGAGCTATAAAACACACAGTCACCTCTGCTTAAACTGCTTCCCCTGCTATTAAGATCTTATCTTGCCCATAGCGTATAGATTTTGTCTCCTCACACTGCTGCTTGCTAGCAGAAAGTATGTGTATGTGTGTGTGTGAGCTTGTCTTGGAATGCAGAAACTGTGCCGTAACACAATTCTGTCTCTGAGCTCACTGGGAAATTCCTCAAACCTCATGATTCTCATGTGCTTTGACATGCACTGTGAGCTGTGGGGTCTTATGTAGACGGGTGTGTGCCTTTCCTAATCATGTGCAGTTAGTTTAATAAAACTTATCTGGACTCCAGTCAAAAATTAGAACCATCTCAGACGGATCAGACAGAAATGGACAGAAATCATGTGAGTTAAATAGGGTATGAATACTTATGACTGTGATATTTTAGTTTTTCTTGTATAATAAATTAGCAAAAATATCTACATATCTATTTTTTCTGTCAAGATGGGACACAGAATGTACATTAATGAGCCAAAAAAAACAAAACTTTTTTGATCTTACCAATTGACTACAATGACACAATAACATTTTTTTTAAAGAGGTCTGAATACCTTCCGTACCCACTGTATGATGCATTAAGTTACCCAGAATTTTATTTGTGATCTAGACTGTAACAGTGCAATGGACAATATTTTTCTGCTACGTCAACGGCATATGTATATGTATTTGTGTGCTGGCCTGAATGAGCTCTCCTCTGATAAGCAGCATAATGAAGGGACATAATAAAGTATGTCCCTTAGTGCATGTGCTGTGCTGTGCTGCCCTTTGTATCAACACACGTTAAGAACTTGGGTCCAGTTTTATTAAGAGATTTGCTACGCGGTTTGAGGGCGCATTCATAGTATCATAGTATATAAGGCTGGAAGGAGACGCAAGTCCATCAAGTCCAACCTTTAAGAATTAAATAAATGTTTTATCCCCATAACCCATGATATTTTTTCTCTCCAGAAAGTCATCCAGTCCTCTCTTGAACATGTACATAGAGTCCGCCATAACAACCTCCTGCGGCAGAGAGTTCCACAGTCTCACTGCTCTTACAGTAAAGTACCTTTGTCTATGGTGATGGTAGAATCGCCTCTCCTCTAGGCGTAGAGGATGCCCCCTTGTCCTGGTCACAGGCCGAGGTATAAAAAGATCTTTGGAGAGATCCTTGTACTGTCCGTTCAGGTATTTGTACATTGTAATGAGGTCTCCCCTCAGTCGTCTTTTTTCTAAACTGAATAATCCCAAATTTTTAAATCTGTCAGTGTATTCTAGTTCCCCCATTCCCCTAATAATCCTGGTTGCTCTCCTCTGCACCCGTTCCAGCTCTACTATATCCTTTTTATACACTGGTGCCCAAAACTGTACACAATATTCCATGTGTGGTCTGACCAGGGATGTGTATAAGGGCAAAACTATGTCTTTATCATGAGAATCTATTCCTCTCTTGATACATCCCATTATTTTATTTGCTTTAGCAGCAGCCGCCTGGCTCTGGTCACTAAAATTAAGTTTACCATCCACCAATACCCCCAAGTCCTTTTCAGCTTCAGTTTTACTAAGTAATTGACCGTTTAGAACATAATTATACTTTTTGTTTCCATGGCCCAAGTGCATAACTTTACATTTATCTACATTAAACCTCATCAACCATTTCTCTGCCCATCCCTCAAGCTTCCACAAATCCCTCTGTAATGCTAAACTATCGACCTCAGTATTTATTACTTTACACAGCTTAGTATCATCTGCAAATATTGAAACTTGACTGTGTAAACCCACTACAAGGTCATTAATAAAAATATTAAAAAGAAGTGTCCCCAATACTGACCCCTGTGGCACTCCACTGGTAACATCAACCCAATCTGAGAATGTGCCATTAATGACCACCCTCTGTTTTCTATCACTTACCCAAATACACAGATTTTCTCCTATTCCCAGCAGTCTCATTTTCTATACCAACCTTTTATGTGGCACGGTGTCAAATGCCTTTGAGAAGTCCAGATATACAACATCCACAGCGTCCCCCAGATCCAGTCTTGAACTTACCTCCTCGTAGAAACCAATCAGATTAGTCTGACAGGACCGATCTCTCATAAACCCATGCTGACGCTGGGTTATAAGGTTGTGCACAGTGAGATACTCCAGGATAGCATCTGTAATAAACCCCTCAAATATTTTCCCCACCACAGCAGTTAGACTCACGGGTCTGTAGTTTCCAGGATCGCTATTTGATCCTTTTTTGTATATTGGTACCACATTTGCTATGCGCCATTCCTGTGGAACATAACCAGTCCTCAGTGAATCTTCAAATATTAAAAATAACGGTCTGTCTATCACCGTACATAATTCATGCAGAACCCGGGGGTGTATTCCATCTGGCCCAGGTGATTTATCTATCTTAGTGGTTGCGAGGCGGCGCCGTACCTCTTCCTGGGTTAAACTGTTGACATTATAAAAAGAATTAACATTATTCCTCATTGTGTCTTCCACCAGGGGATTTTCCTGGGTAAAGACAGTTGAGAAGGCGACATTCAGTAGATTGGCCCTTTCCTCATCTCCTTCCACCATGACCCCCATGTTATTCCTAAGGGGACCCACACTCTTTGTTTTTAGTTTCTTATCATTTATATACTTGAAAAATAATTTGGGATTATTTTTGCTCTCCCTTGCAATATTTCTCTCAGTCTCTATTTTTGCGGCCTTTATCTGCTTTTTGCAGGATTTATTTTTCTCTTTATAATCCTGTAATGCCTCATCACTACCTTCACGTTTTAGCACCTTAAACGCTTTATCTTTCTCGCTTATTGCTTTCCTTACAAGACTAGTTAGCCACATAGGGTTTTTCTTGTTCCTTTTATGCTTTTTCCCATAAGGTATGTGTTTCTCACAGGACTTTTTCAGAATATATGAGAAAAAGTCCCATTCACACTGCCGTCTGTGTGGCTGTACATGCGGCATGTCCGCATGTACGTCCCCATAGACGGCAATAGCGGCACATGTGTGGCACCAATCCGGGCCGAACACCGCAAAAATATAGAGCATGCTCTATCTTTCGGCGAGTGTATGGCCGTGTGCCACTGTTTTCTATGGAGGGAGGAGGGGTCACCTCCTCCTCTCTAGCACACGGCGGTATGTGTGTGTATTTACCCTAAGGCTAACAAAGTGCTTCTTCATCAGGCTTTATACAAATTATATATAAATATACAGACAGTCCCCGGGTTACGTACAAGATATGTTCAATAGGTTTGTTTTTAAGTTGAATTTGTATGCAAGTCGAAACTGTATATTTTATAATTGTAGTTCCAGACAAAATTCTTTTTAGCCCCAGTGACAATTGGAGTTTTAAAATTTTTTACTCTAACGGGACCAAGGATTATCAATAAAACTTCATTAAAGACACCTTACAGTTGATCATTGCAGTCTGGGTAAAGCATAGTAAAGTAAAGCATCCAGAGAGCTTCACCAGAGCTCACATTGGGGAGAGGGGTCAATCTTTAACTAGGGGTCGTCTTTAAGTTGGGTGTCTTTAAGTAGGGGACCGCCTGTATATACATAAAAATTGTTGTAAAACCCACCTCCAAGTGGGTCGGATTAAAACATTCATAAAACATAAAATGACAAATAGTATATTAAAAGTACTACAAAGAGCAGATCTCTGTTAGGATTGCAATGTGTTCCACAGTTAGTAAAAGATACTTTGCAACAGTTAAGTAATTAATAAATAAATAGATTGTCAGGAATGACTCAGCAGTAATAATAATAATTTTGTTTATATAGCTCCATCATATTCCACAGCGCTTATTCCACATGTTCCACATATTCCACGTATAATACGGCTCTTTGTAAAGAAATAACTTACACACCAATCGATATCTTTCTTTTCACTTTATTTTAATAACAGTAATAATAATAATGATATATTGTTTGTATACTGCCTGATGAAGAGCCTCAAAACAGGAAATCTTTTAATAAAACTGTACCAAGTTTCCAAACATTCTCAACATGTCTTGATACAAGGGGAAGCACGACACATACAATACAGGGGCATAAAGAACAGGTCATATTTTCTTCTTTTCATTACTTTGTGCAAAGTTTCAACTGAATCCTCCAACATAGTGGAGCCCAGCCGAAGCCATTACAATCGTCTATCAATGCATCTATAGCAACTACTGTATTTACTCGAGTATAAGCCGAGGTCCCTATTTTTGCCACAAATAAATGAGAAAACTTGCTGGAAAATGCAGCCGCTACAATTTGATAAAATATCCAGTAGCCTCATTAATAACATTTTGAGCAGAGCCCCCTCATTAATAAAGTATCCAGTACCAGACTCCTGTATTAATATTGTACTGGTAATATTGTACTATTGTAATATTGTATGTACTGGTATTCTCCCTGTCTCTATTGTGCAATGTCATTATAGATAACCTATTGTTCTTTTTTCTTCATTGTAGATTTCTTTGTCAACAAACAGTAAGTATTTCCTCAAGAAATCATTACCATATACCTACCCTTTTTGAATACTTAAATCACCATGTATTGTATGTAAAACTGAACAAATGTGCATAAATAAATAAATACAACCCATCCAAACGTTTTAATTTGAGGGTTTGATATTAAAAGGCTGGCCAATTTGTACTATTTGAGTTAAAGGGAACCTGTCAGAAACTGACGTAATAAACCAGTACCAGCGTTTGGAGCCAAGCATCTAAAAGGGAACCTGTCATCAGAAATTAGTCTACTAAACTATTACAAGTGTGTTGTCACCCAATTGAACACCTTCCCAATCAAGTTTCTTTCATGGCCCAGCATGGTGGCATCATCAAGACAATCAACTTTGAATTCATGTGTTAACTGGTTGTATAAAGTCAGGGAGAAGATCTGGTTAATGATGTCAATGTATGCAGGATCACCAGTTACAGTGAACGGGGTATTCTGAGGCATGAAAAGCTTGACTTCAGTGTTCAACTTTCCGCCTCCTTGACTTCATAAAACCAATTTACACCTCACTTAAAAGTAGATTTTCTGGATGATGCCACCACAACAGGCCATGAAAGAAATGTGATCTGGAAGATCTTCAGCTGCTTGATAACCTACTGGTAGTGGTTTCCTAGGCCAATTTCTGATGACTGGTTCGCTTTAACACCTTCACGGCCCAGAGTTGTGGTAACATATAGAAAACTACTTTGAAGTGAGATGTAAATTGGTTGTATTAAGTCATTGAGGTGAAGAATCTAGCACAGAATTCAATCTCTCTCCTCTTCAGAATGTCCCCTTTGCTGTAATTGATGGTGCTGCATCCATGGAAATAAATAACCAACTCAGAGGGCGCTTAATGAAGTAGAGGGAGCTTGACTTCAGCTAAACTCTCCACCTACCTGACTTTATACAACCATTTTACATCTCACTTCAGGCTGATTTTTTTGGATGATGCCCCCCATCATGGACCATGTAAGAAACATGATCTGGATTTTTGATCTAACCTCAAAATCCATCATGATAAACCAGGGACACTTACAGATCCAGGCACAGCGACTGTGGTAATATTTTTGTATTTTTTTAACCATGGCCTCCATCAGTCTCATTAGCACAAAAGTTAAATTTAAAAGGAAGGTCTATGGTGGGTGTTTCCAGAGCCCTTCAGTGCTGTAGCTTCACAGGCTGTTACAATTAGGGCTTCCCTCCCCCTGCACTTCCTGCTGCTGCTAGATTACACAGGGAGAGGGATTGGAAAGAGCAGGAGGTTGGATGAGGCATGTTCTGCTCATTATAACAGCCTGTGGACATAAAGTGCTCAGGGGGCTCTTGTAACAGAATCCTTCCAGCTCATTAGCATAATTTTAAAAGTTGATTTTAGAAGGAAGGAGCCCAAGAAAAACAAATATTAGAAGATTACCAGTGTCATTGTGCCTTGGTCTTGAATTTGATGGTAGTTTTCCTTAAAGCTGGTCATAGCGACTTTGCCATCTATAGTGCATTGCCAAGACAATTGGCACCCTCTGCACCCTGCCTGAGGGTTGCTATGGCAACCTTGAGGACCCCAGGGCTGCTTTCAGTGGAAGCCTGTTAGGATTGTGCTAAAAGCACGATCTAAAAGTGCTAATGTCAGCCTATGCAGAATATAATATGTCATTTTAATATGTAATTATCATTAATGTAATATGCTGTAATACATTAGTATTACGAAAATACAATCACTAAAAAAACTACAACATATGGGGTATGACCACGTCCATAACATCCAGTACAATAAAATAAAATCATCACTGAACCCATACGGTGGATGCGCTAAAAGAAAACGCCGAAAAAGTGATCAAAAAGTAACATGTAAGCCGTCATGATACCAAGAAAAAGTAGTAATAATAGTTCCTTTATTTATATAGCGCACACAAATTATGCAGCGCTGCACAGAGCTTGTCAAAACAGTCCCTGTCCCCAATGGGGCCCACAATCTTATCAACCTACCAGTATGTTTTGGAGTGTGGGAAGAAACTGGAAAAGTACTGCTTGTCCCGCAAAAAATAAGCTCTAAAACAGCTCTGTAAACATAAAAATATAAACGTTATGCCCATTGTTACATGGTGATGCAAAAACAAGCGAATTTCTCACAAAATGAGTTCTATATCCCACAAAACAAATTAACCATAAAAAATCTATATATATGGCGTATCGCCGTAATCGTGATGACCCATTTTGCTAAACTTGCTAAAATGCTAAAAACCATAAACAAGAATTAATGATTTTTTTAACCACCACCAAGAAAGAGTTAATAAAATCTGATTAACCGTATATACTCAAGTATAAGCCGACCCGAGTATAAGCCGAGACCCCTAATTTTACCACCAAAAACTGGGAAAACCTATTGACTCGAGTATAAGCCAAGGGTGGGAAATGCATTGGTCACAGACCCCCTATAGTATACAGCCTGCCCCCAGTAATATACAGCCAGCCCAGCTTGCCCCTAGTAGCATACAGCCTGCCCCTAGTAGCATACAGCCTGCCCCTAGTAGCATACAGCCTGCCCCTAGTAGCATACAGCCTGCCCCTAGTAGCATACAACCGGCCCCAAGTAGCATACAGCCTGCCCCCAGTAGCATACAGCCTGCCCCCAGTAGCATACAGCCTGCCCCCAGTAGCATACAGCCTGCCCCCAGTAGCATACAGCCTGCCCCCAGTAGCATACAGCCTGCCCCCAGTAGCATACAGCCTGCCCCCAGTAGCATACAGCCTGCCCCCAGTAGCATACAGCCTGCCCCCAGTAGCATACAGCCAGGTCAGCCTGCCCCCAGTAGTATACAGCCAGGTCAGCCTGCCCCCAGTAGTATACAGCCAGGTCAGCCTGCCCCCAGTAGTATACAGCCAGGTCAGCCTGCCCCCAGTAGTATACAGCCTGCCAGCCTGCCCCCAGTAGTATACAGCCTGCCCCCAGTAGTATACAGCCTGCCAGCCTGCCCCCAGTAGTATACAGCCTGCCAGCCTGCCCCCAGTAGTATACAGCCTGCCAGCCTGCCCCCAGTAGTATACAGCCTGCTACCAGTAGTATACAGCCTGCCCCCAGTAGTATAGAGCCACCCCAGCATTAAAAAAAAACTTATATACTCACCCTCCGGTGGCCCCGATGTCATCGCGGTTCCTCTTCTGGCTTCCAGGCTCGTCTTCTGGCTTCCCGGCTCCTCTTCTGGCTTCCCGGCTCCTCTTCTTTCTTCTGTAACCTCTTGCAGGGCGCCACCATCGCTCTCTCCCGGCCAGCAGGCGCATAGTATGACACGCTGCTGCTGACGTCATACTATGCGCCGCCCGGGGGAAAAACATGGCGGCGCCCTGCAGGAGGTTACAGAAGAAAGGAGAGGAGCCAGGAAGCCAGAAGAGGAGCCGCGATGACATCGGGGGAGCAGTGCTGCGCGTCCACCAGAGAGTGAGTATATAAGTTTTTTTTTTTTTTTTGTTTTTTTTTTAAGTGCATTGACATATGTATTGACTCGTGTATAAGCCGAGGTGAGGATTTTCAGCACATTTTTTGTGCTGAAAAACTCAGCTTATACACGAGTACATACGGTATAAGCTATTTAATCCCCTTTAAATGATATATCTGAAAAGTGGATCTTATCCACACAAAAAATAATACCCCATATGTCTAAATTACAAAAAAATAAACATTTTGTAGCCTGTAAAATGTGACAATGCAGATTTGCTCTGAATGGCACCTCCTTCCGTTCTATGCCCATGTGCCCAAACAGCAGTTTACCACCACATCAAGGGCATCCTCAGTAGAAATTGGGTATCAAATTTTGTGGAGTTTTTCGGCATTTAATGCTTTGTGATGGTTACATTTTTGGCCAAAATTAATGAAAAAATTACAGCTTGTAAATTACACCTCCATTTCTTTTAACCCCTGTGAAACAGCTAAAGGGTTAACACACATAGATTTTTCACACATAGATGGGTGTAGTGTCTAAAATGGCATGATTTATGGGACGTCTTTATGCTATTTAGGCTTATTAAAGTCACTTAAACCAGAGCAGGTGCCTCTAAATAAGGGTTTGGCGCTTTTCATAAAAATTAGAAAAATTGCACCCAAAATTCGGAACCTCCTAACAACCTAGAAAAGAGAGAGGATGCATAAATAAATCCATGTCGATATAAAGCAGACATTTGGGAAATGTGTGACGAGAAAAAAAATCTCAAAATCCCCTGAATATGTGAAAGCATTACAAAGTTATAAGCTCCTACAATGACACACTGCTAGAAAGCTTCAATTTTAACTTCCAGTGTAGGAAATTTGACCATTGCCACACAGGTTAGAAAGTATATTGAAAAAAAATGTATAAACTTTTTACAAGCAATAACATTTATTTGCTGAAAGGCCATGTTTTGTCATAACAGAATTGTGCTAATTTTTTTGAGTGACTGCAAGCTTCTTCTTTGTGTTTGTTAAGGTTCAGGGGATTTATATCCAAGAAAAAGAAAGTAAGTATGGATATTTTTTTTTTATAATTCCTTGTTGGATTCTAAAATTATAGTACCATAAAGACATAATTCCTTTACTCTAGGTTAGTAATGTTTCTGTTTACATTGGGGCATTATGTTTCTTCTTTTTCCAATTGAAATCTAGATGTGTTAGTTTTTCCCCTAACAAAGATGTACCCCAGGAAAAAAAAGACCTTCAATGTTATCTCATAGTCAAAATGTAATTATTATCAGCTTTCCAATTGTAATGTTTACTAATAGATATATTTTTAAAGTCCTCACCTGCATTCAACCTATCATATCCGTTTTTTGGGTACATCTTTATTAGTAGATTCTTGCTTTCCACATAAAATAAAAACAGTGAAGCATTTTATTTTCTTATAAATATTTCTGCTCATTTAAAAATACAAATATTTACTAACCTCTTTATGTAAGAATTTTGAGAGAATGCAGAAATAGGAAAAGAGCATAAAGGGCTAGTCAATACCAGACACCCTAGACCAGCAATGGTGAACCTTTTAAAGGCTGGGTGCCCGAACTAAAACCAAAACCCACTTATTTACCATCAAGTGCCAACTTGACAATTTAAACAGTAACCTATTGCTCCTTGGTCTTCCACAACATTCAATCGTATTGGCCCCCTGAGTACACTAATATAGTTGAAAGCAGGAGGGTAAATTCAGACATCATTATAGTTTCTCTCCAGGGTCTCTCTGTACTGGAAGGATCATGGGGCCATCAAAAGATAACCTGGCCCTGTTCACACCTTCTCACTCTTTCTGCAGTTCTAATCAGTCAAGGCTGTGTCATCTTAAAAGAGCATTGAGAGCAGCAGGAAGATTCCAGTCCTGTCTGCTAAACTCTGTCCTGGGACAACTGCCTGGGTGCCCACAGAAAGGGCTCTGAGTGCCACCTTTGGCACCCGTGCCATAGGTTCGCCATCACTGCCCTAGACATTAGTTATGAAGCAAACTGGATCCTGAAGTACAGTGTATATAGTAGCAGGAACAAAATGCACCGACCATATATGCAGAAACAATTTACTCCCATTAATACTACACTTTTACCAACATCACTCATAATCTGGCTATTTGTGATTGCAGTATCACCAAAATCCAGCATTGTCTGTCCACCCCTCCACATACATTCATAGTTTCCTATATTACTAGTTAAGCTTGCTTTCTTTATGCATCTGTAGTATGGAGTTTGAAAAGACTTTCAAGCCATTATTCCACCATGCTACCGTGCCTTAGCAATGCTGCTGTTATCAATGTGACTTAATACATTTAAAGGAAACCCATCACAAAGTTTTTACCCCACTAGGTAGACCTCAGGTAGGGTATGAAAAGGCCTTTCTAGAATTTCCTCTTTTATGTGAAATTTCACCTGTTTACCTATAAAAAAAATCTCCCCCAGACTCTTTGTCACACGAGATGAGTTAGGTTTAGTGGTTTCAAGCTTTTTGTTTCATATTAAAGATAAGAATCTAATATTTCAGATTCAATCCGGCTAAAGGTTCTGTGAGCTACAGAACTAGAGATATGGGCAGTTAAAAAAGTGGGCACTAGATCTTTATCTGCAGCTTGTATTTCCAACTATGTCTTAAGCTGCCTGCATCTCTGGTTCTGTAGCTCATAGAAATACAAGTCAGTTGAGATTATGTTTAATATGACACCAGCAGCAGGCCCAAAGATACGGACACTACCCCTGCAGCCTCTAAACTTGACTCCTCTCATGTGAAAATGGGATAAGTAGAGGCATATTTTCCTGACTTTGGGAGGTATTTTTTATGGGTGAGATTTCACAAAAAAGAGGGAATTCTATAAAGGGAATTTCATAACTAAGGGGACTAGTAGTTTAATGGGGTAAAATATGGTGATCGGTTCTCTTTAACATGGCATGTGTTATTGAAGTTATTTATTTTGATGTAACAGGGGCTCCACTTCAGATGACAAACAGTCATCCACAGAGTTAGATGCAATGCTTCAACATCACCACAACATGCAAGAGAAGCTAGCTGAGGAGATGTTACGTCTTACTCAGAATCTAAAGAATAATACCCTAGCAGCACAGAATGTCATTAAACAGGACAACCAGGTAAAGACTTGCATATCTAATGTGATTTAAGGGGTTGGTTGTAATAACAGGTATTTCTTCAGTATGTTGCATCAGTTGTTATTTGGCAAAACTGGGAGTGGATACAACACAATGGGGCAGATTTATCAAGCTAAGTGTAAGAATGTTCTTAGTTGCCCATGGCAGCCAATTACAGCTACATTCATGAAGCACTGGTAAAATGAAAGCTGAGCTGTGATTGGTTGCCATAGGCAACTAAGAACATTCTCACTTCTAGACAGCTTGATAAATCTGCCCCACAGACGAGGTAAAATGGAACGGCTTGGACCAGGTGTCAGTCTCGGGTGCCAACCTTTTTACTGCCATTGTTGAACCCTTCTAAGGCATTTAAATGGGGGGCTATGTTTTTTTTCCAAGACATGTGAGACTTTATCTTGATACGATAGTTTTAATAATAACATATTTTAAATTTGTCAATTCAAGTTTGTTTAAATAAGTAGAAACTTTTACCAAACTATGTAATAAATATGTGTACAGCATTATTCCCTCACCCTTCCCTAGGTTGAGTTACAGATGCAGAGGGCGCATATACTTCTGCAATAATGAAAAGTGAAAGTGTTTCCAGCAGCTTCTTCTATATTCTGCCTTCAGCTGACCGGCAGGAGGGAGGCACACTTCAAACGCCGATATCTCCTGAACCCTTGCACGGAGTAACAAATTCTGGTGTGATACATATCATATTAAAGGGGAGACTCTGTTGTGTAATTAGAATTGTTTCTATTGTCATGACATAAATAAACGTCCTGTATAAGCTGACGTATATTTACATGGTGCAATCCTGAAGAGGTTAAACAGTAGTACTTTCTCAAAGAATAAAGTGGATGCATCATTTGGACTGCACAACGAAAGCTGTAAAATCAAAGCCCCTAAGAAAATGGTACAAATGTGTTTTTTCATTTGTTTTAAGCAATTTCAGCACATTTAGATCTTATCCAGCTCCCCACTACACTGCATGAAATATTATTTGGTGCCACTAGAACATAGAATTTGTTTGGCATACAATGCTCACACACAATTTTTTCATAAGTTCTATAAACAGGTAAAATGAAATAAAGTTATGGCTTTCAAGATGTGGAGAAAGAAATGGCAAAGGATGTATCCTAAAATACTTTAAGGGTGATTTGGGACCTTGTGGATTTGTGGTGGTTTAATGCCCCAAATCGCCCTGTACGAGCTCTCTCGTGGCCACTATAGAAATAATAAATAAAATAAACCTTTATACTTACCTAGGGATCTCAGGTTCTCCCCATGCCTATGCACTAATTCAATAAAGCCGGATTAGTACCCCCCGACTTCATAGCTTAACCGCTATGCACATGCACAATTTAGCCGGGGTGTAGTACACTGGCTTCTTTGTGTTATTGCGCAGGTGCTGGGAGCTCAGGACCAAGGTAAGGGTATAACTTTTATTTTTTTTAAAGTGGGCAAAAGTAAAGGGCGATTTGGTACACTAAACAACCAGTCCATAAGGCCAGTGGGTGGTTGAGTGTCCCAAATGGCCCTGACAGGTCCCTTTTCAACACCTAAAATTGTTCTTTACAGTGGCCAACCCCTTTGAACGTATTTGGAGACTCATATGTTAAAAAACACCTTTTAAGGCAGCACCTCTGCCTTGCAGCATGGGAGTCCTGGGTTTGAGTCTCACCCAGGTCAACATCTGCAAAGAGTTTGCATGTTCTCTCCATGTTTGCGTGGGTTTCCTCCGGGTACTCTGATTTCCTTCCACACTCCAAACATATTGGTAGGTTGTTTAGATTGTGAGCCCCAGGGGTACAGGGACCAATTTGGCAGGTTCTGTGCAGCGCTGCGTAATCTGTGTGCGCTATATAAATAAAGAATTATTAATATTATTTATTCTTGTCTTTCTTGATTCAGACACTTACCCAGTCTTTGAAATTGGCGGACCAGAACTTTGAGAAGCTGAAGACTGAATCTGACCGCCTAGAACAGCATGCAAAGAAATCTGTCAACTGGCTCCTATGGATCATGCTCATCTTTGTCTGCTGCACATTTATCAGCATGATACTTTTCATAAGACTATTCCCAAGGCTGCGATGACAAGCGCCAGTCTGACATATTTTTTTTCCACGTGATTGTAAAAGCGAAAGAATTGGATATCTATACATTTTAAGAGTTACATGTGGATTTGTTTATTGGTTAACTACCACAGTGTTTCCATGGTAATTCCCATTATCTTTGAAGTTATTTCATAACACCAAAACAAAAGTTATTTCAGTTGTATGTGATCTGTATAGCTTTTTATTATTACAAATGATGCAAGTAGGGGATCATCATTTCTGTTGGCAGGTGTGTGGATCCAGCATTGTTTCAATAACTGACTATCCGTTCTCTTGAATTGGCCAAAGTGTGAACATGCCGAAGAAATGTAATCCGATATATCTTTACATATTTCCCTTCTTCGACAGTTGATGGACTCTTTATTAAAATTACATAATGATAACATCTGCTTTTGTACCCTTGATAATGTGTATTTGCCATCATATTTTGGGGTAAAATCATTATGCGTTTAAATGTCCACAAAAAAAAAAAAAAAAAAGGTATAAAGTAACTGTAAAGGGGTTTTTTCACAAATCAATGGCTCTCAACAACCTTGCCTATTATCTTCATTACCCACAGTACAGACCAAAAGTGTTTTCTGTATTTTCATGACTATAAAAATTGTAAATTCACACTGAATGCATCAAAACTATGAATTAACACATGTGGAATTTTATACTTAACAAAAAATTGTGAAACAAATGAAAATGTATTCTATTCTAGGTTCTTCAAAGTAGCCACCTTTGCTTTGATTACTGCTTTGCACACTCTTGGCATTTTCTTGATGATCTTCAAGAGGTAGTCACCAGAAAAGGTTTTCACATAACAACTGTGCCCTGTCAGGTTTAAAGAGAACCCGTCATGCAAAATAACCCTCCTAATCTAAATAGATTTTCATAAACTGCCATTAGAGAACATGTGAAATGTCCAATGAGTCATTATCATATTCAAGCTGTCCGGCTTATTCATGAGTGGGAGGCACAGCCACACCCCCAGTGCTTGACTGACAGCCTGTATAATGGTATGTGCTTCCTGGTGCTGGCACCCCCTGCAGCCTGTGTGTGTGTATAGGAGAGATACAACAGCTCCAGGCAGCCATGTTATAGCAGACCATGTCAGGTACATGTGTAGCTGATGTCTGTGTCTCACATGTGTAATAGGAGGATGCAGCTTGTCAGCAGATGCAGCACACACACCAGCAATGCTTTACTATACATTACACACAGACATGAGCAGGGGGAGGAGAGGGGACGGGTAACGGGTGACATCACTGCCTTTGACCATGTGACCAGCATCATTTACATAATAAAGAATATATGATTTTATAATGATTCCTGTATGAAATAACTAGATAAAGGCTGGGATGGGATCCTTGTGAGCTGCTCCAAAAGGTAGAGGAGATAGAAATAGTGACACAGACCTGATGACGGGTGTCCTTTGATAAGTGGGATTTTTTTCCTCCCCCGACAGGAGCTTTTCCTTGTTCCTCCTGACAGACCCTTTAACCGCTGTCAATGAGCTTTACAGCCTTTCAGTCAGGGTTGCCACCAGAACTGGGGCTAGATGACGTGCTGCCCCCTGGCCAGGAGCTGATAGTCCACCTCACCCCCATGCTGATCGCTTCTTGCCACTGCCAGGGATGCAGGGTCGCTCTGCTACGGTGAGTGAGGTACTTGTAATGGCTGGCTATTCTCTGGCTCCATGCTAGTATCTGTCCCACTGCTGGGGGATCATGGAGGGCTGTTGGAGACACATGGGGCGGGTGCATCCGTGGTCGGCGCCATGACAGGATGGGGTTCCGTTGCCACGGGTCTCTGGCTAGTGTGTGTCCATACCGTCCCTGCTCGAGCAGCGCCCACCTAAGCGTTTTCGGGACTTGCCAATCGTTGCTATGCCAACCCTGGGTCTGATCACAGAAATGACATTTCGGGTAGTGTGTCTGCATAGGCTAAAAGTAGTAATACCCTGAGGTACATGAGTGTTGCAAAGTATTATAAGAAACAAGCAATCAAATGACTGCTTATTCATGTCCTATAGTGGGACAAGTAAAAAGTAAAAAAGAAAATTTGAAAAAAGTTCAAATAAAAATTAATAAATGAATTAATAAAAATGCCCCCAAAGTCCCATTACCAAAATGGTAAACATGTCCCACAAAAAAATAAGCTATCAATTAGCTATACAGGCAGTCCCCCGGTTACATACAAGATAGGTTCTGTCGGTTTGTTCTTAAGTTGCGTTTGTATGTAAGTCGGAACTGATACTTTATTGTAACCCCAGTCAAAAAATTTTTGATCTCTGTGACAACTGGATTTTAAAAATGTTGGATTGTCATAAGAACCAGGATTAACAATAAATCTTAATTACAGGCACCATTGATAACTATGAAAGCTGTTTATTGAAGCCTAAGACTAAAGTACAGTAAATTACCAATATCCAGAGGTCCGTTTGTAACTAGGGGTCGTATGTAAGTCAGGTGTTCTTAAGTAGGGGACGCCTGTATAGACAAAAATTAAAAGTTAAGGTACTTGGAAAAAGGGGATGCAAATTTTATAGATTTTTTTTCCCCATCAGCTTTGTTCTACAAAATAAGTAAAACTTAAGAAAAAAATATAAAAATTTCGCATCGCCTTAATCGTACTTTCCCATAGAATAAAGATAACATGTTACTCAGGGTATGCGGTCAGCACCAAAAGAAAAAAGAAAGACAGAATTGATGTTTTTTCTACAAATCTCCACAAAAAAATGTAATATATTTTCAGCAATAGGGTATAGCCACCCAAAAATAGTATCACTGAAAAATACATCTAATCCTGCAAAAATTAAGCCCTCATATGGCAACATTAACAGAAAAGCAAATATTTTATAGCTCACAAAAGTACCCCCATCAACCAAATAAAAACCACAAAATTCTACAGGGCCAAACAGGCTAATACATGGCCCTCCGTCCCTTATGCACATTGCTATGCATCCATATTTATAACAAGTAACGTCTACATGTGTGGTGTCTCCGTACTCAGGAGAAATAGTGTAATACATTTTATGATGGGTTTTTTAATGCTATCTTTTGCGAATGTGTCAATTTTAGGGTTAAATGATCGTATTACTGATGTAATCAGACCATTCTAAATGTACCTCCATTTTGTTTTAAGTACTATGAAGATCTCAAAGGGTTAACAATCTTCCAAAAAACTTCTAATAGTTTGAGGGGTGCAGATTTGAAAAGTGATAAATTTCAAAGCTCATTAAAAACAAAAGTGACCCACAAAAAGTCAATTTTGAAATCTCCCTGAAAATATAGAAAACATAAAGAAGACACATGGGAAATGTTAATTAGTAACTAATTTGGGTTGTAAAACAAAATTGAAAATAACATAATTTAGAATTTTTAAAATGACAAAGTTTTTTAAAAATGTTGCCTTTTAATTTTTTTTTTAATAAATAGATGCAAATCTTATCAGCCACTAATTTACCACTTATCATGTGCAGTCTATTTTGTATGTTATCCACCCTTTTGTTATGAAACGCCAGAGTTTCAAAGTGTGTGAGTCCAGTCACTTACTTGGACTATGTTAGGTCAGTTCGGTTTCTGACTGTCATTACTATTAACTTACGGTTTAGATGCATGCTGTTGAAGGTTACGCGGCTTAGGTGTCCTGGGTCAGCCTATAAACCATGCTGAAATTGAACAAATACAGTCATTTAAGGCCTGTACTAAAATTAAAAGACCACTGTCAGCTCTCTCTCTGTAGACCCTACCTTCTACCATCTTATACTTAGGGTGTTGGCATAGAAGAATAGTTCCTCTAATCTCAAATGGGAGTGGTCTTACTTTAATTTCCCTTTTTAAACAAGCTTTTAAATTCAGAGACCCAACTGCTAGTTTACACGATCAGCTATTAAAGGGGTTTTCTCTTGAAAGAAAATTCTCAGTTTTCAATCCCTTAGTGATGTTTACACAATAAAGATTGTTTTTAGTGCTGTTTTAGCTCCTATCACTCAGTGATGGTCAGTGTAAAACTCCATAGTGTGGGCGGGGACTCTCTAAGCAGACACATTATGATCCCTCAAGTGCTATGAGGTGCTGACAATGTGGTTAGATGATCATGGCACAGGTTTATATACACTTTCCTTTGTACTAGTATCTGACACATAGAAAGAGAGATGAGACAGATCAGAGATGAGATGATAAAATCGATAAGATGCAAATTACACACAATTAAATTCTCAGCTCTGCTACCTCTCAGCCACAAAATACTGTCAGATCTGCTGTGCCTCCCTCCCCTGGTTAAAGATCTTATCTGCCTTTAGCTTGTCGCTTTCATGCTGCTACTGGTGTTTGCTGGTAGGAAGTCTGTGTGAGTGTGATCTCGTTGGAATACAAGGGTGGGACCACTACAAAGAGCAGCTCACTGCAGCAACAGACAGGAGAACAATATGTCTTCCTAACTCTAAAGTCAGAAAATTAACGGTCGGGTCCCGGGGCATAATTCTGATAGTGAAAAGTTGGAATTATATCTGTGATATGCTGTATTTTTGTTAATAACAGTGAATTGGAGAGTGTTATTTTATTATACTGAATGTATGTACTTCGTGGGAATACCCCTTTAAGTGGATGCCATATTTAAACTGCTGGCATTTGGTGGCTATTGTTAACCCATAGGCGCACCACAATGGAATATTATGTTTTATTATGTTGGGGTGAGAGATGCTTCAGAGCATGACAACATATACTATCCTATTGTGGTGCTTGAAGGAGTTCAGGTGCAGAGGCCAGCATACATTGACAGCCAGGCTCCTTCTGTAGTGGCAACAATCGTATGTTAACAGCACTGCCTGCACCATCTTAGAAGTTCTGAGGCCCTTTTCCCGTGCATCAAACTCTCCTGCACCACCATCAGATGTGTTGCCTTGGCAGCTGAAGGCTTATTGAAGGCCCACCCATGTTAATCCTCTTTGGAGCGCGAAACGGCCCGTCATCTTGGCGTGGCGTGCACCCTCCCTGCTATGATTGTTCCTTAAGAATAAAGCGTTACCTGTTTCAAGTACCGGTGAGTGCCGCACAATTTCTTCTTTTCTACCCTACCTCATGAGTGTCTTTAGTCACTGGTAGCGTGCACCACGGTAACAGACGCGATACCTGCGATCCGGTTCACAATTCCGGCTGTTGGACCCGAAGGAGTCACTATTGTGGCATACAAGTGTGAATTGGGTGGTGCCGGTAGTCTGCTTCTTTGTTGCTTAATCCTCTTTTAGGTCCTGTGGGGAATTGCTCTGGTAGATGCTTTGTAGCAGTGCAGGAAGCAGGGACACACGCAGAGTTAAAGTCCAAAATCAAGTGTTTTATTCACACTTCCTTGCCAAAACACAAATTCAGGCTTGGCTCAGGCACAACAAAATAAAGCCTGCCTGGCTGGGCACTGCCTAATACAACAATAACACCTAACTATACATGTACCAGGATTCCAGGCACTCAGTCTTGGCCCGCAGTATAACAGGAGTTACCTTTGCTGTGTGAACACTTTGCCGCCTTCAGCTCTCCAAGTAGTGCCTCCCCTTCTGCTTCTGTGACCCGTACCCGTGGGCTATACAGAAACCCAGGACCGGAGCTTGGATGGAGTAGAAATCCCACTACCAGCCTACCCCTACTCCATAATAAGCAGGCCCAGCACGGACATTACAAAGGTGTCTATGCTAGCTAGGCCAACATAGACTAACAGACTACTCCTGCTTACCACATGTTTGCATTAACCCTTGGGTTACTGCAGACAAATCCAGGGCATATATTCATTACCATATACATTTTATCTGCCTCTAGGACAGGTAGTGGTTCTCCCACAAGACACCTCACTTTCTCGCATACCCTCCCTTCTCAGTTATGAGACAGAACTGTCGTCCCAGCAAGTAGTACCTTAGGGACTCTAATGCCCATTTTATCGCCAGACATTCCTTTTCTACTATACTGTAATTTTTGCTGGCGTGAGTTTCTTTCTCAGGTAGGTAATTGGGGTGTTCCACTCCACTCACCTCCTGAGAAAGGACAGCTCCCAGCCCTACATCTGATGCATCTGTCTGCACAATAAACTCCCCCTTAAAGTTTGGCGTAAAGAGGATGGGAGATCAACATAATGCAGACTTCAATGACTGAAAAGCACCTTTTGCTTGTTCATTCCACCGCAGCATAACAGATCTTTTACCCTTCAGCAGGTCTGTCAGGGGAGCGGATACTGTGGCAAAGTTTGGTATAAACCGTCTGTAGTACCCAACAATGCCAAGTAACGCCCTGACTTGTTTGGTGCTCACTGGTTGAGGCCAACCCTGGTGACCTGAAGTTTAATTATGTCTCGACCAATCACATACCCCAAATAGTGTGTCTCCTCCATTCCCAGCGCACATTTCTTGGGGTTTGCGGTCAGGGCGGCTGCCCTTAGAGAGTTTACTACGACCTGTACCTTGGCCAAATGACTCTTGCAGTCATGGCTGAAGATGATGATATCATCCAAATAGGCTGAGGCATATCTCCTATGTGGCTTTAACACTATGTCCATTAACCGTTGGAAGGTGGCGGGGGCCCCATGAAGCCCGAACGATAACACAACATAGTGAAAAAGGCCCTCAGGGGTGATAAAGGCTGTCTTTTCTTTAGCTCTATCTGTCAAGGGTACCTGCAAATATCCTTTGATTAGATCCAGTGTAGGGAAGTACCGATTTCCCCTTAGTCGCTCAATTAGCTCCTCAACCCACGGCATTGGATAGGCATCAAACTTAGACACCTCATTAATTTTTTTTAAATTGTTGCTAAATCGCAACGTCCCATCAGCTTTGGGAATTAGAACAATTGGACTGGCCCACTCACTTTTAGACTCAATAACCCGTAGTTTAAGCATCTTCTGAACCTCCTCTGAAGTGGCTTATCCATGAGTCTTATGAACTCGGTAAGGCTTTGATCTTACCTTTAACCCTGGCGCAGTGACAATATCATGTTTAATTACAGATGTGTATCCGGGCAACTCTGAGAACACATCTATATTTCTTGCTACAAACTCTCGAGCTTCTCACTGTTGCCCTTTGGTAAGGGTATCTGCTATTCGCACTTCTGCATCTCCTACAGGCTTATCTGCAGCTTGTGAGGGTATCGCAGGAGGTGGACTAGCCAGAACCATCTCTGTGTGCAGACTCTCTCTGTCTTTCCAGGCCTTTAACAGATTTACATGATAAGTCTGCTCGGGTTTTCTCTGGACGGGCTGACGTATCCTGTAGTTCACCTCTCCTACCTTCTCTAGCACCCCATACGGTCCTTGCCATTTAGCGAGAAACTAACTTTCTACAGTGGGAACTAGTACAAGTACCCGATCACCGGGATTAAAGGTCCTTACTTTTGCTGACCTGTTATAAACCCGGCTTTGAGTTCTTTGACTATTGGCATGATGGCCGCCACCCTGTCTTGCATATCTGCGATATGGTCTATTACACTTTTGTGGGGTGTTTCAGAATTATTTTACGGACCTATATTCTTTAGTTCTACATAGTACATCTAGCCAGATTCAGAAATATGTAGATAGACAGCTGACAGCTGCTGCTTATAGTGCCGGCTCCATCCGTGAGCCGGTGCCAGAAGCAGGACGTTATAGCACGTCCCGGTGCGGGAAGTATCTACCAGTGCAGCTAGGGGTTAAGAGACAATAGACAACAGACAGGAAGAGCACACAGGATGGGTTAGTAAAGAGAGATTTAAAATTCATGCTAGAGATATGGGTTTTAAGAGCATGTTTGAAAGTTTGGAGATTGAATACTCTGATAGGCCAGGGAAGAGCATTCCAGAGAATTAGTGAAGCTTGGGAGAAGTCCTGAAGATGTGCATGAGAGGTTCAGATTACGGTGGAGATTAATCAAAGATCACTACCAGGTCGAAGAGCATAGTTTGAGAGGTAGACAGACATGAGAGAGGAGAGGCAGGGAGGTACAGCATCATGCAGAGCTTTGTTAGTAGAGGGTCAAAAGAAAAGAAGTTCAGTCTTAGAAAGATTAACTATCAAGAAGAGAGAGAACATGATGTTAGAGACAGCAGAAAGACAATGACTGGTATTCTGAATTAAGGCAGGGGGGAAGTTACGCGCAGAAGTATATAGTTGGGTTTAATCATCATAGAGATGATACTGGAAACCAAATCTGCTTATGGTTTGTCCAGCAGGGGCAGTACAGAGGGAAATTTGGACTGAGCCCTGAGGAACTCCAACAGTGAGAGGAAGAGGAGTAGAGAGAGATCCAGAAAAGGAGACAAAGAGTGGCCAGAGAGAAGAAAACCAAGAGAGTACATATTGCCTTTAGGCCAATGGAGCAAATCATCCTGAATGGGGAGAGAATAGTCACCTTTGGATTTAGCAGTGAGGAGATCATTGGAGACTTAAGAAAGAGCAGTTTCAGTAGAGTGCACAGTACAAAAAAACAGATTGTAGAGGGTCAAGAAGGGAGCTAGCAAAGAGATAATGGGCAAGATCAGGCGTTCCAGGATTTTGGAGATGAAAAGGAGATGAGAGACTTTTCAGTAGTTAATACCATTGGAAGGGTCGAGGGAAGGTTCCTTTAGTAATGGGGTAACAACAGCATGCTTGAAAGAAGAGGGAATAACACCAGAAGAGAGAGAGAGAGGTTGCAAATCTAAGTGAGGTGATAAGTGACGGATGGGGAGAGGGACTGTACAAGATGTGAGGAGATGTGGTTACTGAAGCGAGTAGTAGGGCGTGCAGAGAAAGGAGCCTGGACATTTCTTCCACCGTGACTGTAAATGCTTTTTAAGCCTATATTGTTTCTGATGTGCTATAGATGATTTGTCCTTGTTGTTATCAAAGATTTCTTCCAGTCTCATGGACAATTTTAAAAGTATGTGTTCCCAGGGACATTGCTAACATCAGGTCGAAACGGTCTTCCTCAAAGGACCTTCAGAAATATTTCCAGAGTCAACACATAATAAAGCAATGTTTTATTATTTTCTTTTAGCTGGTAAAGCGAAGACTAACATTGTTGAAGTTTGGGCTTGATGCATAATACTTTTGCTATTATCATAGTTGATAAGGTTTAAAAAAGGATGTCAATCTATCAAGTCTCAGTGTTGATCCAGATGAAGGCAAATGTTGATCCTACAAGGCTAATGCCAATCGACCCTTAGCAGGGAAATATTCCTTCCCAACTCCAATATGTCAGAATAACTCTGTGGATCAACAATTAAATGTTTGTTCCTATAACCTTTGATATTTGTTTCTCTCTAGAGAAGCATCCAAGATGTATACAAAGTATCTGCATAACAACCTCCTGCGGCAGAGAGTTCCACAGACTCACTGCTCATTTAGTAGAAAGAATCCATGTTTTATGGCAATGTTAGAATAACTTCTACTCTAGACATAGAGGATGTTGCTTTGCCACTCATAGGTATGAAAAGATCATTAAAAAGATCCCTGCACTGTCCTTTCCAATATTTGTAAATAATAATGTGGTCTCCCCTCACCGTTCCTTTTTCTAAACTGAATAACCCTAAGGCTCGATTCACATCTAAACAACAAGATTTCTTTAGTCTAGAAAAGAGACAACTAATGACATGATTAATGTATTTAAATATATGAATGGTACATACAAAAAATATGGAAGGTTGTTCCAGACTAAATAAAATGAAAAGACAAGGGGTCAGTGTCTTTGTCTGGAGAAAACAAGGTTTAATCACCAGAGGCGACAGGGCTTTTTTAATATGAGAACTGTCAATCTGTGGAATAGTCTGCCTGCCAGAGAGCTTCAAGAAGGGCCTAGATGCCTTCACATCAAAATAACATTGACGGTTATGTTATAGAGAATTGTTACCCCCAAATCCCTTCCTCATCCAATCTTTTCCCTTCCTTGGTTGAACTTGATGGACATATGTCTCTTTTTAACCGTATTAACTATGAAACTATGTAACATGACCATAATTGTGGCTGTGATGTGGCCGCCCAAATTACGACCAGATCCCAGCCACAATAGAGTTCTCAGATGCTTGCATTCTTTGATTGTTTGCATAGCATAATATTCTGCTAAGTATAATATTCTGAGAAGTATGATGCAGTTATACATTGCAGTTAGAAAGTGCAGCAGACAGGCAAGATATAAGAGAAAAACTAACAATTATGTTTGCCCAAAAAGTGTTTTTTGTTTTCTCTCTGTTTGCTATGGTTGTTTTACTTCCCTACCATCCATCTATTATACCAGTATCAACTATCTACATCAATGCCTCACTTCTTCACTCATCTTAGTATGGTTACATAAAGTATAGAGTGTGTGAGTGGTGTACAAACTTATCACAGTGCTCTCTTGTGTAGAAAGAAATAAGTTCTTATAAATCTCTGAAGCATCTTTTGTCTCTTCTTTCTCCTTCTGCTTGCTGCAGGGGACGTCTCTCCTTACCCAACACCTCTTGGCTCCTCTATCCTGTGAGATTCCAACACTCATCATGGGAGACATCAACATCACTATCAACACCCCCATCTCTGCTCCTGCCTTTCAGCTCTTATCACTAACTACCTATCTAGGTCTTTCACAACTTTCTGATTCTCCCACTCGACTTAGTCTTCTTACGACTTTATTCAATATCTAATTTTACCAATTCTTACTTTCCTCTTTCAGATAACCTTTTACTTTCTTTTACTTTTAATAATACTTCACCATCTCAGAATCCATCCACCCATCGTTCATACTGGAACCCACTGCCATTGATACTCACCAACTCACAGAAAACTTGCAGTCTTTACTATCCCCATCTCCTCCTTCATTTCACTCCAAACCTGGCTACTAACCATTATAATCATACTGTCCCAAGAAGCGCCCAAGAAGAAATTGCACCATTATGTATCCAAAATCTTTAACACGGGATGGAGGCAACCTTGGCACACAGACAAAACCTGTTTTCTTCAGCAGTGCTCAATGAGTGCCAAACGTCTGCGGAGAAAATGGTGCACATCTGCAGACTTTATACACTTCAAATTTGTGCTCCTAAAACCCTTTATTTTGCTAAAAAGGTCTATTTCACTAATCTAATATCCACTCTCTCTAACAATCCCAAAGCTCTTCGATACTCTTCACTCATTGCTAACATCAAAGGTGCAGCCACCTGTTACAGGCCTTGGGGCTAAAGATCTCTTCACCTACTTTAAAGATAAAATTGAGTGCATTTGCCGTGAAATAATTTCTCAATCCACTCTCTACAGTCATGGCCATAAGTTTTGAGAATGACACAAATATTATATTTTCACATGATCTGTTGCCCTCTGGTTTTTATGTGTGTTTGTCAGATGTTTTTATCACATACAGAAATACAAGTGCAATCATATTATGAGTAACAAAAGCTTTTATTGAGTTAATGCATAAAGTCAATATTTGCAGTGTTGACCCTTCTTCTTCAGCACCTCTGCAATTCTCTCTGCTCTCAATTAACTTCTGGACCAAATCCTGACTGATAGCAGTCCATTCTTCCACAATCAATACTTGCATTTTGTCAAAATTTGTTGGTTTTTGTTTGTCCACCCGTCTCTTGATGATTGACCACAAGTTCTCAATAGGATTAAGATCTGACGAGTTTCCAGGCCATGGACCCAAAATCCTTATGTTTTGTTCCCTGAGCCATTTAGTTATCACCTTTGCTTTATGGTAAGGTGCTCCATCATGCTGGAAATGGCATTGTTGATCACCAAACTGCTCTTGGACGGTTGGTAGAAATTGCTCTTGGAGGACATTCTGGTACCATTCTTTATTCATGGATGTGTTTTAAGGCAAGACTGTGAGAACCTAGGTCTCTTAACCCCTAGGTGCCCCTGGACATTATAGTACGTCCCTGCGGGTAGATACTTCCTGCACCAGGACGTGCTATAATGTCCTGCTTCTGGAGCCGACTCCAATCGTGAGTGTTAACCCCTTACACGCCGTGGTCAAGCATGACCTAGGCGAGTAAGGGTGTTCCCAAGGTCTGCCGAGTGCCCTGGGGCTTTACACTGCTTTACAATGAATTAAGCATCGTTGGTTCATGTTCATGTATGAAAAAGTAAAAAAAAAATTTAAAAACACTAAAGTTTACACATATAATAAATTTTTAAAAAATACATGAATAGTTGCAGAATGCTTTACAGTTGACTGGTGGTATTGCTCACCTTGTCTTCTCTAAACAAGCTGTTTTCCAGATGTTCCAAGCAATCGAAAAGGGGATTCATCAGAGAAGATTACTTTACCCCAGTCCTCAGCAGCCCACTCCCTGTACCTTTTGCAGAATATCAGTATGTCTTAGATGTTTTTTCTGGAGAGAAGTGACTTCTTTGCTGCCCTCCTTGACACCAGGCCTTGCTCAAAGACTCTCCGCCTCACACCTGCCTGCTGCCATTCCTGAGCAAGCTCTGCACAGCTGGTAGCCCAATCCTGAAGCTGAAACACTTTTAAGAGATGGTTCGGACGCTTGCTGGTCCTTCTTGGGCGCCCTGGAGCCTTTTTGTCAACAATGGAACCTCTCTCCTTGAATTCCTTGATGATGCGATAGATTGTTGACTGATGTGCAATCTTTCTAGCTGCGATACTCTTCCCTGTTAGGTAAGTTTTGTGAAGTGCAATGATGACTGCACCTGTTTCTTTAGAGATAACCATGGTTAACATAAGAGAAACAATGATGCCGAGCAACAGCCTCCTTTTAAAGTGTCCAGTGGTGTGATTCTTACTTAACCATGACAGATTTATCTCCAGCCCTGTCCTCATCAACACCCACACCAGTGTTAATGGAGCAATCAATGAAACAATGTTAGCTGCTCCTTTTAAAGCAGGCCTGCAATGAAGTTGAAATGTGTTTTGGGGGAAAAAGTTCATTTTCTAGGCAAATATTGCAATTAATTGCTGTTAAGCTGATCACTCTTTATAACATTCTGGAGTATATGCAAATTGCCATTGATGCAGTAGACTTTGTAAAAATTAACATTTGTATCATTCTCAAAACATATGGCCTTGACTGCACACCCTGTTCACTCTCTTCCTTTGAGACAGTCACAGAGGAAGAGTTTCCAAGCTCCTTTCCTCTGCTCAACCCACTACCTGCATTATTGATCCCTTCCCCACACATCTTGTACCGTTACTTCTTACCTGACTAAAATCTTCAACCTCTTCTGGTGTCGTCCCCTCTTCTTTCAAGCATATGGTTATTACCCCATTAATAAAGAAACCTTCCCTGGACCCATTCAGTGCAACTAACTAACGACCAGCCTCTAATCTTCCTTTTACATCCAAACTCCTGGAACGCCTAGCGCTAGCCTATGCTCGACTAACCTGCTATCTCTAAGCTATCTCTCAGCTAACTCCATCCTCAATCCCCTATAATCTGGTTTTCGTACTATGCATTCCACTGAAACTGCTCTTTCTAAAGTCTCCAATTATCTCCTCACCACTAAATCCAAAGGTGACTATTCTCTTCTTATTCTTCTGGATCTCTCGGCAGAGTTTTATACTGTGGACCACCAGCTCCTTCTCAGGATGCTTCGCTCTATTGGCCTAAAGGACACTGTACAATAAATCAATATGAAAGTGTATACTTTCAGAAGAAAATCAGCTCACCAAACAGTCCAGACAATTCGGTTCCAGACAAAGTCAGCAAATGGGTTAAAAATAGCAGCATTTATTAAATCCTTTTTTAAAAATAAGCATGCACAGCACAGTACATAGGATGGAAGGAAAAAGACATACAGGCAACAAGCCTACGCGTTTCGGTACATGACCTTATTCATGGCTTCTGTCAGGTTCGCTAGGGAGATTGCTGGGACTTCTGGTTCTTCTGGTGGTACCAGCAGCGTTCTCCGAACCCCGGCGCGTATCCGCGCAAACTCCACCTCTCGTCCTGGGCAGCGGCTGCTAAGATCTCGCGCTGTCTAGGAGTGGCTGGGACTTTGAACCTCTGCTTGGTGCTTGGTTGTTTCTGCACCATGAGGGGTTAATTCCCAGATGCTGTCCAGCACCTATCAGGTTCTGGAGGTGGAGTTCTGGCTGCATAAATTGCAGCTTCACTGGTCTCCTGTGCCAGTGTTTGAAAATCCCTTTCTCCACCTGGTTGCTGCTAGTTTGTATTGCTCTGTATCTGTATCTATATTGTTGCTAACTCGGCTAGTTTTGGACTTTGACTCTTGCTTACTGATTCTGCTTTTGACGTACCCTCTAGTTGTGACTCCGGCTTGTTTACGATTCTTTTATGTTTTATGTTTGTCAGTCTGTTTGTGTCCCCCTTCCCACACTTACCCAGAATATTTCGAGTCTTCAAGTAGTCGCCCCACGGTTTAGCGTGGGGGGGCTATAGGAAGGGACAGAGGTTGGGGCAAGCGCAGGGCACACTATCCCCTGTCTTTTGTGTACCAATCCTAACAGAAACACTGGCCACACATAGGTCTGCATCCTGTATCCGACCTGCTACATTCTCTCCTTCCATGGAGCCTTTGTCAGCTGTGGTCGCTCAGGTCCAGACCCTAACTCAGCTTGTTCAGGATCTAGCTTCCCGTCTCCAAATTCAGGAATCTATGCAGGTTCCACGGCAGACATCACCGCAGGATCCACTGCCACCCACGCCTGAACCTAAGGTTCCTCTCCCTGACGTGTTTTTTGGTGACCGTAAGAAATTTTTTTCATTTCGGGAGGGCTGTAAACTTTACTTTTCTTTACGCCCTCGTTCATCGGGCACAGAGATTCAAAGGGTGGGCGTGGTAATTTCCCTGTTGCGTGGGGATCCGCAAAATTGGGCTTTTTCTCTCCCACCTGACTCTCCATCCCGTTCTTCTCTTGACGCTTTTTTTTCTGCTTTAGGC
Organism: Engystomops pustulosus; assembly: GCF_040894005.1. NCBI lineage: Eukaryota > Metazoa > Chordata > Amphibia > Anura > Leptodactylidae > Engystomops > Engystomops pustulosus. Next base: position 149,582,938 of record NC_092411.1, on the reverse strand, counting down.
CAGATTTATGACGAACCTGACCGGCGAGCACTTGCAGTTTCCCACCTCAGATCTCTGTGTCAGGGAAAACGGACAGCAGAAGATTATTGTGCCCAGTTCAGACAGTATGTGACTGACTCTCAATGGAATGACTGCGCCCTAAAAGACCAATTTATGTCCGGACTGTCAGACAGAGTACAGGACTTAGTCTTAGCTTATGCCGAGCCTCAGACATTAGATGATGCTATGACTCTGGTCATCCGAGTTGATCGTCGCCTAAGATCCAGGCGATCACCTCGGGTGTCCTCGGACTGTCAGCCAGCGGCCAGTCCGTCTCCAGGTAGTCCAGAATTGGAATCCATGGAGCTGGATAGCATCTCTCCTGCACAGCGGAAGCAACATCGAATAAGACGCCATCTTTGTTTCTACTGTGGAAGTCCTGATCATCAGATCAACACCTGTTCCAAGAGGCAGCAGCAGGAAAACTTCCGCTCCTAAGCAGTAGTCGGGGGGACTGCTTAGGAGCTCAGGTACTCCCTATTGTGTCTAGAATGTATTTACCTTGTACGGTTAAGTTTCAGTCTGTTTCCTGCACTGGTCGCGCCTTTTTGGATTCAGGTGCTGCGACTAATTTAATCGATTATAATTTTGTCTCTCAGTTTTGCATGTCATTGATTCCATTGTCCACTCCTATCCAGATGTCGGGTGCGGATTTGACCCCTCTACAGGCAGGGTTGATCAAATTCCGAACCCCGCAGATAAAGCTTATGGTAGGAGCTATGCATGAAGAATGGTGTTCTTTTCTAGTTATGGAAAACCTGTCTGAAAATGTCATTCTTGGTCTACCCTGGCTCCGGATCCATAATCCGGTAATTAATTGGGAAACTCTGGAGCTGGTTCATTGGGGTCCTCTCTGTAAGGAGCACCTGACCAGAGTTTCACTATGTACAGTAGTGACGGAAGATCAGGGTCTTCCAGGTTTTCTCTCGGACTACTCAGATGTGTTTTCAAAACCCTTGTCCCAAGTCCTTCCTCCTCACAGGGAGTTTGATTGTAAAATTGACCTTCTTCCTGATGCTAGATTGCCAAAGGGTCGTATATATAACTTGTCGGTACCAGAACGGGAGGCACTGAAGAGTTATATTGATGAGAGTTTGGCAATCGGACATATTCGTCCCTCTGAGTCGCCCACTGGGGCCGGGTTCTTTTTTGTTGAGAAAAAAGATGGTGGTTTACGGCCGTGTATTGACTATCGAGAATTAAATAAGATAACGGTAAAAAACTCAGGTCCCCTCCCTTTGATCCCGGATCTCTTAAATCAGGTTTCTGGGGCCCAAGTTTTCTCTAAATTAGATCTCAGAGGGGCTTATAACCTGATTCGGGTCCGAGAAGGGGATGAGTGGAAAACCGCATTTAATACACCTTTGGGGCACTTTGAATACCTGGTTATGCCCTTTGGTTTGAGTAATGCCCCAGCGGTTTTTCAAGGCTTTATGAACTCCATCTTTCATGATTACATCGGTGTGTTTATGGTGGTGTATCTAGACGATATTTTGATTTTTTCTCCTGATATGGTTTCTCACCAGCAACATCTCCGCCAAGTACTTACCAGGTTGCGCAAAAACCACCTCTTCGCTAAGCTGGAAAAGTGTGTTTTTTGCGTCCAGAAGGTTTCCTTCTTAGGTTATGTTGTGACTCCCTCTGATGTACAGATGGATCCGAGTAAGGTTCAGGCGCTCACGGACTGGGTTCGGCCTACCAATCTTAAGGCCCTACAACGATTTTTAGGTTTCGCTAACTATTATCGGAACTTTATAAAGAACTTTTCTGTGATCGCCAAACCCCTCACGGATCTAACCCGTAAGGGTGCTGATCCAAACAACTGGTCCCCTGCCGCTTGCTCAGCGTTTGAAACTTTAAAAGCGGCATTCTCGTCAGCCCCAGTTTTGGTTCAACCTGACCTCTCTCTACCGTTTGTTGTGGAGGTTGATGCCTCCGAGGTAGGAGTAGGTGCAGTGTTGTCTCAGGGGTCCTCCACTCTCACCAGACTTAGGCCCTGTGCATATTTCTCTAGAAAGTTTTCCTCTTGTGAGAGGAATTATGATATTGGTAATCGAGAGCTCCTTGCCATTAAGTGGGCATTTGAAGTCTGGCGACACTTTTTGGAAGGAGCTCTTCATCCGATAACTGTGCTCACAGATCATAAGAACTTAGTATATTTGGATACTGCTAAGCGTTTGAACTCACGTCAGGCTAGGTGGGCCTTGTTTTTCTCTCGCTTTAATTTTGTGGTCACCTACCGACCTGGGTCAAAAAATGTGAAGGCTGATGCCTTGTCCCGTAGCTTCGGGACTCCTGAGCTTCCAGCGACTACGGACAGTAATATTTTGTCTCCAGGTGTTGTGTTGGCAGCTGTCTCCTCCCACCTCTCCTCTCAAATTTTAGCAGGACAAAAATCTGCACCCAAAGACCTTCCGGAAGGCAAATTATTTGTTCCTCTTTCTTGTCGTTTGAGAGTGTTGGAGGAGACGCATTGCTCAGTATTGGCAGGTCATCCGGGAATGCGGAGTACCTTGGATCTCTTAAAGAGAAGTTACTGGTGGCCTCACATGACTAATGATGTGCACGCATTTGTCCAAGCCTGTCAGGTCTGTGCGCGAGGAAAGACTCCCAGGAGACGTCCTGAGGGGCCTCTTCTTCCGCTTCCAGTTCCCACCAGGCCATGGTCTAAAGTGTCAATGGATTTTGTCACTGATCTGCCAGCATCTCAAGGCTATACAGTGATTTGGGTGGTAGTGGACCGTTTCTCCAAGATGGGACACTTTGTTCCATTAAAAAAGTTACCTTCAGCTGAAGATTTGGCTGATTTGTTTATACAGAACATTGTACGCCTCCATGGTATACCAGATGATATTGTGTCTGATAGGGGCGTACAATTTGTTTCCAAATTTTGGCGAGCATTTTGTTCTAGACTGGAAGTTAATCTGTCGTTCTCCTCAGCGTTTCATCCTGAGTCTAATGGTCAGTCCGAGAGAATGAATCAGGAGATGATTCAATATCTGCGACTCTTTGTCTCGGACAGTCAGGACCAGTGGGTGAAATTCCTTCCGTTGGCAGAATTTGCTATTAATAACCACTGTAGTTCGTCCACACAGGTATCTCCGTTTTTCTGCAATTATGGTTTTCATCCACGTTTCTCTTTTTCATCTGTGCCTGTCTCTAATATTCCTCGAGCGGAAGCCATTACATCCAAGTTGCGCTCGCTCTGGTCACAAGTTCGGGAGAATATTCAGAGGGCACAAAATTCTATGGTCCAACAAACTGAAAGAAGGCGCACTAAATCTGATACGTTTGTGGTGGGGGATAAAGTGTGGTTATCAACAAAAAACCTTAAATTGAAGGTCCCCTCTTTGAAGTTTGCGCCCAGGTTTGTGGGTCCGTTTGTTGTTACTCATATTGTTAACCCGGTTTCCTTCAAGATTACACTTCCAGCAGGGTGGCGGGTACATAACACCTTCCATAAGAGTCTTCTGAAGCGCTATGTTGAGCCTGTTTTGCCTCTTTCTGACCCTCCTTCTCCATCTATTGTGGAGGGGAATCTGGAATTTGAGGTGGAAAAGGTGGTGAATTCCAGATGGGTAGGTAACTCCCTGCAGTACCTGGTCCATTGGAAAGGTTTTGGTCCTGAGGATAGGTCTTGGGTTCCGGCTAGAGATGTTCATGCTCCACGGTTACTCAGGTTATTTCATCAGACCTACCCTCAGAAGCCATCTTTAAGATCTAGGGGTCCGAAGGCCCCCCGTCAGGGGGGGGGTACTGTCAGGTTCGCTAGGGAGATTGCTGGGACTTCTGGTTCTTCTGGTGGTACCAGCAGCGTTCTCCGAACCCCGGCGCGTATCCGCGCAAACTCCACCTCTCGTCCTGGGCAGCGGCTGCTAAGATCTCGCGCTGTCTAGGAGTGGCTGGGACTTTGAACCTCTGCTTGGTGCTTGGTTGTTTCTGCACCATGAGGGGTTAATTCCCAGATGCTGTCCAGCACCTATCAGGTTCTGGAGGTGGAGTTCTGGCTGCATAAATTGCAGCTTCACTGGTCTCCTGTGCCAGTGTTTGAAAATCCCTTTCTCCACCTGGTTGCTGCTAGTTTGTATTGCTCTGTATCTGTATCTATATTGTTGCTAACTCGGCTAGTTTTGGACTTTGACTCTTGCTTACTGATTCTGCTTTTGACGTACCCTCTAGTTGTGACTCCGGCTTGTTTACGATTCTTTTATGTTTTATGTTTGTCAGTCTGTTTGTGTCCCCCTTCCCACACTTACCCAGAATATTTCGAGTCTTCAAGTAGTCGCCCCACGGTTTAGCGTGGGGGGGCTATAGGAAGGGACAGAGGTTGGGGCAAGCGCAGGGCACACTATCCCCTGTCTTTTGTGTACCAATCCTAACAGCTTCTCATATCCACAGGGATATCAGTCAGTCCAGCCCTCCCAATATCCCATGATGTTGGGCGGGCTGGACTGACTGGCTGTCCACCAATGTTCACCATCCAACTTAAGGGAACTGGAGATGATGTGAAAGGAAGAATGGCAGATGATCCTCAAATCCAGGTGTGGAAAGACTTATTGCATCATTTCCAAGAAGACTTATGGCTGAACTAGATCATTAGGTGCTTCTACTCAATATTGAACAATCGGGTCGGAATACTTATTACTACTTACTACTACCATGTGATATTTCAGTTTTTCTTGTTTAATAAATTAGCAAAAATATCTACATTTCAGTTTTTTTTCTGTCAAAATGGGGAGCAAAATGTATATTAAGAAGCATAAAAAAGGAACTTTTTTGATCTTTCCAGTTGGCTGCTGAATACTTTCTGTATCTACTGTATTTAAAGAAGCGCAGAAAATTGACCACCTGAACATTCAGGCATCAATGATCAGGGGGTTAATTACTTGATTTTAGAGCTTTCATTAAATAAGTATACTAAATTAAATACTGAATATTTATCATTCCAAGATTTAGTAATATTTTGTAATGTAGCCTATTGGGTCAAACAAAAACAAAGATCATCATAAGCAAAGAGCACAAAACATGATTTTTAGGGCAAAACTTGTCCCCCAATCCATTAAAAAAGGGCATACCTTTATAAAGTAGACAGTGGGAAAGTCTTTTGCCAGGAATCCCTTGAATCCCTAGAAATTTGAAGTACTGTATAATGTTTATATAACTTTTCCTGGTAGTGCTACTGCAGGAAATATAAAACTGAGAAGTATATCCATACATGAACAATGGAATTATTACTCCTTATGAAGTATTACTCTCTCTTACCAATCCCAAAAATTATAGGTATTTTACATGTTTATAACATTTTTTATAGATTATACCACCACTCCTGAAAGCTAGGGGTTTGTTGCTCACAATGGTTATTATCTCTATAGAAGTCAATGTAGAGGTACAAGCAGTGCTTTGCTGTTTTCCTTCTTCCATATAATGATGCTTGACGATAGTGAGAGGAAGACCCCCACACTGTACATGACACGCTAGGAAGTTCCATGATCCTATTAAGAAAATTGAACTTTTTAATATTAATACTATAAGATCTTTAAAATCCTGTCTCTTTAATAGATGTTTATAACTCATTTACAGTAAGACCCCCAAATCCCTCAATAATGTATTTATCTGAATGCAAAGCCTGGTAATGCATGTGTGGATTGTGGTAGATGTAGGCCAATCACTTTTCTGTGATTTAACATTTTTTACTAAACAGTTGGCCTACAGGCTGTTGATTTGGTTATCCAGCTGATACACATGCTTCAGGTTGGCAGTGAGTGATTGACCTGATTGAGATTGTTGATAAGATGGAGGATGCAGTAGTTCTGTATGTTCAGATGGAGAAGGTCATGTGATGCAAGGATACATAGAAGCAGCAAACCAGCTGCTGGTTCTATTCTCTGCACAGCGCTTGATTGAGTACATTAAGCACCACCTCTGTCTTCTCCCTATGGCAGTGATGGCGAACCTTTAAGAGACCAAGTGCCCAAACTGCAAACCAAAGCGAAGTTTCTAGTACAAGGTGCCAACACAGCAATTCAGCCCAATAGCGCCACAATACCACTATACAAGAGACAAATAACACTTTGACATCATGACGCCACCATTACAACCACATAAATATCAGAATTCTGGTTATAAAGACCACTATAGAAAGGCCAACATTACCAATAATAACGCTATATTAGAAGCTAATATAGTGATGACTACAGTATTACTGCCATCAGTGTGGAATATTACCGCCATATACTGATTATCATTACCCCCATACAGTGACAGCAGTCCTGAGTAGAGGCAGGGACTGGTGGACTATAAGTTAGTCTGCTTATGGACCAAATATTGCCATCTTAACCCCTTTTTTGTTTTAGCATTTTCATTTTTCACTCCCCACATTCAAAAATGTAACTTTATTTTTTCCATGTAAAGAGCTTTGTGAGGGTCTGTATTCTGCATAATGCAGTGAAATTGGTGCCATTTTTTGTGCCATTTTCTTGTGGGCTTGGATTTTACTGCTTTCACTGTTCACCACAAATGAAATGTCTCATATATTCTTTAGGTGGGTGCGATCACGGGGATACTAAATTTATAAAGGTTTTATAATATTTTCATACATTTACAAAAATGAAACCACCTGCACAAAAAAAAAAATAATTTATTTTGCCATTTTTGGCGCTAACTTTTTCATACTTCAGTGTACGGAGCTGTGTGTAGTGTAATTATTTCCGAGATGACCTGATGTTTTAATTGCTACAATTTTGAGGACCGTACAGACTTTTGATCAGTTTTTATTACATGCTGCAAAATGGCTAAAAAGTGGTATTTTGATCCAATTTGGCAGGGAGGTGGTGAAATGTATGGGCACATGTGGATTTGGGATCACACGTATGACAGCTGTCTGTGGCCACATATATACTTGCCTCATCACATGCACCGTGCGGCCAGTGATGCAGCATAGCACCCGGCCACATTGTGCATGCGCTGCTTGCAGTGGAGCTATGCTGGCTTCATTGCCCGCCTGATGCAAGTGATGAGCGCTTCAGACACAGACCAGTATATATGTGGCAACAGACAGTCATACAGGGGGATTTGGGACACTAAATCACAGTTACCTATAGTTGGTGTAGTGTCCCAAAGCCACCTGACAGAACCTTTGAAGGCATTTGCAGCTCTAACACTGAACTGCTGATGTGCAAACCACACACAGCAGCTCCAGCAGCTCCTGACCTCTTATCATCTTCTGATGCTGCAGGCTTCCTTCTGTGGACTCTCACTCCTCGTACTGCTGTACTTGTCTTCCCGGGCTGAAGAGGAGGAGGGGCGGGTACTGATCAGCTGCTACTGTCTCACTAAGGCATCACTAGTGAGAGCAGAGCCGATCAGCTTCAGGATGCAGTGGCAGCCGGAGCTCCGACTTTGATAAGAATGGGGAGATGGAACGCGTGCCTGCAGAGAGGGCTCTGCGTGCCCTCTCTGGCACGCGTGCCATAGGTTCGCCACCACTGCCCTATGGGTTTCCCTGATGCTGTCTATAGCGCGGGACCTGACATTTGGCTGCTCGATCGCTTGGGCAGCAGACTAAATATGCTAAAGCGCAGGCTTTTCAAGACAGAAGCCTTACAATAGGAAAGGTCAAGAATGCCCCTAGCAGGGTGTAATAAACAAAAAATAACAAAGTGAACACAGGTTCAAGGAGGGAAGGGGGAAAGGGGAGGGGTTGCATACAAGCATCCAAACATCAGATGGTTTGGATTGTATAATAGAGAACAGTAATGTAACCTGACCAGTAGAAACAAAGGGTGAATTATAATAATCCATGTTTTTATGCTCTGCTTCCTATCCAGTCAGTGTGCCACAATACACAAGATGCTTACCTATCCCAATTAGGCTGACTTTCTTATCTTCATCTCTACCCACCAGCAATCCTGTCTCTGAAGAAGGTCTAACAAAGACCAAAGAGAAAAAAAAATAGATGTGGATTGCCAATCGGTGATGCTTTAATAAAGAATATTTGCAAATGAACTTCTACTGAGTGCTGAGAGTATATGATTTATTGAAACAAGGATTGGTATCCTGCATATGCACCTACTATGTTTTTTGTTCTGCATGGCGGAGTGACGTGTATTAATGTTCTAACCCCTAGTTACAGGCGCACCTTTTTGCCTACTGTGATCGCTGGTAAAGCACTTTTAATGATGAACTGTAGGGCGTCTTGATAATCCTTGTTTTCCATGACAAACAATTTTAAAAAATCCAATAGTCACAGGGACAAAAAAAAAATATTTTGTCTGCAGGTACAACCTATCTTGTGTGTAACAGGGAACTGTATGTATTCAAATGTTTATACAGGTCAGTATTAACAATAAACAATATACAAAATAAAATCCCATTAAATATATGCTCAAAGACACAAATCTATACATTTATGATGACATGTGTCCTATATTAGAAATAGGCTAGTTGCAGTATGATGTTTTAGAGAAATTACAACTTCACTTAAAAATTAAAAAAATTGAAGATACCCTAACATATGACCTTAGCCAAATATGATGAAAACAGCACGTATAGTACAGTACGTACAGTACAGCCCATATGTAAACCATAAATTAGTGGAAAAATATGCATGTAATATTTAGACCGGGATATTAAAAAATGGTGCTGATGCACCTATGGTTTACATAGGTAAGATTGGTATTGAATGCGCCAATATTTTCTTTAAATGACTTTTATAGGTAAAATCCGGCAACTATACATAAGTATAATTAGTATATAGCCTATTAGTAAATATAGGACCCATGTCACCATAGATGTATAAGTTTAGGTGTTTGAGCATATATTCATGTGATTTTATTTTGTATCTATATTTTTTTGTTAATTTTGATCTGTATAAGTGTTTGAATATAGAGTAAATTAAACCTGAAGTCCATTTTAAGTAGAGAGTTAGTGCCTATTTTCTATTTGAATAAATTATTTGCTGAGTGACACACAGTCTATTTAGAGCACACCCTCATTGTGCTTGTTGCCAAATCGGACCGCCAACTTTAAAGATTTTCTATTAAAAATTTTTGACAATCCCTGTGCATATTAGATTAATGTCCACCTTTGCCAATGTTTAAAGCAAACCTGTCAACAGGAATGTCATTTTTAGCTGTGGACAGGTTCCAATAGCACATGCTATGCTAATTTAAAAAATGGCTTTGGCAGCATTCTGAATCATTTCAGTACTTTATATCAGTTTAATTGATGTTACCTGAGTCCATGACAACAGCGAGTGTGGTGCTGGGTTTGGAGGATAGGCAGCTGCAGCATGTGTGTCAGTCTCCCCACCCAGGACTCATCACACACTACTGGCAGGAATCCAGTTAATCTGAATCAAAATATAAAGTACTGGAATGCTGACAATGACATTTTTAAAATCAGCATATTATAGGCCAGTGGTGGCGAACCTATGGCACTGGTGCCAGAGGTGGCACTCAGAGCCGTCTTTCTGGGCACCATCACCCGAGCACAGAGTTCGCCAGACTGGAAGGAAAGTACAATGATAATCCAAAACTTCTTCTCCTTCTTTCTACTCTGTTGGTGTCCTCAGATGCCTTTGCAATTTAAACCTGTGACAGAGAAGCGGGTAATAAGTTACTGCTTTAATTGTCGCATTGGCACTTTGCGAAAAGTAGGTGGGTTTTGGTTGTAGTTTGGGCACACAGTGTCTAAAAGGTTTGCCATCACTGTTATAGGCTATTGGAACTTGTCATCAGCTAAAATGACATTCCTGGTGATATGTTCACTTTAAGTTAAGATCCATGAGTTTTAACATTAACATAGACACACATTATAGTCACACATTGTAAAACTCATGAGAAAAATACAGGTAGAGAAAGTCACTGTGACCAGAAATGTCTTAGGATGTGTAAACAATAGAGTGCTATAAACGTTTGTTTGCTAAACACAAAAAAAATCACTTTGCAATAATTGATTCCTGAGTATAGCTAAAACACCATAAATCCAGTCGTAACTGATATGTAAAAAAATAAACTAGCAAGTATTCCAGTGCAATGCTCGCACTACTTAAAGGGGATAGGACCACAGGATAGGGCCTAACTTGCTGATCGGTGGGGGTCTCAGTGATGGCACCCCCACAGATCACTAGAACAAGGGGTCCGACGTACCCCAGTCGGGGCCTTGTCGCTCCCGGAGATGAGCATCTTACTCGCCAAGATGAACAGGACAGCAAGGAAATCTACGTCCTGCCGCTCCACTTATCTCAGGGAGTGACGACTGGGGGTACATCGGACCCCTCGTTCTAGTGATCTATGGAGATCCCATCACTGAGACCCTTACCGATTAGCAAGTTAGGCCCTATCATGTGTATAAGGCCTGATTAGATTGTGAGCCCCATGGGGACAGGAAGCGATTTGGCAAGCTCTGTGCAGCGCTGCGGAATCTGTTGGCGCTATATAAATAAAGAAATTATTATTATTAACCCCTTCCCACTCTGCATCCGATATATTGGACGCTGAGTGCAGTGACTAAGCGCTCAGCGTCCGGACGCAGAGTTGATGACGCAGAGTTGATGACGGTTCAGCTCAAGATCTGAGCCGAACCTGCATCGGGAAACACGGGGTGCCGAAGTGAGCTCCGATCGTGGGTGTTTAACCCGTTACATGCCGCGGTTCAGCTGCCTTTTCCCCACGATCACCTTCCCCCGCGCCGAGCCGTTTTCGGGGGGCGACGATCGTTGCTATGGCACCTCTGGGGTCCGATCTGGACCCCAGAGTTGCCTGTAGGAATTGCCAGTAAGATGGCGTCAGTGACGTCATTTTACAGGCACAGTGTCAGCCTATGCACATGCATCAGTATTGCAGAGTATTATCATAAACAAGCAATGTCCCATGGTCGAAATTATAAAGAAGTAAAAAAAAAAAGGTTATTCAATAAAAATTAAAGTAAGAAATAACAAAAATAAGCCCTATAACATATAAAGAGACATATAACGCAAAAAAACTTCGACATATAACGAAAAATAACACAAACCCCACATATATAGTATCAGTATAATTATTGAACCTGCACAATGAACGCTGTAAAAAAAAAACTGTTATAAATCCGCCAAAAATTATGACTTTTATCTATTCAATCCCCAAAAAAATGCTATAAAAAGTGATCAAAAAAACATATTTACTCCAGAATCATACTGGTGCAAAGTACAACATGTCCCGCAAAAAATAAGCCATCAACCAACTCCGTAGCCAAGAACGTAACAATGTTATGCCACTCGGAAGACGACAAAAAAATTATAGATTTTTCCAACATTAGGGTTTTATTTGACAAATTTAGTAAAACGCAAGAAAAAATATTCATGTATGGTATCCTGTAATCGTCCCATCCCATAGAATAAAGATAATGATTATTAGTCTATACGGTGAACACCAAAAAAAAAATCTAGTAAAGAATTGATGATTTTCTACTTCACATGGCCCCAATAACGAAAAAGCAAAAATTTTATAGCCTACAAAAGGGGCCAATAAGGAAACTTAAATCCTGGTGGCTGCAGGGTGCTCCTTCCCTTCTGCGCCTCGCTGTGCACCCATAAAACAAGGGGGGGTCTCTGTACTCGGGAGAAATTGTAGAACAAATTGTATGGTGGGTTTTCTCTTTTTATCTTTTGGAAATGTGTCAATTTTAGGGCTAAATGAACGTATAACCAGCACAATTTGACAATTCTAAATTTCACCTCCATTTTGATGTAATTACTATGAAGATCTCACGAGGTTAACAATCTTCCTAAAAGCTGTTTCTGATAGTTTGAGGGGTGCAGATTTGAAAATGGGTTGGTTATATAGCGGGTTTTGATGCTAAATATGTAAAATTTTATTCAAAACTCTATTTACTCTATTTATCACTTTGATAAGTAACAGTGTTCAAAAATTATAACCATATAGCGTGACGCAAGTCAGAATACAAAAAATGGGGCTGAGCCTTAAGCTACAAAATGGCTGCGTCCTTAAGAGGTTAATTATTATTTAACTTGTTTTGTGGGAGAACCTCTTTAATAGTAAAAATGAATTTACCTGATCAAAAAATGTAGATTACATTCCCAAACAACGTCACCAGATCACTGGCTCTAAGCACGCTGACGCTGCCTCACACACACTAGTAGTTAGTCAACATTTAGTTAACATTTACTTTACTGAACAAAATTGTGCCAGTCTGCGCCCAGGGGCCTCCACCACCCTTAGGGCTCATTTGCAAGTGTCATTGTTGTCATGTTGTTAAATCCAAAATTAAAGTGCACACGTTTAATTGGAAACACAAATGCGTTTTGGCCAAGATCCCTCCCATTTGCGTTTTTGTTGTATTAGAAAAATGCCATGTGGGAATGCGCCCACAATCTGACCCTGACTGCAGCTCTTGCTTGCTTCCTGATCTTTGTTGTAAGGCAGATAGCTCATGATTGCAGCAATCAGCGGCTAAATATGCCAAATACAGGCCAATATATACTAGTTACCTCAGTGTCACAATGGGGCAGATTTACTTACCTGGTCCATTCGCGATCCAGTGGCGCGTTCTGTGCGGTGGATCCGGGTCCGGCCGGGATTCATTAAGGCAGTTCCTCCGACGTCCACCAGGTGGCGCTGCTGCGCTGAAGAGCATCGGAACGCACTCAAGTTTACCAGCCTATTCCTAGTGAAGGTAAGTGCAAGCTCCGCGACACATGTTTTTTTATATGCGGCCATTTTTCCGAATCCGTCAGGTTTTCGTTCGGCCACGCCCCCGATTCCGTTGCGTGCATGCCAGCGCCGATGCACCACAATCCGATCGCGTGCGCCAAAATCCCGGGGCAATTCAGGGGAAATCGGCGCATATAGAAAATATTCGGTCAGGAAAACGCGAATCGGGCCCTTAGTAAATGAACCCCAATGTGACCACATTCACTTACATTACTTAAGGTGTTGCAATAAGGGAGCTGTAGTCATGATGCAAGATGTAGCACTAGTATTAACCCCTTAAGGACCCAGCTCATTTTATGACACAATTTTTCAAATCTGTGTGCAGTTATAACTTTGGAACGCTTAATCTTACAGAGTATACTTTCAGATAGTTTTTTCATGAAATGTTGTACTTCACATTAATGCTATATTTTAGTTGAAATGAATGCACTTATTTGTAAAATAATGGAAATGTGGTGAAAATTTGACGCTTTTCTGATTTCTAAATGTTATGCTCATCATCCAGTTGGTCTAACCACTAACATTAAAGGGGTATTTCCATCTGGGCATTCACATTCAACTCATTTTCCGTATGTAAACCTTTCTTCCATTGGATGTTATTAAAAAAAATGTTCCTGTGTGAAGATAATTTCTCATAAATGTAGCCATGTTGTCCCTTAGAAACAAGATGGCTTCATCAGATACGATCACCCCACACTCTGGCAGCAGTGGCCAGACTTGCGCTATAGAGTCCTGTCTGACCACCAGGATTCAGCAATCATTACCACAGGATGGCTGTGGGACATGTAGAAACTCCCGGACATTTTATACACAAAAACCTTTTGTTTCTTTGTGCAATCAATCCAGCAGAGGTGGCCGTATCCAAGGACACGGTCTTGCTTCTAAGGGACCATAAGACTACATTTATGAGAAATTGTCTTCACACAGGTAAATTTTTTTTAATAACATCTAATTGAAGAAATGTATATATGTGGCACATTAATGAAACTGAATGTGAATGCCCAGATGAGAATACCCCTTTAACTATATGTCTTCTTTATCCTGACATAATTTTTTGTATGTTATTTTATTAGGACTTTAGGAGGCTTACAGTTTGAACAGCAATTTTCCAAATCTTTAAGAAGTATATACTCAAGTATAAGCCAACCCGAGTATAAGCCAAGGCACCTAATTTTAACACAATGGGGCACATTTACTAAGGGTCCAAATCGCATTTTTCCGCCAGGTTTCCCGAATTTTTCCAATTTTCGCCGAATTGCCCTGGGATTTTGCCGCACGCAATTGGATTGAGGCACATTGGCGCCGGCTTTCACGCGACAGAAATCAGGGGCTGGCCGTTGGAAAACCTGATAGATTCGGAAAAACCGCAGAATTTTAAAAAAAATTTGTGTCGCAAGAATAGCACTCATATACACTGAGACGGAGAAGGTGAACTCCGGCGGACTTCAGCGCAGCAGCGACACCTAGTGGACATCGGGAGCACCATCTTAGTAAATCCCGGCAGAACCCGAATCATTGTCGGAGAACGCACTGCTGGATCGCGACTGGACCGGTTAAGTAAATCTGCCCAAATAAATTAAGTATAAGCCGAGGGTGGGAAATGATTTGGTCACAGCCTCCCCAGTATATAGCCAGCAGCCCCCCAGTACATAGCCAGCAGCCCCCAGTATAGAGCCAGCCTGTCCCCAGTATATAGCCAGCACCTGCCCTCTAGTATATCGCCAGTAGCCCCCTGCCCCCAGTATATAGGCAGCAGCTCATGTCCCCCAGTATATGGCTAGCAGCCCCATAGTATATAGCCAGCCTTATGCCCCCTAGTATATAGTTAGCCCTCTGCCCCTAGTATATAGCCAGCAGCCCCCTTGTATATTGCCAGTGTCTCCCCCCAGTGTATAGCCAGGGCCTGCCCCAGTACATAGCCAGTACCCCCCAGAAAGTGTTGTGAAACGGCTGTCACCTTATCAAACTCCCTGCTCCTACCTCTACCATACTTTGGCTGATCTGTCCGATTTATTTTACTCTATGATGAAAAAAAAGCAGATACTTTTACTGGTGATTGTCGCGATCTGTCTTTACTTTTATATGCCTTTGGTACCTGCATCTATGAATGCTGAGCACCACCTGAATGTTCTAATACACTATTTTTGTGCCATCTCTCACATATACCTGCACACACGAAATACAAGGAGATTGGATATTGCCCCTTTTTCACTACTTTAAGGTTAATTGGCACCTACTGGTAATATGTTCGGTCTGCGCAACCTATTTAAGTTGGTGCGTATGGTCCGGGGATTCAACCCCATATATATGTCAAAGTAAAATAAGGACCAAGCACTTCAGTAGGTTTTATCATGTGTTTTAGTATCCAAGGTGAAAATGTAAGCAGTAATGTGTGACATTATGGCCACTTAAACACAGAGCTGTATGTAACAAGTTTGTCAATGAGCTGGCACTGGGAACCATGCACGCCGCTCGCCGAAGTCCTGCGTGTCCCATGACAATGGACAAATTTCTTTCCAATTGAAGTAAACATAGAAGCTTTCTAAAGAAACACAGCAAGCAGAGATATGACTGGCCTTACAAATGAATGACCCAAAAACCCACAATACACCCGTCACAAAAAACAACACAAACCATTATTTTGGGGAAAAAAAAGGTGGTGTGGGGGATCAGCCACACTTTTATTCCTAACAATATACAAAATATAACAGACCTATGGGGAACCCAGACCCTTTTCCCTAAACTTCACCTTGCATGCCAGGCCCCTCCTCCGTGGGGACATGTCATAGTTGGTTTTCAGGTGATTTGGACTAAAAGCTGAGAGGATTAAAGATTCCACCACAGGCCAAGCTGTGACTACCAACAACAACATTGCATCAAACATAACTAAAAACAGAACAAAGTTAGGTAATAGAAAATTGGAATTACAAATTAGGGAAATACAAAACAGGAGATAGAAATATTAGGGAGGGCGGGTGGGTATCTCTTGAGCACAGAACAGTCCAAAGAGGCTGGGCTAGCTCCACGTTCAGGAATAAATATCCTGGGCAACCGCCCCCCAGGGCCATCCTAATGTGTGGCAAGCAGGAGTGGCTGTGGCCCTTAAAGGTAAAGAGCACGGCCAGTCCTGCAGCCCCCCGGGGATTGAGCAGCTGGCGGGCTGAGCAGATTGGATGTAGAAATGAATAACCCAAAAACCCGCTTTACACCTGTCACAAAAAAAAAACAAAAACCATTGTTTGGGAAAAAAAAAATGTGTTGGGGGGGTGGTCAGCCACCTCATATGCATAATATAATGGACCTGTGGGGAACCCAGACCCTTTTCCCTAAACTTCACCTCGCATGCCAGGCCTTGTATCCATAGTTGGTCTGTCAGGTGATTTGGACTAAAAGCTGAGAGGGTCAAAGATTCCACCACAGGCCACTAGGAGGATAGTGTAAACCTACACTGTGCTCCGACCCCCACACAAAAAGAATAAAAGCCCCGTCAGTGGCGTCCTGAGCCCTGAAAGAAAAATCTCAAGGCCGATATTATTGAGATGAAAACCGCCCTCCCTCATAAGGCCTGCGTTGTCGCCTACGAAGTGCCTGTGACGTATGACGACGCCACATCTGGACCTCACAAACCTGGCGACATGCATGTTTAGCATATGCCGCGCCCTTTTGATGGAGTCAGGGTTATGGGTGACATTCCAAATCCCTTGTGGTACAATCTCTGACCACACCACCACCAAGTCTGCAAATAAGGCTGAGAATTGCTCAATTTCTGACTTTATTACAGATATTAATTCGGCCAGACGTGTTGAACACATATCATTTCCTCCAGCGTGCACCACAAGGACTGTAGGACCCAGGGAGGACTTGCTAATTGCTACCACCTCTAGCAGGACTTGAAGCCACTTAAGGCCCTTGACGCCCCTCCAGGAAATATCTGCGGTGGTGAAGCCCAGGTTTAAACCTCCTGGACGAACAGTTACCCGACGTGCTGTCCAATATATATAAGAATGGCCGACCAGCCAAACTTTAGCTCAAAGGCAACCTCAAAGAAAAACAAATTAGTCCACCAGCAAGCTAGGACGAACATAACATTTGAAAAAATCTTACTTCCACCTGCCAATGCGCAAAATGTCAGCATCCGAAAGCCCGATAGCATCCGGCGTCATTGCAGTGCCTATATGGAAAGAATGAGTCCCAAACTCCGTTGTTGGGACACCCACCACCGACAGTGCTCGCCTATATGGTGAGGTGAACAGGAATTTGGTGACGGGGGACCCATCCTGGTGGCACAAAAAGGCTTGGGCTAGCACCGAAGGCGGGTGTTATCACATCGATCGCTGCCGGCAAAGCGTCCACGTTTAACCCCGTAACTGAAAATAGCGTCCAAAGTCGAAAATGGCACTTTTTTGCCATTTTGAAAAACAAAAAAAAATCTATAAAAAGTGATCAAAAGGTCATACAGTCCTAAAAATTATATCATTGAATATATTATCAAATGTCGCAAAAAATGACACCACCCACAGCTCCGTACACCAAAGTATAAAAAAGTTATTAGCGCCAGAAGATGGCAAAATAAAAAATAAAAATTTGTACAGGAAGTAAGTTTAATTTTTGTAAATGTATGAAAACATTATAAAACGTGTACAAATTTGGTATCCCCGTAATTGTACCAACCCAAAGAATAAAGTAGACATGTCATTTCGGGCACTCAGTAAAAGCCTTAATATCCAAGCCCACAAGAAAATGGCGCAAATGCGTTTTTTCACTACATTTTTCCCGCTTCCCAGTACACGGCATGGAATATTTATTGCCATCACTATGAAGTGCAATTTGTTACGCAGAAAACAAGCCGTCACACAGCTCTTTACGTGTAAAAATAAAAAAGTTATAGATTTTTGAAGGTGGGGAGTGAAAAATGGAAATGAAAAAACAGGAAAGGGCCCGGTCCTTAACCGGTTAAGTATGAAATGTTGCATTTGATGGAATAAAGAACCAGTTCACTTTTTCACTATATGGGAGCCCTACCTTTTAGTGTTATTTTACTTATTGGCACCCTACCAATTTAATCGTAGGCTGTGCTGCTGTTTTTGTATATTTTTATAGATAGATAAATAGATACATACATAGATGGTAAACAGGTACATATTCTTTTTTTTTTTTTTATTCTTTATTTATATAACCATTTTCAAGAAGAGATATAACATAGCAAACAAATGCATACAAGACAAGAAGAAAACGAATGGATGACGGGACCACTAAGCAGCGGTCTGCTTTAGGGATAACGTTGAATGTATTAGGCGGCCCATTGGACAAGAGAATGCCCAGAAGGGCCTATTGTAAGGAAAAAGGAGGGAGGGAAGGTTTTCCTGTGGAAACCGATGAGGGAAGGGGGGTAAATAAGGAAAAGGGGAGGTAGGGGGAAGGGAGGGGGGGTGGAAAGAGAGAGAAGAAGAAGAAAGGAAAAGAGAGGGCATAAATGTGCCTATGCTGGTAGGCAGGCTATTTGCTATTGGCCAGGAGGGAACTGTATGTTGCTGATTGCCTGAACTGCGTCCAGGGCAGCCAGGTCTTGTGGATATTTTTCAAACGTGTCATGTATTGAGGCAGTAAGCTCCTCCATGAGCATTATTTCATTAACCTCCGAAAGCCAGAGGGACACAGAGGGGGCATCTGTTTGACGCCACAACAGTGGGATGCAGGACCGTGCTACCATAACCAAGAAGCGTAGGAGTGAGCGCTTATATACCTGGAAAGTGATCTCACTGTGCTGAATGAGGAAGAGAGCTGCATCGAGAGGCATGGAATAGTCAACATTCTGCCTAATCGTAGACTGTACAGAGTCCTAGAAAGAGGTCAATGTTGGACATGACCAAAAAATGTGAAGGAACATGCCCTCCTCCGCCCCACACCTCCAACAGGTCGGGTCAGCTTCTGGGAACATGGTATGGAGTCGGGTTGGAACCTGGTACCATCTAGACAACAACTTGTAGTTACCTTCCTGGAAGCGTGAACTGATGGATGACTCGTGGGAGAGAGAGAAAATTTGCTCCCTTTGCTCCGGTCTGAATGTCACTTGGAGGTCTAGTTCCCACTGTAAGATGAAGCGAGGAGGGGGTTGGTTTTCCGGACATTGTATGATGTTGTAGGTGATAGAGAGGCCATGTCTCAGCTGCCCGCCACCCTAGCACAGTGCTTCGAAGGGAGTAGGAGTATCGTCGTACAAGTCTGGGGGAGGCAGAGATCGCAGGAAGGTCTGTAGTGCAAAGGAGCGCCAAGGGCTTAAAACCGCGACCCCCGAGGACTCCTCTAAACTGAGGAGAGGTCGCCAGGAGTTGCCCGCCCGGAAGTGGGAGACGTTGCAAATGCCAGCTGCCCTCCAGTTACGAAAAATGGGATCTTCCAACCCTGGTGTAAAATTAGGGTGCCCCAGGATAGGGAACATAGACGAGTGAGAGGAAATAAGAGGACCTCTAATGGCGTCAGAGTGCCAAATGGTCCTTCTCAGTGGAGGGCAAGGTCACAGATAGTCTGCATATGCCGCGATCTTTGATTCCTGTCCCCCAATTCTTAACCCAGAAATATCAGGGTTTGCTCTAATGTGGCGTAAGAGTGGCTCAAGAGTCAGGACAAAGATGAGGGGTGACAGGGGGCACCCTTGGCGGGTACCATTGCGGACGGGGAAGCTTTTAGAGAGGATGTCGTTAACCCGTACCATAGCCGAGGGGATCGAGTACAGGTACAGGATCCAGTGCAACATGTTGGGCTTTAGTTCAATACCATGCAGTGTCTCAGCCATAAAGACCCAGTTGACCCTATCAAAAGCCTTTTCGGCATCTGTGGACAGTAATGCAAGAGCTTTAGAATGTAGACTGGCGTGATGGATTAAGTTAATGGTTCTCGTGGTGTTATCCCTGGCCTCGCGACCAAGGAGGAATCCTGCTTGGTCGGGGTGGATAATTCTGACTACCAGAGGCATGATCTTGGCAAATAGTTTAGTATCCACATTATGGAGAGAAATGGGCCTATAACTGGCACACTGCGTGGGGTCCTTCCCAGGCTTTGGCAGGTCTGTGATGGTGGCTCTCAAGGAGTCTGCGGGAGGGGGGCGTCCAGAGAAAAGCGAATTGAAGGCTGCCAACAGGTGAGAGGATAGCTCTGCTGTTAGGCGTTTGTAATAGGTAAGTGAAAATCTGTCGGGACCGGGGGCCTTCCCATTTGGGGAGTTCTTAATAGCAGCCGTCAGTTCTTCTGGTGTTATTGGGGCCTCTAGGGAAGTAAGGTCGTCTAAGGACAAGGAGGGGAGCCCTGAGTTCGCGATATAGGCCTGCACATGAGAACGGAAGCCTTCCCGTGAGGTGTCTGGGTTAGTGTTGTCTACCGAATATAGTGAGGCGTAGTAGTCATGGAACTCAGCAGCGATGTCTTTGGGCAGAGTGACTTTGTTACCCGAAGAGGTCGAGATAGAGGGAACATAGGTTGTCGATCTTTGTGCCCGCAGGGCCCTCGCTAAACCCCTACTGCTTTTATTCCCGAATTCGTAGAAAAATCTACGACATTTTGCGAGGGTGTTTTTCGCTTTATCAAGGAGTAAGGTTTTGAGTTCGCCGTGAGTTTGTGTCAGTTGGGCACGCAGTTCCGGGTCCAGCAAACGTTTATGTTGCATTTCTAGACCCCTGAGTCGCCCCAGTAGAGATGATATCTTTGCAGCTTTTTCCTTATTAAGCCTGGCCCCATGGCTCATGAGGGTCCCTCTTGATACTATCTTGAGGGCTTCCCACACCATATATGGGTCTGTGATCTCCCCCTCACATAAATCGAAATGAACCGCGATTTCCCGTTTGACATCCGCCAGTGCGAGGGCATCGTCAAGGAGGTGCCGAGGGATGGGAGAGGACAAAGATAGGGAGACCGTTGTAAGAGCATTGTAAGAGCATTGATCCTCTGGACCACCGCGGGAGATGTAACTAGCCAACACCCGGAACCGGAGCCTAGCGGCACCTGGTATTCACCAGAGCCCGCCGCAAAGCGGGTTGGACTTGCTGCGGCAGGATACCACTAGGTCGTTCCCAGGTGTGACTAGCCCACGGTGGCAGCCGAGGTCGAGGTACCTTAGCGGATGACAATCTCGTAGTCAGGTCCAGGCACAGGGTCAGGGCAGGCGGCAGAGATGCAACGTCAGTTTCAAGTCCGGGGTCAGCAACAGGAGGTCCAGGCAGGTGGGAACGGGAACACAGGCACACAGCAACAGGGAGGAACTCAGGTAACACGGCAACACAGGACTCAGGAACGGGAACACACAGGAATACACTGGAACGCAGGAATACAGGAATACGCAGGAACACAGGAATACTCGCTTGGAAGCTTTCTCTAAGGCTAAGAGGCACAAAGATCCGGCAGGGAATGATGGGAAACAAAGGGTTATATACAAGACAGGAAATGACCAGTACCAATCACCTGTGCGCTGGCCCTTTAAATCTTGAGACAGTGCCGCGCGCGCGCCCTAGGGAGCGGGGCCGCACGCGAGACCTAGTCCGGACGGGAGCGGGAGCCAGGAGAGGTGAGTGCACAGGAGCGGGACCGGGGCAGCGGTGAGAGGCACGGGTGCACCCGCGATCCGCGATATGGATCGCGGGGGTGCCCGCAACGGAGGCACGGGTACACCCGCGATCCGTGGTATGGATCGCGGGGGTGCCCGTGACAAGCATGGTCTGAGAATGAAATCGTATCTATCTGGGAGTCCCTGAGGGCTGGTAAGTGTTGGTGTTTTATGAAAAACATGTCCAGGCGTGAGTACACGTCATGTGGGGGTGAATAAAACGAGAAGTCCCGATCGGAGGGGTGTAGCAATCGCCACGCATTGACGAGTCTGTAGTTGTGTAATGTGCGTCGAATGAAGCGCAGGGCTGAGCCGGAGAGCTGAGACACCCCCGAGGATATGTCCAAGATGGGGTCAAGAGGGAGCGGAAGAGTATAGGAAGAGTGTGGGCAGGGGAAGGGAAGGGTAGAGTAGCACGGAAGGACAGAGAGGTAATAATGAAGTTGTGGGCCCTACCATAGAGGTTAAGGGCAGAAGGCGGGAGTCCCGTTAAGGCCTACCAAGTTAGTTAGTGGGGAACCTGTGAGACTACAGGGTCGCTACCGCGAACCAACAGGGCCCAACGACTGGGGCAACCACGTCCCACGGCCTGGGTAGGGGATCCCTGCCAGAAGATTATGGGGCCGTAGGACCAGACAGCTTGGATAATATGTTTCTTAACAGTAAAATAGTGCAACCTGCACAGAACGTCCCGGGGGGACTCTGAGTCCGGTTGGCCCATCTGTTGAACGCGGTGCATTCGGTCTACAGCAAACGATGAGTCAGCGGAGCCATTAGTGATTAGATTAAAAATGTCCTTTTCTCTTGTCTGTAGGTCGTCTGTGGGGTGACGTTCGGGCAGGCCTTTGATCCGTATATTATTACGGCGCCACCAGTTCTCCTGGTCGTCTAATTGCAGAAAGAGGGTTTGAAAATGTAGCTGGGCAGTAGTAGATGCACGTTCCAGCGTTTCTACCCTGCAGACAATGAAGTTACAGCAAGTTCCGTGGCTGCAGAGCGTGTAGCTATCTCATCCACTTCCTGCCTCACTGCCTCAAGGGCCTGTTGTTGTGAATGTTCCAGACGGACCACTACAGAATCCATGTCCCCTTTAGTAGGAATCAGTTCTTTTAAGATTTGAATGTCTGTGAGGGAGATGGCTGGATCTGTATGCAGGGTAGCCCCTGGGGCAGTGGAGGGGCCTTGTAATCTCGCCCCGCTCTGACTGCAGGCTGCTATGGAGCCCTGTGAGGGAGTCCCCATCATGTGGCACTGACCTGGTGACCAGCGCTCTATAGCATCGCTGCCCACTGGTCGGGGTGGGAGAGGCTGCGGCAGCGCTTTGCTGATCACGCGCTCCAGGGCTGGTCTCAGGGCTGGAGCCGGCATGTGTTTTCGGCGGCGGCTGTTGCCGCATGGAGGGGCGCTACGGCGCCATATTGGAAGCTCCCGTAGCGGGCGTTAAATATCTCCCAATGCCCGATGAGCAAGCGGGAGCTGCTGGCAGGGGACAGGAGCTGTTGCTGGTGCGGCTGCTCCTTTTTGTCGGCATGCAGGCGCTGGGTTTTCAGGCCGGGAGCCCACGGTAAGGCCCTGTCGGAGCGGAGCTCAGGCAGTGAGCGTCTTCACGGCGCCATAGTCAGGCCACACCCCAGGTACATTTTCTAAAGGAGATAGATAGATAGAAAGTAAGCAGCACTCCAGACGTCAAAATGTTGAAAAAAAACGTGGTCTCTTTTTATTCCATGTGTAGTAGCAAAAATACAAAGAGACCACATTTTTTGGTTACATTCTGCTTTTTACTTCTGCTTTACACAGCTTGCAACCATCACCATTTAATTATAGTGTGCTGCCTGGACTTTCTGTTTGAAGATAACTCCTTCCTTTAAGATCACTTTCTAGTGGTTGTGGCCCAATGGCAGCTATAGCATATGTAACATGCCTCGGATATTTTTCTGATGCTTTTTCTGGTTCTTTTATGCCTGGTAGACTAACCCGCTATGATAAGTTTCTCCATTCCCTCAAATAATATGGCGCCCGTGATGTTGGTTGGGTACTGTGCATGTCCGAAGCTTAGTCACAAGTGAGACCATATGACGGGCCCGATGTGACGCGGACGGCAGTCTCACCATGCACAAGTTGGCAACCAGAGGAAGACATTAATAGGTGTTACACTTCTCTCATGGGCGGTACCGCTCAATCTAATATAGCTTTGCCATTATTGGACAAAAAAACCTGTAGGTTTGGTCTGAGCATGCGCAGACCGATTTGGAAGACACCACTATACATATGCTCTGAACAGGATCGCAATGTGAAATGTATGTTATCTGACTGCACATGTACACTTGTTTTTATGGATTCACTGTGAAAATATTAATCTTGGTACACTTTATAGATGCATCCTTTGTATTTTGATGTGTCCTTTGTATTTACTATTTATATACAGTATTATGGTTCTTTTTACTTATCACTATGTATAATATGTCACTAAGCTCCACCTATTATGTATTGATCACTTCCCATTTAAAATTTCTGTATGCACTTAAACATTTGCTTGAGAAAGGCTTCGGACGAAGCAGAAACGTAGCTGCTTCGGAACAAACACCACTTGAATTATTCCACTACCTTGGAGTGCCGTTTGTTTTTGTGTGGAAGGACGTGGCTGTCCGGTGGTAGCGTGCACCCATCTCCTATTTTTTTGCAGTGCCATTAAAGAAACTTCTCTTTGTAGATAGATAGATAGATAGATAGATAGATAGATAGATGGGGGGAAAAAAAGTATTTAGTCAGCCACCGATTGTGCAAGTTCCCCAACTTAAAAAGATGCGAGAGGCCTGTAACTTACATCATAGGTAGACCTCAACTATAAGAGACAAAATGTGAAAGCATGTGTTTCTGCCAAACAGAAATTTGGTTTTATCTGACCAGATGACATTCTCCCAATACTCTTCTGGAACATCCAAATGCCCTTTATCAAATCTGATTCGGGCCCGGATATGTACTGGCTTAAGCACATCTGGCGGCATAGTGTGTTTATGCTGGTAATTATTGTTACATTGGTCCCAGCTTTCCGCAGGTCATTTGCTTGGTCCCCTATGTGATTCTGGAATTTTTGCTCACCGTTCTTGTTATCATTTTGATCCTATGGATCAAAATGGTGGAGCACCTGATCAAGAAAGATCATCAATGATCTTGTATGTCTTCAATCTTCTAATTATTGCTCCCACAGTTGATTTATTCACTCAAAGCTGCTTGTCTATTGCAGATTCAGTCTTCCCAGCCTGGTGCAGGTCTACAATTTTGTTTCTGTTTTTGGGACTGTCTCTTGCTAAGGTATGTCGACCTCGGCTGCCACCGCGGGCTAGTGGCACCTGTCTAACAACCTGGTGGTACCCTGCCGCAGCAAGTCCATCCCGCATTGCGACAGGCTCTGGTGAAGACCAGGTGCCACTTAGACTCCGGTCCCAGGTGTTGTCTAGTACCACCTCCCGCGGTGGTACAGAGGATCCACGCATCCTGTATCCTGACAGTAAGATCCGGCCATGGATCCCGCCGAGGTTCTGCTCCCTGAGACGGCAGATTTCACATCTCTTCCGGCTCGACCGTCCCATCGGATCAATGTACAAGGTCAGCTGCTCAATCAGGTCACCGCCATGCTGCAACATCTATGGACTTCCCAGCCGCATCTGCCACAGCAAGCGTCAGCAGCTCCTCCTGCTGAACCCAGGTTGAGACTTTCTTTACTGTCCAAATATGACAGGGATCACAAACTGTGCAGGGGTTTCATCCCTCAGTGCTCCCTGCATATTGAACTTATGCCTTCACAGTTTGTCTGAGCAGTCGAAGGTGACGTTTATTATCTGTCTGCTATCCGGGAAGGCCCTGGCATGGGCAACACTCCCCTGGGACAAGAAGAATCCTATTATGGCTGATATCACGATCAGTCTTCGAGGAACCTGCCCGTGCATCATCGGCTGAAACGGCATTGCTGAACCTGATGCAAGGAGACGCATCTGTGGTTGACTATGCTGTCCATTTTCGCATCCTGGCTTCTGAGATTTCTTGGAATGAAGCTGCCTAAGGACGCTATGTCTTCCCGGGACTTGCCGTCTACTCTGAGTGGTCTCATCTTGCTGGCCATTGGGATAGATATCAGTTTTTCATCACGTTTCAAGGAACTACGCTTGGAACAGGTCCAGCCTTGGATCCAACGCTTGTCTCGCTTGGCCCCTGTTTTTCAAAGACCTGCCCAGTTTCCAGTCTTCCCTGGTGCTGAGGAACCTATGGAAGTGGATAGATCCCGACTTTCCCTACAAGAACGTTCCCGGCGACTTCTGGAGAACCTCTGTCTTTATTGTGCCTCTCCTGGACATCTTCTCAAAACGTGTCCCGTCCGGAAGAACGTTGCCACATAGGCTTAATGGGAGAAGCGTCCCTAGGTGAGTGGAGGACTTCTCCAAGATTGAACATTCCCGTGCTGCTCAGCTCGGCTTCTGGTGATCCAGTCCAGGTTTCTGCTTTCCTGGATTCGGGCTCTACTGCAAACTTTGTGGATGCAGCCCTGTTCTCTGAGAAACCATTGTCCATTGCCTCGGTCAGCGGCCAGATTCTCTCCGTGCCCATCTGGTTCCGCACGTTGGGGTCCGGATTGTCTCTCACACTGTATGGAGATTTCTCATCCGCTACCTGTCAGGACTTCTACGTTGTCTCCCAAGCCTCTGAAGGGGTTTTCTGCTCCTTCCCTGGATTTCGTGGATGTGTTCTCTAAGAAGCAGGCTGAGACTCTTCCTCCACATCGCCTTTACGATTGTCCCATAGACCTGCTTCCCAGCTCCCCTCCTCTGGGGGGTCGGGTATACCCGCTATCGGTACCTGAGACTGGCTCCATTTCAGAATACATCAAAGAGAATCTACAAAGGGGCTTCATACGCACATCCTCCTCTCCAGCTGGCGCAGGATTCTTTTTTGTCTCCAAGAAGGATGGCACTCTCCACTCCTGTATAGACTATCGCGGTCTGAACAAGGTCACCATGAAGAATCGCTATCCTCTGCCGCAGATCACGGAGCTGTTTGACTGCCTTCGGGGTGCGAGAGTCTTCTCCAAATTGGATCTTCGTGGGGCCTACAACCTCATCCGCATTAGGAAGGGGGGCGAGTGGAAGACCGCCTTTAACACTCGGGATGGACACTTCGAGTATTTGGCGATGCCATTTGGACTTTGCAATCCATCTGCCATTTTTCAGGAGTTCATCAACGACATCTTCAGGGATCTGCTTTATATCTGTGTAGTGGTCTATCTTGACAACATTCTGGTGTTTTCTCTGGATTTCAAGTCCCACTAGTCCCACGTATGGCAGGTTCTCAGTCGCTTAAGGACCAATCGCCTTTATGCCAAACTTGAAAAATGCCAATTTCACCAGCGGAGTCCTACTTTTCTCGGCTATATTATGTCCGACAGAGGTCTCCAGATGGATCCTGCTAAGCTCCCTGCTGTTCTTCAATGGCCTCGTCCTGTAGGATTACGTGCGATACAGTGGTTTATGGGCTTTGCAAATTATTACAGACAGTTTATGCCACATTTTTCGGCTCTGGTAGCTCCGATGGTGGCGCACTAAGAAAGGTACCAATTCCCGTGTCTGGCCTCCAGCAGCACAGGAGGCCTTCATGAAATTAAAGACTGCCTTTTCCTCTGCATCAGTTCTTACCCGACCTGATACCGAAAAGCCTTTCCTTGTGGAAGTTGATGCCTCCTCAATGGGAGCTGGGACGGTCCTTACCCAGAAAGGGCCTAAGGGCCAAACTCTCATCTGCGGCTTCTTCTCCAAAACTTTATCTTCTGCTGAGAGAAACAATTCTATTGGAGATCGTGAGCTTCTGGCTATCAAGCTTGCATTGGAGGAATGGCGCCATCTTCTGGAGGGGCTCCGATTTCCAGTCAGCATTTACACGGACCACAAGAACCTTCAGTATTTTTAAATGGCTGAGCAATTGAACCTGCGTCAAGCCCAGTGGTCCATCTTCTTTTCCCACTTTGACTTTCACATCCATTTCCGTCCTGCCAAAAAAACCATCAAAGCTGATGCCTTGTCCCGTGCTTCCAATGTCATGGGGGAGGACTCTGCTCCAAGACATGTCGTTCCTCCAGAGAGACTTGAGCTGGCAGCGCCGGTGGACCTCCGGCAACTACCTCCTGGCAAGACTTATGTGCAACCTGGTCTTCGAAAGAGGATCCTGACCTGGGGACATTCTTCGCGTATGGCTGGGCACTCCAGGGTGCAGCGTTCTGTGTTCCTCATTTCCCGATTCTATTGGTGGCCTGACTTGGCCAAGGACGTTGGGGATTTTGTGGATTTTGTGTGTCTCGTGTGCTTGCAATAAGCCCTCACGACAAAAACCTGCTGGTCTTCTGTTGCCGTTACCCGTGCCTCCAGCCCATGGTCTCATGTGGCTATGGACTTTGTTACAGATTTGCCTTCATCTGGCAACAATTCGAAAGGTTAGTACAGCATCAGAATTGAGGAGAAGTTCACCGTTTATCCGTGATATAAAATTCCACTTTATTCGAAAAAATCTTTAAAAACATATAAGACTATTTTTGAGACTCTTCCTCCATATCGCCCCTACGATTGTCCCATAGACCTGCTTCCCGGCATGGCAAGTCTGACGCGTTTCAGACCATTCTTTTCATGTCTTTTCTAATTATCTGGCAACACCGTCATCTGGGTGGTGACTGACCGCTATTTGAACATGTCTCACTTTGTCCCTCTGCCAGGTTTGCCTTCTGCTCCACGTCTTGCCAATCACTTCTTCCAGCATGTCTTCCGGCTTCATGGCCTTCCTCAGCACAATGTTTCAAATCGAGGTGTTAAATTCGTGTCCAAGTTCTGTGTAACCAGCTGCAGGTGAAATTGGACTTTTCTTCTGCTAGGTGAAATTGGACTTTTCTTCTGCTTATCATCCTTAGTCTATTTTTTTTCCTTTATTTATAAATACACATTTATAATCTCATTATTACACAGTTCAAGAGGGACAACACTAACAAACTAACAATAGAGATATCATCACATAATAACAAATAAACATGAGGGAATCAAGTTTACATTCCTGTTTACCCTTTTTTTTCCCCTTCCTCCCCCCCCCCAAGGAAAAAAAAAAAACCCTATCCCACCCCAACCTCCCTCCAGCGGTTGACGGCAACCTTAAGTAATCTTCAATATCTAAACAGATCAAATATTCCACATTGCCAGGGATCATTATCATTATTTTCCACTAATACATCCTATTTAACCACACTTCCCAGACCCTCTCTGCCTTAACCCCTTTTTCTAATGCCTTCTGCCTATCTGCATGGCAAACAAGATCAAACCTTGTTTACCATTCCATCATCTTAGGTGGCTCTCTATCTTTCCAACGGTAGAGAATTAATTTCCTTGCTGTTAAAAGGCCTTTTTTTACCACTCCCCCTATACCCATTCTTGTACCTAGGATGCACACCTGCACACTTAACGGAAGATTAGATTCAAATATCAGTTGCGATGGAGTTTTGGGCATCTCCAGAGCATAGGAATCAAATCCTCGTCTATCAAATCATATCTAGGGAATTTTTCCTCATTTTTTTTCCAAAAGTAATTTAGACGTTTGGGTGTATAATGCACCCTATGTACTATGTAGAATTTAGTTACAATATAAGACATATTTTTTGTGGTTTTTCTGATGATATGCAATGAATCTACCCACTCTTCCACTTTTAAGTTTACCACATCCTTTCTCCATTTTTCGAAACATTCCTTAATGGGAGGGTACTCAGCAATTTTTTGTAAAGTCTGATAGACCCTGGACGTCATACCTCTTTTATCTACCTGCAGAGCAAAATATACCTCTAATGCATGGACCTCTTCCTTAAAGTCCTCCTCCACTTGGCGGACACGAAAGGCATACCTGAGGTGAGCATAGAACAACCAGTGGCCCACGTTGAGATGGAAGTTTCCAGACTAATCTTCATAAGACCTTAGATTCCCTTGTTCCATTATCTGGTGAATAAAAAAAAATCCCTTTACCCTGTAGGAGCCTCGAGTGACCAGACGGGGCCAAAGCCCATTTATTGAATCCCCACAATGGTGATATCCCGAAATATCCTTTTAACCCTAATTTACTTTTTATCCTCTCCCAAACCCACTGCATTAGTGCAAGCATAGAAAATGTGTTTTATATTCCATTTTTTGATAAACCCCTGTCTCCAATAAACTCCAAATATCATATACTGTCAAACACTCATATTTTTTCCCTATTATATAATTTACCAACTCTCTATCAGTGTCAAAAATATCCTGCCATTGTGAAGCTAAAAAAATAGCAAAAAAAATTCTCAAATGGCTAATCCTCCATTCTCTTCCATCTGTGGGTACATTTTCTCAAATTTTATACGTGTCCTTTTCCCATTCCATATAAAACCCCTTAACATAGAATCCAAAACCAAAAAAAATCTTCCTAGGAAAAATTACTGGGCTATTTTGAAAAACAAACAGAATCTGGGGTAACAGCATAATTTAGAAAATTACTATCCTTGCAGCTAGTGACTGGTTAATTCTTTTCCATACTTCCATTTTAACCCTGATCTTTTGTATAAGGGGCTTCACATTTAACTCTATGTGCTCTCTGGGTTCTTTACTAACAACAATCCCCAGATATTGCATCTTCTCCACCGCCATCAATTTATCTGACGGATATGCAGATGGATCGATTGGCAAACATGAGGATTTTCCCCAATTTATTTTTATACCCGAGAATTCACCAAAGTTTTCAATCCTCTCTATTACCACCTGTATCCCCTGTTCTGATTTGTCCAAAAACAGCATTATCATCCTTAGTCTAACAGCCAAGTGGAGAGGGTGAATCAGACTTTGGGTTGCTACCTCTGTCACAATGGGGCACATTACTTACCCGGTCCTGTCGCTATGCAGCGGCGCGTTCTCCAACGAGGATTCGGGTCTTCCGGCGATTCACTAAGGTCGTGCCCGATGTCCACCAGGTGTGGCTGCTGCGCCGAGGTCCGCCGGAGTTCACCATCCTATTCCGGGTGCATGTAAGTGTCAAGGGACACTTTTTTTTTTTTAAATAGCACGATTTTTCTGAATCCGTCGCGTTTTCCAATGGCTAGGTCCCCCGTTTTTCGTCGCATGCAAGCCGGCGCCGATGCGACACAATGCGATCATGTGCGCCAAAAACCTGGGGGAATTCAGCGCGAAACAGTAAAATTCGGAAAACCCGGCGGAAAAACGTAAATCGGACCCTTAGTAAATGTGCCCCTTTGTGTCCATGAGGTTGACTGGACTTCTCTTCTACCATGGGCGGAGTTCTCTTACAATTCCCTGGACTCCACTTCTGCTGGTTCTGCTGCCTTTTTTATTAATTATGGACTGCATCCGTGGCCTCCTCTTCCGTTACCCGTGCCTCCTGTTGTCCCTGCTGTGGAGGACTTGCTACAGGATCTAAAAGCCATCTGGGAACAAGTCAGTACTTCATTGCTCCAAGCTTCTGCTCAGATCTGCGGACAAAAGATGCAGACCATCCCTTGTTTTTGCTCTAGGTGACAGGTTCTTATTGTCCTCTAGATACGTTCGGCTGAGGATTCCTGGCTACGAATTGGGACCCCGGTTCTTGGGTTCATTTGAAATCCTCAGTTGCATCAACTAGGTGGCTTACAAATTGCGATTACCTTCTAGCATGTGCCTACTGTGAGACACTGAAGGGGTTAACTGTGGATGGGCGGTATGTTTCCCCTAGGTTTTGCTTCTATGCAAGGCCTTAGTGCTGAGGTGGGTTTGTCCAGCACCTTGGACACAGGTGATGGGAACAGCCTAATTAGCCTGGATAAAATGACTCAGCAGAGTTGAGTGGGTGGTCTCTCTGTGGAAGGAGGCTGAGAGGACACAGCTCTGACCTGTGTGTCTGGAGCAGCCACGTGATCTTTGTTTAGTGTGAGCTAGTGGACTATTTGTATAGTTAGCACCCTGACGGGTAGGTTTTCTTTTGTTTATTCAAATACCTGAATGTAAAGGCTGGTTTATTTTTGCTGCAATAAACGCAGGCGAGACCTGTTTGGACTGTATCACGGTGTCACTGTCTTGAACTGCATCACAGCACCCCGCTACCACGGTCTCTACCGGGCCAAATCCCCACATATGGTGGAGGATGCGGGCAAAGTGCAGGATAAAGCCAAGATGGAGGACTTTATTAAATACCTGCAAGAGGAGGCCAGAGCTAATCGGCAGCAGCAGCAGGAAGAGTCCCTGGCTAATCGGCAGCTGCAGCAAGCCATGCTCCAGCAGCAGGAGGAGAGGTCCCGACAGCAGCAAAGCCATGTTCCAGCAGCAGGAGGAGAGGTCCCGACAGCAGCAAGCCATGCTCCAGCAACAGCAGGAGGAGTCCCGAGCCATGTTCCAGCTGATGATGGAGAAGTTTTCTGGCATTATGGCAGCACCGCAAGCGACGACTACTGAGGGGTCCCATACTGGTCTACAAGGGTACCCGGTTGTCCAGCGTTCCGCACGGGCTGCAGTACAAAAGGCTTTACAAAAAATGGCGACGACCGACGACGTGGAGGCGTATCTCACAGTGTTCGAGTGAGTAGCTGAGCGAGAGGAGTTACCGGCTGAGCAGTGGGCAGATGTCCTGGCACCGTTCCTGACCGGCGAGTCGCAGAAGGCTTACTACGACCTGAGTGAAACGGAGGCCCGTAAGTACCCCCAGCTAAAGGCGGAGATTCTTGCTCGTCTTGGGGTCACCGTTCAAGTTCGCTCCAGCCGGGTCCACCAGTGGGCTTACTCAGAAAAATTACCCCCACGCTCCCAAATGCATGACCTGATCCATCTTGTCCGGAAGTGGCTACAACCAGAGGACTGCACCCCCGCACAGATGGTAGAGAGAGTGGTCCTCGACAAATTCACCCGTTCTCTCCCCTCTCGGCTCCAGCGGTGGGTTGGACAGGCCGGTCCCACAAAAGCTGAGGAGCTTGTGTCCCTAGTAAAGAGGTATCGGGCTACGGAGGACCTTCTACTTACCTCTCCGACATGAAGCAGTGCCAGTGACAGGGTCACCAAACCAGCTGGTAAGACCGCTACTTCGGAAAAGGGGAGACATGTCAGGTTGGGAGGGGGTTCATTGGGGGGCGTGGATACCCAGAAACCCAGTGAGGCTCGTGACAGAGGTCATGGCCGTATCCAGTGCTGGCGGTGCCATGAAATGGGCCATATTGCTGCCAACTGTCCACTGTCAGTGGAGCCAATGGACTGCAACCAGACCCGGCGAGTGTCACTGTTTGCCCGGCCAGTTCTGGCGGCTGAGTCAGTCACGGATGCAGAACCCCAAGTATGCATGGTCACAATCGGTGGTCACACAGTGGAAGCCTTGCTAGACTCAGGGAGTCTGGTCACCCTGGTGCGGGGAACTTTGGTTGATCCTGGACTATACAGTGGGCGGAGAGTGGGAGTGTTGTGTATACATGGGGACACTCGCGAATATCCCACTGCTGTCATCAACCTACATACCCCTTGTGGTACTGTTACCCATGAAGTGGGGGTGGTGGGGACCCTTTTTCATGAGGCTATTATCGGCAGAGACTTACCGGTGTTTTGGGACCTCTGGAGACGAAGACCCACCTCAGGTGCTGTTGCAGATAATGGACATCAGGTATGTCCGGCCTTGGCCCCTGAACCCTTTGAGGCCGATGTACACACACCAGCAGTAGGGGTGACCCCATGTGATGAATTCTCTCCCCTAGAGGTCCTAGCTGGTGAGGTCGAGGGCCACGAGGAGGTGGCCGACATGCTGGACCTTGAGATTTCCCGTGACAATTTTGGGGCTGCACAGCTACAGGACCCTACTTTGGTTAAAGCACGGGAGAATGTCAAGGTGATAAATGGGGTGCTCCAAATACCAGGGGCTGATAAAATATACCCCCGAATGGTGATTATTGGGGAACTGTTGTACAGGGTCGACCAGATACGGGGTGAGGAGGTTGAGCAACTTGTAGTACCCCAATCTCACCGTAGGCTGGTGCTAGAGTTGGCACACAAACATGTGCTGGGAGGGCACTTAGGCGCTGAGAAGACCCGAGAGAGGATCCTGCAGCGATTTTTCTGGCCCGGGGTATGGGAGGAGGTAAACCGGTATTGTAGCTCCTGCCCTGAGTGTCAACTTACTGCCCCGGTCTCCCACTTCAGGAGTCCTTTGGTCCCGCTACCGATCATAGAAGTGCCCTTTGAACGGATTGCAATGGATCTGGTTGGCCCCATAGTCAAATCCTCCAGGGGGCACCAATACATCCTAGTTATCCTGGACTACGCTACGCGGTATCCCGAGGCGATTCCATTAAGGAACACCTCCTCCAAAAATATTGCTAGGGAGCTGTTCCAGGTGTTCTCACGCACAGGCCTCCCCAAGGAAATCTTGACTGACCAGGGTACCCCATTCATGTCTAGGGTAATGAAGGAGATGTGCAAGTTACTACAGGTAAAACAGCTCCGCACCTCTGTGTATCATCCTCAGACAGATGGCCTGGTCGAGAGGTTTAATAAGACCTTGAAGGGGATGCTTAAGAGGGTGGTCAGCAAAGATGGGAAGGACTGGGATTGTTTGTTGCCCTATTTGATGTTTGCCATACGTGAAGTTCCCCAGTCCTCCACGGGTTTCTCACCCTTTGAGCTGTTATATGGCCGTTCCCCACGTGGGCTTTTGGATGTAGCCAAGGAGACCTGGGAGCAGGAGAGGACCCCCCACCGTAGTGTGATAGAACACGTCTCCCTTATGCAGGACCGCATAGCGGCGGTAATGCCCCTTGTAAAGGAACACATGACAAGGGCACAAGAGGCCCAGTCTAGGGTCTACAATAGGTCAGCCAGACTCAGGACCTTTAACCCAGGCGACAGAGTGCTAGTTCTGGTGCCCACCGTGGAGAGCAAGTTCTTGGCCAAATGGCAAGGGCCATATGAGGTCATGGAGAGAGTGGGGAAGGTAACCTACAGGGTATCTCAGCCGGGGAGGAGGAAACCCGAACAGATATACCACGTGAACCTCCTAAAGCCATGGAGGGAAAGAGAGTCCCTGATGGCCATGGGAGTAGAGAAGGCGTCTGTCTCCAAGAAGGGGACACCGGAGGTAGGTGTACCCGATGCCAAGGTGCCTGAAGTACGGATCTCGGAGTCCCTCTCCAGGGCCCAGATTCAGGAAGCGAAGGAGTTTGTGCTCCGAAATCTGGAGGTGTTCTCTAAGTTACCGGGACGTACTTCAGTCATCAAGCATGACATCATAACCGAACCCCACATCCGGGTACACCAAAAACCTTACCGGGTCCCTGAAGCGCGCCGGCTTGCCATATCCGAAGAAGTCAGGCAGATGTTAGACCTGGGGGTTATCGAGGAGTCTAAAAGTGACTGGTCGAGTCCTATTGTGTTGATTCCCAAACCTGATGGTTCCCTACGGTTCTGCAATGATTTTAGGAAGTTGAACGAGGTGTCCAAATTTGATTCCTATCCCATGCCCAGGGTTGACGAGTTGATAGAACGACTTGGACAGGCTAGGTTCTTCTCCACCCTTGACCTGACGAAAGGGTATTGGCAGGTACCCCTGACTGACAGGGCTAAAGAGAAGACCGCTTTTGTTACCCCTGATGGGCTTTTTCAGTACGTGGTACTCCCCTTTGGGCTACATGGGGCTCCCGCCACATTCCAGAGGTTAATGGATCTCGTGCTAAAACCTCACCGGAGTTATGCCTCGGCCTACTTAGATGACATCATAGTCTATAGTAACGACTGGGAGAGTCATCTAGCCAAAGTACAAGCAGTGGTAGACTCCCTGAGGGCAGCAGGGCTGACAGCGAACCCCCAAAAGTGTGCACTGGGTCTGGAAGAGGCCCGTTACCTGGGGTACCGTATTGGGCGAGGGGTCATCAAACCCCAAGTAAATAAAGTAGAGGCGATCCAGCAGTGGCCACGACCTTTGAGCAAGAAGCAAGTGAGGGCTTTTCTGGGCATAGTAGGCTATTATCGCCGATTTATCCCCGATTTTGCGACAATAGCGGCACCCCTGACTGACCTGACCAAGGGTAGCAGGGCGGTGATGGTAAAGTGGAGTGAAGAGGCTGAGGGGGCGTTTCAGCGACTTAAGACGGTTTTGTGTGAGGGACCGATACTGATCACCCCTAACTTCACCAAGACCTTTATTGTGCAGACTGACGCTTCTGACGTGGGCTTGGGGGCTGTCCTGTCCCAAGTAGTGGAGGGTGAGGAACATCCTGTAACATTCCTGAGCCGCAAGCTCACACCTCCTGAAAAGAACTATAGTATAGTTGAGAGGGAGTGCTTGGCGATCAAATGGGCTCTGGAATCCCTGAGGTATTATTTGGTAGGGCGGCAGTTTACACTGGTGACCGATCACTCTCCCCTAACCTGGATGAGTCAGGCCAAGGAGAGGAACGCCAGGGTCACAAGGTTGTTCCTAATGCTCCAGAATTTTAAATTCACGGTGGAACATCGAGCAGGAAAATTGCATGGGAATGCCGATGCCCTATCCCGTACCCACTGTCTGATGGCCAAAAGTGTTCGTCCCCACAGGGTCAAACAGAGGGGGAGGGTATGTGAGACACTGAAGGGGTTAACTGTGGATGGGCGGTATGTTTCCCCTAGGTTTTGCTTCTATGCAAGGCCTTAGTGCTGAGGTGGGTTTGTCCAGCACCTTGGACACAGGTGATGGGAACAGCCTAATTAGCCTGGATAAAATGACTCAGCAGAGTTGAGTGGGTGGTCTCTCTGTGGAAGGAGGCTGAGAGGACACAGCTCTGACCTGTGTGTCTGGAGCAGCCACGTGATCTTTGTTTAGTGTGAGCTAGTGGACTATTTGTATAGTTAGCACCCTGACGGGTAGGTTTTCTTTTGTTTATTCAAATACCTGAATGTAAAGGCTGGTTTATTTTTGCTGCAATAAACGCAGGCGAGACCTGTTTGGACTGTATCACGGTGTCACTGTCTTGAACTGCATCACAGCACCCCGCTACCACGGTCTCTACCGGGCCAAATCCCCACACTACTTAACTCCTTCCACGTCTTGAACCGCTTTGCCCGGCAAGTTCCTCTTTCTCCAGCGCCACAGGCTGATTCCACCAATGTCTTTGAGGTGAAGGAGATCCTGGATATGAAGATGGTGAGAGGCAGG
Source organism: Engystomops pustulosus (assembly GCF_040894005.1). Taxonomy (NCBI): domain Eukaryota; kingdom Metazoa; phylum Chordata; class Amphibia; order Anura; family Leptodactylidae; genus Engystomops; species Engystomops pustulosus. The sequence continues at coordinate 149,546,410 of NC_092411.1, read as the reverse complement.
CGGTTCTTTCTTGTAGACTAGAGGGGATTTGGTCCTGAGGAGAGATTGTGGGAGTCAGAAGATAACATCCTGGACAAGAATCTGCTTCAGCAATTTCTCAGGCCCAAGAAGAGGGGGAGGAGAAAGGGGGAAGGTACTTTCACAGATCGCGGGCGAACCAGTGTTCCTCCATGCGCCCCCAATCCCTCTGCAGCGCCGGACTTACCCTTCCGGGCTTTTCCTTCCCCACCTCCTAGGGAGTGCACGCGCCGGCTGTCGAAAATTTAAAGGGCCAGCGCACCGCTGATTGGTGCGCTGGCTGAACAACTCCACCTTATAATTCCAGCCCCTTCCTGTGTCCCCTTCTTTGTGCCTCACAGCCTTAGAAAAAGTTCCCCTCCGTTCTTGTGTCTTCAGCATTCCTGTGTCTCCTGTCTGTTCCCGTGTATCCTGCATTCCTGCTCCCCTGTGTGTTCCTGCTCCTGAGTTCCCATGTCCTGTGTTCCTGTGTGCAATGGGCCTGAGGGCAATATCTCCAAGGAGAGGAAATTTGGCTTGCCACTAGAGCTTCCCTGGACAGACCCTGTAGAGGATGATTCAGGGGTTGCACAGAAGGAGCTCCAATGATAACCTGACCCTGTCCACACCTTCTCTCTCTTCCTGTGTCTTGGGTAGACCGGGATGCTTCACATTAAAATAATGCTAAGCATGGCAAGTCGTGGGACTGTAGGAGGATCCCTGGCTGACAAACTCTACCATGGGGCAACAGCCTGAGAGCCCACTGAAAGGTCTCCATGTGCCACTTTTGGCACCCGTGCCATAGGTTCGCCACCACTGTCCTATGTAATCAGTCAAATATGTGAAAAATGATGCAAGGATTACAATAGTAGATATGTGCAAAGAATAAAGTCCTTCTATATGGTGATGCAATATGTATTATCAAAGATATCTTTATCCAATTAGGCTGCTTGCTAGATAAAGGTCTTCAGATATTCTTGTGTGAACTTGTGCCTGAAAGGTGTCTTCCGAGATGTGAACATATCTTTATCCTGTCAGGTGACTTGGTTTGGGATGTGCATATCCGTGATCTTTTCATCTGTGCATGGGGTGTAGATGTTAAATGGCTTTACATTCATCCAGTTGAATCAAATTGAAAAATATACTGTGAAGAACAAACTATAAAATAATAATAATAAGACATTTGTATGTAAGTGACTTCTTAGTGACCAAAACAAAATTAAAACTAGTGAGACATGAGTGCTATCATTGCTCAGTGATTATATGGAACTTACCCAGTTAGTGTTGAAAATCTAATATCTAGAGTGCCTTATGTTGGTACATGAATAAATTAAAAATAAAAAAGTGAGCACAAAACAAAGAAAAACAAGTACTTTTAAAAAAAAAAAAAAGTGTCGTACCTGATACTCTGCGATGCTTACCTATAAAAACCTGTGAACAGTAGTTCCTCATTTATCCCTTTTGGGGCCATTGATTGCAGCTCAAAGATCCATTTCGATTCTTTTTGTAACAGTTTTGGTATTATATTTCCTCCTCTTATGTTCATGGTAACTTTCTCTGCAGCTACCGGCATGGCATTGTAGAAAGTGGGATGCTACTGAGGTCAAATTTTTGTCTTGTTTGAATTGCTGTCTTGCTGTTCCAATTGTGGACATGTGTTGTTGGATAAGTTTTTTAAGAGGTTGAGTTCCGGTTCCCATTTGCCTTGACCTCTCGTTGCTGACCCCGGATTGGACTTGACCTTGCATCTCTGCTGCCTGCCCTGGCCCAGTGCCTGGACCTGAGCTCGAGACTGTCTCTCACTAAGGTACCTTGACCTCGGCTGCCACTGTGGGCTAAGCGCACCTGTCTATCGACCTGGTAGTACCCTCCTGCCGCAAGTCTATCCCGATTTGTGGCGGGATCTGGTGAAGACCAGGTGCCACTTAGACTCCGGTCCCAGGTGTCGGCTAGTACCACCTTCCGTGGTGGTCCAGTGGATCCACGCATCCTGTATCCTGACAGTGCAGTACGTGTGTACTGTGTTTGGACTCCAGTGTGCGGGGTGCATGACAGATGGTGGCATAGCGGTGGGATAATGTATAATTTTTTATTACACTGTTTAGGCTTTAAGTGTTTGGTTTAACTAACCCTTTCACTTAAGGGCTGGATTATTCATAACACTACAGTCCACAAGCAAGAGACTCAGTTCACTCCAAGTTGTCGGTCAATATACATACGTGCAAAACAGTTCCCCTCCCCCTTTATTCTTTTCTATCTTTTGTTTGCTTAGTTAGACCACTACTAAGATGGCAGAGGTGTACAGAAACCGAAGCAAGGCTCACTTTGCGGAGACAGAGCTAACACAAACAGGCCAGAACAAAGCAGAGATAATTCAAATGAACCTTCTGCGGAACCAGACCAGGGACCTCCAGCCTCAGAGATGATGTCTCTCAGCAACCGGCTGGGCATGGTGGCACCACTTCTCTTTCTCTACTTCTCCAGCAGATTGGTGACTTTGATCCTGAGACTAGGATAAAGCTCCTGATGAAAAAGCGGGAGTATTCAGAGCGCAAGCAGAGTGAGGGGTGCCTACCATGGACTCTGATTATCCTAGCGTAAATGTAATACCAACTGCTTTACAAGATGTTTTCATGCACAGTTCTGACATACTGTATATACTCGAGTATAAGCCGACCCAAGCATAAGCCGAAACCCCTAATTTTACCACAGAAAATTGGGAAACCCTATTGACTCGAGTATAAGCCGAGGGTGTAGTATACAGCTAGCCCCCATGTAGTATACAGCCAGCCCCACGTAGTATACAGCTAGCCCCCATGTAGTATACAGCCAGCCCCACGTAGTATACAGCCTGCCCCATGTAGTATACAGCCTGCCCCATGTAATGTACAGCCTGCCCCATGTAGTGTACAGCCTGCCCCATGTAGTGTACAGCCTTCCCCCATGTAGTGTACAGCCTGCCCCCATGTAGTGTACAGCCTGCCCCCATGTAGTGTACAGCCTGCCCCCATGTAGTGTACAGCCTGCCCCCATGTAGTATACAGCCTGCCCCCATGTAGTATACAGCCTGCCCCCATGTAGTATACAGCCTGCCGTGACGGACAGTATTAAGTTTGATTTTTTTATTGACTCATGTATAAGCTGAAAAACTCGGCATATACAGTATATATGGTAGATATGGCTAATAGTGATGTATCTTCAGGCTCTGTTGATTTCAATGTGTTACCCAATGTTGTAGATAGTGTGTACCTGCCTAGTAATAGTAGGGGAGTCCCTTCATATACTGTAGTTAGTAAAGTGGAAGCTAGAGGACATAAATTTAGACACTGCTGTTAATGTAAATGTACATACACAGTTTATAGATGATGTCTGTCTGTCAAGCAGTAGTGTGGAAGCCAGTTACTGTATAGAATCAGAAAATGTTATTAATGTACATATGTATTGTGGTACGTGCACACCTACGGCTCTGCCCCAAGATGGAGAATATGGGGTGTCCATCTCCTCTGTAACTAGCAGCCAGACTGTCCCAGAACCTCCTGGTCTGTGAGGCTGGAGCCTTCTGCTGCTGTGGTTACAGATGAAAGAGAGGGACTGACAGCCGGTCACCAGTGGCTGAAGTCAGTCCTGATGTATTGTCACTAACCTCTGTAGAGTCAGGACATTGCCTGTCCCAGGCTGCTCTGCACGGTGGGGATAATCTGACAGTAATGATCCTGGAGGACATGACACACATCTTTTTAAGTGGAACAACTTTCACAATTGGTAGCTGACTAAATACTTTTTTCCCCACTGTATGTAGATAAAGAGACAGAAAAATAGATAAATAGATATTTGGATAAGAGATAAGAGAGGACAGAGAAAGGCAGTTAGATGCATAGATATAAGATAGATACACTGACATCTCGAAAATATTTTTCATTGTGCGCCCGCTTCTGTTGAACCTTTGAGCAGTTGGAATTTTTTGTATGTAACTATATGGTATATTCTCTCCACAATATGGAAATATTTATTTCCCCCATTAGGAGTTTGCATGAGTGACGACCACATATATTTGTGGTAAATCTCGCTCTGTAGTGTGCACTGTGCTCTAGAGCTGGGCTGGTTCTCAGACTGACCCGATCTCTGATTGCACACACCTGTGGGGTTGATAGCCCAGTGGAGTCTATTCATAAATATTTACAGGTTCTACTCACATAGTCACAAGTCACTGCCCATAGTTCTAATGGCCGCTATAGCCTGTTTTCTACACTGCGCACGCGTGGTGTATAGTTCCGGCTATGTGCAGTATGTGCTCTAACACCCGATTGCCGACATGCATCCTATGCCGTTCTGAGACGACAAGGAACCATGATCTCATTAATATACCAGTTGTCACGTGATCACATGCCATAATGCTGTTTTACATATACGAATTTTAACACAAATGATATATATATATATATACACACACACACACACTCACCGGCCACTTTATTAGGTACACCTAGGCATGTAGACATGGTCAAGACAATCTCCTGCAGTTCAAACCAAGCATCAGTTTGGGGAAGAAAGGTGATTTGAGTGCCTTTGAACGTGGCATGGTTGTTGGTGCCAGAAGGGCTAGTCTGAGTATTTCAGAAACTTCTGATCTACTGGGATTTTCACGCACAACCATCTCTAGGGTTTACAGACAATGGTCCGAAAAAGAAAAAACATCCAGTGAGCGGCAGTTCTGTGGGCGGAAATGCCTTGTTGATGCCAAAGGTCAGAGGAGAATGGGCAGACTGGTTCCAGCTGATAGAAAGGCAACAGTGACTCAAATCACCACCCGTTACAACCAAGGTAGGCAGAAGAGCATCTTTGAACGCACAGTACGTCGAACTTTGAGGCAGATGGGCTACAGCAGCAGAAGACCACACCGGGTGCCACTCCTTTCAGCTCAGAACAGGAAACTGAGGCTACAATTTGCACAAGCTCATCGAAATTGGACAGTAGAAGATTGGAAAAACGTTGCCTGGTCTGATGAGTCTCGATTTCTGCTGCGACATTCGGATGGTAGGGTCAGAATTTGGCGTCAACAACATGAAAGCATAGATCCATCCTGCCTTGTATCAATGGTTCAGGCTGGTGGTGTCATGGCATGGGGAATATTTTCTTGGAACTCTTTGGGCCCCTTGGTACCAATTGAGCATCGTTGCAATGCCACAGCCTACCTGAGTATTGTTGCTGACCATGTCCATCCCTTTATGACCACAATGTACCCAACATCTGATGGCTACTTTCAGCAGGATAATGCGCCATGTCATAAAGCTGGAATCATCTCAGACTGGTTTCTTGAAAATGACAATGAGTTCACTGTACTCAAATGGCCTCCACAGTCACCAGATCTCAATCCAATAGAGCATCTTTGGGATGTGGTGGAACTGGAGATTCGCATCATGGATGTGCAGCCGACAAATCTGCGGCAACTGTGTGATGCTATCATGTCAATATGGACCAAAATCTCTGAGGAATGCTTCCAGCACCTTGTTGAATCTATGCCACAAAGAATTGAGGCAGTTCTGAAGGCAAAAGGGGGTCCAACCCGTTACTAGCATGGTGTACCTAATAAAGTGGCCGGTGAGTGTATATATATATATATATATATATATATATATATATATATATATGAGTGTATATATACGGTGAGTGTATGTGTATATATATATATATATATATATATATATATACACTCACCGGCCACTTTATTAGGTACACCATGCTAGTAACGGGTTGGACCCCCTTTTGCCTTCAGAACTGCCTCAATTCTTTGTGGCAAAGATTCAACAAGGTGCTGGAAGCATTCCTCAGAGATTTTGGTCCATACTGACATGATGGCATCACACAGCTGCCGCAGATTTGTCGGCTGCACATCCATGATGCGAATCTCCAGTTCCACCACATCCCAAAGATGCTCTATTGGATTGAGATCTGGTGACTGTGGAGGCCATTTGAGTACAGTGAACTCATTGTCATGTTCAAGAAACCAGTCTGAGATGATTTCAGCTTTATGACATGGCGCATTATGCTGCTGAAAGTAGCCATCAGATGTTGGGTACATTGTGGTCATAAAGGGATGGACATGGTCAGCAACAATACTCAGGTAGGCTGTGGCGTTGCAAAGATTCTCAATTGGTACCGAGGGGCCCAAAGAGTGCCAAGAAAATATTCCCCACCACCACCAGCCTGAACCGTTGATACAAGGCAGGATGGATCCATGCTTTCATGTTGTTGATGCCAAATTCTGACCCTACCATCGGAATGTCGCAGCAGAAATCGAGACTCATCAGACCAGGCAACGTTTTTCCAATCTTCTACTGTCCAATTTCGATGAGCTTGTGCAAATTGTAGCCTCAGTTTCCTGTTCTTAGGTGAAAGGAGTGGCACCCGGTGTGGTCTTCTGCTGCTGTAGCCCATCTGCCTCAAAGTTCGACGTACTGTGCATTCAGAGATGCTCTTCTGCCTACCTTGGTTGTAACGGGTGGCGATTTGAGTCACTGTTGCCTTTCTATCAGCTCGAACCAATCTGCCCATTCTCCTCTGACCTCTGGCATCAACAAGGCATTTCCGCCCACAGAACTGCCGCTCACTGGATGTTTTTTCTTTTTCGGACCATTCTCTGTAAACCCTAGAGATGGTTGTGTGTGAAAATCCCAGTAGATCAGCAGTTTCTGAAATACTCAGACTAGCCCTTCTGGCACCAACAACCATGCCACGTTCAAAGGCACTCAAATCACCTTTCTTCCCCATACTGATGCTCGGTTTGAACTGCAGGAGATTGTCTTGACCATGTCTACATGCCTAAATGCACTGAGTTGCCGCCATGTGATTGGCTGATTAGAAATTAAGCGTTAACGAGCAGTTGGACAGGTGTACCTAATAAAGTGGCCGGTGAGTGTATATTAACCTATCTATACAGTCATTTCATACACAGATGAGATTTCAACACTCTCAGACAACCAGCTGCAATTAAACTGCTATGTGTGAATACTCCTTTAGGTCGTGTTCACACGTCCGCTAGCGTCGCGTTCATAACTGGACACTAGCGCTTGGGGAGTGGGTCTCGGGCCGATCGTATATGCATTTCTCTGGAAACGCATATGCGATCGGCCCGAGCCCCGCCCCCCCGTGCGCTAGCATCGCGTTATGAGCATGGCGCTAGCGGAACGCGTGAATGTTCCCTTAGGGTACATTCACATGGAACAGCGCAGGGCAGCTGCATTAACGCTGCAAAATAAAGGACATTTTCTATATTTCCCCATGTGCGGTCACCCTGTGTGCTCACCACAAGGTGACTGGACGCCACAGACGTCAATGGGGACGGCTAAGGCCCCATATCGTTCCCCATTACGTTTGTGTGAATAAGGCTTTTTTTTTTCTTGTTTGTTTACTAAAAAATGAAAAACAGATATGGGTACATATAAGAATAAAGCAATAGCATCTTTATCATGTATGTTCTATTTTATTGTATGTATGAGTTTTTTTGTTTTACCTCTGGCGTGTGTGAAGGAATTTTGGCACACTTTGGGATAAGCATTAGATGGCTGGTTCTTGAGGTAAAGCCCTATTTACTGGGGAAAGGACAGGAGCCATTCCAGTCAGAGCGGCTCCGCACCACACGTTACCACAGCTTTTCCTCCTCTCCCAGCTGACTAACAGCTCTTGTTTACTGGTTGGATATTGGTTAGAAAGAGGGGGGACACGAGAGACTTTGCAAGAACTAGTAATACATGTCTAGATTTTTATACAATTTTCTCGGCAACAGCGCATTTTTCTCATGTTTTGCCCGATTCTAGGGTGAGTGGAGGACACAAAGGAGCGGAGTCTGGAGGATTTGGACACAGCGTGCTGACTGGGAACTTCCTATTTCTCTCCTCACGGCAGAAGACATTTTAAGCGACCAAGTCTTTGAGGATCATGCACTGGGCCCAAGCTAAGAATTCACACATGCAGCCCCCGCATTGTTGATTTTGTGGGGAGCCCCTGTGTCTTTACCCATACCATCTGCTAATTTGGTCTAGAAGAATTGTAATAATAAAAAAAAATCTACGTTGGATTTTCCTGCTCCAGGAAGTAAATTTTTCTTCTATATTCAGGATCTGTTTTTGGATTTTTGAAAAAAAAAAGGTCGGTTTTTTAAAATTTCCTGTGTTCTTCGGGAAGGAAATAAAGAAAAAACGGGACTAATCCTCAGAGGGAGAGAAGCCTTTATAAGCCGAGATCTCGGCTTTCCACGTAAACAAATCGGGTCCTTCCAATTACTAGAGGGTGAAAGATCCCCCATACGTGCTGAGGAGCTTCTGCTACTCATCTGCTGCTCTTGCCCCCGATCCATCATGCTGCTACAATCCGTGAGCTGTAAAAATCACATTATAAAGTAGTGAAGAGGATACCTTTGGATTCGGGGGTCTATAGTGGTCGCTGGAAAGCAAGACAAGAGTGTGCTGGGATCCCTCAGTGTGCTGTACACAAGGAGAAGGCTTGGTATGGGACAAGATGTAATGGGGGGTGTGGGGCACCCCAATAATAACCCCACACGCAGACCCAGCTGGTCTCCTCTCCTGGCAGTGTTCACATTCATTCTGATTTTGTGCAGTCAGACCAATGGAAAAAGTGAGTATGATGTGATGTTTGTTTTTTTTTTTTTTTTTATAATGAAGTATATATGTAAGTTATTACATAAATAGCCTCATGTCTATGAAACCTGTGTAGCTGGTTGAGGCTGCGTTCACACTTGGCGTTTACATTGCGTTTTGAAATGAAACACAACAGCTGTGGAGGGGATATTTGCTATTACATTGTTGCTAATGTTAACACAATGTTAACGTATGTGTTAAAATCACATCCACATTTGTTTTTTTAACATGCTGGTGTTAACACTTTGGGCCAAATCTATTAAACTAGCTTTGCCCGCTTAAAAACGGACTAAAAATGCCATGTGTGGCATTGCGCTCCATGTGCTCAGCATGTGCAGGGTGCACCAGTATTCAATATATAGGAGCACCCTGCACGTTAGTCACTATTGATAAATCTGGCCCATTGTGTTAACATTGCATTTTGTAAACACATGTTTACAGGAATGTAATCAAGCAAATCTAATCTTGCCTCTTGTAGTACATTTCAAAACTCAATGCAAATGCCACATGTGACTGCAACTTGTACATTTATCATACATGTTTGTGGTAGCGGTTTCATGTGGCATTTCTGCGTTCGGACCTAACAAGTCCCCTCAGGCAGTATCCTTGCATATAGCGCCTCACTATTGTATTGGCCACAGGAGGTGTTGTTGCCGAAATTGAGGTTTTGAATTAGGCAGGTGGCACTGTGCCTCATTGCTAGCTTGGTTGAGATGGTAAACAGCGGGGGAGGGGTCAGGGTCTACTACTGGGGACACTGCCTCTTCCTAGCCGATATGTGCCCTACTTAGACTCCATTCGGACATACGCATCTCCTTCCGCCCACTCAAATGTTTGCTCCACAGTCCGTGTTAATGATTAGGTTTCACTATGGCTGACAATGGGCACCAGGCACTGATAGGTAATCTGTGGAAAGTTTTGTCCCTGACAATAATGTGTCAGTGCTCTGCTACTGTTGTACAGGTGAGCAAAGTAGCTGCCATATGGGCCGTGGGCCAGTCTGCCATACAAGTGTGTGACGTCAACCTGCCCAAATTATCAGTTACAGATTTACCTGATGCCAGTGTTCTGAGAATTATTTTCCACAGATGACTTATGATATACAAACCATATAGGTAGTGCATATGGCCAGTTATACACCCAGGTATTAGGAGAAAGGGGAAACCATCACTTATGTTTCTGTGAGTGATGCTTCCCACCTTCCTCTCAGTATTTGGTAACATCATAATTGTCTTCCATTGGTAAATCCCTTCACGGCTTTGTGCACACTGCCTGGGCCCATATTATATCTGCTTAGGTTATGTACATTGGCTCCATAAGTGATGATGTCTTCTGGAGGTACTTCAGTCACACATGGATGGTTTTATTTTACTCCAGTGATACACAGAATGTACCTTTTCCTAATCAGACCATTATTGCTTATGACATAGGTTCAAAATAAATTCTTATTTCTACAACTATTCTTGTTGACATGTTCATTGTATGGGAAAGCTGGAAAAAAATTCCAAATGTGGTAGAATTGCCAAAGAAACACAGATGCACCATATCCTTACTGGCTTTTTATTTTCTCTTTACATCTTTTCCTATGCGGTCCAAATAATACGTCACCTTTTAGCCCCTTCTACACTTGTGTTTTTCACGCGCATGTTCTGCACATGCTTTTGATGCGCAGAACCTGCAATTGCACCCTGACCCATTGTAACCAATAGGCTTTTTCAGACTTGCATTCTTTTTCACGCATACACGCGCGTTTAAATCTCAGCATGCTCTACTTTTGCAAGGCACACGCGTGAAAAACGCACCATACAAGTCTATGGAGACTCATCAAAAACGCATTGCACTCTGAGACACTTGCAAGTGCAATGCCTTTTTCATGCATCAATTGCCATAGAAAAGATAGAGCTCAGTCCTGAGTTCTTTTCATATTATAATTAGAAGCCCGTAACGCAGAGACAAGATGTCCGGCGCTTGCTAATTCCAGCGCGACCCACTGTTTAGAAACCGAATTGCATGTCCAATCAAGCAATCTAAGAAGTATAGACGCCTGATGGTACAATCTAAGATCGGGGAGGCCCGCCCCCCCCCCCCATTGACTTTGGTCTGATTAGGGTCTTCCAGGCTATCCTAGGTCGCTTGGAACCCCAAACGAACCGCAGCATAGCGGATCGCAAGGTGCGGAAAAAGCCTGTGGGGGGCAGGATCAGAACACCCTGAAAAATGTACAAGAAACGAGGGAGCATGTCCATTTTCAAAACGTTGATTCTACTGAACCACGAGAGACCAGTTGGGTTGTGACCCCCAAGTATCTGAGAGAGGCCTGCTGCCACTGAAAGGGAAAGTTGTCCTTAATGTGATCCACCTCCGAAGGTGGTAGGGATATATTGAGGACTTCAGATTTAGAGAAGTTGATTTTAAATTGCCATAGAAAAGATAGAGCTCAGTCCTGAGTTCTTTTCATGCATATTATTTGCGTGTGAAAAATGCATTGAAAACGCGTATGAAAAACTGAGACACTGAACAAACTCTGACTGAAAACTGATTGAACGCTGATGCAAATTATCCGTTTTTCACTGACCAAACCCTGATTGCACCCTGATCAGACTCTGACATGATCTGCAACGCAAGTGTAGAAGGGGCCTTATTCATTTGGTTGGTACGATCAGAGTGATACCAAATTTATATAAGTTTAATTATGTTTTAATACCGAAAAAATAAACCTTTTGTGAAAAAGAAATTCTTAGTTTTGCCTTATTCTGACAGCAATAATATTTTCATACCATGGTGTACAGAGCTTTGAAGGTGTCATTGATACCTTATTTGGGACTATATGGCCTTCTGAACACTTTTTATTAAAATTTTTATGTGTTACAAAATGGCAAACAAGTGGCCACTTAGTCACTATTATCCGTTAAGGGGTTCACCGTCGGGAATAATCGTCTTTATATTATGATAGGTTGGACATTTTGGGATACAGCGATACCTAACATGTTCTAGGGAAAGGGTGGGAGGGGGAGTGATTGAAAAAAAAAAAATGAATATATATTTATATATATATATATATATATATATATATATATATATTCAACTTTTTATTTTAGACCTCCCACCAGATTAATTTAACCCTAAAATGTCTGATCACTTATACAAACAAATATAATTATATTGCAGTATATTGTGAATATACTGCTTCTGTATTAGAGTTTATGCAGGCTCCCAGTTGTCATGGCAACAATTCGGCGCCCTCTGATGACACCACAAAGGCCGCTGATCGGCAGTCCAAGATGGAGGTGCCCAGCAGAAGCACCGTTTGGTGACAGCAGCAACAGGTTAGTTACCATCGGATGTCAGCTGTTAGCCCTTTTCTGTACAACGCATATAGTCTTACAACAATAACAAACTGGTTAAACTACAAATACTCACCTCCACCTCTTTTGTTGATGTTGATCCCGGCAGTGTGCTTCTCTAAGCTTAACATGCCGGGATCACCTAAAAAAGCATATTATAATTAGAAGCCCGTAACGCAGAGACAAGATGTCCGGCGCTTGCTAATTCCAGCGCGACCCACTGTTTAGAAACCGAATTGCATGTCCAATCAAGCAATCTAAGAAGTATAGACGCCTGATGGTACAATCTAAGATCGGGGAGGCCCGCCCCCCCCCATTGACTTTGGTCTGATTAGGGTCTTCCAGGCTATCCTAGGTCGCTAGCGGATCGCAAGGTGCGGAAAAAGCCTGTGGGGGGCAGGATCAGAACACCCTGAAAAATGTACAAGAAACGAGGGAGCATGTCCATTTTCAAAACGTTGATTCTACTGAACCACGAGAGACCAGTTGGGTTGTGACCCCCAAGTATCTGAGAGAGGCCTGCTGCCACTGAAAGGGAAAGTTGTCCTTAATGTGATCCACCTCCGAAGGTGGTAGGGATATATTGAGGACTTCAGATTTAGAGAAGTTGATTTTAAAGCCGCTGGCCGCACTATATTTCTTAAATTCTTGGATAAGTGACGGGAAAGAAATCCTAGGCTGGGGAACATATAACAGCAGATCGTCCGCATATAAAGCAGCCTTACAGTGTCTGGAGCCCATTGAGATCCCATGAATATTGGGATTTTTCCGTATGGCAGTAGCCAAATGTTCCCTCACTATTACGTATAGTAAGGGTGAGAGCGGGCACCCCTGCCTGGTACCATTTTTCATAGGGAAGGACAAGGAGAGATTCCCATTAATCCTCACCTGGGCGGTGGGACCGGAATACAGAGCCCTTATCTTTCCCAAGAACCTTGGTCCCAATCCAATCTGTCTAAGTGCTGCCTCCATGAAACCCCAATGGACCCGATCGAAGGCCTTCTCTGCATCTATAGATAATAAGCAGGAGGGGATGGGCCTTTCCTGTGCGTGAGACATCAAGAGAATGGTTTTATTTAAGTTGTCTCGGGCCTCATGACCAGGAATAAAACCAACCTGATCGGTGTGCACCACTGTTGAGACATGGGGGGCCAGCCTCTCTGCCAGAAGTTCTCTGAATTGTCTAAAGAAGGCCGGGGTAAACCCATCGGGTCCAGGGCTTTTGCCCGCTGGTGTGTCCTTAATCACAGCAGAAACCTCTGTTGCGTCAATTTCCTGTTCCAGAGAGTCAATGACCTCTGTGGGCAGGGCTGGCAGGCCTGTCTCCGATACATAAGAGTCAATTTGAGCAGCTCAGGAGGGGAGCAAAGCCGGCTCCTCCGTGCCCCTAATATCATACAAAGAGGTATAATAGGATGCAAAGCCGTCGCATATCTCGTCTGGGTAGAATACTTCCGTGCCCTTGGGGCCTTTGTTTTTTGGAATGTAGAAGGATTGGGCGCTGGGGTGCAACAACCGCGACAATGGTCTGCCGCATTTATCCGCATGGTCATACAAGTAACTCTGCTGGACCAAAAGTACTTACAACACAGGGTGCGGTTTCAGAGACCTCAGGGATTCCCTGGCCCCAGACAACTCGGCTAAGTCAGCTACTGTTAAAGAAGATCTGTGGCACAGTTCCAGAGTCTGGATCTGCGCAGTTAGGGCAAACGATTCAGGCGCTGTTTTCAGACTTAAGGCGAGTGCCATGGTGGACAAAGATATCTCGCAACCTCCTCTTGAGTTGCTCCCACTGTAGTGGAAAATGTGCCGTCCACAGGTAGTAGAGGCTATAGTAGAGGCTATACATTCCCTAATTTCCGCCGCGCAGATAGAGTCCCTGAATAATTTGTCGTTCAGTTTCTATCTCCAAGAATATTCCCAATTGATGCCGTGGGTTCCCATTTAAGGGCATTGTGGCTTAGGAGAAAGAAGTCTACCCTGCTATAAGATCCGTGCGCCGGGGAAAAATAGGAAAAGTCCCGGTCCTGGGGATGTAGGATCCGCCAGATGTCAACCAACTGCAGAGAATGTAGGTCCCTCCGAAGACTACAAATTTGATTGAGCGGGATACCGCTCCGTCCCCCAGATGTGTCAGCTGATGGGTCTAAGGGAAAGTTGAAGTCGCCCCCCACTATTAAATGTCCCTCCATAAAGTCATCGAGTGTACCCAGCAATGCCCTGCAAGCAGGAATCGGGCTGTTGTTAGGGAGGTACCAGGTCGCGAGAGTGAGCACCTGCCCGAAGGCCCTTACCTTCGTGAAGACATACCTGCCTTCCTCATCTACCCTTGTCCCTAGGACCTCCAGTGGCAATGACTTGTTGAAGGCAATCAACACACCCTTTGATTTGGACGCGGGAGTAATAACGGTCTTGAATGGTCGGCACATTGGAGGATTTAAAATGTCTCCTGCAAGAAAAGAATATTAATTCTCTGTGCATATCATACAAGATTGACTCCTCTTCTGTGGGACGTTCAACCATCTAACGTTAAGGGACGCAAGTCGCAGGGCATCCATGGTGATTTTGCAGCCTCTGACTTCTCGCGGCCTAGTGAGGAAATGACAAATAAGATCGGTCCTGCCGGGTACAACAAAAAAGGAATCGGGTAGACGGATAGAGGGGGATGGACAAGTAGAAAACTAAGAATCAACAAACGCACACAAAAAAGTTGGGAGTCAACAGTTACAATACTGTAGACAGACCAGCTGGCCACGGATTCCCCAGTGGGTAGTGTACTAACTGCGGAAGGCTCCCCCTCCCCCCACCATGTAACCACATATTACACAATAAATCTGAAACTTAACGATATGTCAGATCCAGTATTAAGAGAAGAAAGGGAAAAAAGAGAGCAAAAAAAAAAAAGGGGTAAGACAGCCATAGGGCTCCGGCATATCTGCGGACCCCAAGGATCCCAGTGGTGACGTGAACTATTGTCAGCAATATCCATCTCTGGGCTGACCCCTTCAGGGGCCTCTTTGGCACTTCAAGCGAAGTCCCATGGCTGCATCTGGGTGGCTATAAATTATTCCGGTGGCCATGGCCCTGGATCACGGCCCGTTCAAGCTCCTCCCAGGCCTTGCCGAGTCGGGAGACCTGGCCACTCCAGGATGTCAGGAGCTGGGATATTCATTGCTGCCGCCACTGTGGGAACCTCCCCCGGGTGTCTGATAACAAATCTGCGCTTGGCCTGCCGAATCTGGAGGCGAAACGGTAATCCCCAGAAGTAGAGAATATTTTGCTGTTGTAACTCCTCTAGAAAGGGCTTCAGTGCCCTACGTTTTAGCAGGGTCAGTCTTGATAAATCAGGCAAAAGCTGTATACGGGATCTTTGAAACATGATATCCCCTGCCGATCTTGCCTTGGACATTATCTCCTCCTTCAGTTGGTAACGGTGTACCCTGCATATAACATCTCTCGGCTGTTCAGATGAGGTGGGTTTGGGTTGTAGTGAACGATGGGCCCTGTCCAGTTCCACCGGTGTATCCGCTGGTACTTCCAATATGGAGTTGAACAGCTGACGAAGGGTGTTATGGAACGCAGGGGTCTCTACCGATTCAGGTAGGCCCCGGACTCTGATATTATTGCGCCTCTCGCTGTTCTGGGCATCATCCAATTGGTCAGCTAAGAGTTCAATCTGGAAGGAGTGGGAAGCGAGCGTTGCGGTTTGTGCCCCAAGACGAGCACTAGGATCATGCTGGGTAACTTCGTGTCTCGAGCTGCTGAACTTCCTCCCATACTGCGTGTAATTCAGCGGTGTAAGACTGTTCCAACCTGGCTATATAGCTTTCCATATCATCCCTAGTGGGGATGGTGCGAAGGTGGGAGCTCAGGGCCCGTAATTCAGCCAAACCGCCAAATTCTTGCAACAGCAGAACTCGTTGAGACTCAGAAGCTCCTTCTTGTGAGGCTATATTAGATGCAGTATGGCCAGTAGGAGTATTGGCATAGTATGATCTGTCCTGAGAAAGGTGATGGGCAGACGGCATGGGGGAAGGACTCGGGGTATGAGCCACGGGGGTTGTCGGCCATTCTTCCCCTGTATCCGGCCACAAAATTGGTGAGTGGAGCGCAGCCGGCATAGTTTCCCCTTCTCTCCCTTGTTGTATCTCCACCTCCTCAGCCCATGAGGAACTGGTGACGCAGGGGTGGTGATGGTGGGGGGGTCCACATATGGTGACATAGTGGGGTCAGGGACCTCCCGTTGGGCCTCCACTGGCCCAGGGGCGTGTCTTGAGGGGCTTATGGCTGCACCGGGCCTGAGTGGCTGACGCTGGGGATCCCCAGACTGTGGACCCCTAGATGGGACATATGAGGCCGCGTGCAGCTGAGCCTGCACTTGTATGATGTGTGCGCTGCTCTGCCGTCAGCTGCGGGCCTATCAGTACCTTGTGGCGTACAGCCGTCCTCCATCTTGGCCGCATGGTGCTGTGAGAGTTCGTCCGAACCAGCGGGCCTCTCCTCGGCCTTGCTCCTCTCTGCCTCCGGTTGCTGTTGAACGGTGGCCGGTCTGTCCGCCCCTCCTTTGCTGCTGCTGCCATCTTGGCCACGTGGTCCGGAATGAACGGAGCCTGTTCATCCCCTCCGAGCTCCGACTCTTCAGCTCCGGAGGGCTGCGGGGAGGGAGCTCATCTTTCCTCCTGGCTCGGGAGACTCTTGCGGCTCCGGCCGCCAGGTGACATCAATAGCCGCAGCCGCGGGACGGAAGGCAGCAGCCGCCGCTATGTCTGTGAGATACCGGGTGATTCCGCGGGCCGAGGCTCGGCTTGCAGGTATTGCCGGGGTTCTTGTGCCCCCCTTTCTCTTTGCTCCCATCTGGAAGAGGTTTGGGACTGGATTTGAGGGAGATTCGCAGTGCTTTGGTGGGGTTCAGACGGGAGAGGATCTAATGTGCGTCCATCTCCGTCCGCAGCCAAGCCACACCCCCAGTTTCTATTTATGCCATTTTTTAAAAAAAAATTATGTTAGGGAAAGTATGTTTTTAATAGATCCAACCTCTTACCAAATAAGTATCCTGGGCACTGCAGTCGGCGTTATCCTTGAGGGGGCCGTCCGACACACCCCATCCACGCCCCTGTCAGCAGGGACCTGTAAGAATAGCCGGCAGCAGCGTGTATATTGCGCAATTTCTGCTGGCTCTGTCGGCTGGCCCCCTCATGAATACGGCCAACTGCAGCGCCAGAATACGAGGATCCGACCTCTTATTTGGTAAGAGGTCGGATCTATTAAAATATACTTTCCCAACGTAATTTTTTTTAAAAAATGGCTTAAATATTAACTGGCTGGGGAGAAGATTATGGGTGATTTTTGACAGCAAACCTGATTTTTGTCAGCAAAGGGCAAAAATTAGGGTGCAAATACAGTCTATAGATGTGTAAACTTACACTTCATGTGTAAATAAATGGGTCTTTCAGTACAATAAATGGGATAAATAAGGCAGAATTATTAGTTGACAGTGATCTTTAAATACAGCATCCTTCCATTTATTTAGACTTAAAACTCCATCTATCTGACTGTATTACAGCTCTGTAAAATATTTTACAATCTGGTGTCCTGAACAGGATCATATCTTATCAAAACAAAACTGGAAACCTTATCCTTTGGTTGGTATGGGAAAAGCTTTCTTGCTTTGTCCGGAAGGGATCCGAGACCCTCATCAATGGTAGGAACACTCTGCAACACTCTGCTGTTCGTTGTCACTTCACTTTTAATGATAACAATAATATTTACCCTATATACTTGAGTATAAGCCAGGCCCCTAATTTTGTATAAGCCTAGGTTGGGAAACGCGTTGGTCACAGCCTCTCCTAGCAATGAAATGCCCTGCAGCCAGCCTGAGCCCCCCAGTGATGAAATGCCCTGCATTTACTCCCACTCCCCACCGATGAAATGCCCTGCTGCGCCTGGGTGTGTGTGTGTATATATAAGTATATAAACTGCTATACTCGCCTTCCGGCTCCTCTTCCTTCAGTTCTTTATCTGTAACAAAGTAGGCAGAGACTCGTGTATGCACTTTGCCCGCCAGCGAACACTATGACGCAGCGTCATATTGTGCACAGGCAGGTAGAGCGCATGGACATATCTCTGCCTGCATTGTTACATAAGAAGAGCTGAAGGAAGAGGAGCCGCGGAAGTTGCTGGAAGAGTATGGAACTTTAATTTTTTGTTTTTATACACTCGTGTATAAGCCTAGGTGTTTTTCCGCATGTGTTTTTTTTTTTTTTTTTTTGTGCTGAAAAGCTGCTTATACACGAGTATATATGGCATTATTAAAATCATGTAGTACAAATTTGCCCTGGTGTAAATGATAATATTTTTAGATTTACAAATGCATGGGGCTGCCATGTTTATACATAAAGGGGCTTATTTACTAAGGTCCGCGCGTGCACTTTTGTCGGATTTCCCGACGTTTTCAGCTTGGGTATTTAACAGGGGTCTGTGCTGGCATTGTGTCGCATGCAATCGGATTTTGGCACAGTTTCATCCGTTAGAAATTGGAGGGGGGTGGTGGTGCTGTCGGATGATCCAACTGATTCGGACAGAGCGCGGGATTTAATTTCCAAATTGTGTCGCAAGACAATGCACTTACATGCACCAGGAAGGATAAGGTGAACTCCAGCGGACCTGTGCGGGGAAGCGATACATGCAGGATATCGGGCACACAATCTTTCTGAATTGTGGCATAGTACATTATCACCAGACAATGCACTTTCGGGGAACTTCGTTGGATAGGTAAGTAAATGTGCCCCAAAGTGTGTATGTGCCTTTTCATGACTCCTTTTGGCAGGATAACAATAGACAAAAAAATATATTATTTATTGAAATAAAAACATGCTGCTTAACCATTTTATTACAAAAAAATTAAATCCTGGACCTCAATGTGTCCACTGAATCCACCGTAAAATCGAATTTGTGAAAGAAAAAAATTAAATGTTCATTGCCTAGGGAAAATGCTAGTTTTCTAAATACCAATACTAAAGAAAATGCTCATTGCCTAGGGGACGATAATATATAAAATGCTTGTTACCCAGGGGACAATACAATTTATGCTGCTTTTCTTTGGGAACAATAATATATGAAAGCTTGTTGACAATACAATTTATACTGCTCATTGCTTAGGAGAAATGCTTGTTCATTAGGAGTAATGCTTGTTAGCTAGATGACAGTACTATATAAAATGCTTGTTTGGGGGAAATGCTAATTGCCTAGGGGTCAATACTATCTAAAATGCTCATTGCCTATGAGATATTATAGTCGTGTGGGTATACCGTATATACTTGAGTATAAGCCGACCCGAGGCACCTAATTTTAACACAAAAAACTAGGGACCTATTGAGTCCAGTATAAGCCGAAGGGTGGGAAATGCATTGGCCACATGCTAGTAAATAGACAGCCCCTGCCCTCCAATATAAAGCCAGTATATAGCCAACAGCCCCCTGCCCCCAGTATATAGTCAGCAGCCCCCTTGTATGTAGCCATCCAGTACCTGCCCCTCAGTATATAGCCAGTGCATGCCCCCCAGTACGAGCCAGTATCATCAAACATAGAACAAATATCCGAATAGATGGATAGGTAGAGGTAGCCCTCACAATTGTACAATAACAACAAAAAAAGACCCAGAGAGACTGAACATCAAAAGAAGGACAATTTTCAAAATCCAAGATAAAAATATTATTTATTTTATTGAAAAAATAACTATAAAATACATCACTTTAAAGACCACAAAGATATGCAAATTGTCAAGGATGTATGCAAGAGTAAACGGGGTACTACCAAAAAGTGCCACTAGATGTCAGTAGTATATAGCCAGTGCCTACCCCCCCTCCCCGTATAGAGCCACCAGCCCCATGCCCAGCCTAAAAAACCCCCAAAACTCTGTACTCACTCTTCCGCAGGTCCTCTTCTTATCTTCATCTTCGACTCCGTTTACAGGTCCCTGTGCGGTCCTGACACGCACACACCATGACATAAGCTGCTTGCTGACCTCCATAGTGTGTGCCCATGGCAGCGCGGACTCTGATGTCGGCAAGCGTCTGACGTCGTGGTGTGTTCGACGGGGGAGCCGAAGCTGAATACAGAAGAGGACCTGCGGGGGCATCGGAAAGGTACAGAGTTTTTTTTCCTTCTATTGACTGGAGTATAAGCTGAGTAAGGGTTTTTCTGCACATTTTTTGTGCTGAAAAACTTGGCTTATACTCGAGTATATACGGCATATTAGTCAGTGATCACATCTACTCCCCACCTTCCAAAATCTATAACTTTTTTTTATTATTCCATGTACAGAGCTGTGTTATGGCTTCTTTTCTGCGTAACAAATTACACTTCAAAATGGTAGCATTTAATATTCCATGCCGTGTACCGGTAAGCGGGGAAAAAAATGCCAAATGCAGTGAAATTGGTGAAAAACCGCATTCGCTCCGTATTCTTGTGGGTTTGGATTTTACAGATTTCACTGTACACCCCAAATGACATGTCTACTTTATTCTTTGGGTCGGTACGATTACGGGGATACCAAATTTGTATAGGTTTTAAAATGTTTTCATACATTTACAAAAATTAAAACCTCCTGTACAAAATGTTTCTGGGGGATTTTGCAGCGCTAAAAACTTTTTTTATACTAATAACTTTGCTTATACTGGTATACAGCGCTTTGGGAGGTGTCGTTTTTTGCGACTTTTGATGACGTTTACAATTTTATCATCTTTAGGACTGTACAACCTTTTGATCACTTTTTATAGAATTTTGTTATGTTTTTCAAAATGTTCCTTTTTTCGACTTTCCATTTTTGGGCGCTTTTTACTGTTACAGGGTTAAACGCAGTGAAAATCGGTTATTACATTTTGATAAGGTATTTTTGGACGCGCCGATACCTAATGTGTTTATGATTTTTACTGTTTATTTATATTTATATCAGTTCTAGGGAAAGGGGGTGATATGAATTTAAAAAAATTAAATTAAAAAAAAACTTTTATTTTTTTATGCCTCCCTAAGGTGCTTTAACCCTAGGTTGTCTGATCGATCCTACCATATACTGTCATACAACACTATGGCGGTATATGGGGATTTTCCTCCTCATTCATTACATTGTAATGAAAGGGTTAACACGAAGCAGCCTCGGGTCTTCAGAAGACCCCAGGCTGTCGTGGCGACAGAATGTAGCTCCCCGATGATGTCACAGGGAGCGACGAACCATCTTGGGCGCCAAGATGGTGGCGCCCATGTGCTGCCATCCTTTTGAAGCCCCAGACGGCGATCTGCGGGAGAACACCCGCGATCGGTGCCGGCACTGATCACGGGTGTTACCGGTAAGCCTTTGCTGCAATATGCAGCAAAGACTTACCGGCCCGTGAGCCCTCTCCATGCACCCACACCCAGCATGTGACGTAGTATTGCGTCACATGTCGGTAAGGGGTTAAAGATAAAAGGAAAATTTGGTGAAAAATTAGGAATTTTCTGATCTCTAAATGTTCTGCTCATCATAAAGTTAGTCTAACTGCCCAAATTGTGCCTGAATATAAAGAACGTTTAAAATCAACTTTTATTAGTTATATTAAAAATGGGCCTAATATATCCCAATAAACTTAAATCAAAATTCAGGCTCTCGTGCACACTATCCGGGACGATTATGATGGTTGTATTTTATCGTTCCAATTTTGAATGCCGTGCACGAGATTAAGTCAAGTAAGGTCAGTGCGTGAATTAGACATTGGAAGTTCAAGCTCAGCTTACAAATGACCACAGCACTTCACACACGCACAGCCTTAGCCTTATATTATCTGCTGAACAGCAATCAGACTGTATCGGTAATACATGAGCCTAACTTCCCTGGCTGACACGTTTCTACATGGACCCCTATCAGCCCATGCGTCGTCAGAGGCTATTGGAGACTGTCATTTAGGCTTAAACAATACGGGTTGACATGGATTATTTGTTGCGTTCATAAATCCACGTCTAACATGCCGGCGCTGTGGCGGGCGTAAACGCCGCGCACGGACTGCCGGTTCTTTTAAAGATTCGGCCCCTCCCCATCAGGGCGGTGCTGCCAGGCTCCCCACCAATCCCCAGACGTCAACAAAACATGATGTGTACTGGAGACTCGCTACTCTGCAGCCAATTGGAAAGCCGTCACCTGATCGGGGTGCCGAATCGCCACAGCAGGATTGTTGTACGGGGACCATTCTTAAAGCAAGTATAGTAGGATAAAGTATTAGAGGATCTGTGCATGACTTAAATCTAAATCAAGCAGGCAAAATTGACTGAGTCATTAAGACCATTTGGTTTCTCCGTGTTCATCACATATATCCGACGTGCCTCTCGCTGTGTGACATTTCTGTCAAAATTGCCACCTCTGCAGAGTGGTAACACCAACTCCACACCTTGGAATTTGATGCATGTGCGATCACCCTGATGCTTATCCCAAACATGTCTAGAAATTGGGGTATCGGTACCATTTTTTTTACATCCCTGACGTGTTAACGAAATCTGACGCGAAACTCCCTGATTGTTTTGCACACATACTGTAGTCCACAGGCACAAGTCAGGAGATAGAGCACTCCCACACTCTTACAGTTTATAAAGTACTGATTTTGGTATATGTGTCCAGAAGAGCTACTTGTGAATGACTTCTTCTCTGATAGATTTACATGCCTTACATGAGCCACACTTGAAGGTGCCTTTAGGGGGATTGGGTAGCCAGGTCGTATTAGTCAATGGTTCCAGATGACTGTGAACTAACTTATCCCTTAAGTTTCGCCCCCTTCTGTATGTGATGATAGGTCCATCACCCACCATCCCTCCAATGTCTGGATCCATTTGAAGTAATTTCCAGGAGTTTTCCAGATGATCAGATTTGTAGATTTCTAAGGTCAAAAACAACCCTACAGAATTCGTGTTCAAAACACCCACAAATTCATCAAATAGCATAGCCGGGCCATTCCAGAGAATCAGCACGTTGTCTATAAAACGGAGCCACATCATAATGTGGGATGTAAATCTGCTGAGTTGGTCATTAAAGACTAGTTCTTTCTCCTACCAGCCCAGGAAGAGGTTCACATATGAGGGAGCACACAGTCTCCCCATTGCCACCACCCTGAGCTGGTGGAAGAATTTTTCTATTAAAGGTAAAAAAATTGTGTTGCAACACAAATCTAAGCAATTCAAGTGTGAATTCTTTATGCTTTTGATACTGAACACCTCTGGTACAAAGAAAGCTCGCCACTGCATTGCAACTATTGTCGTGAATACCATACAATCTTTTCAACACATCTATTGTATCTCTCACATACAATGGCAGTGATTGAACGAATGGGCAAAGGATCTGGTCAACATAAATACTGGCATTCTGGGTCACACTATCAATGCCGAAACTATGGGGCGTCCCTTTAGGGGATTTGTCCCCTTATGTATCTTTGGGAGGCCATAAAACGTGGCCACCTTAGGGAACTTGGGAGACAGAAAATCCAGTTCTACTTGACTGATGAGGTTATCCGTCTTCGCTTTATGCACAATACCTGTCAGAGATGTTACAAAGGACTGGGTAGGGTTGGTATCTAGAACTCGATAGTAGTTCTTTTCCCGCTACAAATTTTGACACATAAGCACATATTGATCCCGATCCATAATTACCAAGTTCCCCCTTTGTTAGAGGGCTTGATAACTTTGGAAGAGTCCTCCTCTAAGTCTCTGATGCTCTGCTTTTCTTGGAATGTTAGGTTTTGGTAAGTAACCTCGCGGCTCATCTCTAAGGACCTAAGTTGGTCTGTTACCAACCACAAGAAGGCATCAACGGACGTGTCATTATTAATAGGCGGAATTTTTTTGACGGTAATTTCAAATTTGTGAATTAACCCTCACCAGGATAACGCCCATCCTCGCCCAATAATTCCATCATAGCGTCCAGACATTCACGGTCCGTGTCCTTTAGACCCAATTCTAGACACTGTCTTCTCTTATGTTAAACAAAGAATTTTTTCCATTTCAGCTTTCTAATAAACAGCTGAAGATCTTGGACCCATGTAAACATGTCAAAAGGTGGTGTGGGTACAAATGGTAAACATTTACTCAATACTTTTCTCTCGGTTTCAGTGACCACCCATTCAGGAAGATTAAGCACTTGAAGTGTGTCAGTGGAGGGTAAGGTGCCAGTTATCTCTTTCTCATCACCATGTAATCGGTGATAGGAGGATCCCGGGCTAAACGCCCCCGAGCAGATCTTTTGTGCTGGCCCCCTCTCCCACGACCACCTCCCCTTGGTGCCCGATTGTCACCCCCCTGAGGACGTCGATAGGGGGAGCGTTTTCTTTGGGTATTTGGTTGTGAAGATTCATCTGATATGTCACATTCAGAGGAGGAGGGTTCAATTTCTGATTCCACTCCTCTGTTCGAATAGCTGAGATGAAAGATTTTACCGTTCTTAAAATCCTGTGTATCTCGACAGAATTGAAAGTGTTTTCTTTCTTTTATTTGGGCTGTGAACCTTTCAACCGCCCAAATTGGTTGCTAACATTAACCATATGTCTGCTTTATGTTGACATAATTTTTTGTTATTTTAGTTTTTAAGGATGTTAGGAGGCTTACAGTTTAGAAATTTTTTTTCCAAATTTTTAAGTGATTTTCAGATTCAATTATTTTAGAGGACAATTCATCTTCATAAGGGTTTTCAAAGTACTATTAATTATAAACTCCCCCACCAATTACCCCATTTTTAAATTAGCACCTTCAAACTATTCGAAATGGCCTTTGGTAAGCTTGTTAATACTTTAAACACTTTAGTGCCCTGCATCTTATATATCAGACGTTGAGCTAATGCTGGTTCAAAAATAATCTCAAAATAATTTTGGTAAGTTAAAGAGAACCCGTCAGGCAAATTAACCCCCTAAACTAAATATTTTACATAAAGGCAATGCTTTCTAATGGTAGTTTATCTCTTCATTGTCCCTCTGCATGCCTGTAAACTTAAGCAATGAGGTCCTAAAGCTGTATGCAAATGACCTGTGAAATGTCCAATGAGTCATTATCATATTCAAGCTGTCCAGCTTATTCATGAGTGGGCGGCACAGCCACACCCCCAGTGCTTGACTGACAGCCTGTATAATGGTATGTGCTTCCTGGTGATGGCACCCCCTGCAGCCTGTGTGTGTGTATAGGAGAGATACAACCGCTCCAGGCAGCCATGTTATAGCAGGAGATGTCCGGTACATGTGTAGCTGATGTCTGTGTCTCACATGAGTATTAGGAGGGAGAGCATGTCAGCAGATAAAGCGCGGACACTAGCAGTGCTTTACTATACATTACACACAGTCATGAGCAGGGGTAGGAGAGGGGAGGTATAATGGGGTGACATCACTGCCTCTGAACATGTGACCAGCCTCATTTACATAATAAAGAAAATAGGATTTTAGATTGGTGTATGAATTGACTAGTAAAAGGCTGGTGAGCTGCTCCAACAGGTAGTAGTGACAGGACTAGTGACAAAGACCAGATGGTGTCCTTTAAAGTGTTCAAAGGTTATAACCATATAAAGTGACAGATTACAAAAAAAAAAGGAAAGAGCCCTACCACATATCTACCTATAAAGTTAGATCAGGTGGTTGGTACATCTATTGGACGTGAGCAGAGATGAGCAAACATACTCGTCCGAGCTTGATGCTCGTTCGAGCATTAGCGTACTCGCAACTGCTCGTACGAATATTTTGCCAGCTCGAGAAAAGGGCATCTCCCACCGTTTTGATTTTTGGCGGCCAGAAACAGAGACAATCACAAGCCAGGAGACTCTGCAGTACACCCAGCATCACGTGGTTCACTTACATGTCTATAGCAGTGGTTGACTGGCCTGATCAGGTGACCCTGGAATATACTAGCCACTGCCCCCGGTGCTCGGATTATTCTCTGCCTGGATGCTGTTAGGGATAGAGCTGCTGCTGGTCAGGGATAGCGTTAGGGTGTTCTATTAGATTAGTGTTAGGCAGGAGTGATTCTACAAGAACCCAACAGCCCTTTTTAGGGCTTCAATACAGTTTTTTTTTTTTTTTTTAAATTTGCTTGTGGCTGGGCTTGCTGGCACTAGTAGTGCAGCTACTACCATATTGTGACGAATTTGCAGGGAGGCTTGCGAACGTTCTTTTTGGCTCTTAGTGACACACATATCCATTTCAAACAGCTAAGTGGGAAAATTTATTGGGGGTTTGATTGAATTAGGCACAGTCTGACAATTTTTTATTTTTTTTTTTTCGAAAATCCTTTTGTGTGCTGTTAGTGGTCCAAATGCAATTTCATCTAGCTTAGCCTGCCTGCTACTGTTTAGCAAGCTAGTCTCTAGAAATCCCAATCCACATTCTCTCTGCCGGTGAAGCGTACTGTACGTCACGTGTGGTGTAATCAAATATGGTCTTTTGTTCACATCAATACTGGGACATTTAAATAAAAATTGTCTGTGTTGGTTAGGAACTAGCAATAGCAATCATCTTCTGAGGTTGCTGTCTGATTTCTTCTGCACGTTTTGTTCTTCTATAAATCCAAAAAAAAAAAAACTAACATAAAAAAAAATTACTGAAAAAAATGTACAGTTTTATATTTTTCTTTTGTCTATAAAATAGTCTTTTATTTGGAAAATGTTGAACCCGAGGGCTAAGGGTAGAGGGCATGGGCATCCAATTACTGCAGGGGTCCGAGGCCGTGGTCCGGGGCGGGTGAGACACTACCTGCTGATGAGGGAGCAGGGGAACGCCGCAGCCTAGCTTCATGTCTCAACTTACTGGGACTTGTGCTAGAGCTCTGTTGAGGCCACAACAGTGCGAACAGGTGATGTCGTGGATTGCGGACAATGCTTCAAGTCATTTGTCCACCAGTCGGTCTTCCACGCAGTCCAGCTATGTTACCCAAGTGAGCACTCCTCCAGCTTCTCCACCTCCACCTCCTTCCCCCAAGTCTGCCCCTCCCAGGAAAATTTGGAATTTGATCTGGTATACTCTGAGGAACGGTTTTCTAGACCCTTCCCAGAGTCACAAACCACTTCTTAAATTGCTGCTGAGCTCTTTCCCGATGCACAGGTTTTCCAACGGTCGCAGTCTGTGGGTGATGATGACATTGACGTAGTAGAAGTGTGTAAAGAGGTGTCGGACGATGATGAGGATACACGGTTGTCAGACAGTGGTGAAGTTGTTGTCAGGGCAGGAAGTCCGAGGGGGGGAGCAGACTGAAGGATCGGAGGATGATGAGGTGACAGACCCAAGCTGGGTTGATAGGCCGGGTGAAGACAGTGCTTCTGAGATGGCGAGTCCTATACCTGAACAGGTTGGAAGAGGCAGTGATGGGGCCAGACGCAGAGGCAGGGCCAGAGCTGGTGCGTCAGTGCCAAATGTTTCACGTAGTGAAGCTCCCGTGGCGAGGGCTAGATGTTCTCAAGTCTGGAGGCTCTTTAAAGAAACAGCGGATGACCGACGGACTGTGGTGTGCAACCTGTGCCACACCAGGATCAGCAGGGGTTCCACCACTACTAGCTTAACCACCACCAGTATGCGCATGCATATGAGTGCTAAACACCCCACTCAATGGAACCAAGGCCGTTCACCTCCGGCTGGGCTCACCACTGCTCCTTCCCCTGTGTCATTTGCTGCCTCTGCTAGTCAGCCCCCTGCCCAGGACCCCGGCACAAACACCTCCTGCTCGAAAACCACACCTTCGCCTCCACGATCCTTCACAGCGTCCACCAATGTCTCCATATGCAGCGTTCAGCTGTCTATACCCCAGACGATGGAGCCCAAGAGGAAATACAGTTCCACCCACCCACATGCCCAAGCCCTCAACGTCCACATCTCCAAATTACTGAGCCTGGAGATGCTGCCCTATAGGCTGGTAGAGACCGGGGCCTTTTGCAACCTCATGGCGACGGCCGCCCCTCGGTATTCGGTCCCTAGCCGCCACTTCTTTTCCCGATGTGCTGTCCCAGCCCTGTACCAGCACGTGTCAGACAACATCATCCATGCCCTGACCAATGCCGTTTCTGACAAGGTCCACCTAACCACGGACACGTGAACGAGTGCTGCCGGGCAGGGCCACTATATATCGCTGACGGCACATTGGGTTAACTTGGTGGAGGCTGGCACCGAGTCTGACCCTGGGGCCGCTCATATACTGCCGACGCCAAGGATTGCGGGGCCTACCTCTGTCACGGTCTCTCAGGCCTACTATGCCTCCTCCTCCTCCCACCCCACCTCCTCCGTATTACCATCTGTGGGCATGGCGCCATCATACGTCGTCTGGATAGCTGCCTTCACACGTCGTCCCCTTAGCAACGAGCTGTGTCAGTCTACATTTTCGGTTGTTTTACCGGCTGTGATTTTCTGGTGTTTCATATGGGTCACTAATTTCTACAATGGATGCAAACCTGTATGACTGAGTGCGCTTCCCCCCCCCCCCCACATGCCTCCACACGTCGTCTCCGTAGCAGCCTCCACACGTCGTCTCCGTAGCAAACTAGCTGTGTCAGGCTCATTTTTCAGGTGTTTCACCAGATACGTTATTGAATTTGGTCACTGTCGCCACCATGCTGTGTTATCGACTAAATATACCGTCAACCTTTTGTTCACATAGGAAATCATTTCGGCGCTTCTTGCTCACCTCCTTTGGTTCCTCTCTGCTGCCATAACCAGGCCAAATACTGATACGTACAGTTACACGTTATCCTCGCCAAAACGAATTTTTAAAATTGTTTTGAAGCCCGAGTCCATTTGGGGTATGTCGCCATGCCACTCTCTAGCCTGCCGCTGCTGCCGCTACCTCTGCATGCCGTCTTCTATAGTGTCAGGGTCAATTATTGGATGTTTTAGATGCTATCTAGCCTCTTAGCCTTTTGCTAACTTTTATTTGGCAAATATGTACAAGCGGCTACTGGGTCGTGGAGTAGCGGCTCGAAAGGAAGGAGTGTCTATGGCTTTTGGAGGGCAAATTTTGCTGGAACAGATCTCAGGGGCTGAGCCCCTAAGATAGTAGGGCAGTAAAAACCTTCAAAGAGTGTTTTTGTTTGGTTTTCTGAATTTGCGCGATCCAAAACTGACAAAAATGCAAGCGGTTTCAGAAAACGCATGCGTTTTTAAAAAATGTGTTTTTTTTTAACGATCTGAAAACGCACTAAAAACGGACCAAAAACGGCCTAAAAACGCCATGTTTCACATCACTCTAAGTGTCTGGTGCTGTATAAGACTGTCTAGTCGTACTCTGCACCTCCTATTAGTTGGCTTACTTCACACCAGAAAGTTTCTGTCGGGTAAGGAGTATTTTTGGCGCATGGACCTTTTTGGCAGAAGGTCATGCCTCTTTTCACAGACCACGGCCCTTTTGTCGTGCACGAACCAGAAAACTGTCTAAAACCCTTTATAAATGTGGTGCAAACTGACAGAAATCTGTCGTAGACAGATTAATAAATCTCGCCCGATGTGTTCCTCAGTGAACCCTAAGAACAGAACTTTCCACGTATACTAACTTCCATTGTCATGAGAGCACAATAACTTGAGAAGTGGAGTTGGGCTCTCCCAGCAGATCAGTAAAATAGAACTGCGACTAAATGTTTTACTATACTAGCTGTGGGTGGAGTAATCCCCTGCCAAAGAAAAACATGCTTCTTGCTAAACATTGTTCAGGGATACAAGCGGGAATAACTATTTTTAAAAAAATATTTTTACATGGTGTTCTACCACTGCTCTCACCCGCTGTCATTCACCTGTTTCACAGCGACGGCAACAACAAGATGGCTGCTGCTTATTTGTATTCAGAAAAAAATGCCCCCTCCATGTGCACACAGGGGATAAGGGGAGAGGAGCTGCAACATGACCATTGCTCTGAATACTTCTTGTTACTGGTGACAGAGACTGCACTGGTTTTATCAGTTCAGCTCCCTCTGCTGGTCAATTGTGTGAAGAATGTAAAAAAAATTACGATGAAGAATTAAATACATGTTAAAAAATACTATGTTACTTTTTTTTAAGGAAATATGAATTAATTTGTTATATTTAAGGATACATTCTAAGAGTCTAGAGACGGAACCGACTTTGTCTCTTAGAATGGGAGGGCAGACATTGTGAGCTGCACATGTGCAGTTCAGTGTCAGTCAGAACACTGCTGTTTGCTAGAGGGAAGGCATCATGTTGGTGAAGACCAAGCCCAGAGAGCAGGGGAGGGGGAGGGAGAGTTGCACCTCCCCCAGACTGAATACGCTGCTGCTGTTGGTGTGAGTAGAGGAGATAGAGCAGGCTGCCTCCACCTCCTCATCTGTTAACCCTTTCCTTGCTTACCTGTACTCTGATGCTTCAAATCGAACCCCACCTGCCCACTCACAGCAGGAGAAGCCGGGGCTTAGTGCAGGGGACCAGGGAGTGTAAGTTACATGCATACAGGGGCCATGTGACTGTGACTAGACGGACTCTCCCGTCACATTAGACTGCTAGCAGGAGCAGAGGACCTGGGAAACGCACACTAGATCCTGCAGGTTATATGGGGAAAAGTGTGTGATAGATCTAGTGCGTTATGTGCACAGGATGTCCTGTAGCCGCAGTTTAAACGAAATCTACCGTCTGGAATTTACTTTAGTGAAGTAGATCCAGGAGCCATTCCAGTCAGAGCGGCTCCGCACCACACGTTACCACAGCTTTCCCTCCTCTCCCAGCTGACTAACAGCTCTTGTTTACTGGTTGGATATTGGTTAGAAAGGGGGAGGGCGAGAGACTTAGCAAGAACTAGTAATACATGTCTAGATTTTTATACAATTTTCTCGGCAACAGCGCATTTTTCTCATGTTTTGCCCGATTCTAGGGCAAGGGGAGGACACAAAGGAGCGGAGTCTGGAGGATTTGCACACAGCGTGCTGACTGGGAACTTCCTATTTGTCACCGTCTCCTCACGGCAGAAGACATTTTAAGCGACCAAGTCTTTGAGGATCATGCACTGGGCCCAAGCTAAGAATTCACACATGCAGCCCCCGCATTGTTGATTTTGTGGGGAGCCCCTGTGTCTTTACCCATACCCTCTGCTAATGTTGGCCTACAAAAGGAATTGTGTATATATAAAAAAAATCTAATTTCACTTTCCTGCTCCAAGAATTCTCTTCTATATTTAGGATCTGTCTTTGGATTTTTTTTTTTTTTAAAAGGCCAGTTTTTTTATTTCCTGTGTTCTTTTTGAAGGAAATAAGGGAAAACAGGACTGATCCTCAGAGGGAGAGAAGCCTTTATAAGCCGAGATCTCGGCTTTCCACGTAAACAAATCGGGTCCTTCCAATTACTAGAGGGTGAAAGATCCCCCATACGTGCTGAGGAGCTTCTGCTACTCATCTGCTGCTCTTGCCCCCGATCCATCATGCTGCTACAATCCGTGAGCTGTAAAAATCACATTATAAAGTAGTGAAGAGGATACCTTTGGATTCGGGGGTCTATAGTGGTCGCTGGAAAGCAAGACAAGAGTGTGCTGGGATCCCTCAGTGTGCTGTACACAAGGAGAAGGCTTGGTATGGGACAAGATGTAATGGGGGGTGTGGGGCACCCCAATAATAACCCCACACGCAGACCCAGCTGGTCTCCTCTCCTGGCAGTGTTCACTGTCACTCTGATTTTGTGCGGTCAGAGTAATGGAAAAAGTGAGTATGATGTGATGCATCCTATAACTTGTATTATAATGAGGTATTTCTATGATGACAAAGTTTATATAAGGGTTTGCATTAATTGCCTTGTGTCTGTGAAACCTTTGTGGCTGGTTGTATATTTATAATGTGGAATGTAATGGCCAACTTTCATGGCTCCCTTGCATCCATATACGTTTGTGGTAGCAGTTACACAGAGACCTAATGCCTTATGTGGCATTTCTTCGTTCGTGCCTGATGAGTTACCATAGACAGTATCCTTGCATACAGCACCTCACAGTAGTATCGGCCACAGGAGGTGGTGTGGCCAAATACGAGGCAGGTGGCACTAGGCCTCGCTGCTAGTTTCGGTTGAGATGGTAAACAGCGGGGGGAGGGGTCAAGGCTCCATTCAGACATACGCATTTCCTTCCACCCACACGAATGTTTGCTCCACAGTCCGTGTTAATGATTAGGTTTCACTATGGCTGACAATGGGCACCAGGCACTGATAGGTAATCTGTGGAAAGTTTTGTCCCTGACAATAATGTGTCAGTGCTCTGCTACTGTTGTACAGGTGAGCAAAGTAGCTGCCATATGGGCCGTGGGCCAGTCTGCCATACAAGTGTGTGACGTCAACCTGCCCAAATTATCAGTTACAGATTTACCTGATGCCAGTGTTCTGAGAATTATTTTCCACAGATGACTTATGATATACAAACCATATAGGTAGTGCATATGGCCAGTTATACACCCAGGTATTAGGAGAAAGGGGAAACCATCACTTATGTTTCTGTGAGTGATGCTTCCCACCTTCCTCTCAGTATTTGGTAGCAACGTCATAATTGTATTTCTACAACTATTTTTGTTGACCTGTTAAGGAGGATTTAGATAATGTTCCAATCATGTTTCAGATCATCCAAAAAGATGCAAAATTCTGGTGTTTTTAACGTGTCGTTCATTACCTTTATGAAAACATATCTTTTGGAATGAGTGCAAAAACCTAACCCTGTTTTTAGCAGCAAAGGGCATAAATAAGGGTGTAAATACTGTCTATATATCTGTAAACTTACACTTCCAGTGTGTGTATAAAAAAAAAAGTCCTTCAGTACAATAAATGGGAGTAATAAGGCAGAATCCTTCCATGTATTAGACTTCAACCTCCATCTATCTGGCTGCATTACAGCTCTGTAAATTGTACATCTTCTATCTGATGTCCAGAAAAGGATCATATCAGAACAAAACTGGAAAACCTTTCACTTTGGTTTGGGAAAAGCTTTCTTGCTTTGTCCTGAAGGGATCCTAGACCCCCATTGATGGTAGGAACAAAGAGGCTGTAACACTCTGCCGTGCGTTGTCACTTCAGTTTTTATTGGCTTTACGCTGAGATTGACATTAAGCTTACATTAATATAGATGTGGGTCCTTCAGTAGCTTTTACAGCTGTGTGCTGTAGATTGACTTTATCTGTACTACAATTAATGAAATGACTAAAATGCTAGAAGAATCAATGTGCTGGACACTTCGAGCCAGATTAAACAATAGCCAGCTCCTTTTTAAAGACTTGTAGGGGCTTCAAAAGAAAACGGAAAAAACTGTACATTAGCAAACCTTTAGATACGTTAACTCCTTGGAATGTGTTTAAATCTTGTATACAGTGTTTATTCGATTGCTTGATGGCATTTCCTACTAAAATACCGTTAATCACGTATGACAGGAATGAAAGATCCCCTTTTATGTGTATGTCCACTGACGGCACCTGTACAAATCCCCTCGTTAGCGATTTGGTATTCGTTCATGCCAAACTGTGCCAAAAACCGTGTACAAAAATAGCAGATTTCTGTGCAGAGGATTTCCCAACATGTTGATAAATTATTTCAACACATTGTCATGAGACCAGTGTTATTGATGCAATCTTTTCTTTATTGCCTGAATGTGGCATGTACACGTCTAAAGTAGTGTTTCTACAAATAAAAGAAGACAATCAAGCAAATTTCTATAAAACTGGCTAAATACTTGGTCGGTACCATCTTTATTATACCGGATTCTTTCCTTATACATATGTGTACTTGTTGTACATGTGTTCTCTGTGGTGTGAGGGAAATAAACCACTGGCATCCCTTGTTGTGATTTTTCTCCAGGGAGATCTTGCTTCCTGCTAAGTATCCTCGTTAACCCCTAAGGACCAAGCCACTTGGGGGGTTCAGACCAAGTTTTTTTTTTTTTTTTTTTTATCTGGTTATAATGCTTTAACATATTCAGATAATTTTAAGATTTGTTTTCTCATCACACATTGTACTTCAAATTAGTGGAAAAATTGAGATTATATCTTTTTTGTTTAATTATGAAAAGAAATGAAATTGGCAAACATTTTGAAGAATTCTCAAGTTCAAAATTTTGTTTTTTTGCATAATAATAATCATTCCTTAATTTATGTAGCGCACACAGATTATGCAGCGCTATGCAGATCTTGCCAAATAGGCATAGTGTTTGCATCCAAATATCTTTCCCTTTTTTTTTTTTTTTTTGAAAATTGCCGCACCCTAAAGTTACAGCCACCTGCTCAGTTTACAAGTGACTTTAAGAGGGTAAAACCCCATAAATTACCCTGTTATGGATAATACACCGTTCAATATATGCGAAATAAACTTTAAGAACTTTGTTAACCCTTTTTAGGTGTTTTACAGAGGTTAAAACAAAATGGAAGTGGTATTTGTAATTTTTTTGGACAATACATTATTTTTGCCCCAAAAAGAGAATTTTTTTTTACAATGGATTAAATGGCGAAAAACTCCACAAAATTTGATGCCCAATTTCTCTTGATTATGCCAATACCCCATTGGTAAACTGCTCTATGGGCACATGACTGGGCGTAGAATGGATTTGGCGCCATTCAGAACAGATTTGCTCTGTCATATTTTGCATTAATTTTTTGTAATGTGGACACAAGGCGGCTTATTTTTCTGGTATGAGGTCTGCTTTCCAAGTACATTACCTAGGTATATACGCCCCCATAGACGGGAATGGTGGCTCGGCAACGGTACGATGCCACACATGTGTGGCACTGATCCGCGCCGTGCACAGAAAAAAGATGGGGCATGCTCTCTTTCTCTGTGTGTGGGCCATTACTATGGAGGGGTCACTTCTCTCCATCTCACCACTGTATGCCGCCGGCCGGGCATACGGCTATATGAATGTTTCCTTACTCTTAGGCAGCTTGATAAATCTTCCCCATAGAACTTATTTGTTGAGAAATTTGCTTGATTTTATATGTGATGGGGCATTAGGGGATCTTTATTCACTTGGTTAAATTTTTTTTTTATTTGGACTTTTTTTTTTTTTTTTTACTGCTTTACTCTGTCCCAGGGTGAGACATGAACAGGTGATCATTTGATGACTTGTTCAGGAATAGGAATAGTAAATTCTGCTAATACCCTTTCTTTTGCCCATTCATTTTTAATGAATGCACTCTATTTTGTCCCATTGTTATTTAACGCACTCTTGTTTGCATTCTTAATGTCCTTTTTTTTTTTTGCCCATTTCATCCTTCCCTTTTTATGGCAATGCAGGATTTCAAAACAGTACTCAACGTTCCTCTGGTCTCTCCAGTGGTGGCTGTCTTCCGCCCTGCAGTATGGTGCCCAGGGCCATCAACGTCATCATAGTGCAATGATGGCGAACCTTTTAGAGACCGAGTGCCCAAAATGCAAACCGGACCAACTTATTTATTGCAAAGTGCCAACACGGCAATTCTAGCATTAAATTACTAAAATCTTGATCCGTGCTATAACATAGCTTTCAACAGTCCAGAGGACACCAATATAATTGACAGAAGGTGGGAAAATTCAGATTTGAGCTTCCCTGAACAGGAAGAAATGTGGGGCCAAGAGCAGGAGCTTCAATATCTTCACTGATAATCTGACCATGTCCACATCTTCTCTTCCTGCAGTCTCGGGTAGACCCAGATGCTTCATGTCCTGGGCTCAAGTCCTGTCTGGCGAATTCTGTGCTGGGGCAACAGCCTGAGTGCCCACTGAAGAGGGTTCAGAGTGCCACCTCTGGCACCCGGCCATAGATTCGCCACCACTGT
Organism: Engystomops pustulosus; assembly: GCF_040894005.1. Classification (NCBI taxonomy): domain Eukaryota; kingdom Metazoa; phylum Chordata; class Amphibia; order Anura; family Leptodactylidae; genus Engystomops; species Engystomops pustulosus. Next base: position 149,510,681 of record NC_092411.1, on the reverse strand, counting down.
CATATTCTATTAATCCCTCCTCTGCCACATCACAAGCACATTCTACTCCTGTCCTGGCTCGTGCGCCACTTTTCACCATGTGACCAGCCGCCACCATCACAACCGCAGGGCTATTCCAAGATACTTAGCAGGCCAATGTCGCCCACAAGCCGTACAATTCTCGGCCCTGTTTTAGTTGGAGGTGTTCTGCTCATTCCAACACAGGTGTAATTTTCTCTCATGTCTCCACAGTTCCTAATAACGAATGTCATCCAACTGTGGTGAATAAGAGGCCTCCCATCTAACAGTAGTTGGCCTAATTTTCTTATTGGCTGTTGAAACTACGTTAAAACTATGCTGATTATGCTCCCTACTGTCAAATGCATGGATTTAAACAAACGTATACATCCTAGCTCTGCCCATATGACTAGCTTGAGAGAAAATTTCAGCCTTGCCAACAGCGGTGGGTAAATACCTTTAAATGGATGCAAAAAGTTTTGAGTAGGTGACAGTGGTGAAAGGTCAACATTATCAGGACCAAGTCTGAGTTGAAGTTAGGCCCCCTCACCGATCCAATATTGAGGATGTTGAGAGGGTGACCGTGTCTGCTAAGCGGCTGTGTCTAATAGGCTGGCTGTCAGTTTAATATGCTATTTCACAAAGGCATTGCAGAAAGTAACGGTTTCTGAATTTTCAGCATTTTTATGTAGGTGAAAGTAAACTGACTGGGTTCTGTTTTTTTATGCGTCCCCATAGACTTCTATTATGCGTTTTTCATCCATGTCTGAAAAAGTTGATTTAATATAATGTGAAAGGACCTTAAAGAAAAAGTTTCATATGGATTTGGGACACTAAACCAACTACAACTACTGTTTTTAATATATATATATATATATATATATATATATACACAGTCACAGACGGAGGTCATATAGGTCGATTTGGGACACTTAACCGCGTAAGGACCTCTGAGTGATTCAGTGTCCCAAATTGAAATTACTGGTTTGCTTTAACTGTATACATATAAAAACAAACACTCAGATGAGAGCCCAAATAGACCATATCCTCCAAATGTTAAAGTAAATCTACCATCATGATACACCAGGGACACTTATTCATACGTTCAGGCACTGAGACTTTGATACTCTTTTTATATTAGTTGTACTTGGCCTCCTCCCTTCTAAAATGAACATTTTAAATTATGTTAATGAGTCATAAGGGCTCTGGGGGCATTACCAGAGCCCCTCGGCGCTGTAGCTTCACAAGCTGTTACACAGTAAAAGAGCATATCCCCCTCCCTCTACCGGTTGTAATCTCACACAATGGTAGGAGGAACTACAGAAGAAGCAGGTTGGAGGATGAGATGTGTCTTGCCTTTGGGCTAATTCGGGCTAATTCGCATAATTTTACAAGTTGATTCAAGAAGAAAGGAGGCCATGGGTAAGAAATATAAAAATATAACTAGTGCCATGATGCTTGGACCTATAAGTGCAACTGGTTTATCATGCTTGATTATGATGGTAGATTTCCTTTCAGGAACAAGTTATTTTAAAGGTGATGACCTAAAAAATGTTATTAGGGCTAATGTGCTTTTTACATTCCAACAAATCTGCAGCGCACCTGTCACAAAACATACCTATATCTTTGTAGTAATAAAATTGGTAGTAGCATGGAGCAGGTGCTGTTTGTTCACTAAACTACTATATACTTGGGGACCAGTTTTAGATGTCCACCATTCTGAGCAACAAAAATACTCTAAATGACCAAACAACTGATTTTGGTAAGAAATAAAAGTTTGATAATTATATATGTACCCGTGTTTGTTAAATTGACTAATAAATCGTTAATCGTTAGTTAAATTGGTACCAAATATGTATAAGATGGTAGGGTTTAGTATTCATTACATATTCATATAAATAGAAATGTATACATATTTCAGCAACCATTCCTAGTCAGACATGCCAAATTGCACATTCAGTGCACTGATTGTATCGGCCCCCTGTCATAGTACAGAACTAGGCTGCCGATAACCCCAGACAGGCTATAAGGTAAACAGAAAGGGCTTTAGAAAAATGCTGCCTGCAATATTAAGAAACTTTGACATCCTGCAGAACCTCATAATATGTTATGTTGTCTGGGCACTCGTGTTAAGCATTTAATTGATACTGTTACACAATTTATAAGAAATTCTATGGCTAATATAAACCATTTAGTTGCATTAGATTTCTGGTATATGTGAGTTTACATGCCTGTATACAGATATCGATTACACGTTTCATTATATTGCTATTTTTAAGACCATAATTGTTGCTAAAAATATACGTATTATAAAATGGTAAAAATATATATTTTACTATTAACCCCTTCACGCTCTGTGACGTATATATCCGCTGTAGAGCTATGAAGGATGTATGAAGAGGGCTCACGGGCAGAGTCCTCTTCATACAGAGATTGGGCTTTTGCAGCGAAGACCCATCGCTAACACCAGTGCTAACCTTTTCCTTGCCAGTGGCACTTAAAATGTGGCGGAGCTCCCCCGAACATCATCGGGGCGCGGCGATCAGTTGCCATGACAGCCTTGGTCTTCTTCAAACCCGAGGCTGCATGGTTTATGCAGATTCGTTACAATGAGCCAGTGGCTCATTGTAATGAATCACATTCAAAAACGCCATATGCTACAATACAGTTGTATTGCAGTATATGGTAGGAACGATCTGACCATCTAGGGTTAATGTACCCTAGATGGTCTAATAAATAGTGAAAAAAAGTAAAAAAAAAAAAAGTAAAAAAATTCAAATCACCCCCCTTTCCGTAGAACTGATATAAAATATAATAAACAGTAAAAATCACAAACACAATGGATATTGCCCCGATCTATCAAAATATAAAAATGGTTATAGCCGGCGGTGACCTCCGAGGCAGGAAATAGCGCCCTACTGTCCGAAATGCCACTCTTACACCTTTTTACATGACATGAAAAGTGATCAAAATGTCGCACAGTCCTAAAAATGGTAGCAATGAAAACGTCGGCTAATTCTGCAAAAAAATGACATATTACACAGCTCTGTAGTGTCAGAAGATGGCAAAATCTTTTTTTCCTTTTTCGTACACATTCGTTTAATTTTTGAAAATGTATTTAAAACGCAATAAAACCTGTATAAATTTGGTATCACCGCGATCGTACCGAACCAAAGAATAAAGTGGAGCGGATATTTGGAGCGCAGAGTGAATGTCGTAAAAACTTAGCCCACAAGAATGTGCTTTTTTTTTTTTTTTTTTTTTTTTTCAATTTTTCCACATTTGGAATTTTTTTCCTGCTTCCCAGTATATGGCATGGAATAATAAATAACATCATGGAAAAGTAAAATTTGTTACGCACAAAATAAGCCCTCACACAGCTCTGTACACGGAAAATTGAAAAAGTTATGGATTTTTGACGGTGGAGAGCGAGAAATGAGCAAAATAAAACCTACGTCCTTAAGGGGTTAAAGCCTTTAATTTCTATACTTCACATCTATACTGCTTTGTCTAGAAATCTGCTGCAGCAGTGATGAGAGGGATACATGGACATGGAATTTCAATTGGCAATCGCCTTGTGGAGGTGACCAGAGCAGTTTCTTTTGTATACATTTGAAAAACCCCTATTGTACCTGGCTGAATTGTACTGAAATGTACTAGTGTGCCACACTGACCACTTGGTAGGAGGCTTGTGTTTCATGTCCATTTATGAGCCCCCTCCCCCCCAATAGTATCTGATTTTCCTGGCACCCTCTCAGCCTCACTAACCCTATTCACACCAGTGCTAACTTCCTGGATAATAATTATTTGTGTGTGTATCTATTTTTCTGGGTGATACATTTGGTGGAATTTTTCCAGTCTTCACATGAATGTAATGTCAAAACCTGATGGCAAACAAGCCATGCGGGCTGTATAGGAGGATTTTGATAGTTCTACTACCAATAACCTATCCATATGTTAGGTCATTTAGTATTTGATCGGTGGGGGTCTGACATCTAGCAGACCCCCAGATCAGCTCCTATACAGTATAGTCTGAGGTGGAAAACCCCTTCTCTACCTGCAGTCCTGCTAGAAGAAGTGTTCGCTATGGCCAGAGCGGTGTTTTTCTGTCTGATCAGGTGGGGAGGTGGGGGGGGGGGAGTGACTGCCACACGATCAGCGGTGCGGTTTTTGACGGACTGCTTAAAAAGAGCCAAAAATGCTTTAAAAACTCAGTGTGGCATTACCCTATCAGAAGAATAAACAGGGGAAAATGGGAACAGTGTAAAAATATGCTTCTTCTTGTGGATATTAAAACTGGACAATGAAAGAATGTGACCTGGGTTAATAAATTGTGTTTTTATGCACTATACTAATTAAAGCTGGTGAAGACAATCTCATGCTTTGGGCAATGTGTATTGGAAAAAGCATGGTTCTTGGCATTCACTTGGATATCACCTAGACACAGAACCCTGATCTTAGTATTATTGGCAGCCAAATACACAACTTCAGGGTAGCAGTATTTCCTAACAGAAGGGGCCATAGCATGGTACACCGTGAAACAAACCCTTCTGAAACAACTTTTGCAAAGAGCCTCCAAATTCCCACTTAAAACCAATCAATCCTGTCCTGAGGGAAAGAAAAAGGGGGACCTACCTAGTGATATAGCAGACTGAGAAGTTCTTCTACTTTTGCCGTAGTGCTTATTATGCAGGAGCAAAAAATAATTTTTTTTATTTCATTTTTTTGAAATGTGTTGCATGTCTTTCACCTTATAGTACTTGAATTTATCAAGAGGTGAGTTCCCAAAAACAAGTAAAGTTCAACGCAGTTTGAAGTCCAAAGTTCCTCTGTTACCTGCTGTCAACAAACACTAGAAAATGCACATTCACGTTGCTGTTGAGAAGGAGTGAAATAACTTGGTAAAATATTAAAGAGAAAAGGGGGGAAAAAGATTAACTGCAAATCTTCAGTTTGGGGTCATGCTGTTTTAGCATTAATGGATTAAGGAGAAGTATCAATTAACACCTTTTGATTTATGACTTCTTGTGGTTTAATGTTTTAGTTGTTAGAAAATAGGATTCCTGCAAAGGTCGATGAGTTTATGTATGTGTTAACCCCTGGAACCAAACTGTGGGTTATAGAGAGCATCAGGAAATGCTCTGAAGTGACTCGTGTGCAGTGCTAGGCTGGCTCACCTGGTGCAGAGCACTTTCCAATGCTTCCACATATACCTTCATATACCAAATGTCTGTTTTTGTCTGTATGCAATTGTTCTTCTCGGTGCTGGGGGAACCTTATTTCCTATTTCTATGATGCTCAGAACCGAAAGCTTTTCAATAAAGTGATATTGCTGAGAAGCAGAAAGGGTATGTATGTAGAGATTATAACGTGCCCTACACAATTTTATTTTTACTTGGGGCTGAGGGGCAACTACAAGTCTATACTGATCTGTGGTTTAGTTTCTCACACTCGCCTACAACGCTTGGTTGCTACAAAAAAAAAACAAAAAGCTTTTTATTCTTGCCCAGAGATGATTCAGATGAGGTTCACTGGACCATTCTCTGGTGTACCTGGCTTAGTCCACACATGCTTCCTCTTGTACATGTACAGCAGCTACTGCACATGCACCATATAGCCTCAACTACTGGTTTTGCCATGTGATGTCCCAGCAGCCATTCACAGGCTCCAGTAAGATCACTTCTCAAACCGTGCTGACAGGCCATAACAGTTATGTGCCATTTGTATAGGGGTCACCCGCTACAGCAAGTGATTTGATGTTTTGGTGACCTGCCCTTGGACAGCACATTACATGATCAGACCAAAACAGGGGTTGCAGTGGTGTGAACTGGAAAGCGGTTGCTGGAATTGAGGGATCAGTAATGGAGGAAAACTAATTTACCTACTGCTACATCTTGGCAGTTTTTTTTTTCAGTTTGATGAATACCTTAAAGGACCCAGTGAACAAAAATTCTCAATCTATAAGGCCAGTGTTATACTATATTCAACTTTGTCAGTCCTAATAAGCAAATAAGGCTTGCACACTACTGACACACAGTGGATTCATGGACCCCTGTACTTGTGATGGGCGCTACTTCTTGTTCATGAGGCAAAATCTTTTTAAATATACCTTACAAGAAGGTTTTCTACATATTACATTGTGGGGAAGGCTGGAATCCTAACCTTTCAATAGATGAGCCCTTGGTTTTTATGTGTAAATTCTTTGTTTAGTAGAGATTGTAAAGATTACAGGCAAATATTTTCCATTTGTGCTTAAAACCAAGCTGCACTTTTTTTTTTTTTTTTAAAGATATTTAAACATATTTTCTTTAATTTTCATTCATTTAAAAGTCTGGATTCACATGTCAAACCCTTTTCGACGCAGGACTTGACAATACTGGGCAGAGGTGACTTTTGATCTGTGCAGTACTATTACTCATACTCCTGATCAGCTGACACTCTGCTCTAACACCCACCACCTGAGATGCCTCCAGTCATTGATGTTAACCCCTTACATGCTGCATCAAGCTTGACCGTGTGGAAAAAGTATAGAAAGGTGAAACGTTTTTACTGATTAAAAAGAGAGAAAAAGTCCCCATAGACTATAAAATACAAATAAAGTTAAAAAGACACACACACATAATTGGTATGGCAGGTCCATTGCAAAAGTTTTTTAAAAAAAGGAAATGAAGGGACAAGGAAAACCACACCTTCTTTTGTTAACTTGTAAGGAGGCCCCCCTTAGCATCAAGCATGACTATATAATGACAAACTACCGTATATAAATGTGGCATAGTGACCCATGGAATAAAGAAAACATATTATTTTATGGTATGGTGAATTGCAAAAAAAATTGTTAAAATCCAAAATAAAAATGGATGATTTTCTTTCCTTCACCAAGAAAGAGTTAAAGGAAATCTACCACTTGAAGTGGCAGGTTTCCGATGGCAATACCGGGCACCAGCTCAGGGTGAGCTGGTGCCGGAGCTTATTTTAGTTAGTGTTTTAAACCGCGGTATCGCAGTTTAAAACACTTTTTAAACTTTATAGCCGGCGCAGGCAGGTACGCGCTCGGCGCTTACCGTGCGCGCGGCTACATAGGAAGTGAATAAGAGCCGCGCGCACGGTAAGCGCCGAGCGCGTACCTGCCTGCGCCGGCTATACAGTTTAAAAAGTGTTTTAAACCGCGATACCGCGGTTTAAAACACTAACTAAAATAAGCTCCGGCACCAGCTCACCCTCAGCTGGTGCCCGGTATTGCCATCGGAAACCTGCCACTACAAGTGGTAGGTTTCCTTTAATAAAATCTTGGGAAGCATCTGTAAAATCTCATTGGCTTCCTGCCTTAAAGGACATCTATGAAGGATTGTAAACCAAACAAATATACTGGTATATGCCTCCTCTGGCAAGATCTGCTGTTCTTTTAGCTTCTTATGCCCTTGTTTATAAGAAAAAAGGTTTTAAACATTATGCAAATGAGCCTGAGTGGCTCCAGACTCCATTAATTCCTATGGCGCCTGGAGCCCCTCAGGCTCACTTGCATAATGTTTAAAGCCCTTTTTTTTCCCCCTAAACCAGGGCATAAGAAGCTAAAAGAACGGCAGATCCGGGGCACATACCAATATGTCTGTATGTTTGGTTTACAATCATTGATCTGGTGATAATGTCCTTTTATTGGTCTTTACGTTTATTCATAGTCTTTATTGGCATGTGTAATTTTTAATTTAGTGAAGCAAGTGATGTATAACGTTCAACTCCCATAAAATTAAAAAAAAGCAACACTTGTCAGGCACAAGTACCTAATTGCACTTCCTCACAAATGGCTGTACAGCTCCACGACCATCTCCGCTCAACCAACTTTTTCTTCCCTTTGTCAGAGTACCGTGGCAGGCTCTTACCCCAAAGGATGGGATGATAATGGACGCGTACTATGGGTTGCTCCACTGACAGACAAGCCATCACTTATGGAAGTAGAATCCACAGTGGATGAAAAATCTGGCAGTGTCTGCTGGGGATAAACCAGGCCGAGACACGTGCAGAGAAAATCTAGGCCTCAGGTCATGTGACTGTTAACCCAGCAATCTATCGCAAAATAGAGCCGTGAATGTGGTATAACCATGTGTTATCCGTTGTGTGTGCGTTTTTTGTTTTCTTGGAGGTCAGAGCCGCAAACTCAACCAAGAATAGAGCCTACTCTGAATTTTTCTTGGGCCCAGTAGATATACATGAGGCCTTCAGACAGCCCCAAAAAACCTTGGCCATATCACCATAGAAAACGACAATCGTGGATTTCTGAGCGTGTTTTTTTTTTTTGGGGGGGGGGGGGGGGATTTATTATTTTTTACGCAGCCAGTACATGTGCATTTGGATGAAACTTATTTCTGCTATCAAGAACATTTGGTAAGAGAAAAGAAACCACAGCAATATGTCACAGTATTTGCCCCCATAGTCTACAGTCTTTATGATTACTTACAGGACAGTAGATCCACATTTGTATGTTTGGACCTCACAGAAGCGACATTCTTTCCACTGGAAATCTAAAGCATTTTTGTCTAAATCTGCGTCTGAAAGTCGAGGAACAGAATTTGTCGTGGACCCGATCTCCAATAACTCTGTGTCTGTATCTATGCAAATTGCAGTCGACCCAAGAAATTTGAGCGACGTCGGAATCTGAACTAGTCCTCTCATCATAAAACACAAGACTGCTACAAAGAAAGGCAGATTTTAATAGGGCTCTGCCCTGCAGTGTTTGTGTTTGGCATCAATATACATGCTAAACAGCAGAGCAATGTTCAAACAGCAAAAATGTCCCTTAACCTGTTTATAATGGGTACATAACAAAAGGTCACTTATGCAACGGCAGAAAAAATGAGTATGCTACAAAAGTCAGCACACCAGGTGGATGTATCAAAAATATAGATAATCCTTATTGAAGTCGCACATAATTCATTGAAGATTAAACACATTGAAACGTGCATAAGCCTAGAAGCCTTTGGTTGATTTTAATCTTCTGTGAATTATGTGCCTTTAATAAATTTGTTCCTGCTGGTGCATTGACATTTTATGGTATATAAGTGGGTTGTAGAAATCAAAACCATGACGGATCCTTTTTGAAATGGATCCTCAGGGTGCTGTCATTTGGTGCGTTCTTGTTCGGTTTTTAAACACACTGAAAATGCATGCATTTTTGCATGTTTACCATGCGTTTGGCTGCTTTGAATCTGTTTTTCTTCATTTTTGGAAGTTTAAACAGCTGTAAGAATGTTAATACAGGATTTAAATCGGCCAAATGCATGGTAAACATGTAAAAACACATGCGTTTTCAGTGCAATTAAAAACGCACTGTGCAACAGTACCCTCACGGATCAGACATATTCACGTTTATTTATAGTATTCTGTTTTAACACCTTACCGACATGTGACATACTAGTACATCACATGCTGGCTGCTGGTGTACGGAGAGGGCTCTCGGCCTGAGCCCCCTCTGTACAAGGTGGACATTTGCTGCGGGTGTTAACCCTTTAAATGCCTCCAGCAAAGCTGCTGGAGGCATTTAAACCCAGGCACCACCATCTTGGATATGACCCTCTCCTGTGACATCGGGGGAGGGCAGCAATCTGTTTCCATGACCTATATAACCTATTCATTACAGCTTGCGATTTGCAAATTGTAATGCATGATGAGGAAAATCCCCATATACTGCCATACTGTAGAGGGTATAACAAATTTTAAAAATAAAAGTAACCCCCCCCCCCTTTCCTTAGATCTGATATAAATAAACAATAAAAATCATAAACTTATTAGGTATCGGCGCCTCCCAGTTTTTCTCGCTTCCAAGTACATAGCATGGAATATTAAATACCCTCACTACGAAGTGCAATTTGTTACGCGGAAAACATGCCCTCATACAGCTCTTTACATGGAAAAATAAAGTTTTTATAGATTTTTGAAGGTGGGGAGTAAAAAAAATGGACACACAAAAACGGAAAAGGTCCTTGGCACGAAGGTGTTAAACAAATCCCTGAAGGACACCAGACATTAACAGTTTGCTAGAGCCCTATGACTATAGAGCTGCATTCTTCCCGTTAATTGTGCCTGAACTCGTATGGTAATGTGACTTTTTTAATTTTGTTATATTTGTAGTCAAAATTAACAATAGAAAATGGGGTACAAATGGAGTACATGCAGATTCCATGTGAAAATTTTAGTTGTGTTAGCTGCTTCCTGGAACAGTTGAAAGGGTCAGTAGCTCATTACACAGGTGCCAGTGGTCTAGTTGCTTTGCTTGTAGTCGGTAAGGTTGATGCCACACATGGCATTTTTTGTCCGTTTTTTTAAAGGAAATCTACCACTTTAAAAGTGGTAGTTCTAACCCACAAATACATGTCACCAGCTCAGGGTGAGCTGGTGCCGGAGCATATTTTCATTAATTAAAAAAAAAACCCCGATTGCTGTTTTATACCTTGTATCACAACCCGTTTTGGCGAAGCTGGCCGTGCGAAGTTGCGCAGGCGCGAGTGACAAAAACTGCCAAAAACGCACATGTTTTCAATAAGGGGATAAAAGCTGCAGCAGAAATAATTATAATCTTTATATAGCGCCATCAAATTCTGTAGCACTTTACAAATCATAGGGCACATATACAAATATAATTACAGAGTGTAAACTATCCTATGTAACAATAGGAGTGAGGGCCCTGCTCGCAAGAGCTTACGGTCCATGGGACGAAGTTGGAAAATCAAGGTGTTACTCATCCTTGAGCTAGATATATATAATCCAAGTGCTGGAATAAGCGCTGTGCATTGGGGTATATCTGTTTCTAGTTCTATAAGTGACTTGTATTGTACAAATCTTTTATTACCACATATACTCGTGTATAAGCCGAGTTTTTCAGCACAAAAAATGTGCTGAAAAACGTCCCCTCGGCTTATACACGAGTCACAACGAGTTAAAAAATACTTAAAAAATAATAAACTTATATACTCACCCTCCGGTGGCCCCGATCTGCAGCGCTGCTCCCCCGATGTCCTCTTCTGCAGCGCTGCTCCCCCGATGTCCTCTTCTGGCTTCCCGGCGCCTGTTCTGCCTCCTGTACATCGCCGCCCGGGAGACAGCAATGGCGGCGCCCAGCGCGGTGTACAGAAGACGGGCGCAGAAGCCAGAAGAGGACCCGCGCGGACATCGGGGGAGCAGCGCTGCAGATCGGGGCCACAGGAGGGTGAGTATATAAGTTTATAATTTTTTTTTTTAATGCTGGGCTGGGTTGTATACTACTGGGGGCAGGCTGGGCTGTGCTGTATACTACTGGGGGCAAGCTGGGCAGTGCTGTATAATACTGGGGGCAGGCTGGGCTGTGCTGTATACTACTGGGGGCAGGCTGGGCTGTGCTGTATACTACTGGGGGCAGGCTGGGCAGTGCTGTATACTACTGGGGGCAGGCTATGCAGTGCTGTACTCTACTGGGGGCAGGCTGGGCAGTGCTGTATACTACTGGGGGCAAGCTGGGCTGTGCTGTATACTACTGGGGGCAAGCTGGGCAGTGCTGTATACTACTGGAGGCAAGCTGGGCAGTGCTGTATACTACTGGGGGCAGGCTGGGGTGGCTGTATACTGCTGGGATGGCTGTATACTACTGGGGGCAGGCTGGCTATATACTGGGGGGGGGGGTCTGTGACCAATCCATTTCCCACCCTCGGCTTATACTCGAGTCAATAGGTTTTCCCAGTTTTTGGTGGTAAAATTAGGGGTCTCGGCTCGAGTATATACGGTAAGTGGATTTTACTTTGTGTGTACCATATTTTTTTGGACTATAAGATGCTTCTTGAGGCTTCCAAAAAAAAAAAAATATATTTTACAGCAATTAAAATATCCCTGTTGGGCGCACTAAAGCACAGAAAACCAGATCTCCTCCATCCAAACATTTACACACACAGCTCTGCTACATCTATACATTTACACACACATCACTGCATCAGCCATACATTTACACATATAGCTCTGCTACATCCATACAGTTACACACACAGATCATCTATACTCATATAAGGAACACTCTGGGAACTACTCTACAAACTCGGAATCCCCTTCTTCCCCCCCCCCCCCCTTCTTACCCTGTCCCAGGGCGTCATGTCCCCATTATCAGCAATATCAGACCTGTGGTGGTGTAAGAGCATGTGATCAGTCACATGATTCTGACAGCACCGCAGGTCCTGTAGGACACCCGGGAGAGGGGAGCGCAGTGCGGTGGCTCTCCTCTCTGGGAGATCGGGTGCAGCTCTATATCAGGGCATCACCCGATCTCCATTACAGCGGTCAGGAGGGTCTGGCAGTGCTGGATCTTCCTGACCTTTGGTCTATAAGACGCAGGCACTTTTTAGCAAGATTTTTTTTCTTACTAAAAAGTGCATCTTGTAGTTCAAAAAATACAGTACTTATTAGGGGCGTGAATAACACATACTGTTTAAGAGAATGGCTGCTGCATTTGGGCATTGGTGGGGCTTCTCAACCCTGTTGATGTTTGGAACCTTTCCCTTTTCAACAATTGAACACGTTTGATAAATGTACTCCAAATTTCAGCTACAGACTACAGCAAAACTGTCTATGAAAATTCCCCTCACAATAAATGTTGTGAATATTGTTTGTTTGGTCCCTTTTTTTTTTTTTAATCTTTTCAGGGGTAATCCATTTTGTTAGTATTGGGATAGGAAAACTGAACTTTACTACTGCTTCCCCCACTCAAGGATAGGGATTCGTAAGACGATACATGTGCAGTTACATGTACACGTATCTAGTGTTTGATGCTTGTGTGACTTGTGCGATGAGGTCATGACTTGCTGCTATGTGGAATCCAATATTCAGTGGAGAGATTAATATGGGGACCATTCCTGACAGCCTTTTTAGGTTACAGTGTGTAGATGTAAAGGGTGGAAAATTACCAAGTGACTACATGCTGTGCAAAGGGCTTTATAAATACTGTACTTGTGTGCATACTGTGCTGTTAACGTAAATTACCAGAATGAATATGATGTCTTCACAAGGGAAGGAAATTAATGACCATTCATAGAATAGATTTGGCTATAGGAATTAGAAAATTCCATATTGTTTTCATGTTGGCTATAATTGTGCTATAGCTGGTAATATACAGAAGCTGCATTAAGTTGGAGGGGCAGGAGGGTGTCCTTGGCACAACACTCCAACCACTTCTATGGGAGGGGGTTTTGACACAGGGGGTGCTTATACTGCGAAGCCTGTAGGGCCCCCATCTGTATGCGGGAAGCAGCAGGTCATGTGATGGGTCGTTACAGGAAGTCCCATGCCCTGCAACCAGTCACGGTGGCATTACACAAACTTTACCAGTAAGTATCATATGGGTGACCCTTTTTAGGGTCTTGTACTTAAACCCTGGTAAAGTTTTGTAAACTTGGCCAACCCCTTTAAACAAGATCTTACCCCTCACATCAGTAATAAATGCTGGTAAAGCGTTAAAAGTCTTACCCTTATCACCTAAAATGATCTGCCACTGATGCACTGTACCTTTTACTGCTGTTTTTCTGATATGCAAATGAGTAGACAAGAGTCAATTTATGAACTGAAGAGTCATGTTTTCTCTAGGCTGCCAGTGAACCTGCTGCCTCCTTTTTATTGACTGCTCAGTGTCTCTCCAAATCTCTGCCTTGGCAAACTGGAAGTCCTCTCCCTGTCCTTACCAGAATACTGTCCCTCTCACTGCAAGGTGAATTTAGCAGTGAACACTGTGTGGGAAAACTGCAGGTCTTCTCAACATTACACACACCCTCCTATTTAACCCCTTCACGCTGACTGACGGATATATCAGTCGGCCAGCTATGAAGGGTGTATGAAGAGGGCTCACGGGTAAATTATGGACGCCCTTGCTCTCCCAGCTCCCAACCTAAGGCAGCTGATAGATCTTATTTTATGTTAACCTGAATATCAGAATGAATTTACACTATTGAAGTTTCTAGGATGTGTACTTGTCCTCTGGAGAGTTCCATGCACACTGCATGTAGTCAGTGTTACATAGGTTATATACTAAAATACAGAGCTTCTCTTTATTCACACAGTATGGTTTTGCGAAAGTTGTATTTTTGGACTACTTCTTTTCCATCAAACTTCTTACTTGCCAGCATACTGGGTAGCTTGGACTAAAGCTTTCCTAACTGGCACTGACATGTTATTGCTAAAAATATGTCACACTCAGGAGCCAGACAGAGTTTTAATATACGACTGCACTCTTGGAGCACTCATTGCAGATGAGTTTACATTACAAATCACATGGCCCTCGTTCCCCATCACAAACTTTTCAGTGTATAGCTGCTTTCACACTAGGCATTAACATTTGTTTTTTAAATCGCAATACACAACAGCTGTGGAGTGCCTTATTACATTGCTGTTAACATTTGTGTTTACAAAACGCAATATAAAAGACATGTGTTAATGACACGTTGACATCGTGTTACCAAAACGCACCTGCTAACATCGCGTTAACATTGGGTTTTGTAAATTCAAATCTCCTTTCCTCAGCTTTTGTATTGTTTCCAAACGTGATGTTAACAATACATATGAACGCAGCCTGAGGGTGCATTCGGACATGGCTATTGCATTGCATCGCACTGCAAACGTCTGGGGATGGGGCTATGCCCGTAATCGCTGCACTTCCAATAAGGGTGATGCCACACGTGGTGTTTTGGTCTGTTTTAGAGCATGCGTTTTCAGTCCGTTTAACCCTATCTAGTACATATCATTTGAACTGCCTGTAATGCAAACAGCGCATGTGAAAGCACGCTCAGCACATCAGGCCAAGCTTCTTCCTGCTGCCTTTCAGTTGTTTCTGAATGCTATTGAAATGCAGGGTGAGAACACCGCCTCAGTCGCCTAGGGAATGTATTGCATGTGGATTTTCCACCTTATTTACCTCTAGCTGTAGAAATATGACATGTTATAAAATCTTCAACCACATGCCATTTGGCGGGAGTAAAAAGGGTTAATATGGGTTTATATGTCACTGTTTCCATAAGTGCTGTCAGTTTTATTTATTTTTTGTGACCATGTGGTTTGAACATAACTTTTGGTCTTAACTATGTTCAATCAGTCAATATTCAGCTAAGGCCATGTGTGATAAGTGGTGTATATCTGCAACAAAATAAGCAGTACAACTAAATATAAATGATGTATGGATATTATTTTCCCTCCCAAATTAATTGTGTCAAAGGTTCGCCTTAAAGGAAGGAATTTCACCCTCCTCTTCCAGAAGGAAATGGGGTTAAATTTTGCTTTATCATTCTGTGTTGCAAACATGTTGTTGTTCTTGTGCTTTGCTACTCCCATCCCCCAACACTCCTGCCATCTACCCACACATTCACTCCCTCCCTATTTACGTACAGTTCATTCACTATTTTCCTTGTATCTAGTCACATTGTTTTTGCCCACATCACACTTGTGTCATATGTTTGACTAGTATGCTCATACAAATATCTATCTATCTATTTATATTACACAGTAAAACCGCTTTGACTCCCCCAAAACCATATTTATTTTCAGAAGTTCAGTTTGATCAGAGAAGATGACTTATTTTGAGGAATAATGGTTAACCTGACCACGTCCTTAATCATAGCAGATCTCATGAAGAGGTTTCGATGTTCCAGCATACGTTTGGCATATTTTTACATTGCAGGACTGTATTTTATATACTTTTTTTTTGTTTAACAGCTGGTTATGTGACTAGATATAAATGTATTCAGAAATGTGATCTGAACCTTGACTAGACTGTTTCATTGACCACATTGTTTAAATAATGAGAAAAAAAACATTTAGCTGTTCCACACATGTCCCTAAATAAACTTTTATTGAGTTTAAGATTTGACATTTTGTTCCTTGTTATCCTCAGTTTCATCTGTAAACATCTCGATTACTACGTTCATGGTAATAAACAGTTATTATAAATCAAGGTAGAAACAGGAGATGATATAGGTCAGCTCTCTTGGTCTATTTCCTGAAGGGTGTGGCCACACGTGGCTTTTGTATTGCGTTTGCAAATGCAAATCAAATATCTGGAGACGGGACGGGGTGGGGCACGGCCCGATCATGGACCCATGTTTTTTTGGGGGCTTTTGTGTAATTTTTTTTTTTACATTAAAGTCTATGGGGGATGTCCCCACAGGCTTAAAAAAGGGGAAAAACGAGTGTAGAGGAATTTGCACGTAAATCTGCATTCAAATGCATATAAATGCATATAAAAAGGCATATAAAAACTGTATATTTCATGCGGATGTACATGCAGACTTTACATTTTATATACAATATAGATTTTCATGCAGGCAGATGCATTTCTGCTGAAATGCTTGCGGTCATGAATAAGATCCATGTGTGCATGAAAATAATACAGAACATGTGGTGTTCATTTTGGAATCTCAAGCTTTCCAGCAGAAATGCCTCTGCAATTGGGACAAGCTCCTCTGTTTTCTCTTTGCTTTTCAAATGCACTTCAAACACTTTGTATAACCCTGCCACATTGCATGTTTTCCGTGGCAAAATCTCAAAAACTATTCTGATGCAATGAGCAGCTACTCTGAAGCCTGTGGTGTTAACATGCACTTCATTGTGTTAACTAGCATTTTTTTTCTGTCATCACTGTGTGGTCATCACTGTGGGTTCGTTTTTTATACAACGCAGAAACTCGCAATCGTGTTCAGGTAGCCTAAATTTGTAAACCAAGTTAACCACAGAAATGATAACCTGGGTCAACTTGCCAGCATTGATCTGATGAGACTCTCTGCATGGTTGAGTTTATACCAGCTAGATGTGCATTGGTAGGACTAGAGGGACATTGATGGCAAAGGGAACAGATTGGAAAAAGTGTGGATTGGCTGTAAGGTGTAAGTACTGAATCTGACTTGCTGGCTGCCTTTAAAGGGGTTTCCCCACAAACAAAAGTTCTACAATTGTACTGGCTTTAGAGCTGAAATCTAAATCAATTCCTTGGAGGCACAAAGTTTGCTTTATTTCAGCATTTTAATGAGTTTTGATGGCCGTTAGCTATTGATCTTTCTACTAAATTTTCAGTGGGCTCTGTGAAAATAAAAGCACATAAATGGTTCCATGGGAACATTAAGGGTCAATATGCTATATGTACACTTTGAAATCTGTGATGAGAAATAGAACTGGATACATTTTTATACCCATAGAGGTTCTTGTTTATTTTTGGATCAGCCACATGATCTAGTCATATGGAGACACTTTCCTTAGAAAACAAAAACTTTAGCTTTTTTTCCAGTTTGGCTCCTAGGCTGTTCTGGAAGCAGTGAAGTGGATCACACAATTCAGTTCCTGCGCACGGTCGCATAGTAATCACATTATTGTCTGGTTGACCAGAACAGAACATCCTAGACTTCTTCTGGCCCCAAATGCTACGTGAAAATGATGGATTCACATGCTTTGGAAATCCTTTTTATGTGAACTAGTAAGTTCTAGATCTGTTATAGTGTGTTTAACAGATCAAAGAGAAAAATGATCAACGTCAAGTGTTTTTCCTCAGTGCATCTGTTAAATCAGGGCTTCTATAGGGGTTTCTAGAATCTATACACAGACAGAATAGCTACAGAGAGTCCATCCATGACAATTTTAGCCTTTCCTGATCAGACTTCTACAATATGCTAAGATGCAAGAGGAGACAACCATTTCTTTTCCCGACATAAGAGAATGTACAATTTAGATTTACTTCTAAAACTGCACATTCTTTCTATACAATCAGTCTTCTTAACCTTTAGGCACATCTTGATGTAACTATACGTCGGGTGGACACAATATTACCACAACATGGTACACACTTAGGCCACATGCACAATGTTGCAGAATGTGTTTGCGATAGGCTGTTGTGGTCCATTTGAATTTTGTTTTGAAATGCAAACTCAACATATGAACGCTGTCTGTACAATGTTCCAGGAGTATAGCACATACTACTCCAGCAGCCATGGTCAGGCTTAGCATCAATTGCAGTCATTTAACCCCCTGGATCCCTTATACTGACAGCCGTAATGCAATACTGTAGTATTAATATCTATTATAGGTGTGATCAGAACATCGCACCTTTCAGTCGGGTCAAAAAATGGAAAAAGAAGGCTAAAAGAAAAAAACTCCAAAATCCCCCCTCAGAGCTACTAAAATGATGTGTGTGGTTTTTGCTATAGTCTCTGATGGTTTTCAGGCAGAGACTATAGTAAATATGACAGGCCGGGTGTTCACACCTTGGCCCCATCTCCACCTGACATGCCCATAGTGGCGTGCAGATCAATGAATGCCAGGAACCTGGCAGGGACGAGGAGATTTATGTGCTTTCTCCACCAGTGGAGGAGAAGCCGTAATGAATCTCCCCCATTGAGCAGAGACAGTCGCTTACTGTGTTGATCCTGTGTTATCTTTATTTAGGTGATATTTTTCATGTTCTTGCTGGTAAGTGTGTCTCTCTCCAGGGAACAATTGGTCCTGATGCCTATGTCTGGTGAGTATGTATGACAGCGACCATGATGCTTGGATGTAGAAAGGAACTGTTTTAAAGAAAACAAATTTGATATCTTCTATCCACATTGAAATGAAAGAATTCCCCCCCCCAGAGTACACCATTGTGCACTTGCGCTGTGGTGTCTTTGTCTTTGGTGGAAATCTGTGTACTTGTGCACTTTTCCCTTGTTAGAATAAATAAACCAGTAGTAATGTACACAGAAGCACTACATGTAGTGCCAGGCACATCACAAGGACAGGTTTCTTTATTTTCTCATACGTGTAAAACCATTGCTTAGTGTTGATTGTTTGACTTATTGTTGGTATTCTGTGGGCCATGTATGGTGCTTTGCTGTGGTTCTGTATTTTACCCTGGAAGACTTGCCTTTAGTGCAGAAAATCTCTGTAATATAGTATGCAGTAGTGTACATAACCACGTTTCTTAAACAAAAAACTAACATAACATAAATGAGTGCATGAGCCAGAAGACTGGAATTTATATACAGCCAGTCTCCGACTTAAGGACACCCAACTTACAGATGACTCCTAGTTTCAAACAATTCTCTCTGCCCATTGTGACCTCTGCTGATACTCAATGTATGCTGGCAATTTGACCCGCAGGTTCCAACGATCAATTGTAATAGATATCAAAGGTGACGGCAACAAAGCTTTATTGATAATTCTTGTTCTAATAACCCAAATTTTTTAAAATTCTATTGTCATAGAGAAAAAAAATGGAAATTAGACGCATTCGGTTCCGTAAGTCCACCATAACAGCCTCACCTGGAGGTTGCTCCTATACTAGGTAGGGACAGGAAGTGAGAGAGTTTAAATTCCCCTGCCTATCAACCCCTCACCAGTGTCTTAAAAATTACACATGGAAATGTTGAGAAAAATATATCCCGTCAGAAATTAGCGGGAATAATCAGGGATTGTCATGGTGGACTTACGGAAACAGAATTACCTATGAGTCTAATTCCCTTTTTCTGTTGCGTCCCCCGTGGCAGCCCCACCTGGAGATTTACCAGATTATTACTTGGGCAGGGATCACCGCTTGGAGATTCCACCTTCCGAAGGATAATTCCCCCTTAGATGCATCTAGGAGGTAATTTCGTGCAAATGTCAAAGGACTTGACCAGGTGGCTGCTTGGCAAATTTGCTGAAGAGTGGCCCCTCTTCCCTCTGCCCAAGATGCTGCTACAGCCCTAGTCGAGTGGGTCCTCACTGCCTGAGGAGACTGTTATACTATTACAAATACTGTGAGATTGTGTTCGTTAACCTTGCAATTGACACTTGCTTTCTTGCCTTTATTTTTTCGGCTTAACTGGATAAGAAGGTTAGGGTCTTTATACCATTGCCTATTAACTACAAGATATTGAATAACTGCTCTTTTTACTTCTACAGTATTCCATTCTCTTTCTCTACTATTCCTGGGATTAGTAAAGAAAGGGCGTAGAATAATGTCTTGATTTTTATGTAATTCCGGTGTCACTTTTCAGAGAAATAATGTCCTAATTTGATTCTGTCTTCTAATATACTAAGAAAAGGTTCTTTTAGATGATAAAGCCTGAATTTGACCTATTCTGCGAACAGATGTTATTGGTGTTTAGGAATGCTACTTTGTTGGATGTTTTATGTCAATGTACTGAAGCCGCTCAAACAGAGGTTTGGAGAGTACATTCAATACCAAGGAAAAGTCCCATGGTGGAATACTCAATCTTATTGTTGGTCTTGGCCTGTTACAGTCCTTAATGAATCTCTGTACCCAAGGATGTTCAGCCAGGACGCCGCTAAAGCCTTTGATATAATGGGGCTATATGTGGCTAAGCTGGAAGTGGGACCGAACTTTATCCGATAGGTCCGCCTACTTTATCAAGCGCCAGTAGCAGGGAAATGGAGCCATCTCTGAGCAGTTCACAGTACAGCTGGGCACACGGCAGTGTTCCCCTTGTTGCTTCTACTGTTTGCACTAGCCATGGAGCCATTGACTTGTTGGATCCGGCAGCATGATAGTATTCAGGGCTTTCGGTATAGTGGGAGGGAAGAGAAAATTGCATTATCCGCGGACGACGTCTTGCTTTTTTTTCCCCCTAAGGTACACCAGTCATTCCCGATGGTGAGCGAGGTCATTGTGAGATTTGCAGACTTCTTGGGGCTAAGTATTAATTGCACGAAGTCTGCCATTAGCTCAGACAAGCCTGAATAGTGGTTGGGACGTTACAGTGGTAGAGGAGCTTAAGTATCTGGGAATAAGGATCACTAGGAAGATATCAGATTTTATTGATCTAAACGTGGCACCTTTACTGACGGCTATACACTCTAGAATAAGAGTGAGGAAGAAACTCCCTGCAATGAGAATTCATGGGCAATTTAGAGACCCCTAAATTGAGGGACTCCTGGTTTCCTAATGAACAAAATTGTAGCTGCCCAAGTTTAAAGGGGGACTGGCATTCCCGGATGCATGGGCGTATTATTTGGTGGCACAGTGCCAACACTTTGGGGGGTGGGCACTGGAGGGGAGGGATTCGGGGTGTCCATTGGGGCTCAGACATTTTGGGGGGACACTAACACTGATGGCAATGCTGGAGGTAGGGAAATTAGGGGATAGGGAGCGACAATACCCAACATTGGATTTGATAAATAAGGTGTGGCGGGCTACACTAATAACATGTTAAATCGGGCAAGTAATATAGTCAACCAGAAACAAAGAAAGGATCTACTGATAGAAAAGACAAAACAAGATGTTCAACATAACACTAACCAGAGGTCGCATTAACCCCTCTAGAAGCGTCATAGACGCTCCTAAATGCAGTATTACTCCTTGAAAACTGCCCCATGCGTCTGAAGACGCACTGACTTTTCACCTTATTTGGGACAAGTGAGGACGGCAGGGCATAGCAGAATGGCTGCTGCAGCCCCTGACTTACACAGCCGCCTGAGAGGAGATGGATGAGCTGTTGTATGTGTGTGAGCCTGAGCCGTGCAGCACCTGGACACACCCCCTCCCTAACCTGATGCTGTTTCTCTTTGGCCGGGTCAAAGTGGGCGGGGCTACCAGAAGCCACGCCCACCCGACGTGCCGATGTCACTGCACCATCGTTGTTGCACATATCAAAGGCTGGAGCTGACCCAGAGGAAAATGTGGCCACAGGTCACCCAGGGAACTGGAGGCTTGTGACCAAGGGCTGAAATGAAGTGAGTACAGTAGTCACATCAGTGCAAGATCTGTAACAGCCTGCTGCCCAGGTTATATATGGAAGTGTTATATCATGTATATAAAGTACAGAAAAGAGCAACACTTGTAGCAGGAGGACTTTGGTGCAAATTCCAGAACCTTGATGCGGTAAAAGTAAAAAAATGGCAGCACTTTTCAGCTGCTCCTAGACCTTGAATCTTGAGTAGTGCCATTTTTAAATTTTAGGCCCCTTGAACGCGAACATTGTGGGGACATATATCCAGTTGCAAAATTTGTGGGTGGATATCTGTCCCCACAGACTCCAATGGCACATATGTGCCACTTGACCACAGTGTGCATGGGAAAAAGATAATTACAGCCCGGCATCCCTATGGACAGGGGAGGGGTGAGCACCACACTTCACACTACGCTTCTCCAGCAGAACATATGCTGGTTCTGACATGGGCGTAGCATAAATTCATGTGAAAGTAGCCTTAAGTTGTATTTACATGGTGCGTTGTACTTGAATATGAATTGCAAATGCTTCAAGCAAAACACATGTGCATTGTTACAAGAGTGACCACGTTTTTATATGGTAAGGATTATCATTGACTTAAAGGGGTTGTCCGAGTTTATTTAAAAACATACCTTTTCCTGCACTACCGTTCCTCCACTGCCGTCCGTCCGTCCATCAGTGCCGTGCCTGTTTGTTTACAGAGGCAGGCACGCTCCAATCCTGCATCTTCCGCCCGCCTGGAATGTCCACCCATCCCCTGTCCAGTCACCTGATACAGCATTACCATCAATGTGCATCAGCTACTGGGACAGGTGGGCATGCTAGGCAGGTGAAAGTTGCCCGATCACAGCGTGCCTGCCTCTGTAAACAAACGGCACAGCACTGAAGGACAGCATCGTAGGACAACTGGTCTGCAGGAAGTTTTTTTTTTTTTTTTTACAGCACCCCGCAGGCTACCAGAAAATTTTTTAATAAACTCAGACAACCCCTTTAAAGTTTCTTTTACTAAGCACATGCATATTATGAGAATTCACAAGCGTTTTGTCATCCTTTAGGCACGATGTGTTTGCAATATATTACCAAATGGAAGCTAACCACCCCATGTGAAAGCAGCTCTAGGTCAGGAGACACATGGGGCGGCTTGACTGCTGAATAGCCGCATAGTAATTGTCTAATCTACAGCGACTTCCAGTGGCAGCAAGGTGGATAGAACGAGCAAAGTGCACTGGACAGTAGTCCTTGCATCATAGAGAAATATGATGCTAGGACTCCCTGTCTGCCAGCCAAACAGCAACGCCGCTGTTATAATAGGAGTCCAGTGCACTCCCCATATTACTACAAATTCCATACTCTTCCTTGACTAAAAATACTCCTCAGAAATGCCAAGAGGAGTATTTTTACTCTGCCAAAAAATAGTTAGTGCGACCTCTGACACTAACCCCTTTTTGGTCTTACAATACAGTAATCAATTTGATGACATTAAGAAATTAGTCTTACGACACTTGCCCATTCTTTATCAAGATGAAAAACTGGCACAGATATTGAAAAATGGTTGTAATGTAATATCTAAAAAAGCATTAACTGTTGGTAACATGATTTCACCCAGCTATAAACACAACACCAAACCCAATACTACTTGGCTCTCGCACAAGGGCTTCTATCATTGTGGGTCACAGAGATGCAAAACCTGTAAAGTAGTCAAGA